>NC_058083.1:278632015-279366022 GCF_014858855.1 Bufo gargarizans | reverse complement strand
GACAGCATTTCAAAAGCCAGTAGTTTAGAAATGCTGGCATTCAGGGCCATGGATTGAGGGTGGCTAGGTGGGAATTTGCGCTTTCTCTCCAAGGTTTGTGAGATGGAGAGCTGAACACTTCCGTGTGACATGATGGAGATGCTTGGTGACGGAGGTGGTGGTGTTGGTGGCACATCCTCTGTTTGCTGGGCGCAGTTGCCAAAGTTCCTCCAGAGGCGGAGGAAGAGACCGAGGCAGCAGCACACTATTTGACTTTCTAAAATTTGTGTCTATATAAATAATTCTGTTTTTAAACAACAAGAAAAAGAAGTACAAAATTAGCTACACACGACATGGCGTGTTCCTCCGACTGCTAGAACTTTTAAGATCGGGCACATCGAGTCTGTGGCAGATAAATATTTGTAATAACATTTTAACGAAAACAATTTACAACATTTTAACAATAACTGTCCTTTCTAGCTTATTTTTTAAAAAAAATTCCTGGAAAGCAACTATATGTTTCATTATTTGTCGGTTCCTCTTATCCATCCTCCGAACCTTCTTTCGAATTTTTTTTTTTATAAATCACTATTTCGATTATTGCACCCATATTCGATAAAATTTATATATAGCAATATAGCGAATCAACTTTGGCATACTCCTCCACGACAAGTGTCCCTGTCACCATGGGGATGGGTTAGAAAATACCATCTAATCAGAGTTTTCCCTGAGATCGTGAAAACTCAGATCCAATGGTATATTCTAACTCACGGGGTTCCCATGGTGACAGGGACGCGTGTCGGGGAGGAGTATGCCAAAGTGGAATAACAGTACACATTGAAAAAAAAGACAAATATTCTAAATAACGAATATATTCTCTATATTGCTATAACTTTGTTATTTAGAATATTCGTCATATTCTAAGACAAGAATATATAGCAATATAGCGAATATTCATAAAATATACATATAGACTGTAATTTAGCTAATAAAGTGCTATAGTATTTTTTTTTATAGGGTGATTTTTTTCAAAATCTGAAGAGACAAAAAAATAGACTATAAAAAAGATTATAGCACTACAGTAGTGAAATTGCAGTCTATATGTGTATTTGATGAATATTCACTATATTGCTATATATTCTTGTCTTAGAATATGAAGAATATTCTAAAAAACAAAGTTATA
The DNA here is from genome assembly GCF_014858855.1 of Bufo gargarizans. Taxonomy (NCBI): domain Eukaryota; kingdom Metazoa; phylum Chordata; class Amphibia; order Anura; family Bufonidae; genus Bufo; species Bufo gargarizans. Next base: position 279,364,860 of record NC_058083.1, on the reverse strand, counting down.
GCAATATAGCGAATATTCATAAAATACACATATATATACTGCAATTTCGCTAATATAGTGCTTTAGGGTGAATTTTTTTCAAAATCTGAAGTTCAGAAAGAGACAAAAAAAATGAGACTATAAAAAAAGATTATAGCACTACATTAGTGAAATTGCAGTCTATATGTGTATTTTTTTTTACGAATATTCGTTATATTGCTATAACTTATTTTTTTAGAATATTAGTCATATTCTAAAACAAGAATATATAGCGAATATTTGTAAAATACACAAACCATTAGCAATCCAATAGGAAAGTTGCCTTATACAGTTAAGAATCGCAATACGCAAATAATTAAATCACATAATTATCACAATAAATAGAATAAGGACAAATATTCAATTTCGACAAATAGACGAATATTCAATCGAATATTCGTGAAATATCGCGATATTCAAATATGGCCCCTCCTGCTCATCACTAGTTACCATGGTGAATTAATAGAAATACAATTTAGTATAAAATAGTACGCAATATAGGATATGCAAATTAAAGCATTTGTAGATTATTTCATGTTGGGTCAAAATAAACGTAGAATTGAACAATCTGTAGTAACTCTTCTTTTTTTTCCCATCTTTCTTTTGGCATACAATGCTCATAAGAAGCTTTATTTTCAGATTTTTAGAAGGTTAAATTTGATGTGCTATGAAATGTATAACCTTTACAACTTCAACAAGATCTATGCTTTTTCTTCTATTTGTATGGCAGGCAAGCAGCTACAGAGTAGTAACTTCTGTAATCCTTGCTTCTGCTGTTAGTGCTACTAGAAAGACTTAATAATATCCCAGAGGCAAAGATGAAACAGTTTCACTGCAGTTACTTGTTATGGATATCGTTTGAAGTCAGTCTTAAGATATCTTTATTTCTCTACCAGAAAACTTCTTTTTCACTTTGTTCTGTCATGATGGCTCTATTTTATTTAATTTTAAGAGGTGATGTAGAGAAAAATGATTAAAGTTAAAAACTTTTTTAGGAGTAAAACCGGGTAGGTCAGAAAATAACATGTAACAGTTTATGTATATGTGTAAAGATGTATATAGGTAAACATGAGTTTATTGTAAAATATGTTAGAAAGATCATGGAGGGAGGTTATTAGAGATGAATGAATTTCTTAAAAGTTTGATTCAGCTGATTAGCCGAATTTCGCAAAAAATGTTGACTTTTTTTGTAAGTAGTGGGTGTAATGACATACATGCTTCATACATGATTGCGGCATCTGAGTATAAAATGAACAATAAAAAATTAATTTAATCAAACTTACCACCTCCATTTGCTTGCGACAGGCCGGCCACCACCATCTTGCTTGAAGATCTCGGCCAATCCTGTGCGGCGCATAAAATGCCTTACATCACATCGTTTGCAACATTTTCATGTAAAAAAACCAGCAGATTTGATAAATGTCCCCTATGAATCTATAATACATGAAGTAAACCAGTATGATTATAACTTTATTATGACATTTAGCGAACATGACTTTTATGACTTTTTAAAAGTGAAGTATTTTTTGACATTCATTAGTATCATAGTTTGACAATATGATTGTTAACCACCTCCCGACCTGCTAACGCAGGGATGCGTCTTGCGGGCGGCCGGGTTATTCTGTCACGCATCATCTCGCGAGAGCCGAGATTTCGCGTGAATGCGCGCGCAGCTAAGAAGTTGATCTACAGCCTGCCAGAAGCGATTATTCGCTGGCAGGCTGTAGTCGTGGCCAAAAGTTTTGAGAATATTAGTTTTCACAAAGTTTGCTGCTAAACTGCTTTTAGATTTTTGTTTCAGTTGTTTCTGTGATGTAGTGAAATATAATTGCACGCACTTCATAAGTTTCAAAGGCTTTTATCGACAATTACATGACATTTATACAATTAGTATTTGCAGTGTTGGCCATTCTTTTTCAGGACCTCTGCAATTCGACTGGGCATGCTCTCAATCAACTTCTGGGCCAATTCCTGACTGATAGCAACCCATTCTTTCATAATCACTTCTTAGAGTTTGTCAGAATTAGTGGGTTTTTGTTTGTCCTCCCGCCTCTTGAGGATTGACCACAAGTTCTCAATGGGATTAAGTCTGCCATTTAACCCAATCAGCCTGACATAATGATCTCCAGCCTTGTGCTCGTCAACATTCTCGCCTGAGTTAACAAGACGATTACTGAAATGATCTCAGCAGGTCCTTTAATGACAGCAATGAAATGCAGTGGAAAGTTTTTTTGGGGTATTAAGTTAATTTTTTATGGCAAAGAAGGACTATGCAATTCATCTGATCACTCTTCATAACATTCTGGAGTATATGCAAATTGCTATTATAAAAACTTAAGCAGCAACTTTTCCAATTTCCAATATTTATGTAATTCTCAAAACTTTTGGCCACAACTGTAGATGTGATTTTGTATCCCCAAAAAGGTATATTAGACGCTGTTTTGTTAACAGCGTCTAATATACCTCCTACCTGGTCCTCTGGTGGTCCCTTTTGCTTGGATCGACCACTAGAGGACACAGGCAGCTCTGTAAGTAGCACCAATCACCACACTACACTACACCCCCTGTCACTTATCAACCCCTGCTCACCCCATATAGATTCGCTGATCACCCCCCTGTCGTTGATCACCCCCCTGTAAGGCTCCATTCAGACATCCATATGTGTTTTGCGGATCTGCAAAACACGGACACTAGCAATGTGCTTTTCGCATTTTGCGGATCTGCACATTGCCAGAACTATAAAGAAAATGCCTTTTCTTGTCCGCAATTGCGGATAAGAATAGGACATGTTCTATAGGCTCTACAAAAAATGCAGGCCTGATCTTGTGCACATACTTGCGTTCAGTCCGCCCCACCGCAGTGACAGAATATTTTTTTTCTGATCACTGCAAAAACACCGTAAAATCGCTGCAGCGCTATAAAGATCACTTTTGAGGGGCATGGCGAGTTCATAGAAGATTTTTTTTTATTTTTGGGAACAAGTTAGGGGAATTTTTATTTTTTTTATAAACAATTTTTTATTATTATTTTTTATAAATAATCCATACATATGAATATTATAAAGTATCACAATGTAGTGCAAAGACAGTATAAGGCTTGAGATACAATCGTAACACTTGTGTAGAGACAAAATATGAATCTCAAGTACAGACATTATTGTATACATATGTCAGAAAACCTGAAAGTGGAACAAAGAACTTCGGAACACCTGGATATAGAGTATGAGATGAAGTTAGCGGAATTTTTTTTTTTTTTTTCTTACAAAGTCTCATATTCCACTAACTTGTGACAAAAAATTAAATCTTACATGAACTCACCATACCCCTCACAGAATCCAAATGCGTAAAAATACCCTGTGAAATCCTAAAGGTGCTCATTGGAATTTGGGCCCCTTTGCGCATCTTGGCTGCAAAAAAGTGTCACACATGTGGTATCGCCGTACTCAGGAGAAGTAGGGCAATGTGTTTTGGGGTGTATTTTTACATATACCCATGCTGGGTGAGAGACATATCTCAAAAAGTTGTCATTTACAGAGATATTTCTCACACACAGTATGTGTCCTACTTCTCCTGAGTACGGCAATACCACATGTGTGACACTTTTTTGCAGCCTAGGTGCGCAAAGGGGCCTAAATTCCAATGAGTACCTTTTAGGAGGGCATTTTTAGACATTTGGATTCCAGACTTCTTCTCACACTTTAGGGCCCCTAAAATGTCAGGGCATTATAAATACCCCACATGTGACCCCAGTTTGGAAAGAAGACACCGCAAGGTATTCCGTGAGGGGCATGGTGAGTTCATGTAAAAAATTTTGTCACAAGTTAGTGGAATATGAGACTTTGTAAGAAAAAATAAAATCAATTTCCGCTAACTTGTGCCAAAAAATAAAAACTTCTATTAACTCGCCATGCCCCTCACAGAATTCCTTGTGGTGTCTTATTTCCAAAATGGGGTCACGTGTGGGGTATTTAAACTGCCCTGGCATTTTAGGGGCCCTAAAGCCTAAAAATGCCCTCCTAAAAGGTACTCATTGGAATTTGGGCCCCTTCTGCGCACCTAGGCTGCAAAAAAATGTCACACATGTGGTACTGCCGTACTCAGGAGAAGTAGGGCATTGTGGTTTAGGGTGTATTTTTACATATACCCATGCTGGGTGAGAGAAATATCTCTGTAAATTGACAACTTTGTATAAAAAAATGTAAAAAGTTGTCATTTACAGAGATATTTCTCACACACACAGTATGGGTATATGCAAAAATACACCCCAAAACACTCTGCCCTACTTCTCCTGAGTACGGCGATACCACATGAGTGACACTTTTTTGCAGTCTAGGTGCGCAAAGGGGCCCAAATTCTAATGAGTACTTTTAGGATTTCACAGGGCATTTTTATGCATTTGGATTCCAAACTACTTCTCACGCTTTAGGGCCCCTAAAATGCAAGGGCAGTATAAATACCCCACAAGTGACCCCATTTTGGAAAGAAGACACCCCAAGGTATTCCGTGAGGGGTATGGTGAGTTCATGTAAAATGTAATTTTTTTGTCACAAGTTAGTGGAATATGAGACTTTGTAAGAAAAAAAAAATCAATTTCCGCTAACTTGTGACAAAAAATAAAAACTTCCGTGAACTCACTATTAGAGATGTCGCAAATAGAGTTGAGCGAACACCTGGATGTTCGGGTTCGAGAAGTTCGGCCGAACATCCCGGAAATGTTCGGGTTCGGGATCCGAACCCGATCCGAACTTCGTCCCGAACCCGAACCCCATTGAAGTCAATGGGGACCCGAACTTTTCGGCACTAAAAAGGCTGTAAAACAGCCCAGGAAAGAGCTAGAGGGCTGCAAAAGGCAGCAACATGTAGGTAAATCCCCTGCAAACAAATGTGGATAGGGAAATGAATTAAAATAAAAATTAAATAAATAAAAATTAACCAAAATCAATTGGAGAGAGGTTCCATAGCAGAGAATCTGGCTTCCCGTCACCCACCACTGGAACAATTCTAGTAAGAAGCAGGGCGGCAATACCAGAGGGTTAGACGGATCGTTAGTGATAGGGATATGTGTCAAACAAGATTAGACGATATGACCAATAAATTTAGAGAGCGAGGCTACCCCCCTGATCTATTACCCTGAAGTAATAAAATAGAAAGAGGACAGAGTACTTTATCTACACCTAGACGGGGCACTTTTCCTTGTTTAAACTGTGTCAATTGTTCCAGCGTTATAAAGGGTTCATGTTTCTCCCACCCTCACTCAGGTGAAAATATTCCAATAAGGGGCACGTTCACTTGTGATAGTAGATTTGTGGTTTACATTCTTAAATGTCCATGTGGATTACTATATGTGGGGGAAACCTCAATGAGAATGAAGGACAGACTAAGTAAACACAAATCTACTATCCGTAAACAGAATTTATTACTCCCAATACCCCTTCATTTTTATGATAAAAAACACAACATCTCGCAGTTGAGGTATCAGATTATTGAAGGTGTATCATTACCCCGTCGAGGGGGTGACAGAAATAAATTGTTATTGAAAAGGGAGGCTTACTGGATCCATCGTCTTCAGACAATGGAGCCCAGGGGCCTCAATCGTGAGTACAATGTGTCCTGCTTCCTATAAGGCATTCGGCCTTATGCAATCTGATAAATATATTTCTTTTTTTCTTCAGCGTGATTAATCACTGCAAGAATGGACTATGTGACTGAAAATCTTCGCCAGTATAGAGTGGATATGTTTTTTGCGAATTTTCAATTGCGAATTTTCAGTTGCGAATTTTTAGTTGCGAATTTTCAATTGCGAATTTTCAATTTTCAATTGCGAATTTTCAGTTGCGAATTTTCAGTTGCGAATTTTCAATTGCGAATTTTTCAATGCGAATTTTTCATTGCGATTATTTGATATGCGAATTTTATTTAATGAGGGAGGCGGAGCTTCTTTGATGATGTCAGTTCCTTTGTGTTTCATTTATGTATAAATAGCTGGAGTGTAAGATGTTTTATGCAGTCTGATGAAAGCACATCTGTGCTGAAACGCGTCACTATGCCATTTTGAATATGTGACTGAATAAATCTACATTGTGATCTACATCAGCGAAGTGCCGGTCCTTTCCTTTGAAACCACCACTGGAACAGTCCATTCTCAGATATTTAGGCCCCGGCACCCAGGCAGAGGAGAGAGGTCCCGTAACAGAGAATCTGTCTTCATGTCAGCAGAGAATTAGTCTGCATGTCATAGCAGAGAATGAGGCTTCACGTCAGCCACCACTGCAACAGTCCATTGGCATATATTTAGGCCCAGCACCCAGGCAGAGGAGGGAGGTCCCGTAACAGAGAATCTGTCTTCATGTCAGCAGAGAATTAGTCTGCATGTCATAGCAGAGAATGAGGCTTCACGTCAGCCACCACTGCAACAGTCCATTGGCATATATTTAGGCCCAGCACACACAGGCAGAGGAGAGAGGTCCCGTAACAGAGAATCTGGCTTCATGTCAGCAGAGAATCAGTCTGCATGTCATAGCAGAGAATGAGGCTTCACGTCAGCCACCACTGCAACAGTCCATTGGCATATATTTAGGCCCAGCACACACACAGGCAGAGGAGAGAGGTCCCGTAACAGACAATCTGGCTTCATGTCAGCAGAGAATCAGTCTGCATGTCATAGCAGAGAATGAGGCTTCACGTCACCCACCACTGCAACAGTCCATTGGCATATATTTAGGCCTAGCACACAGGCAGAGCAGAGAGGTCCCGTAACAGACAATCTGGCTTCATGACAGCAGAGAATCAGTCTGCATGTCATAGCAGAGAATGAGGCTTCACGTCACCCACCACTGCAACAGTCCATTGGCATATATTTAGGCCTAGCACACAGGCAGAGCAGAGAGGTCCCGTAACAGACGATCTGGCTTCATGTCAGCAGAGAATCAGTCTGCATGTCATAGCAGAGAATGAGGCTTCACGTCACCCACCACTGCAACAGTCCATTGGCATATATTTAGGCCTAGCACACAGGCAGAGGAGAGAGGTCCCGTAACAGACAATCTGGCTTCATGTCAGCAGAGAATTAGTCTGCATGTCATAGCAGAGAATGAGGCTTCACGTCAGCCACCACTGCAACAGTCCATTGGCATATATTTAGGCCCAGCACCCAGGCAGAGGAGGGAGGTCCCGTAACAGAGAATCTGTCTTCATGTCAGCAGAGAATTAGTCTGCATGTCATAGCAGAGAATGAGGCTTCACGTCAGCCACCACTGCAACAGTCCATTGGCATATATTTAGGCCCAGCACACACACAGGCAGAGGAGAGAGGTCCCGTAACAGAGAATCTGGCTTCATGTCAGCAGAGAATCAGTCTGCATGTCATAGCAGAGAATGAGGCTTCACGTCAGCCACCACTGCAACAGTCCATTGGCATATATTTAGGCCCAGCACACACACAGGCAGAGGAGAGAGGTCCCGTAACAGACAATCTGGCTTCATGTCAGCAGAGAATCAGTCTGCATGTCATAGCAGAGAATGAGGCTTCACGTCACCCACCACTGCAACAGTCCATTGGCATATATTTAGGCCTAGCACACAGGCAGAGCAGAGAGGTCCCGTAACAGACAATCTGGCTTCATGACAGCAGAGAATCAGTCTGCATGTCATAGCAGAGAATGAGGCTTCACGTCACCCACCACTGCAACAGTCCATTGGCATATATTTAGGCCTAGCACACAGGCAGAGCAGAGAGGTCCCGTAACAGACGATCTGGCTTCATGTCAGCAGAGAATCAGTCTGCATGTCATAGCAGAGAATGAGGCTTCACGTCACCCACCACTGCAACAGTCCATTGGCATATATTTAGGCCTAGCACACAGGCAGAGGAGAGAGGTCCCGTAACAGAGAATCTGTCTTCATGTCAGCAGAGAATTAGTCTGCATGTCATAGCAGAGAATGAGGCTTCACGTCAGCCACCACTGCAACAGTCCATTGGCATATATTTAGGCCCAGCACACACACAGGCAGAGGAGAGAGGTCCCGTAACAGAGAATCTGGCTTCATGTCAGCAGAGAATCAGTCTGCATGTCATAGCAGAGAATGAGGCTTCACGTCAGCCACCACTGCAACAGTCCATTGGCATATATTTAGGCCCAGCACACACACAGGCAGAGGAGAGAGGTCCCGTAACAGACAATCTGGCTTCATGTCAGCAGAGAATCAGACTGCATGTCATAGCAGAGAATGAGGCTTCACGTCACCCACCACTGCAACAGTCCATTGGCATATATTTAGGCCTAGCACACAGGCAGAGCAGAGAGGTCCCGTAACAGACAATCTGGCTTCATGACAGCAGAGAATCAGTCTGCATGTCATAGCAGAGAATGAGGCTTTACGTCACCCACCACTGCAACAGTCCATTGGCATATATTTAGGCATAGCACACAGGCAGAGCAGAGAGGTCCCGTAACAGACGATCTGGCTACATGTCAGCAGAGAATCAGTCTGCATGTCATAGCAGAGAATGAGGCTTCACGTCACCCACCACTGCAACAGTCCATTGGCATATATTTAGGCCTATCACACAGGCAGAGGAGAGAGGTCCCGTAACAGACAATCTGGCTTCATGTCAGCAGAGAATTAGTCTGCATGTCATAGCAGAGAATGAGGCTTCACGTCAGCCACCACTGCAACAGTCCATTGGCATATATTTAGGCCCAGCACCCAGGCAGAGGAGGGAGGTCCCGTAACAGAGAATCTGTCTTCATGTCAGCAGAGAATTAGTCTGCATGTCATAGCAGAGAATGAGGCTTCACGTCAGCCACCACTGCAACAGTCCATTGGCATATATTTAGGCCCAGCACACACACAGGCAGAGGAGAGAGGTCCCGTAACAGAGAATCTGGCTTCATGTCAGCAGAGAATCAGTCTGCATGTCATAGCAGAGAATGAGGCTTCACGTCAGCCACCACTGCAACAGTCCATTGGCATATATTTAGGCCCAGCACACACACAGGCAGAGGAGAGAGGTCCCGTAACAGACAATCTGGCTTCATGTCAGCAGAGAATCAGTCTGCATGTCATAGCAGAGAATCAGGCTTCACGTCAGCCACCACTGCAACAGTCCATTGTCATAAATTTAGGCCCAGCACCCAGGCAGAGGAGAGAGGTCCCGTAACAGACAATCTGGCTTCATGTCAGCAGAGAATTAGTCTGCATGTCATAGCAGAGAATGAGGCTTCACGTCAGCCACCACTGCAACAGTCCATTGGCATATATTTAGGCCTAGCACACAGGCAGAGGAGAGAGGTCCCGTAACAGACAATCTGGCTTCATGTCAGCAGAGAATCAGTCTGCATGTCATAGCAGAGAATGAGGCTTCACGTCACCCACCACTGCAACAGTCCATTGGCATATATTTAGGCCTAGCACACAGGCAGAGCAGAGAGGTCCCGTAACAGACAATCTGGCTTCATGACAGCAGAGAATCAGTCTGCATGTCATAGCAGAGAATGAGGCTTCACGTCACCCACCACTGCAACAGTCCATTGGCATATATTTAGGCCTAGCACACAGGCAGAGGAGAGGTTCATTCAACTTTGGGTAGCCTCGCAATATAATGGTAAAATGAAAATAAAAATAGGATTGAATGAGGAAGTGCCCTGGAGTCCAATATTATATGGTTATGGGGAGGTAGTTAATGTCTAATCTGGACAAGGGACGGACAGGTCCTGTGGGATCCATGCCTGGTTCATTTTTATGAACGTCAGCTTGTCCACATTGGCTGTAGACAGGCGGCTGCGTTTGTCTGTAATGACGCCCCCTGCCGTGCTGAATACACGTTCAGACAAAACGCTGGCTGCCGGGCAGGCCAGCACCTCCAAGGCATAAAAGGCTAGCTCTGGCCACGTGGACAATTTAGAGACCCAGAAGTTGAATGGGGCCGAACCATCAGTCAGTACGTGGAGGGGTGTGCACACGTACTGTTCCACCATGTTAGTGAAATGTTGCCTCCTGCTAACACGTTGCGTATCAGGTGGTGGTGCAGTTAGCTGTGGCGTGTTGACAAAAGTTTTCCACATCTCTGCCATGCTAACCCTGCCCTCAGAGGAGCTGGCCGTGACACAGCTGCCTTGGCGACCTCTTGCTCCTCCTCTGCCTTGGCCTTGGGCTTCCACTTGTTCCCCTGTGACATTTGGGAATGCTCTCAGTAGCGCGTCTACCAACGTGCGCTTGTACTCGCGCATCTTCCTATCACGCTCCAGTGCAGGAAGTAAGGTGGGCACATTGTCTTTGTAGCGTGGATCCAGCAGGGTGGCAACCCAGTAGTCCGCACAGGTTAAAATGTGGGCAACTCTGCTGTCGTTGCGCAGGCACTGCAGCATGTAGTCGCTCATGTGTGCCAGGCTGCCCAGGGGTAAGGACAAGCTGTCCTCTGTGGGAGGCGTATCGTCATCGTCCTGCCTTTCCCCCCAGCCACGCACCAGTGATGGACCCGAGCTGCGTTGGGTGCCACCCCGCTGTGACCATGCTTCATCCTCATCCTCCTCCACCTCCTCCTCATCCTCGTCCTCCTCGTCCTCCAGTAGTGGGCCCTGGCTGGCCACATTTGTACCTGGCCTCTGCTGTTGCCAAAAACCTCCCTCTGAGTCACTTCGAAGAGACTGGCCTGAAAGTGCTAAAAATGACCCCTCTTCCTCCTCCTCCTCCTCCTCCTCCTGGGCCACCTCCTCTTCCATCATTGCCCTAAGTGTTTTCTCAAGGAGACATAGAAGTGGTATTGTAACGCTGATAACGGTGTCATCGCCACTGGCCATGTTGGTGGAGTACTCGAAACAGCGCAACAGGGCACACAGGTCTCGCATGGAGGCCCAGTCATTGGTGGTGAAGTGGTGCTGTTCTGTAGTGCGACTGACCCGTGCATGCTGCAGCTGAAACTCCACTATGGCCTGCTGCTGCTCGCACAGTCTGTCCAGCATGTGCAAGGTGGAGTTCCACCTGGTGGGCACGTCGCATATGAGGCGGTGAGCGGGAAGGCCGAAGTTACGCTGTAGCGCAGACAGGCGAGCAGCAGCAGGATGTGAACGCCGGAAGCGCGAACAGACGGCCCGCACTTTATGCAGCAGCTCTGACATGTCGGGGTAGTTGTGAATGAACTTCTGCACCACCAAATTCAGCACATGCGCCAAGCAAGGGATGTGCGTCAAATTGGCTAGTCCCAGAGCTGCAACGAGATTTCGCCCATTATCACACACCACCAGGCCGGGCTTGAGGCTCACCGGCAGCAACCACTCGTCGGTCTGTTGTTCAATACCCCGCCACAACTCCTGTGCGGTGTGGGGCCTGTCCCCCAAACATATGAGTTTCAGAATGGCCTGCTGACGTTTACCCCGGGCTGTGCTGAAGTTGGTGGTGAAGGTGTGTGGCTGACTGGATGAGCAGGTGGAAGAAGAGGAGGAGGAAGCCGAGAAGGAGGAGGTGGCAACAGGAGGCAAAGAATGTTGCCCTGCGATCCTTGGCGGCGGAAGGACGTGCGCCAAACAGCTCTCCGCCTGGGGCCCAGCTGCCACTACATTTACCCAGTGTGCAGTTAGGGAGATATAGCGTCCCTGGCCGTGCTTACTGGTCCACGTATCTGTGGTTAGGTGGACCTTGCTACAGATGGCGTTGCGCAGTGCACACTTGATTTTATCGGATACTTGGTTGTGCAGGGAAGGCACGGCTCTCTTGGAGAAGTAGTGCCGGCTGGGAACAACATACTGTGGGACAGCAAGCGACATGAGCTGTTTGAAGCTGTCTGTGTCCACCAGCCTAAATGACAGCATTTCATAGGCCAGTAGTTTAGAAATGCTGGCATTCAGGGCCAGGGATCGAGGGTGGCTAGGTGGGAATTTACGCTTTCTATCAAATGTTTGTGAGATGGATAGCTGAACGCTGGCGTGTGACATGGTTGAGACGCTTGGTGACGGAGGTGGTGGTGGTGGTGTTGGTGGTACATCCCCTGTTTGCTGGGCGGCAGGTGCCAACGTTCCTCCAGAGGCGGAGGAAGAGGCCGAGGCGGCAGCAGCAGAATAGGCCGAGGCGGCAGCAGCAGAAGAGGTAGCAGGGGGAGCCTGAGTGACTTCCTTGGTTTTAAGGTGTTTACTCCACTGCAGTTCATGCTTTGCATGCAGGTGCCTGGTCATGCAGGTTGTGCTCAGGTTCAGAACGTTAATGCCTCGCTTCAGGCTCTGATGGCACAGCGTGCAAACCACTCGGGTCTTGTCGTCAGCACATTGTTTGAAGAAGTGCCATGCCAGGGAACTCCTTGAAGCTGCCTTTGGGGTGCTCGGTCCCAGATGGCGGCGGTCAGTAGCAGGCGGAGTCTCTTGGCGGCGGGTGTTCTGCTTTTGCCCACTGCTCCCTCTTTTGCTACGCTGTTGGCTCGGTCTCACCACTGCCTCTTCCTCCGAACTGTGAAAGTCAGTGGCACGACCTTCATTCCATGTGGGGTCTAGGACCTCATCGTCCCCTGCATCGTCTTCCACCCAGTCTTGATCCCTGACCTCCTGTTCAGTCTGCACACTGCAGAAAGACGCAGCAGTTGGCACCTGTGTTTCGTCATCATCAGAGACATGCTGAGGTGGTATTCCCATGTCCTCATCATCAGGAAACATAAGTGGTTGTGCGTCAGTGCATTCTATGTCTTTCACCGCTGGGGAAGGGCTAGGTGGATGCCCTTGGGAAACCCTGCCAGCGGAGTCTTCAAACAGCATAAGAGACTGCTGCATAACTTGAGGCTGAGACAGTTTCCCTGGTATGCATGGGGGTGATGTGACAGACTGATGGGGTTGGTTTTCAGGCGCCATCTGTGCGCTTTCTGCAGAAGACTGGGTGGGAGATAATGTGAACGTGCTGGATCCACTGTCGGCCACCCAATTGACTAATGCCTGTACCTGCTCAGGCCTTACCATCCTTAGAACGGCATTGGGCCCCACCATATATCGCTGTAAATTCTGGCGGCTACTGGGACCTGAGGTAGTTGGTACACTAGGACGTGTGGATGTGGCAGAACGGCCACGTCCTCTCCCAGCACCAGAGGGTCCACTAACACCACCACGACCATGTCCACGTCCGCGTCCCTTACTAGATGTTTTTCTCATTGTTATGGTTCACCACAACAACAAATATATTATTTGGCCCAATGTATTGTATTCAAATTCAGCGGGATATAAATTTGAGGCCTAGTATTTAGGCGCTGGGTGACCGGTATGGATTTAGTGACAGAATTAGACTTGGAAATGCACAGAAGCGTGTGTGTGTGAAGTTATTCTGAATGACCCAATGTGCACCTTGAATATTATATACCCTTTTAGGGATAGATTTCAAATAGCTTTGATATAGCAGAAACCACTAAATTATGAAATTGCTAAATTGGGAATTGTATTTCAACCCAGAACAAGAAATGTGCTTGAACGGACACTAAATAACTCGCCCAGCTACAGCACTAACGAGAGATTTAGCAGGATATAAATTTGAGGCCTAGTATTTAGGCGCTGGGTGACAGGTATGGGTTTAGTGACAGAATTAGACTTGGAAATACACAGTAGCGGGTGTGTGTGAAGTTATTCTGAATGACCCAATGTGCACCTTGAATATTATATACCCTTTTAGGGATAGATTTCAAATAGCTCTGATATAGCAGAAACCACTAAATTATGAAATTGCTAAATTGGGAATTGTATTTCAACCCAGAACAAGAAATGTGCTTGAACGGACACTAAATAACTCGCCCAGCTACAGCACTAACGAGAGATTTAGCAGGATATAAATTTGAGGCCTAGTATTTAGGCGCTGGGTGACAGGTATGGGTTTAGTGACAGAATTAGACTTGGAAATACACAGTAGCGGGTGTGTGTGAAGTTATTCTGAATGACCCAATGTGCACCTTGAATATTATATACCCTTTTAGGGATAGATTTCAAATAGCTCTGATATAGCAGAAACCACTAAATTATGAAATTGCTAAATTGGGAATTGTATTTCAACCCAGAACAAGAAATGTGCTTGAACGGACACTAAATAACTCGCCCAGCTACAGCACTAACGAGAGATTTAGCAGGATATAAATTTGAGGCCTAGTATTTAGGCGCTGGGTGACAGGTATGGGTTTAGTGACAGAATTAGACTTGGAAATACACAGTAGCGGGTGTGTGTGAAGTTATTCTGAATGACCCAATGTGCACCTTGAATATTATATACCCTTTTAGGGATAGATTTCAAATAGCTTTGATATAGCAGAAACCACTAAATTATGAAATTGCTAAATTGGGAATTGTATTTCAACCCAGAACAAGAAATGTGCTTGAACGGACACTAAATAACTCGCCCAGCTACAGCACTAACGAGAGATTTAGCAGGATATAAATTTGAGGCCTAGTATTTAGGCGCTGGGTGACAGGTATGGGTTTAGTGACAGAATTAGACTTAGAAATACACAGTAGCGGGTGTGTGTGAAGTTATTCTGAATGACCCAATGTGCACCTTGAATATTATATACCCTTTTAGGGATAGATTTCAAATAGCTCTGATATAGCAGAAACCACTAAATTATGAAATTGCTAAATTGGGAATTGTATTTCAACCCAGAACAAAAAATGTGCTTTGACGGACACTAAATAACTTTCCCAGCCACAACAGGACAGCGTTAACGAGAGATTTAGCAGGATATAAATTTGAGGCCTAGTATTTAGGCGCTGGGTGACAGGTATGGGTTTAGTGACAGAATTAGACTTGGAAATACACAGTAGCGGGTGTGTGTGAAGTTATTCTGAATGACCCAATGTGCACCTTGAATATTATATACCCTTTTAGGGATAGATTTCAAATAGCTCTGATATAGCAGAAACCACTAAATTATGAAATTGCTAAATTGGGAATTGTATTTCAACCCAGAACAAGAAATGTGCTTGAACGGACACTAAATAACTCGCCCAGCTACAGCACTAACGAGAGATTTAGCAGGATATAAATTTGAGGCCTAGTATTTAGGCGCTGGGTGACAGGTATGGGTTTAGTGACAGAATTAGACTTAGAAATACACAGTAGCGGGTGTGTGTGAAGTTATTCTGAATGACCCAATGTGCACCTTGAATATTATATACCCTTTTAGGGATAGATTTCAAATAGCTCTGATATAGCAGAAACCACTAAATTATGAAATTGCTAAATTGGGAATTGTATTTCAACCCAGAACAAAAAATGTGCTTTGACGGACACTAAATAACTTTCCCAGCCACAACAGGACAGCGTTAACGAGAGATTTAGCAGGATATAAATTTGAGGCCTAGTATTTAGGCGCTGGGTGACAGGTATGGGTTTAGTGACAGAATTAGACTTGGAAATACACAGTAGCGGGTGTGTGTGAAGTTATTCGGAATGACCCAATGTGCACCTTGAATATTATATACCCTTTTAGGGATAGATTTCAAATAGCTCTGATATAGCAGAAACCACTAAATTATGAAATTGCTAAATTGGGAATTGTATTTCAACCCAGAACAAGAAATGTGCTTGAACGGACACTAAATAACTCGCCCAGCTACAGCACTAACGAGAGATTTAGCAGGATATAAATTTGAGGCCTAGTATTTAGGCGCTGGGTGACAGGTATGGGTTTAGTGACAGAATTAGACTTGGAAATACACAGTAGCGGGTGTGTGTGAAGTTATTCTGAATGACCCAATGTGCACCTTGAATATTATATACCCTTTTAGGGATAGATTTCAAATAGCTCTGATATAGCAGAAACCACTAAATTATGAAATTGCTAAATTGGGAATTGTATTTCAACCCAGAACAAGAAATGTGCTTGAACGGACACTAAATAACTCGCCCAGCTACAGCACTAAGGACAGATTTAGCTGGATATAAATTTGAGGCCTAGTATTTAGGCGCTGGGTGACAGGTATGGGTTTAGTGACAGAATTAGACTTGGAAATGCACAGTAGCGGGTGTGTGAAGTTATTCTGAATGTCCCTATGTGCACCTTCAATATGATCTACCCTTTTAGGGATAGATTTCAAATAGCTCTGATATAGCAGAAACCACTAAATTATGAAATTGCTAAATTGGGAATTGTATTTCAACCCAGAACAAGAAATGTGCTTGAACGGACACTAAATAACTCGCCCAGCTACAGCACTAACGAGAGATTTAGCAGGATATAAATTTGAGGCCTAGTATTTAGGCGCTGGGTGACAGGTATGGGTTTAGTGACAGAATTAGACTTGGAAATACACAGTAGCGGGTGTGTGTGAAGTTATTCTGAATGACCCAATGTGCACCTTGAATATTATATACCCTTTTAGGGATAGATTTCAAATAGCTCTGATATAGCAGAAACCACTAAATTATGAAATTGCTAAATTGGGAATTGTATTTCAACCCAGAACAAGAAATGTGCTTGAACGGACACTAAATAACTCGCCCAGCTACAGCACTAAGGACAGATTTAGCTGGATATAAATTTGAGGCCTAGTATTAAGGCGCTGGGTGACAGGTATGGGTTTAGTGACAGAATTAGACTTGGAAATGCACAGTAGCGGGTGTGTGAAGTTATTCTGAATGACCCTATGTGCACCTTGAATATTATATACCCTTTTAGGGATAGATTTCAAATAGCTCTGATACAGCAGAAACCACTAAATTTTTAAATTGCTAAATTGGGAATTGTATTTCAACCCAGAACAAAAAATGTGCTTTGACGGACACTAAATAACTTTCCCAGCCACAACAGGACAGCGGTAACGAGAGATTTAGCGGGATATAAATTTGAGGCCTAGTATTTAGGCGCTGGGTGACCGGTATGGATTTAGTGACAGAATTAGACTGGGATATGGCCAAAAAATAACCACACTATTGCTGGTTAAATGCACTTGGTGATGGGCGCAGCTTGCCCCTGATGTAGTATATGGCCAAAAAATGAACAGACTATTGCTGGTTAAATGCACTTGGTGTCACAGCTCGACCAACCACACTACTGAGGGTTAAATGCACTTGGTGACGGGCGCAGCTTGCCCCTGATTTAGTATATGGCCAAAAAATGAACAGACTATTGCTGGTTAAATGCACTTGGTGTGATAGCTTGACCAACCACACTACTGAGGGTTAAATGCACTTGGTGTGACAGCTTCACCCTGATGTAGGCTTTAGCCAAAAAACAACCACACCATTGAGGGTTAAATGCACTTGGTCGCAGCTTGTGCTGGCGCACCACAAGACACAAAATGGCCGCCGATCACCCCAGAAAAATGTGACTGACAAACGGTCTGGGCAGCCTAAAAACAGTGAGCAATTGAGGAT
Organism: Bufo gargarizans; assembly: GCF_014858855.1. Taxonomy (NCBI): domain Eukaryota; kingdom Metazoa; phylum Chordata; class Amphibia; order Anura; family Bufonidae; genus Bufo; species Bufo gargarizans. The sequence continues at coordinate 279,347,518 of NC_058083.1, read as the reverse complement.
CAGCAGCTCAATGATCCACAGCTGCAGATCGATCAGTTAATCAAGTCCTTTGGAGGAGTTAATCTGCCTAATCTCGCCCTACTGTCGCAGCCGCAACCTCTCCCTACGCTAATCAGAGCAGAGTGACGGGCGGCGCTATGTGACTCCAGCTTAAATAGAGGCTGGGTCACATGGTGCTCTGGCCAATCACAGCCATGCCAATAGTAGGCATGGCTGTGATGGCCTCTTGGGGCAAGTAGTATGACGCTTGTTGATTGGCTGCTTAGCAGCCTTTCAAAAAGCGCCAAGAAAGCGTCACAAAAGCGCGAAGAAAGCGACGAACACCGAACCCGAACCCGGACTTTTACGAAAATGTCCGGGTTCGGGTCCGTGTCACGGACACCCCAAAATTCGGTACGAACCCGAACTATACAGTTCGAGTTCGCTCATCCCTAGTCGCAAACATTAAATTTTTCGTGAATTTCCGCAAATGTTCACGAACGTGCGAACCGGGCGAACCGCAATAGACTTCAATAGGAAGACCCACAGGGACTCTTTGTTGCCACAATAGTGATGGAAAAGTTGTTTCAAGGGGACTCACACCTGGACTGTGGCATGCCGGAGGGGGATCCATGGCAAAACTCCCATGGAAAATTACGTAGTTGACGTAGAGTGTGGTAATTTGAAATCAAAATGCGATTTATAGAACTCGAATTAATCGCATTGCGATTTCAACTTAGAGCTTCTGCCGACTTCCGTGCTCATGGAGCATCCCCATCACCATGGGAACGGTTCCATGCTAGAATGTACTGTCGGATTTGAGAAAGTTGTAATCGCAATGCGATTAATGCAGGTTATAATAATCGCATAGCGAATTCAACTTAGAGCTGCTGGGTTCCTAATGGTTGTATTGCGAGTATATAACGAAGATTGAGAATATAGTGCTATATTGATTATATTCGTCAATTCTAGCAATACAACCATTAGGAACGTAGCTCTAAGTTGAATTCACAATGCGATTAATATAACCTGCATTATTCGCATTGCGATTACAACTTAGATCCAAGTTCCTAATGGTTGTATTGCTAGAATTGACAAGGAATAGAGCACTATATTCTCAATCTTCGTTATATTCTATCAATATAACCATTAGGAACCCAGCTCTAAGTTGTAATCGCAATGCAATTAATATAACCTGTATTAATCGCATTGCGATTACAACTTTGTGACACTGCAGCTTCAGAATTAATCTAAGATGGATGCTGTCCTTGCTTTTTGATAGGCGGTGGGAGGGTCTGGGAGGGAGGGTATGCTGATTGGCTGGAATGTGTCTGCTGACTGTGAGGTACAGGGTCAAAGTTTGCTCAATGATGATGTATAGGAGGCGGACCGAACATTGCATATGTTCGCCCGTCGTGGCGAATGCGAACATGCAATATTCGCCGGGAACTGTTCGCCGGCGAATAGTTCGGGACATCTCTACTCACTATGCCCATCAACAAATACCTTAGGGTGTCTGCTTTCCAAAATGGGATCATTTGTGGGGTGTTTCTACTGTCTGGGCATTGTAGAACCTCAGGAAACATGATAGGTGCTTAGAAGGTCAAAGTGCGTAAATTAATTTTTTTGCACCATAGTTTGTAAATGCTATAACTTTTACCCAAACCAATACATATACACTTATTGCATTTAGAGAAAAATGTATATAGAAATGTAGTTTTATTTGAAAAATTTTACAACAGAAAGTGAAAAATGTCATCTTTTTGCAAAAGTTTCGGTCATTTTCAATTAATATAAAAAAAAGTTAAAATGTCAGCAGCAATGAAATACCACCAAATGAAAGCTCTATTAGTGAGAAGAAAAGAAGGTAAAATTCATTTGGGTGGTAAGTTGTATGACTGAGCAATAAGCCGTGAAAGTAGTGTAGTGCAGAATTGTAAAAAGTGGTCTGGTAATTAAGGGGGTTTAAGCTAGGGGGGCTGAGGTGGTTAAAAGACTGTATTTGGTTTATTAGGCTGTTAGAATCTTCTAATTGCCATATGTAGCCTAGTGATATAATTCTTAATCTCCTGACTTTTCATGGTTTCCTCTTCTGTTTAAGCTAACTTGGAACAAAAGATTAATCTACAAGACCCGCTAAATACAGACTTAGAAAACTTTAACTAAATAAACAATTGCTGATAATTTTAACCTCACTTTTTCAATTACCTTTCTTGTGTGAAATACTAGTTAAAAGTTTCCTGTAACAATGTATTTAAAAAGTTACATTTCAGGTTAACATTTGCTACATCTGTATAACACACCTGCCTGACCATTTTCTTACAAGTATGCAAAATATGTTAGATAAAAAATATAGAATTTAGTATCTACAATGTATATGATGCATTGCGATAACTATAACAGGCTTGTTAGATTGCCTGGCTGATCTATTGATCAAAAGGAGTTCCCTAAATAATACATAAACTTTACAAGAAATTCTCAAACTCTATTTAATACAAAAATCAGAATTAAATCATTTCTGAATGTGTCCAGAAGTGTTGAGCCAAGTGAAGAATTCATTATGAAGCTTATCTAAAAATTGATTTGCAACAAATCCGAATTTTCTGGCACTTCATGGTAACAAATCCGGTTTTGTTAAAACGGGGGCTGCATAGGGGGCGGACCTAGCGCTGGAAGAGGATGGCTGCCTGAGACTGCTGCTCCGTGTATAAAATCACCCTAACAGCCTGTATGTACTGCCTGGAGATCCAACTATGGTGAAAATCGGAGGATCCAAGTCCGGAGCCACCTGAGAACAACAGAGGACGGCGATAAGCAAAGGAGACATGGATACATTTATTTAAAAAAGCAGCCTCCTCTTACACAGTCCAAGACAACAAGATGGTGCCAGTCTCAACACGTGCAGTGGGCCGCTCGTAAAGAGAACTGTCAGATGCAGCACAAGGAAGTGAGGACGAAATAGATAGTCTCCCTATCTCCCGATCCTACCTATAAGAAACGCTAGCTTCTTCTCTTACCTCAGCGCTTGAACCCCTAAGCACTGACCTAGCGGCGATCAAACAAGATGTACAGCAAATTGGGAAGAGGGTAAAATCCCTTGAAGACTCCCAGATGGCCATGGTGAGACATCAACTGACTGTCTCTCAACACATAGGAACCATCCAGAGCAATCTGAACTCTCTCTACTGTGCTATAGAGGGCCAAGAGAATTACGGGTGACGCAATAACTTAAGCTTTCCACGGCGTACCAGAATCAATTGCCGCAAATGATATCCCGCATACCATAATCCGGATCTGCTTGTCCCTTCTGGGACCCGATTCAGCCCACAAAGTAATCCTGGAAAGGGCACACAGGGGTCTGAGACCAAAATCGGCAACCTCTGCCCCAGCAAGAGATATAATATGTAAATTTCTGAGCTTCCCGGTGAAAGAGGCCATCCTGACTAAAGCTCGTATGGCCAGAGAAGTGATATGGGATGGCCATGACATTTCTATATTCCAAGATCTGGCTCAAACAACCTTGAAAAAGAGGGGACCCCTAAAGCCCCTTACCGACTGGCTTAGATCACATAATACGCCGTATAGATGGGCCTTTCCTTTCGGTCTCTCATTCCTCTATGAAGGTCGCAGAATGTCCGTATCTACATCCTTGGATCAAGTCTATGAGCACCTTAATATCGGACCGTTGGATGTACAGAACTGGGATCTCATCCAGGACTTAACATCTCTCCCAGACTTACCAGCATATGACCAATGGGAAAGGCAACATACTCCAAGATCCTGCAAGAACAAGAGAGATGTCTTAAACTTTACCCCCAGAAGATTGCCCATGGGAGAGTGAGATAGACTTACGTGTAGGTTCCTCCATATACGATACTCTCAGAGACATCCTAGATCTACCTATGTCTCCTAACTCCTTATTCGACCTAATCTATACTTTATACATCATTTCCTAGTGCCTTATATTGATATCTTTCCTACACTTATTAACCCTGCAATTGCTTTACCTGGATCACTATCCTGTCATATGGTGACAATTACATATCACTAACATTCCCCTGTCACTCACATCCTTGAAGTATTGCACACTTGCGCAATTGGTATTTCTCATACCTATGTTAAAACCACACACCAAAAACCACACAGGAACCCAGGACAGCCATAGCTGCTATAAACATGAGACAGGGGAATGTTTAGCAAACATGCTGGACACCAAACACCACTAGACATGTAGCACCAAACTAGACATACAAACACCCTGAACATAACCCACTCCATACAAATAGGGACAGGAAGGGAAGGAGACACCAAGATGACATTGATGACCACAAGGGTGGCCCTCACTGGACAGATGGAACACCCTAGACTAGAGCAGAGCTCCAGCACCAAAGACTGCTGCCAGTCCCCAAAACCACCTAGAAACCAGGCAGCCAGCCACCATAAAGCTCAGAGAGACCGCACTGAACACTGTGTCCACCTCAGACCCAGTTCACACAAGGTGACTGCCAGCAAACATTCCCAACCAGCACACAGCCAGGACACAACAGGAATGCCTCCAACACACAACACAAATGACAAAACCACTGAGACATGGAAAAAGGGAAGTAAGAAGATTCAGTGTCAGAACAAGGATGTCTCTCTAAGACAGCTGCCAGCCCCTGGAGCAACACACAGGAACCAGGGCACCAGCCACCAAACAGCCCAGAGAAACCACACTGAACGCTTCGTCCACCTCAGACACGGTTCACACCAGGTCGCTGCCAGCATCCATCCCCAACCAGCACACAGCCAGTACACCACAGGAATGCATCCAGCAAACACCACAAGCACCTGAACCACTGAGAAATGGACGAGGAGAAACGCAAACACCAGTGACGATTCACACTAACTACAACCAATTGTCACAGGGAACCGCCACTGTTAACAGTGCGGTTCTCTGTAACTGAGGTTGTAGTAGGTGTGAACCGTCACTTGTGTTTGTGTCTCACCTCGTCCTTTTCTCAATGGTTCACTCGCTTGTTCTGTGGTGGCTGGCTGCATTCCTGTTGTACTGGCTGTGGTGTATGCTGGTTCGGGGATGTTTGCTGGCTGCTACCTGGTGTCTGAACTGTGTCTGAGTGTGGACGCAGTGTTCAGTGCGGTCCCTCCTGGCTGTTCGCTGGCTAGTTTCCTGGTTCCTAGTTGGTGGTTCTGGGGTGCTGGCAGCAGTCTGGGGGAGACTCGCTTGCACTGACACTGATACACAACATCAACAGACCAGACATGTTACAACGCACAAGACATAACAACCAAATCCCAAATCAAACCCACACCAAACATAGATACACAAGGATGGGTGGAGATATGGAGAAGACATAGGAATGACATTGCTAAAAGACCTTGATGTCCAACAAGGTGGCCCTCAATGACTGGACAGATGGAATAGCCACAGAATGGAGCATAGCTTCCAGCCCAAAGCAAGGCTATAGCACAACTAACCTCCAAGCTACAAGCAAAGGCTAAATAGCTAGAAGAGACCACACCCTGATCTAACCAAGTCAGGATATTAACCCCACGCACACCACACAGCAGAGAGACACAACTTCAAGGGGATTTGCACATGCAAACCGAAAACTACTCACTGCCCCCGGCAACCAGTCTGCACGGCAACCGCGTCATGGTCAAACCATACAACCGTGACATATGCATGTCATACATTACCGCCGGGTTTGAATACAGTTGCCAGGTACCTTCTCTCCCCACCACCTCGACTCACTACGGCATCCCATGTGGTCTCGCGGTCACAGCGTGGCATCCCACGTCGCCGGGCAAAGACTCACGTGACTAGAGGTGTATACACGTGACCGGCAAATCGTACACTGGGAGGGAGGGATTAGATGTTTAATTCTGCATCCCCAGATGAATCTGTGTGTAGAAATGCTCTTTGCTCCTGAATCATCAATGAGTAGTTGTAATAAACTTATGATAAACCACATAGGGTTGAGTCCATATAAGTATGTTGCTTGCTACTCCGACCAGACCATACACGTTTCGGGGTACCCCCCTTCCTCAGTGGGGGTGCTAGCAAGCAGGAAGTGCAATATATTTATACTCAATTCTAAGTGGGATGATGGGAAAATAGTTAATCTCAAATCCTGGCATGGAGTAGTAGCAACAGAATAAAAAACGCATATGCGTTTTTAATGTGTTTTCTGTAAAATCACATCAATCTGAATATATAACACAAAACTTGAAATCTGCATTAAAAATATAAAATTATATAAAAGATTATATGCAACATATATTTTATTGCTGGAAGGTCTGCCGTATGGAGAGGTGGAGGTGCCGGAATAGGAGGCACAGTCTGACGGGGAGGGGGGATCCAAGTGCTGATAAACAGCCAGACTTGGATCCCACGTCCCTGCCAAACATCCCCCTGATCAAAGGAATCCAAACAGTTCCATCTCTACAGTGTGTCCCTTGGGCATCAGAGTATCAAATTGAAATATTCAACAGGATTCCTGTCTGGACATATTCTTAATATGGTTTCCTCCCCTCCATGACTTCCTGACCCTTTCAATGGCCACAAAGGTGAGGGTAGAGGGATCACAATCATGTATATCTTTAAAATGTTTAGAGAGGGAGTGAAGTTCATATCCCCTACGTATATTGGAGATACAGTACAGACCAAAAGTTTGGACACACCTTCTCATTCAAAGAGTTTTCTTTATTTTCATGACTAGGAAAATTGTAGATTCACACTGAAGGCATCAAAACTATGAATTAACACGTGTTAAGGCCGATTCATTGGCCTGTATTTGTGGGAGGGGCACGGTTGCCTATATCATGGCACCTCTGCCCCTCCTTCAATGAACGACGTGTCAAACGCTGGCCTCGTTCGGTGCGTGAAGTTGCGTCTGGTCCTGGAAGTTCGTTTCCACGCAAAGCAAGCTACTAGATCAGGTAAGTGGCTGCCACAATTGCAGTCTCGGCTCACAAGTCCGGCCGGCAGTGCCGGCTCCCTTAGGTAAGAGGGGGCCACACTGCACCGGAGCGTCTGCCAGGAGCCCCGACTCCCACGTGGCATGAATCGTAGGGTGCAGGGATCAGCGCGATCCCGATTCATACGTCTCTCCTCCCCTAATGTCTGGCACGGGCCGCTGTGCCATTAGCTAGGTAGGGCTCTCGGTAGCTGTAGTTAATTCTTTCCCCTCATGCCCCTCATGTCCCCCATGTCCGCTCTGGCCCTTGTCATGTCAGCCGCACACTCACCTCAGCGTCCTGCTTGCTGTCTCCTCCGCTGTCTGCCCGTGCTGCAGGTGGCCGGCGCTGTGTGAGCTCCCCCTGGTGGCTGCCGGAGTCAATGCAGTCCATGGAGCAGTGTTGGTTGTCACAGGCTCCCTCTGGTGGCGTCTGCCGGCTGTACAGTCCATGGTGCTGTGCCCTGTGTTGGCTCCATCTAGTGGCCACCAGGGGTTATGACCACAAAAAAAAAAAAAAAAAAAAAGGGAGTGTTGAGAAATGGTGTGTGTGTGTGTGTATATATATATATATATATACATATACATTTAAGAAAAAAAAAAAAAAAAGGGGGAGAAAAGAATCATTATAGAGTGTTACCCATGCTTCACTGATGGAGTTTAAGGAAGGGGCGATATACTTGTTCAGTGCTAGTTAGAGGATCTCCGTATTGTTGGGCACACGCCTCTACGCCTGGCGGTATGTCGTACGCAGGGATCTTACATATGAATTATTCCAGGATCTGTGTCGTCCTTCTTCCAATATATTCTGCACGTTGTTCAACCATCAGGGTACAGTATGGCAGTAGCTGTGTCGTGTTACTATTCCTCTTCTCTCCTTCTGGTGGTGGGTCAGTTGTGCCACCGTCAGACTCATCAATCACTGGGGTGTTCTAGGTTCAGCTATCGCTTCTCCTCGGCTCAGGTCCTCTCGTCCCTTTTCACTCGTATTCTTCACAGTTGCATGGGTCTCGACCTTCCCACAGCTTACGTCACATGATCCCGGTGTCGGTTGGCAGTCAGAAATTGATTTGTGCATGCTGTATTTACAGGATATGTCACGCGCTTCAGACATAGTGGAGGCTTCGGTCGACAAGAACCCCGCCAGGATGTCAGAAGGGGGCAATGTGTCGTCTCCTCGCACTTGGACCGTCCCTAGGCTGATGACGGAGATGTCCAGACGGGGTGTTTCACATCCCGCTTCTGCTGGGAAGGCTGAGTTATACCGGTTATTGTCATTAACTAAGGCCCTCAGCAGCAGGTAGAAGTCTCAGTGGTCACTGTTCAGAACTCGCTGACACAGATCCATCTGTTGTTGAAAACAGTAGGGTAATTGCCTGTCGGGATGTGTCAGTGGTCCTGGAAGGCCGGGACCACAGGCTGAACCGCAAGCTCACGGTACCTGAGTTTGTGCTCGTTTTTAGTTTGTACAGAGACGTAGTCTGTTCAGTTCGTCCCGAGAGAAGGGTTGAACTGGTTTTATACTTGTTCAGGATAACAGAGTTGGGCTACAAGTACGGTGGGAGTTCCTTCTACGACTACCATTGTTCTTCTCGGTCAAGGCAGCTGCCACCTCAAGTCAGTTCCAGTTTCTTACTAACTGGGCCAATATTGATTCAGAGATTTGTAGGCATTTCGCCGGGCTTAAAGCACTATCATGCTCCCTGTGCCAGTCAATTGACCATTCTACGGTGTGGTGTCATAAGGCTGCCCAGAGTGAGAGGTCTAGTTCTACAGGTCCTGTTTCCGGCCCGTCCGATTCACACAGATCCTCTGGTTTAGGTGACAAGCTGGGTAGACCCATCAAACTACTCGGCAGGTCACAAATTGTAATAATTTCAACCATGCGTCCTGTAACTTCAGTCAGTGCCGCTTGCTACACATATGTACTAACTGCTTCAGAGCCCACCCTAAGTAGTCTGTTCATTAAAAGAAGATAATAATTACATGTGTGTTGTCAATATAGTTCGGTTGCAGCAGTTCCCATACTTAACATCAACTCTCGTCCCATCAGAAGAGGTTAGCATGAGATATGTCACCATAGATCAAGCCATCGCTCTTATCTTACAGTTAGGTCCCAGCACCATCCTTTCTAAAGCTGATATTGCAGACGCCTTCAAATTACTACCGATCAAACCATCCCTCTGGCAATGGCATGGCATCAAATGGAGGGACCTTTATTATTTTGCTTTCAATCTCACATTCGGGTCTAAGAGTAGCCTGTGGTTATTTGACCAATTAGCCAAGGCTCTCCACTGGATTTAGTCCATGAATTCCACTGTAGCTATGTTATTCACTTCCTGAATAGTTTTTAATTATTGAGCGTCCTGACGCTCCCCCCAAAGACCTTCGTTGCTACTGGAGTGTTTCAGACAATTAGGGGTTCCTGTCTCTCCCAAGAAAGTGGAAGGTCCCTCCGCAGTCATCACATTCCTTGGTATAGTATTGGACACCCAGAACATGGTTGCCAAGGGACAAATTACAGAGAATCAGGGAAGTCGTTCATAGTTTCACATCCACTAGAGTGATTATAAAGTTCAGCTTCAGTCCCTGTTAGGTATGTTGAACTTTGCCATGCGTACAATTCCGCAAGGTAGGGCATTCGTATCTCGTTACTTTCACTCCTTCCTACAGCCCCTTCCCAGGATAGCAGCATAGGTCTGGGCGATATGGTCATAGCTGACTTGAACATGTGGAATCATTTCTCACGCAATGGAATGGCATCTCGCTCTTTGTTCCCACAATATCCGGCAACTCCCCCGTAATTTTGTCCGACGCCGCTGCCAATACAGGTTTCGCAGCTATTTTTGGCAATCATTGGTTAGCAGACAGATGGCCAATCGAAGTCAGTTCCATTCCTGGGTTTTCCGTACCTCAGCAGTTTTGTACTCTAGCCCTTAGTGGCAGCATCCCATACCTGGGGTCAAAGTTGGTCAGGTCAGACAACGTCCTTCGCGTCCGATAATGCAGCCGTCATCGAGTTTCTCAATAGTGGTTCTTCTAAGTCTGTATGTCATGTTATTTCTTAGGCGCCTGGTCCTTCTGTCATTACAACACCAGTTTCGTTACATAGCTTCACATAGCCGGTAACCACAACGCAGCAGACGACGCATTATCTCGTTTATTACCCTCTTTTCACAGATCTGTCCAGAAGCCGATGTCATCGGGAGTCCAGTCCCGCCATACGCTGCTCTATTCCTTCCATAGACGCTCATCTCGCCACCGCTCGGTCACTGTTAGACAAGTCCCTCTCACCCAATACAGCCAGAGCCTACCAGACAGGTTGGAGAGCCTTCCAGAGATTTCAGGACTCCTGTCCGCAAGGTGACACTGAGTTCGTTCCGTACATCCTGGCGTTTATAGGTTACTGTCACCCCAATCTGAAACTATCCCACGCCGCGGTCAAGTCCTACCTTGCAGGGGTGCAACATTTTAGAGCCATGAGTTTCACCCAGTCAGGTTCGTTGTTTTCAATCCATGCCATTAAAGCTACTCTGAGGGGTCTCGAGAGAAGCGACTGCGAGACACGCACTCGCCGGCTACCCGTCACTGGCCAGCTTTTCCGCGACCTTTCCGACCTGCTAGACAAAACCATTCGGTGCACTGCATAGTTGATAATTAAGCTGCCATGTACCTGGCCTTTTACGGGTTGAGACCGGCCGAGTTTACCTCCCTGGCTAACAGTAGCAGATACGTCACTCTCGGTCAGCTCTCGGCTTCCAGAGATGGTTACATACTCTCGCTACTCATCACCAAGACCTCTCAGGTAGGCACCCCGACCCAGGTGTTTCTTCCCGACCTCTCATCAATGGGGCCCCGTGCGCGTGCTGCAACAGCTTCTGTCCTCTCTGCCAAACAAACCGCCCGACAGTCCTTTGCTACCATTCCATAATACTCACCTTACCTGTCCCCAATTCATAACTCATATTCGCGTTTTACTGACTAATCTGGCAGTAGACCCGTCCTCAATATGCGGGTTCGGAATCGGGTTCCAGCACATATAATCATAAGACTAGGTCGTTGGCGTTCGTCATGTTTCAGCCGCTACATTCCTTGTCCATATACTGAAATGAGTCTTGCTTGTCAGAATTTGGTGTTATGAATAAATGTTTGTAGCGTTCCGATATGATAGGAATTGTTGCTCTTTTTGGCCTCCTTCAGCTATTCCTTCAACGTCGCGGTTCCGGCATAACTCTAACCGCTTTAGCTAGCCAGCAGGTAGGAGTCCTTCTTTCGTGAGTGCCCCGACCACAAGTGTTAAGGCCGATTCATTGGCCTGTATTTGTGGGAGGGGCACGGTTGCCTATATCATGGCACCTCTGCCCCTCCTTCAATGAACGACGTGTCAAACTCTCCCACCCTACCCACCCTCATTCTCAGCTTCACACCAAGGGGATGGCCTCCTTCAGCTATTCCTTCAACGTCGCGGTTCCGGCATAACTCTAACCGCTTTAGCTAGCCAGCAGGTAGGAGTCCTTCTTTCGTGAGTGCCCCGACCACAAATGTGGAATTATATACATAACAAAAAAGTGTGAAACAACTGAAAATATGTTATATTCTAGGTTCTTCAAAGTAGCCACCTTTTGCTTTGATTACTGCTTTGCACACGCGTGGCATTCTCTTAGATGAGCTTCAAGAGGTAGTCACCTGAAATGGTCTTCCAACAGTCTTGAAGGAGTTCCCAGAGATGCTTAGTACTTGTTGGCCCTTTTTCCTTCACTCTGCGGTCCAGCTTACCCCAAACCATCTCGATTGGGTTCAGGTCCGGTGACTGTGGAGGCCAGGTCATCTGGCGCAGCATCCCATCACTCTCCTTCATGGTCAAATAGCCCTTACACAGCCTGAAAGTCTGTTTGGGGTCATTGTCCTGTTGAAAAATAAATGATGGTCCAACTAAACGCAAACCGGATGGAATAGCATGCTGCTGCAAGATGCTGTGGTAGCCATGCTGGTTCAATATGCCTTCAATTTTGAATAAATCCCCAACATGTCACCAGCAAAGCACCCCCACACCATCACACCTCCTCCTCCATGCTTCACGGTGGGAACCAGGCATGTAGAGTCCATCCGTTCACCTTTTCTGCATCGCACAAAGACACGGTGGTTGGAACCAAAAATCCCAAATTTGGATTCATCAGACCAAAGCACATATTTCCACTGCTCTAATGTCCATTCTCTGTGTTCTTTAGCCCAAACAAGTCTCTTCTGTTGCCTGTCCTTAGCAGTGGTTTCCTAGCAGATATTCTACCATGAAGGCCTGATTCACACAGTCTCCTCTTAACAGTTGTTCTAGAGATGTGTCTGCTGCTAGACCTCTGTGTGGCATTGACCTGGTCTCTAATCTGAGCTGCTGTTAACCTGCGATTTCTGAAGCTGGTGACTCGGATCAACTTATCCTCCGCAGCAGAGGTGACTCTTGGTCTTCCTTTCCTGGGGCGGCCTGCATGTGAGCCAGTTTCTTTGTAGCGCTTGATGGTTTTTGTGACTGCACTTAGGGACATTTTCACAGTTTTCCCAATTTTTTGGACTGAATGACCTTCATTTCTTAAAGTAATGATGGCCACTTGTTTTTCTTTACTTAGCTGCTTTTTTCTTGCCATAATACAAAATCTATTCAGTAGGACTATCAGCGGTGTATCCAAAGGACTTCTCCACAAGGCAACTGATGGTCCCAACCCCATTTATAAGGCAAGAAATCCCACTTATTAAACCTGACAGGGCACACCTGTGAAAACCATTTCAGGTGACTACCTCTTTAAGCTAATCAATAGAATGCCAAGAGTGTGCAAAGCAGTAATCATAGCAAAAGATGGCTACTTTGAAGAACCTAGAATATGACATATTTTCAGTTGTTTCACACTTTTTTGTTATGTATATAATTCCACATGTGTTAATTCATAGTTTTGATGCCTTCAGTGTGAATCTGCAATTTTCATAGTCATGAAAATAAAGAAAACTCTTTGAATGAGAAGGTGTGTCCAAACTTTTGGTCTGTACTGTATGTTCCCTCACTCTCTTCTTGAGGGTTCTTTTGGTTTGGCCCAGATACTGTTTATGACAGCTACATTCTAATAAATAAATGACATCCTTGGATTCACAGGTTAGTGTTTCCTGGATGTCAATATAAAAAACAATTCTGTGTTGATTCCACTCCCATTTTTTGGGGGGAAGGAAGTAACTTTACAATTCAGACATTTCCCACACCTGAAAAATCCTTTCATTTGTAGCCAGTTGGAGCTGGTATTCTTGTCGTTACATCTCTTAATAGTCGGTGGCACTTTAGAGGCAAGATTAGCAGCTTTGGTATAAGTAATTTGTGGAGTCGCTGTAAGTAGTGGTCCCACAATTTTATCATCCCGCAGAAAATGCCAATATCTATTGATAATTTTCTCTACTTGTCTATATTAGGAATGGAAGGGTACTATTAGACGTATAGTGTCATCTTGTGGGACCGGTTTCCTTGGCCCAAAAAAATCACCCCTGTTCATGCTTTGAACTTTAAGATGCACACCTTCAATTATTTTAGTGGGATACTCTCTATCTGTAAATAGTTGACTTAATTTCAGAGCCTCATCCTGAAATTGCTCATTAACTGATACGTCTATACACCCTTCCACTCCTATTGAGGATATCTGCTGTTAGCGTCCCCTGACGAGGTCGCTCGTCTCATCATACAGCAGTCATCTCTATCCCTTAGAGCAGTGATGGCGAACCTATGGCACAGTGCCAGAGGCGGCACTTGGAGCCCTCTCTGTGGGCACCCGCACTCTAGAAAAAGTCTATGGTGTACCAATAAGCCTTAGACTTTTCCTGCCATTCATCAGCGAAGGGAACGCTATGAATGGCACAGTCAGAGCACTGAATGTAGGCAGTTATTATAGCTAAATGATAAAGTACATGGAAGATACACTATATTGGTATTCAGGTTAAATTGCCATGTTAGCACTTTGTGATAAATAAGTAGGTTTAGGTTGCAGTTTGGGCACTCGGTCACTAAAACGTTCGCCATCACTGCCTTAGAGAGTTCCCAGTGGCTGTATAATGGAGCTCTAATACTGGTGCACCACTGAATAACACTGCAATACAGCCACTTTTATTTCATTTTATATTTATTTTATTTCATTTTACATGTACAATTGATCTATGTTTATTTGTTCATTGGTGTTTATTAAATGCTGCGTTTTAGCTAACTTTGTTGTCCAGGGCTCCCTGATCTGGATACCCCTCTATTACTGTCTATACCTCTATCATTTCAATATTCATTTCAAAATTCACACTAGGAAGGAAGCTAACCCTTCCAACACCAGGGAAGGGAAGACAGCAACTTAAAGGGGAATACACACACAATAAACCCCGTGAACACCAGACAAGGAAAGTGCACACATATAAACACACGTTGCCAAGTGCAACCGCATACACAACATAGCAAGCTGCCTCGCAACAGCTGAGGCTGCTATGCTGCCACATAAATATTGTTGCCAGCGGCAACCACAGGTGAGGCAACATACTACAGCCCTCATCTGTGATTGACAACCCAACCTAGGCTGCAGGCAACTGCATGCGGTTACAAGAGTCACGACCATAACCATGGTCATGACAGCGTGCATGCGTGGTCAATTAATTACCCTCGGGTCTCACCTTACAAAACAGAAAACGGCCCAAATTGATGCTCTTCTGTTAGAAATACAGAAACTAGAAGCCTTACATAAAAAATCCCTCTCGGAACAGTACCTTTCCAAGCTCAACACACTACGTGCCAAACTGAAAAATCACTTGATCACAGCTTCGGCCAAATATTTCCTCAATTCACAATATAAATATTTTTTCCATGGGAACAAAGCCTCAAAATGTATTATGAATAGGATTAGGGAAAGGAAAGCACAAAGCTATATCTGCAAAATCTATAAAAATGGAGGAGACATAGCTATAACAACCAAAGACATAGCAATCCAGTTTCAGTCCTTCTACCAATCGCTATATAACATTCCCCAGACAACACTGAAAGAGGGTGCCCTATCCAATATAGAAGCCATAAACCTATTTCTTCAATCAGTAACACTCCCCAAACTAGAAATCATTTGCAGAGTGACACACTAGAAGCCCCTTTTAGACCTGATGAATTAAATGAAGCTATCAAACAGCTTCCTAATGATAAGGCGCTGGGCCCCGATGGCCTTCCATCCCAATATTACCATACATTCAGTAAATCCCTTCTCCCCCATCTACTAGCTGTTGGTAACCAACCTCTCTGAGGTTGTCCCTTAACCCTCGACATGACGAAAGCACATATATCCATCATCCCTAAAGAGGGAAAGGACCTGGCCCACTGTGCAAATTACCGCCCTATTTCCTCATTGAATTTGGACTTGAAGCTCCTGGCTAAAATGCTGGATAACCGTCTCTCCCCAATCTTGCCTTCACTGATTCATGGAGACCAGACGGGATTCATTTTAGGCAGAGAAGGTAAAGACAACTTGGCAAGGATTCTCCATGCCATATACCACGCAAAAAAATATTCATACCCCTTGGTCCTTCTCAGCACCGATGCAGAAAAAGCCTTTGATAGGATTAGGCTACTTTCACACCTGCGAATCCGTCTGGTATCTGCACAGACGGATCCGCACCTATAATGCAAACGCTTTTTTTTTTTCATGATAATGCAAACGGATCCATTTTGACTTACACTGAAAGTCAATGGGAGGCGGATCCATTTTCAATTGCATCAAATTGTGTCAGTAAAAACTGATTCGTCCCCATTGACTAACATTGTAAGTCAGGACGGATCCGTTTGGCTCATTTTCATCAGACAGACATCAAAACGCTGCAAGTAGCGTTTTGGTGTCCGCCTCCAGAGCGGAATGAAGACTGATCGGAGGCAAACTGATGCATTCTGAACGGATCCTTATCCACTAACCCAACAATCTCCTTACCTCACAATTACGACCAGTTAGAAAGATTTAGTCCACTCTCTAATTTTAAAATTAATATGAAAAAAATCACACATCTTGAGCATGGGATTGAGGGCATCAACTAGAGTTGATCTAGCAGCGCACTCCCACTTTAATTGGGATACCCCATACATAACCTACCTGGGAATTAAAATTGGTACTGATCTTCAAAAATTATTCCACCTCAATTTCACCCCATTATTGCAGTCCATTCAAAAATCTATTGACTAACTTACAACTCCCAACACTCCCATGGTTTGGTCGTAAAATCTGTTTACCTCTTTAGTTCTACCCAGATTATTTACAAGTACTGCCCCTCCCCATCCCCAATTAATATTTCCAAACCCTCACTAAGCAAATCCGAACCTTCATATGGAACCGAAAAAAAGCCTGTATAGCCCTTTCTGTCCTTCAAATACCAATGTCTTTTAAAGGTATAAACCTCCCAGACCCATGACTTTACAATAAAGCTACTCTATTAACTAGAGTCATAGACTGATTCAGAGAGATGCCACATAAGTCGTGAATAGGAATGAAGACCTCTCTATCCCAATCATCCTTTAGAGTACTTCTGGTCAACTCCCAGAACATTCACAATCATATTAAAAATTTTAGCCCAAACATAAAAGCTACCCTTGAAGCCTGGAAGAAATTCCAAAACTTGGCCTAAGGCATTCCACTACCTTCCCCCCTTATTCAAGTGAGGGACCTAATTGACCTTGCCTCACTGGGATAAAGTCTCCCTACCTCGAGTCGCAATTCCAGGATTCCGGTCTCCCTGTTCAATGAAGGGGCGAGAGAGAAAGGATGAAGTCTCTACTTCCTGTTTCTTGAAGCTAAACCCTTCCCCTCTCATTCCTCTATTCATGCCTATCTAAATACATTCCATATCAAGCATTACTCAGACCTTTAACTTGGTTTGAAAGCCTGATCTGCTCACAGACCTCCCCAAAAAAAACAAATTTCACAACTATATAAGAGAATTAACTCTCCTATTCCTATGCCGAAATTAGCTTTTGTTGGCTCTTGGAAGAAATATCTGGGAGTCTCTCTCTCCCCAGAAGACCAACTACAACTTTTTAGAGAGCCTTACACTTCCTCCAGGTGTGTCAGAATACAGGAGAATGGGTATAAAATTGTCACGAGGTGGTATAAAACCCCTGACATTGCCTGTAGGTTTGACGTAACAAGATCGGATACCTGCTAGCAGTGTGGGAAGGGCGAGGTAACTTTTACCACATCTGGTGGACATGTCCACCAGTTCACAAGTGGTGGATGAAGATTTTTAGACACAGCAATCTGCAAAACATCGATTTTACCTTCGCCTCAATTAGCCCTTCTAGGCCTTCCCCCTTCCTGCACTGACACCGGAGTTCCATTATTGTTTAAAAAATTACTGATGGCAGCTCGCCTATTAGTTCCTCGTAATTGGCTGACATCTGACTTTCCATCAATAGACCACTGGATAAACAAGGTCGATACCATTTACAGATTTGAGGAAATAATCGCTTGGGAGAATCGTACTCACAATAGATTTTGTGTTCAGTGGAAATGTTTGGAAGAATTTAGACAGTTCAATAGAGGTCGTTGACCGTGCTTTGACTATGCTTTGATCCTTGTACTTAGATCCATAAGATATGATGACTATGAACATGTGTTGCGCTCAGAGATGACATCTACTTTTGTTACATAAAAATTTGTATGCAGCATATTGTTGTTTAATGCTGCAGACTGTACCACATTATATATATGTTATATATATATATATATATATATATATATATATATATATGCAATATTAATACTTTCAATAAAGCATTGAAAATGTAAAAAAATAAAATAAATGGGGGCTGCATGTGTTACAAAGCTAAGTGTGGAGGAGACAAGCCAGGGAATGTGAAATCATCCATAATGCCATGCAGCCAGCCTATGATGTCACAGCCCTATAAAACCCTCTCCACCATTGTACTATGAGCTGAACATAGGGCGAGACATGACCAGCGCTCATGCACTAGGGACAGTCTTGCTGAAAACAATTAATAGAAGAATATTGGAGAGGGAGAGTGCAGGGATAGTGCAGGAAGAGTGCATGAAGACATGCTGCATCAGTTTTATTTATTTATGCGTACATTTAGTAATTCCTACATCAGCCATAATCTAAGATATGTAATTTAATACCAATAAGATGGAAGCTTTTATTATTTCACTGACACTGTGCCAAACAAAAACCATCCAGTCTGCACCCCTCGTGGGGGCCAGGTCTTAATGATGAACATCCTCATATTTTGTTGGCTTTACTTCTAACAAATCATCCTTCGAAGTATCCATGTTCTAGAAAAGTCTGCAAGATACAGAGAGAGGAGGAGCTGGATGTTCCTGATGACATTTTCTCAACAATATTAGATCAAAAGCAGATGGCAGAACAAGGCAGGCAAAGGGATCCCTCCTAAAGGGCAGGCGAGTGCTGAGGTGGGGAAAAGGGTATGCCAGAGCTGATTAATATTCAGTGTTTACTGTCAAATAACCAGCAGGAGATTGCAGGCCATAACAGCAAAAATTTGCATATTGTGCCGCCACCTAACCAGTCAAACCCCATACCAGCAACAACCCCTGTTTAAAGGTGCATTAAAGGTGGTGCACGGCTAAATGGGCGGTCTTCATTATTACATGAAAGGCAGCTGCGGGTTAATTGGCCACACAGTCTTCACTGTAGCATGGCCGCAGCATCGCTGCTCCATGTGGCTGTACCCCAAGGCAGAGTGGCCTGGGTATACCTGATTTATAGCGATCTGTGACAAATTATTTTGGAATGAATGAAATTTCTTGGTGAACTGTGGCAAAGTTGCTGAATCAAACTTTTCAAAACTTTGCTCATCTCTAGTGTCCAGTATTGGCAAAATACCACAGATCACTCTGCAAACAAAGTGAACATAGCTCGTGCTATTGGTCACTTTTTAAAAGAATCTTTATCTTTAAAGGCACATGAGCATTGTCTCATCGTTGTTATATTTACAGGCTGCTGGAAGAGAAAGATGAGAAGCTATAGGCCCCTTTCACACGGGCGAGTATTCCGCGCGGGTGCAATGCGTGAAGTGAACGCATTGCACCCGCACTGAATCCTGACCCATTAATTTCTATGGGTCTGTGCACATGAGCGGTGATTTTCACGCATCACTTATGCGTTGCGTGAAAATCGCAGCATGCTCTATTTTGTGCGCTTTTCACGCAACGCAGGCCCCATAGAAGTGAATAGGGCTGCGTGAAAATCGCAAGCATCCGCAAGCAAGTGCGGATGCGGTGCGATTTTCACGCATGGGTTCTAGGTGACAGTCTATTCACTGTATTATTTTCCCTTATAACATGGTTATAAGGGAAAATAATAGCATTCTGACTACAGAATACATAGTATAATAGTGCTGGAAGAGTTAAAAAAAATAAAAAAGTTAACTCACCTTATCCTCTTCTTCGCGTAGTTCGTTCCCGGTCTGTTCTTTGCTAGCTGTGGGCTTGGGCTAAAGGACCTTTGATGACGTCAGATCACATGCTCCATCACCATGGTGATGGACCATGTGATTGGAGCATGTGATCTGACGTCACCACAGGTCATTCAGCCCAAGCCCACAGCTAGCAAAGAACAGACCGGGAACGAACTACGCGAACAAGAGGATAAGGTGAGTTAACTTTTTTATTTTTTTAACCCTTCCAGCACTATTATACTATGCATTCTGTAGTCAGAATGCTATTATTTTCCCTTATAACCATGTTATAAGGGAAAATAATACAATCTTCAGAACATCAATCCCAAACATGCGCGATTTTTCTCACGCGAGTGCAAAACGCATGACAATGTTTTGCACTCGCGCGGGAAAATTGCGCATTTTCCCGCAACGCACCCGCCTCTTATCCGGGCAAAAAACATGACGCCCGTGTGAAAGAGGCCATAGAGGCTTCATTAGAGTGCCAGGATCTACTTATACTAGCAATTCACACAGCAACACTGGTTGCTTTATTTTTGTCTAAATATGACATTGAGATATATTTTTTGCAGCAAAAAAGGAACCATGAGGTTATTTTTAAATAATTGTATTCTACTTCTCCCTTCTTTAAAATTCTTACTGATTGAGACATTACACATCACACTGATTGCTGCTAACTTAATTATTTCTTATCTGTGGAGGATTTCAAACATGCTGATATAACTAGCATCAATTATTAAGTAAGAAGGAATGATCTTTAGATGCAAAAATGATTGATTTTTTGTCATGCTGATACCTTAATATTTTCTCAAAATGAGCTTAAATATGTCTCTTTTCCTGTCTGATGAAAGAAAAGGCCAATGCCATTTTTGCATTATGGCTATTCCTGTAGCAGTGAATGAGATTTTAATGAAGTACTTAATTTTCTTATTATCTATTACAGGAAGGCAATATTGGTAATGCTTTACTAGTTTGCATCAACTCTTCAGAAAATATAGCACATTTACAGTTACATCGTTTTTTTAAATAAATTCTCCATAGACACGTGTGTTATAAACAGATAAAAGGAATGTTTCTACTTTTTTTTTAATACATAGGTCCAACATTCTGGGGGAAATTTACTAAGCATGTTGGGCCAGAATTATGCCGTAAAATGCGGCAAAAAGAATGGCGTTTTGACTTGCAACAAAAATATCAACAGTTTTCTCCACAATTTTGACCATAAAGAATGTAATATGCCATAAATTAGTTATAAATGTCAAAGTGTCGCAGGGCTATCAAATTGGTGCATATTACGTCTCATTATCATTCTCTTATTGGCAGAAATGGCTCAAATTGTTGCAGAGAATTAAGCCAACTTATGTGGGGTGTTTTGTGTAAAAAGTCGCATTTATGGCATAAAGATACAACATTTTGTCACAAAGTCGCATTTATGAAAAGAAAAATCAATTAGTCATGGGAACATGTGACAGGTAAGTATTAAAACAGGATGCATTTATTTTTATCTAATATAATAACTTTTATCTAATTGAGCTAAACAACAGGGTTTTGTCAGTAAATTGACATTCAACAAAAACAAAACAAAAACGTCCCAAGTCTGAGACAAAAGTCGCAATTTACCACCGGAAATGTCGCAAATATGATTCAAAAGTCACAGAATGGTTTGGCAGTGTTGGCTGAAATGGCGTATTTCAGTTTTAAAAAGTTGCATTTTAGTGCTATTGGCGTTAAAATGTCACAAATTGAGAGAAATAAGCGGATAATTAGGGTTAAGCAAACCAGAACTGTAAAGTTCGGGTTCATACCGAACTTTAGGATTGTTGGATCCCAGACCCTTTTCAGTAAAAGTTCGGGTTCGGTGTTCGGCGATTTAATGGCGCTTTTTGAAAGGCTGCACAGTGTTTAACTTGTGTGCCCTTAGAAGCCATCACAGCCATGCCTACTAATGGTATGGCTGTGATTGGCCAGTGCAGCATGTGACCCAGTCTCTATATTAGCTGGAGTCACGTAGCGCTGCACGTCACTATGCTCTGATTAGTGTAGGGAGAGGATGCTGCTGCTGTGAGGGAGAGAATAGGAAATAATATTTAATCTGAAGTGTTTGTTAACTCAGCTATATACCAAAATTTTGTTTTGTGGGTGCCCAGAGACACCTTAAAATAACTTTTATTCGTCTGTTAGTTAGGTGGGGGGTGGTGGCGGACATTTTATGCAAGTTCGGTGCACCAGCACAGCATATGTGCATTTGTGACAGTCAAATACAAGCTTGAAATACTGCAATTATATTCTGGGTTTAAAAATATCACCCATTTTTTGCAAGAACCTACATCTGTGGCCTTTGCAGAATTTGTCAGTGTGAAATACAATTTTGAAATACTGCAATAATTTTCTGGGTTTAAAAAAGTACAAATTTTTGGCAATACCCTACATCTGGGGCCCATGTTGCATCTGTTAGTGTGAAAAACAAGCTTGGAATACTGCAATAATATTCTGGGTTTAAAAAAAAACCATAAATTTTTGCAAAACGCTACATCTGGGGCCTATGCTGCATTTGTCAGTGTGAAATATAAGCTTGAAATACTGCAATAATTTTCTGGGTTTTAAAAACACCCTTTTTGGGCAAAATACTAAATTGGCGGCCTTTGCTGCATCTGTCAGTGTGAAATACACGCATTAGATACTGCTGTTATATTCTGCAATTAAAAAAATACCCATTTTGGGCAAAATACTAAATTTGCGGCATTTGCTGCATCTGTCATTGTTAAATACAAGCTTGAAATACTGCAATCATTTTCTGGGTTTAAAAAAGCACCAATTCTTGGCAATACACCATCTGGGTCCTATGCTGCATTTGTCAATGTGAAATATAAGCTTGAAATACTGCAATCATTTTCAGGCTTTTAAAAAACACTATTATTGGGCAAAATACTAAATTTGCAGCCTTTGCTGCATCTGTCAGTGTAAAATACAAGTGTTAGATACTACTGTTATATTATGCATCTGTCAGTGTTAAATACAAGCTGGAAATACTGCAATAATTTTCTGGGTTTTAAAAAACACCCATTTTGGGCAAAATATTCAATTTGCAGCCTTTGCTTCATCTGCCAGTGTGAAATACACACGTTAGATACTGCTGTTACACATTAGATAACCAAACTCAGAAATCTCAGAAAAAAGGAGTGTTAACCATGTTATATCAGTATATTCTGCTATTAAAAAAACACCCATTTTGGTGGCAAAATACTAAATTTGCAGCCTTTGCTTCATCTGCCAGTGTGAAATACACACGTTAGATACTGCTGTTATATTCTGCTATTAAAAGACACCCATTTTGGGCAAAATACTAAATTTGCAGCCTTTGCTGCATCTGTCAGTGTGAAATACACGTGTTAGATACTGCTGTTATATTCTGTTACAAAAAAAACCACCAATTTTGTGCAAGATCCTAAATTTGCGGAGAATGAGGAGAGCGTTGAATAAGGGACGTGGCCCAAGTCGTGGTGCTTCTGGTGGAGCTCCTGTTGCAGGGAGAGGACGTGGTCGATCTGTGCCAGCTACACGCACAAGTGAAACACCTTCCTCAGGTGCGAGTAGGCAACAGAACCTTCAGCGTTATTTGGTCGGGCCTAAGGCGGCTCTTCGAATGGTGATGCCAGAACAAGTACAGGTGATAGTAGATTGGGTTGCTGACAGTGCCTCCAGTTCTTTCACATTGTCTCCCACCCAGTCTCTTGCTAAAAAATCTGCGTTAGCACCTGCAGACGATGTCCATCAGTTTTTCACCTCACCCTCTTGCAAATCAGCCAAGCAGTCTGAGCCCCAAGTCATGCAGCAGTCTCTTCTGCTTTTCGATGACTCTGCTCGCAGCATTTCCTAGGGCCATCCACATAGCCCTGCCCCAGAAGTGGAAGCAAATGATGGCCAATGGGATAGAGAAGGCGCTCATAGGGTAAGTAAATTCAAACAAACAAATTTCTAATGAAAGAAATGGTTTGCTCACCTACTGCGGTTGCATCAATTGGATGCAACTGCAATGGAGATCAAGTATAGATAAGGGATGGTTGGTGCAGCCAAGATCCGTCCTAACACCTTGGGCAGGGGCCACCCTGCCACTAGGGTAATGGAAATGAAGAGAAGTACGCTACACCTTAAGTGGAGCGTGTGGACTGCTGGGGGCGCACGAGACAACCAAACAAGGACCGTGTTTTAATTTCGGCAGTATTCCATTTATTTATAAGACAACGCGTTTCGGGGTAAAGTCCCCTTTATCAAGTCTGAGCCGGGAAGGTTAGGAGAGTGTCACGGCTCATCCAGAAGTGGAAGAGATTGAGTGCACCGATGCCCAACCATTTATGTTTCAAGATGAGTACATGGGAGGACCACCGCAGCACATCTCGGATGATGACGAAACACAGGAGCCAACTGCTGTGGCTTTCTGCAGTGTGCAGACCGACAAGGAGGGCAGAGGTGAAGACTGGGTGGAAGATGATGTGGAGGATGATGAGTTCCTCGACCCCCCATGGAATCAAGGTCATGCGAGTGACCTGTGTAGTTCGGAGAAAGAGGCGGTGGTCGCACAGAGCCACCAGCACATTAGAAGAGGGAGCAGGGTGTAAAAGCGGAGTGGGCGCCTGCTGCTGCCCAACGCAGCAAGGGACCGAGCACACCAAAGCCAGCTTCAAGGAGTTCCCTGGCGTGGCAGTTCTTCAGACAATGTGTAGAGTTGACACCTGGATGTTCGGGTTCGATGGGTTCGGCCGAACGTCACAAAAAGTTCGAGTTCGGGACCTTAACTTGACCCAAACTTGACCCCGAACCCGAACTTCATTGAAGTCAATGGGGACCCGAACTTTTGAGCACTAAAATGGCTGTAAAAAAGTCATGGAAAGGGCTAGAGAGCTTCAAGTGGCAGCAAAATGTGGTTAAGAGCATGGCAAGTGTTCTGCAAACAAATGAATAGGGAAATGACTTAAAATAACATAAAATACTTAAAAACAAAAAATAATCTTGGAGGACGAGGTCCATATGCAGTAGGAGGTTGAGGAGGCGGCAGATATGGCGGTATAGGTGGAAGCAACAGTGGAGGATGAGGAGTTAGCCTACACTGCTTTTTAGTTTTATTTTTTATTTTTTTTGTTTAATTTAGGGTACACCCCAAAACATTGGGAAATATAACCTGTTATAACCCCCTCCAGCCATGCTAAACAAACATTCAAACAATACACTGGCTGCAGGGCAGGCCAGCACCTCCAAGGCCTAAAGGGCAAACTCAGGCCATGTGCCCAATTTGGAGACCCAGGAGTTGAAGGGGGCAGACCCATCAGTCAGTACAGAGGGAGCGTGAGAAAGGGAGGTCAATGGATGAAATTCAATGTGATCAAGCGGAAATGTGGGGCAAAGTATTAAAGCTGAAGCTTCTAAGTTAAGGAGGGGGCTCGCGGCAATTACCCACTCCCGACTCGGGGAGGTAGTGATGATAAATAACAATGCAGGACTCTTGGGATGCTCTGTTATTGGAATCATTACTAAAAAATTATAGGGAATGTCACTGGGGTATTTTGGATTTGGAAACGTTAGCCAGGAGAGGTCCTGCTGCCGCTTTGTTGACTCTATATAACTTCTGCCTGATCGCACGTCACTGTGACGTCCATGATCCATATGGGTATCTTCTCTATCAACTTTCAATGTTCTTTTCTCGGCCTACCATGTTGATCACGGTTAGCGGCGAATCAGGGTTCCATGCCGGAGAGGTAGCGTGAGAAAGAGATACCACATCCAAGGGAGGACAATGGATGAAATTAAATGTTGAACGAGCGGAAAAGTGGGAAAAATGATTGAAGCTGAAGCTTACAGGGGTTTAATTACGGCAGAAATTGTCAAATGTCACCCAAGAATCTAACAGACAAATTAGTAAAAAGTTTTTACCTGTCTACTAGGTATAGCAGGGGTATATCACAGCCATAAATTGGTGAATTTCACCCGAATATGTGACAAACAAATGAGTGAAATTTTCTTACCTGTCTACTAGGTATAGCAGTGGTATATACCCGAAAATGTAACAGACAAATTAGGGAAATATCCAAAATACAACAATAAGCAATTGCGCTATAGTATAACAATCGATGGGTAAGGCCGGCATACATGTCTATTCTGCACAAGGTACGGACAAGTCCTGTGAGATCCATGCCTGGTTCATTATAATAAGCGTGAGCTTGTCCACATTGGCTGTGGAGAGGCGGCTGCACTTGTCTGTGATAATGACTCCTGCCGTGCTAAACACACGTTCAGATAATACACTGGCTGCAGGGAAGGCCTGCACCTCCAAGGCGTAAAGGGCAAGCTCAGGCCATGTGCAGAATTTGGAGACCCAGAAGTTGAAGGGGGCAGACCCATCATTCAGTACATGTGGGCGTGTGTACACATACTGCTCCACCATGTTGGGGAAATGCTACCTCCTGCTAAGACGTTCCATATCAGCTGGTGGTGCTGGTTGTTGTGGCGTGCTGACAAAGCTTTTCCACATTTCAGCCATGCTAACCCTGCCTTCTGAGGTGCTGGCAGTGCCCCAGCTGCGTTGGCGACCTCTTCCTCCTCTGCCTTCGTCTTGTGCTTCCACTGTGCCCCCGCTGTCAGGTGGGAATGTCACCAGCAGCGCGTCTACAAGCATGCGCTTGTACTCACGCATCTTACGATCACGCTCCAGTGACGGAATTAAGGACAGTACATTGTCCTTGTAACAGGGATCCAGTAGCGTGGCCACCCAGTAATCAGCACAAGTTAGAATGTGGGCAACTCGGCAGTCATTGCGGAGACACTGCAGCATGTAATCGCTCATGTGTGCCAGGCTGCCCAGAGGCAATGAAAAGCTGTCCTCTGTGGGAGGTGTATCGTCTGTGTATCTGTTCCACCCAGCCACGCACCAGTGATGGTCATGAGCTGGTCTGGGTGCCACCCTGCTGTGAACATGGTTCCTCCTCCTCCTCAATCTCCTCCTCCTCATCCTCCACCTTGTCATCCTCCAGAACTCTGTCCTGGCTGGACAATTGTGTACCTGGAGTTTGTGGGTGCAGGAACCCACCCTCTGAGCCAATTGTGAATGACTGGCCGGAAACCCTAAGAAATGATCCCTCTTCCTCCTACTCCTGTGCCACTGTAAGACAGTGAACCGGGGAGGGACCCCCAGGATACAGCGAAGTCATGGAATAAGGAAAGCGACACGGACACCAGCTCCTGATGCAAAAACAGTAACTTCACTGAACAGGGGAATAAACAGTAGTATTAACAGTAATGACAACCGTAGTTACAGAGAGCATATATATATATATCACATATATATCAATTACAATGAACATGTCACATTCCTTTCTCTTGCCCCAATATGACACTGTTTACGTGCCCTGAGTAGTCCCAGCCTTGACGCTGGAGTGGCCTTGTAGTGTAGCAATGATGGAGTGTTCAAAATACCCTATACCCCAGGCTCAGAGTCACGGTACCAGCTCAAATGAACAACCATACCCAAAGCGGCGTAGTCAATACTGTGCCACAAGGTAATGGACCTGACCACCTGTGTTCACGCAGAGCCTACAAGTCAATAACCGTGCTGCTGAGTCACTGACCTGGGTATGTCTTGTGTTTACTGGTTGCTCCAGACAGACAGCAAGTCCCTGCCACAACATGTGACCCTGCAGAACCTGTACTCTGACCCTCTGTTCCGATCAGCTTCCTGACGCCGATACTCATTCCTGCGAACAGAATCCGGATCCACACGGTTCTCTCATGCAGCTCACAAAATGGCGGACTAGTTCTTCTCCAAGCTGAGCAACCCCACCTCTTCTGGTAACTCCAACTGTTCCACGGCTATTCCAGCCTACCGGGACCCAGTCCTCTCTCTCTCTGGGAAGCCTTCTGGATCGCTGACCCTGGCCTGGTCCTTATCCGATGGGGACTTACACCAACTCGCAGGTCCTTCCATACACCATGAGGCCTCACAGGGTCTGTAACCACATTCCACGGTCCAACTGACCTTCCGGGAACCGATATTTTCTCCCTTGGCAACATCTGCATTGCTGACAGGCATCAGTCACTTCTGACAGTCACTTTGACAGCTCCAAGTCCCACAGACCGGAGGATGGCACTGGATCCTGTATTCAGCCTCTGCACAAGCATGTCTTCTCATGTCACCATTTCCTGCTCTGTCTGGCACACAGCAGCATGAGTCATCATCTGTTTTGCATATCTAGATCCGCAGTAACTTCGCTGTGTGGGAAAACAGCAGCCTTTTCTGGCAGAAAAACTGAATGACAGTCTCAGAAACAGCATTCAAGAATCAGTGGCTGTTACTCCATCTTACACCACATCCTCTTCCATCGTCACCAGCAGCATTTTTTCAAGGAGCCATAGAAGTGGGATAGTTATGCTGAGAATGGCATTATCGGCACTGGCCATGTTGGTGGAGTACTCAAAATAGTGCAACAAGGAACACAGGTCTCACAAGGAGGCCCAGTCATTGATGGTGAAGTGGTGCTGTTCCACAGAGCGACTTATCCTTCCATGCTGCAGCTGAAACTCTACTATCGCCTGCTGCTCGCACAGTCTGGCCAGCATGTGCAAGGTGGAGTTCCACCTTGTGGGCCCGTCGCATATTAGGCGGTGAGCGGGAAGGCCCAAGTTACGCTGCAGTGCTGACAGTCGAGCAGCAGGGTGATATGGCCCGCACTTTATGCAGCAGCTCTGACATATCAGGGTAATTTTTAAGGAATCTATGTACCACCAAATTCAGCACATGCGCCAGGCAAGGGATGTGCGTCAAACCGGCTAGTCCCAGAGCTGCTACAAGATTTCGCCCATTATCGCACACTACCAGGCCGGGCTTGAGGCAATACTGGCAACAACCACTCATCGGACTGTTGTTCAAGGCCCGGCCACAGCTCCTGCTCGATGTGGGGTTTGTCCCCCAAACAGATAAGTTTAAAAACTGCCTGCTGTCGGTTACCCCTGGATGTGCTGAAGTTGGTGGTGAAGGTGTTACGCTGACCGGATGAGGAGCTGGTAGAGGATGAGGAAGCAGAGTAGGAGGAGGAAGCAACAGGAGGCAAACTGAAGTGCCCTGCAATCCTCGGTGGTGGAAGGACATGCGCCAAACTGCTATCCACCTCAGGACCAGCCGCCACTGCATTTACTCAGTCTGCTGTTATAAAGATCTAACATCCCTGACCACGCTTACTGGTCCACGTATCCGTAGTAAGGTGCACCTTGCAACAAATGGCGTTGCACAGTGCACACCTGATTTTGTTCCCTACTTGGTTGTGCAGGGAAGGGATGGCTCGCCTGGAAAAGTAGTGACGGCTGGGCACGACGTACTGTGGGACAGCCACTGGCATAAGGCCTTTAAAATTATCCGTCTCCACCAGATGGAATAACAGCATTTCAAAAGCCAGTAATTTAGAAATGCTGGCATTCAGGGTTAGTGATTGCAGGTGGGTAGTGGGGTAGTTCCTCTTCCTCTCCAGCGTTTGGGAGATGGAGAACTGAACGCTTCCGTGGGACATTGTGGAGATGCTTGGTGACCCAGGTGGTGGTGTTGCTGGAAGATCCTAATTTATCTGTTACATATTCTGGTAAAATTCGCCAATTTTTGGGTGTGATATACCCCTGATCTACCTAGTAGACAGGCAACATTTCACTAATTTGTCTATTACATATTTGGGTCAAATTCACCAATTTTTGGGTGTGATATACCCTGGCTGTACCTAGTAGGTAAAAACATTTCACTAATTTGCCAGTTACATTTTCGAGTGAAATTCACAAATTTTGGGGTGTGATATACCCCTGCTTTACCTAGGAGACAGGTAAAAACATTTCACTCATTTGTCTGTTACATTTTTGGGTGAAATTCAACAATTTTTGGGTGTGATATACCACTGCTTTACCTAGGAGACAGGTAACATTTCACTAACATTTCACATATTCTGGTAAAATTCACAAATTTTTGGGTGTGATATACCCTGGCTGTACCTAGTAGACAGGTAAAAACATTTCACTCATTTGTCTGTTACATTTTTGGGTGAAATTCACCAATTTTTGGGTGTGATATACCACTGCTTTACCTAGGAGACAGGTAACATTTCACTAATTCATCTGTTACATATTCTGGTAAAATTCACAAATTTTTAGGGTGTGATATACCCCTGCTCTACCTAGTAGACAGGTAACATTTCACTAATTTGTCTGTTTCATATTCGGGTCAAATTCACCAATTTTTGGGTGTGATATACCCTGGCTGTACCTAGTAGAGAGTTAAAAACATTTCACTAATTTGTCAGTTACATTTTCGGGTAAAATTCACCAATTTTTGGGTGTGATATACCCCTGCTGTACCTAGTAGACAGGTAAAAAAAAATCACTAATTTGTCTATTACATATTCGAGTGCAATTCACCAATTTTTGGGTGTGATATACCCCGGCTGTACCTAGTAGACAGGTCAAAACATTTCACTAATTTGTCTGTTACAGATTTCGGCGAGATCCTGGATCACCGGGGCTAAGGCTGCTGATAAAGCCTGTTGTAGAAATTTTTGGGATATTTCTGTGGAATTGCTTGAGAGAGCTTCAGAATCGAGTGCAGGGGCTCTTTCAGCTCCAGCGTCTGGGTCCCTCTCTCATTCACATTGATCGTCTGGCGCCATTTTGCTTGCACTATCAGAAACAGCAGAGCTTATTTCTCCATGTCTGAGGGACCCCAGTTTTGCTTGGGTTGATCAGCCCTGTCCCTTGTCTTGTCTCTGCCTATTTTTACCATTATATGGCTTGTGGAGCTGCAAAATAGATTAATCTGCAAAGGTATGTGTAGAGGAGCTCTCACACACATGTCCCTCTTGTTGAGCATTCATGCCCCCCCCCCCCCCCACACTTTTGCATTTCTGTTCCTTTTATTACGATTCATTTTCTTCATGATGGAACAAGGGGTAAAGCAATACATCAATTGTAATACAAATTTTGTGGTTTACTGCATTACATGCTCCCTGTGCCACCTCCAATATGTGGGATGCACCACTAACAGCCTCAAGATTAGAATCTGCAGACACATTTTGGATATTTCACATTCTAGAATGAGAAATGTGTCTGCGGTCAGTTAACACTATGCGGCTGTTCATGGAGGTGATGTAATCGGGATAAACGTTCAGGGACTTGAAAAAGTTAATCCCCCAGTTCAAAGAGGTGACCACAGAAGAAAATTACTGAATAGGGAATCCTTTTGGATCTTTCGTATGGGTTCATGCATTCCCAAGGGATTAAATCGCAGACATGACTTGATTCTTCACTATTGATTCTTTGTGCAACATTGTTTTTAGGATAATTTTTTATTGAAACGTTGAAATATAAGAAAATTGTGTATTTTATTTGTATGAAGGTGGGACTAAGGTTAATTGTGGTCATTTGATTTTCTCAGCTGGTCACTATATAAATCCAAGCCTGTGTAGTCTATCCTTGTCATGAGTAAGGATCAGTATGCTATGATCCAAAATGCGTAGACATGGACCTCCTTTTTGGTTTCTAATGGACTATTTCAATACAAGCTGCCACGTTTGCATTGGAAGCTGGACTTCTGCTCTTCTTTTTGGATATTATCAGTAACTGAAGCGTTTTTGCTGATCTCTGCCGGATCAGGCAAAAACGCAAGTGTGAAAGTAGCCTACACTGGAATGTGGCAGCAGCTCACGGCAATTACACTTAACCTGCACTGTCCCTGCTGCCTCTCTAAGCTCCCCATACATTCTCTAAAAACTGTTTTTAGGATATCCCTACACTGTCACTGCACACTTCAATTAACAGTTTTCAGCAACACTGTCCCTAGCGCATAAGTACTTGTCATGTCTCTCCCTAAGCTCAGCTCACAGTAATGGCGGAGACTGCGGGTGATGAGGGTTTTATAGGGCTGTAACACAGGGGATGATTACCTGTGGGTTGGCTGGCTGCACGGCATTATGGGTCATATCACATTTCTGAGCTTCTTATTTTCACTTTGTAACATGTGCAGCAGCCATTCCACTTTGAATGCTTCAGTGGAACACTAGTCACTACCCTACCCAGTTGACCTATTGGGGGTGCAGGCACAAACCGGCTCTTTCTAAACACTTAACAGTAGGAGCAGTTTACTCACATTGCACAACTGCCCACTGACATATGCAATAACTCTAAATTTTGTTTCTTGCCACTGATATTTTCATTCTAATTCCCTAAAGTGTCCACGATTTTGGACGAAACATGTCATGTCGGGACATGAGTGAGGGATACTGCTAGGGATACGGCTGCCTCAGGGAGGTCAGGTTGAGTGTTCTGTATATGCTAGGTAGGGACTAATAGAGCTCTCTCCTTTTTTTTTCATCCAGGTAGGACCAGTCACCTACTTGTCCCTTAACCCCCTCAGCCCCGCTAGCTGAAACCCCCTTCATGACCAGAGCACTTTTTACACTTCTGCACTACACTACTTTCACCGTTTATCGCTCGGTCATGCAACTTACCACCCAAATGAATTTTACCTCCTTTTCTTCTCACTAATAGAGCTTTCATTTGGTGGTATTTCATAGCTGCTGACATTTTTACTTTTTTTGTTATTAATCGAAATGTAACGATTTTTTTTGCAAAAAAATGACATTTTTCACTTTCAGCTGTAAAATTTTGCAAAAAAAATGACATTTATATATACATTTTTCGCTAAATTTATAGTTCTACATGTCTTTGATAAAAAAAAATGTTTGGGCAAAAAAAATAAATGGTTTGGGTAAAAGTTATAGCGTTTACAAACTATGGTACAAAAATGTGAATTTCCGCTTTTTGAAGCAGCTCTGACTTTCTGAGCACCTGTCATGTTTCCTGAGGTTCTACAATGCCCAGACAGTAGAAACACCCCACAAATGACCCCATTTCGGAAAGTAGGCACCCTAAGGTATTCGCTGATGGGCATAGTGAGTTCATGGAACTTTTTATTTTTTGTCACAAGTTAGCGGAAAATGATGATGATTTTTGATTTTGATTTTTTTCTTACAAAGTCTCATATTCCACTAACTTGCGACAAAAAATAAAAAATTCTAGGAACTCGCCATGCCCCTCACGGAATACCTTGGGGTGTCTTCTTTCCAAAATGGGGTCACTTGTGGGGTAGTTATACTGCCCTGGCAATTTAGGGGTCCAAATGTGTGAGAAGAATTTTGCAATCAAAATGTGTAAAAAATGACTGGTGAAATCCGAAAGCACTTTGGAATGTGTGCCCCTTTGCCCACCTTGGCAGCAAAAAAGTGTCACACATCTGGTATCGCCGTACTCAGGAGAAGTTGGGCAATGTGTTGGGGTGTCATTTTACATATACCCATGCTGGGTGAGATAAATATCTTGGTCAAATGCCAACTTTGTATAAAAAAATGGGAAAAGTTGTCTTTTGCCAAGATATTTCTCTCACCCAGCATGAGTATATGTAAAATGACACCCCAAAACACATTCCCCAACTTCTCCTGAGTACGGCGATACCACATGTGTGACACTTTTTTGCAGCCTAGGTGGGCAAATGGGCCCACATTCCAAAGTGCACCTTTCGGATTTCACCGGTCATTTTTTACACATTTTGATTGCAAACTACTTCTCACACATATGGGCCCCTAAATTGCCAGGGCAGTATAACTACCCCACAAGTGACCCCATTTTGGAAAGAAGACACCCCAAGGTATTCCGTGAGGGGCATGGTGAGTTCCTAGAATTTTTTATTTTTTGTCGCAAGTTAGTGGAATATGAGACTTAGTAAGAAAAAACAAAAACAAAAACAAACAAAAAATTTCCGCTAACTTGTGACAAAAAAAAATGTCTGAATGGAGCCTTACAGGGGGGTGATCAATGACAGGGGGGTGATCAATGACAGGGGGGTGATCAATGACAGGGGGTGATCAGGGAGTGTATATGGGTGATCACCCCCCTGTCATTGATCACCCCCTTGTAAGGCTCCATTCAGACGTCCGTATGTGTTTTGCGGATCCGATCCATGTATCCGTGGATCCGTAAAAATCATACGGACGTCTGAATGGAGCCTGACAGGGGGGTGATCAATGACAGGGGGGTGATCAGGGAGTTTATATGGGGTGATCATGGGTGATCAGGGGTTCATAAAGGGTTAATAAGTGACAGGGGGGGGGGGTGTAGTGTAGTGGTGTTTGGTGCTACTTTACTGACCTACCTGTGTCCTCTGGTGGTCGATCCTAACAAAAGGGACACCAGAGGACCAGGTAGCAGGTATATCAGACTCTGTTATGAAAACAGCGTCTAATATACCTGTTAGGGGTTAAAAAATTCGGATCTCCAGCCTGCCAGCGAGCGATCGCCGCTGGCAGGCTGGAGATCCACTCGCTTACCTTCCGTTCCTGTGAGCGCATGAGCCTGTGTGCGCGCGTTCACAGGAAATCCCGGCCCTCGCAAGATGACGCATATATGCGTGACTCTGCGCAGGGCCGCCACCTCCGGACCGCACATCTGTGTTAGGCGGTCCGGAGGTGGTTAATAACCTAGGACACACATGCTGGAGCCCCGATCAACAAATCATTCTCCAATCAGGAAATAATTGCCACGATTGTACATTAATGAATATTCTTCCTATTCACCCAGCCAAAGAATGCATTGAACATGGCAAGATCAATCCTGGTTGGTAAACATATGTTGTTGATTCTCACCAATATATTTTTTTCCCCAAAATTTTATTGAGAACCAAACAATTAATTTTCCATACATAATCATATCAACATCATTATTACATTTCTTCCATTTTTAACCCTGCCCAAAGTACCCTCCCTGCTCACCTTCCCCTTTGTGATGCGTCTCTCTAAAGAAGGAGCAAGGAAGACAAAAATTTCCAAGCACCCCATATAATAATCAATTTTTCCTCTATAGTTCTTTGTTTATAAAGAACCTTTTCGTATATCTTGAACTTCTTACCTAAGTTTAACCAAGTAGTTACATTTGGTGTATTCTGGGAAAACCAGACCCGTGTAATCAAAAGTCTAGCCAGAAACATTACTTTCAACAATTATATTTTTTTGTCTTTATGGCAGTTAACCTTAGATTAGATCACCCAATATTTGCATTCAGCCCTGAAGAGGATATCTACTTTCAATTTTTCTGAAATAATTGTATCAATTGGTCCCCAATACTCTTTTAATGCTATACAAAACAAAAACATGTTTAAATAATTGACCCCTGGTGCATCACACTGTGGGCAATTAGATGTATTTCTCAAACCACATTTATTAAGCCATAATGGCTTAACATAAACTCTGTGTAAAATACTAAATTGAACCAAAATGTGATTAAAATTGTGAGACACTAAGCTTAAGTTGGACAGTACATTATCCCAGTCTTGTAACTGTATGAATAGACGATTGGCTCCCCATGCTTTTTGATCGGGGGAGCTTATATTATTAAATAGTGATTTAACTAATAATTTATAAAGCTGAGCAATCTTAACATTGTGACCTAAATTCCCAATTAACTCATTTAAAGGTGTGGAAGTGTCTATATCTAACACAAATTTGTCTTCAGGACTAGAAAGTGCCAAACGAAGCTGAAGATACCTAAACCATGATAAATTAGTTATTTTCTCTTGTTGTGCTAAGTCCAAATACCGAAGTAAATCTCCTTTCCTCACCACCAGTGCAACATAAAAAATAAAAAAATTTTGCCAATACTGATCCCCTAATAATTCATCAAGAACCTGTAAATGGTAATTATGCCAAAGGGATGTACAACACAAGGATCCCTTTATTCCCAGCCATGCTCTAATGGTGCGCTAGGACTTACTGAAAAGTTGCCTTGTGTCACCATAGGCCTGCCGCACATTAGATATTTGTCCAGAAACCAATAAACATATTATCATAGCCAGATCTACTCACCAAAGTCCTACATAGATGGCAATTCTTCCATTGGCAATATAACCATAACTGTGCAGATATAAAATAACCCTTGAAAGATAGATGATTCAGCCCTCCTTTTTCTTTAGGCTTATAAAGATGTTCCAGTTTAAGTCTTACCCGCTTTTCCCCAAAAATTAGGTCATTAATAATTCTCTGAATTAATTGAAAGAATTTATCCTTAATTTATATTGGTAAATTCCTAAGAATATAAAGGAACTGGCGTAGAATCACCATCTTGATTAGGGATATTCTATCGGCTCTAGATAGAGGAAGTCAAAGCCAAACCCCAATTTTGGACCTCAATTTACTTATTAATGGGTTCAAATTAAAGAGCAAGAAATCTTCAGTCTTAGGGGAGATCACCATACCCAAATAGTCAAAGGTGTCAGAAATCCTCAACACAGTCAAGGGCCACTCTCTGGGAAGTTCAGATCTATCTACAGGCATAAGAGTTAATATAAGTTTTTTGATTAATATCAAGACCTGAGACTTCACTAAAAGAATTAATTGTTTGAATAACTCTTGGGAGAATGGCATTAGTATTATGTATGAAGAGTAGCACATTGTCTGCATATAAGGAGATACAATCCTCTAATTCCAATGTCCCAAACCCTTCAATCCCAGAATCTTGCCTTACCCTAACTGCAGGAGGCTCAATATAGATGTCAACCAATAATGGGGAGAGATGGCACCCTTGACGGGTACCTCTACTCAATAACAAGCTGTTTGTCTAACTCCCATTAATGTTCAAAATGGCCTTAGGGGAATTAAACAATACAGGGAGTGCAGAATTATTAGGCAAATGAGTATTTTGACCACATCATCCTCTTTATGCATGTTGTCTTACTCCAAGCTGTAGTGGCTCGAAAGCCTACTACCAATTAAGCATATTAGGTGATGTGCATCTCTGTAATGAGAAGGGGTGTGGTCTAAAGACATCAACACCCTATATCAGGTGTGCATAATCATTTGGCAAAATGGGTCAAAAGAAGGACTTGACAGGCTCAGAAAAGGCAAAAATAGTGAGATATCTTGCAGAGGGATGCAGCACTCTTAAAATTGCAAAGCTTCTGAAGCGTGATCATCGAACAATCAAGCGTTTCATTCAAAATAGTCAACAGGGTCGCAAGAAGCATGTGGAAAAACCAAGGCGCAAAATAACTGCCCATGAACTGAGAAAAGTCAAGCGTGCAGCTGCCAAGATGCCACTTGCCACCAGTTTGGCCATATTTCAGAGCTGCAACATTACTGGAGTGCCCAAAAGCACAAGGTGTGCAATACTCAGAGACATGGCCAAGGTAAGAAAGGCTGAAAGACGACCACCACTGAACAAGACACACAAGCTGAAACGTCAAGACTGGGCCAAGAAATATCTCAAGACTGATTTTTCTAAGGTTTTATGGACTGATGAAATGAGAGTGAGTCTTGATGGGCCAGATGGATGGGCCCGTGGCTGGATTGGTAAAGGGCAGAGAGCTCCAGTCCGACTCAGACGCCAGCAAGGTGGAGGTGGAGTACTGGTTTGGGCTGGTATCATCAAAGATGAGCTTGTGGGGCCTTTTCGGGTTGAGGATGGAGTCAAGCTCAACTGCCAGTCCTACTGCCAGTTTCAGGAAGACACCTTCTTCAAGCAGTGATACAGGAAGAAGTCTGCATCCTTCAAGAAAAACATGATTTTCATGCAGGACAATGCTCCATCACACGCGTCCAAGTACTCCACAGCGTGGCTGGCAAGAAAGGGTATAAAAGAAGAAAATCTAATGACATGGCCTCCTTGTTCACCTGATCTGAACCCCATTAAGAACCTGTGGTCCATCATCAAATGTGAGATTTACAAGGAGGGAAAACAGTACACCTCTCTGAACAGTGTCTGGGAGGCTGTGGTTGCTGCTGCACGCAATGTTGATGGTGAACAGATCAAAACACTGACAGAATCCATGGATGGCAGGCTTTTGAGTGTCCTTGCAAAGAAAGGTGGCTATATTGGTCACTGATTTGTTTTTGTTTTGTTTTTGAATGTCAGAAATGTATATTTGTGAATGTTGAGATGTTATATTGGTTTCACTGGTAAAAATAAATAATTGAAATGGGTATATATTTGTTTTTTGTTAAGTTGCCTAATAATTATGCACAGTAATAGTCACCTGCACACACAGATATCCCCCTAAAATAGCTAAAACTAAAAACAAACTAAAAACTACTTCCAAAAATATTCAGCTTTGATATTAATGAGTTTTTTGGGTTCATTGAGAACATGGTTGTTGTTCAATAATAAAATTAATCCTCAAGAATACAATTTGCCTAATAATTCTGAACTCCCTGTAGCTTGACCATACAGTATTTATAAACCTAATGCAAAATCCAATTTTTTCTAAAACCTTTCAAAGGAGGCATTAAGAGACAGGATGGAGTGAGACACCCCCCCCGCCCCCCCCCCCCCCCCCCTCGGTTGATTGTAAATTGGCAAACAAATGATGAAGATTATAATGTGTGCCCTTATTGGGAATAAAACCATTCTGATCAGAATGTATGAGAGATGCAATAACCTCAGAAAGTCTTCTACCAGAACTCTTGAGAAAATCTTCACATTGGTATTTAACCCCTTAAGGACTTATGACGTACCGGCACGGCATGTTTCCCGAGTCCTTAAGGACCCATGACGTACCGGTACGTCATAATATTAAAACTAGATTGCGGCGCAGCGGGGGTTAATAGGAACAGGATGTCCGCTGAAATCATTCAGCGGGCATCCTGTCACAACGCCGGGGAGTCATGTGACCGCCGTATCGGCGATCGCAGCAAACCGCGGGTCAATTCAGACCTGCGGTTTTCCCGTACAGCAGTTTACGACCACATATGGGGTGTTTCTGTAAACTATAGAATCAGGGCC
Source organism: Bufo gargarizans (assembly GCF_014858855.1). Classification (NCBI taxonomy): domain Eukaryota; kingdom Metazoa; phylum Chordata; class Amphibia; order Anura; family Bufonidae; genus Bufo; species Bufo gargarizans. Next base: position 279,309,280 of record NC_058083.1, on the reverse strand, counting down.
ATAAATATTGAGTTTGGTTTGGCTGTTAACTCTTGCTTTGCAACTGGAAAAAAAAATTATTAAAATAGAAAATCTGCCAAAAAAGTGAAATTATAAAATGTTATCTCTATTTTCTATTAATTCTTGTGGAACATCTAAAGAGTTAACAAAGTTTATAAAATCAGTTTTGAATACCTTGAGGGGTGTAGTTTCTTAGATGGGGGTCAATTTTATGGAGTTTCTACTCTAGGGGTGCATCAGGGGGGCTTCAAATGGGACATGGTGTGAAAAAAAACAGTCTAGCAAAATCTGCCTTCCAAAAACCGTATGGAATTCCTTTCCTTCTGCTCCCTGCCGTGTGCCCGTACAGCGGTTAACGACCACATATGGGGTGTTTGTGTAAACTACAGAATCAGGGCCATAAATATTGAGTTTGGTTTGGCTGTTAACCCTTGCTTTTAACTGGAAAATTTTTTATTAAAATGGAAAATCTGCCCAAAAAGTGAAATTTTGAAATTGTATCTCTATTTTCCATTAATTCTTGTGGAACACCTAAAGGGTTAACAATGTTTGTAAAATCAGTGAGGGGTGTAGTTTATAGAATGGGGTCATTTTTGGGTGGTTTCTATTATTTAATCCTTGCAAAGTGACTTTAGACCTGAGCTGGCCCATAAAAATAGTTTTTTTGAGAATTTCTGAAAAATTTCAAGATTTGCTTCTAAACTTCTAAGCCTTGTAACATCCCCAAAAAATAAAATATCATTCTCAAAATGATCCAAATATGAAGTAGACATATAGGGAATGTAAAGTAATAACTATTTTTTGAGGTATAACTATCTACTATAGAAGTAGAGAAATTGAAACTTAGAAATTTGCAATTTTTTAAAGAAAATTGGCAAATTTGGTATTTTTTTTATAAATAAAAATTAATTTTTTGGACTTAATTTTACCAGTGAATACAATATGTGACGAAAAAACAATCTCAGAATGGCCTAAATAAGTCAAAACGTTTTAAAGTTATCAGCACTTAAAGTGACACTGGTCAGATTTGCAAAAAATGGCCAAGTCCTTAAGGTGAAATAGGGGTTAATAGTGAAATCGGTCTATATGACTCCATATCTAGGGGGTCTTTACCTTTTGTTTTTATATTAATATTATAACCGCTTCTGACATTGATTGTGGAAGAGTACCCTACTCCAATGATTCAGTGAACACCCGCAATAGGCATGGGAGAATAACCTCCCTATATTTGCGATAAAATTCATATGGGAAACCGTCTGAGCCAGGGGAAGAACTTCCCGAGACGGCTTTTATTGCTGCCTCTATCTCATACAGGGAAAGACAAAGTTTTATTTTTTTTTATAAGTTCCTGATTTCCAATTATTCCCTCTACTGAGCGAATACTTAATATCTCTTTTTCTGTTGATCTTGACTCGAGATCACCCTAGCCAGTAATTTCCCAGGGCGACCTGACTCTACAAATTATTTTTGTCCCTTAACCCGATAAGGACCAGCACCGTACATGTATGGCGGGCTCCTGCACCTGACCGATCAGCGGCAGGGGTCTGGCAGTCACTGATAGCCCGACCAATGCTGTATGCGTCGGCATCTGTGAAAACACTAACCGTAGCACGTGCAATGTGTGGAGAGCGAGGGAGCACCCATCAGGTCCCTATTACTGTGCATAATTATTAGGCAACTTAACAAAAAACTAATATATACCCATTTCAATTATTTATTTTTACCAGTGAAACCAATATAACATCTCAACATTCACAAATATACATTTCTGACATTCAAAAACAAAACAAAAACAAATCAGTGACCAATATAGCCACCTTTCTTTGCAAGGACACTCAAAAGCCTGCCATCCATAGATTCTGTCAGTGTTTTGATCTGTTCACCATCAACATTGCGTGCAGCAGCAACCACAGCCTCCCAGACACTGTTCAGAGAGGTGTACTGTTTTCCCTCCTTGTAAATCTCACATTTGATGATGGACCACAGGTTCTCAATGGGGTTCAGATCAGGTGAACAAGGAGGCCATGTCATTAGATTTTCTTCTTTTATACCCTTTCTTGCCAGCCACGCTGTGGAGTACTTGGACGCGTGTGATGGAGCATTGTCCTGCATGAAAATCATGTTTTTCTTGAAGGATGCAGACTTCTTCCTGTACCACTGCTTGAAGAAGGTGTCTTCCAGAAACTGGCAGTAGGACTGGGAGCTGAGCTTGACTCCATCCTCAACCCGAAAAGGCCCCACAAGCTCATCTTTGATGATACCAGCCCAAACCAGTACTCCATCTCCACCTTGCTGGCGTCTGAGTCGGACTGGAGCTCTCTGCCCTTTACCAATCCAGCCACGGGCCCATCCATCTGGCCCATCAAGACTCACTCTCATTTCATCAGTCCATAAAACCTTAGAAAAATCAGTCTTGAGATATTTCTTGGCCCAGTCTTGACGTTTCAGTTTGTGTGTCTTGTTCAGTGGTGGTCGTCTTTCAGCCTTTCTTACCTTGGCCATGTCTCTGAGTATTGCACACCTTGTGCTTTTGGGCACTCCAGTGATGTTGCAGCTCTGAAATATGGCCAAACTGGTGGCAAGTGGCATCTTGGCAGCTGCACACTTGACTTTTCTCAGTTCATGGGCAGTTATTTTGCGCCTTGGTTTTTCCACACGCTTCTTGCGACCCTGTTGACTATTTTGAATGAAACGCTTGATTGTTCGATGATCACGCTTCAGAAGCTTTGCAATTTTAAGAGTGCTGCATCCCTCTGCAAGATATCTCACTATTTTTGACTTTTCTGACCCTGTCAAGTCCTTCTTTTGACCCATTTTGCCAAAGGAAAGGAAGTTGCCTAAAAATTATGCACACCTGATATAGGGTGTTGATGTCATTAGACCACACCCCTTCTCATTACAGAGATGCACATCACCTAATATGCTTAATTGGTAGTAGGCTTTCGAGCCTATACAGCTTGGAGTAAGACAACATGCATAAAGAGGATGATGTGGTCAAAATACTCATTTGCCTAATAATTCTGCACTCCCTGTATATGTATATATATATATATATATATATATAAAAAAGCCAACACCTTATATCACAAAAAGTGTAATAGCAAGCGTTCAAAAAGTCATATGCACTTCAAAATAGTGCAAATCAATCCGTCATCTCATCCTACAAAAATGATAGCCTACCTAAGACAATCGCCCCAAAAGAAAAAACTATGGCTCTCAGACTATGGAGACACTAAAACATGATTTTTTTTAGTTCAAAAAAGCTTTTATTGTGTTAAATAAAAAAATAAAAAGTTGGCATATTAGTTTCAAAAATAATATTATTGTGTAAAACTTAAATAAATAAAAAATATACATATTAGGTATTGCCATGTTGTTACAACTTGCTCTATAAAAATATAACAACACCTAACCCCCCCCCCCCCAGTTGAACATGGTAAAAAAATGATATTAACAATTTAAAACAATCTATTTTTTGTCACCTTACATCACAAAAAGTGTAATAGCAAGCAATCAAAAAATCATACGCACCCCAAAATCATACCAATCAAACCATTATCTCATCCCACAAAAAATGAGACCCTACCTAAGACAATCACTTAAAAAATAAAAAAAAAGTATGGCTCTCAGAATATGTAGACACTATAACATGATTTTTTTGTTTTAAAAATGATATTATTGTGTAAAACTATAATAAATAAGAACCCGCTCTATAATGTCACATGAACTCACCCCTCAGATCAACACAGTAAAAAAGTGTGTAAAAAAAGTTATTTTTTGTCACCTTACATCACAAAAAGTGTAATACCAAGCTATCAAAAAGTGATACGCACCCCAAAATCATAACAATAAAACCGTCATCTCATCCAGCAAAAAATGAGACCCTTCTTAGGGCAATCGCCCAAAAAATAAAAAACTATGGTTCTTAGAATATGGAGATAATAAAACATGATTTATTTTCTATCAAAAATTCTGTTATTGTGTAAAACTTAAATAAATAAAAAAAAGTGTCCATATTAGGCATCGCCACATCCATAAGAACCTGCTGTATAAAAATATCACATGACCTAACCCCTCAGGTGAACACAATATTTTTTTTTATAAAAAGTGTGTTAAAAAAGCAATTTTTTGGCACCTTACATCCAAAAAAGTATAATACCAATCGATCAAAAAGTCATATGCCCCCCAAAATAGTACCAATAAAACCATCATCTCATCCCCCCAAAAAATCAGCCCCTACATAAAATAAAATTTGGCTTTCAGAATATGGAGACACAAAAAAATCTATTTTTTTTAAAATGCCTTATTATGTAAAACTGAAACAAACAACCAAAAAGAGTAGTCATATCTGGTATTGTCGCGTCTGTAACAACCTGCTCTATAAAAATACCACATGATCTATCAGTTGAACATTGTAAATAACAAAAAATAAAAACTGTGCCAAAACAGCAGTTTTTCGTTACCTTGCCTCGCAAAAAATGTAATATAGAGCAGCCAAAAATCATATGTACCCAAAACTGCCATCTTATCCTGTAGTTTCCAAAATGGGTTCATCAATCTTTGATAAATTTGGTATTTTTTTTATAAATAAAAATGAAATATTTTGACTCAAATTTACCACTGTCATGAAGTACAATATGTGATGAGAACATCTCAGAATGGCTTGGATAAGTAAAAGCGTTTTAAAGTTATCACCACATAAAATGGCATATGTCAGATTTGCGAAAAAATGCTAAGCGCTTGGATTAAAGCTTTTTCCCCTGCCCTGATGCTGTCAGGGACAGCATACAGTCTAGTAATGCTGGCAAGGGACCAATCAGAGTGGTCTCTTGCCGGCAATCGATCCGATTGGTTTGTCTTTATTTCCTGAGCCGCCGACATCAGGGGTCCCTCTCTTAACAATCGGGGATTAAATGGTTGCCATGGCAACCGGACACTTTGCAAAAGCGCCCGGTGTTGCTATCTACAGGACATTTGATAGTATTGTACTTTGCAATGAATAGGAACCACATTAAAATGAATAGGGACGTGTGCTGTTCGTGAAGGGCATGTACAGCACAGGTCCAGCACACGTCCGTGAAACACTGGCGTCTGCATGAGGCTTTAAAGTATTCCTGGCTTGCATTCTCCATAATTTCCGTATTTTCTTCTGTTTTAATTCTGGAAAATTCCATCATGGCACTTGCCGCTGCTTCTTTTAACCGTTTCAGGAGCCTGCCATTTTTCACCTTAAGGACCAGGTCATTTTTTGCAAATCTGATGTGTGTCACTTATGTGGTGATAACGTTAAAATGCTTTTACTTATCCAAGCCATTCTGAGGTTGTTTTCTCGTCACATATTGTACTTCAGGACAGTGGTAAAATTGAGTAAAAAAAAAAATTATTTATAAAAAAAATTCCAAATTTACCAAAAATTTGAAAAATGCACAAATTTCCAAATGTCAATTTCTCTACTTTTATTAAAGATAGTAGTACCTCCAATAATAGTTATTACTTTACATTCCCCATATGTCTACTTCATGTTTTGATCATTTTGTGAATGTCATTTTATTTTTTGGGAACGTTAGAAGGCTTAGAAGTTTAGAAGAAAATCTTAAAATTTTTCAGTAGAATTCCAAAACCCACTTTTTAAGGACCAGTTCAGGTCTGAAGCCACTTTGTGAGGTTTACATAATATAAACCACCCAAAAATGACACCATTTTAGAAACTACAACCCTCAAGGTATTCAAAACTGATTTTACAAACTTTGTTAACCCTTTAGGTGTTCCACAAGAATTAATTGAAAATGGATATGAAATTTCAGAATTTCACTTTTTTGGGCAGATTTTCCAGGATTAACAGAAAAACTAAACTCAATATGTATTCCCCCGATTCTGTAGTGTACAGAAACACCTCATCTGTGGTCAAAAACTGCTGTATAGCCACACGGCAGGGCACAGAAGGAAAGGAATGCCATATGGTTTTGAGAAGGGAAATTTTGATGGACTGGTTTTTTGACACTATGTCCCATTTGAAGCCACCCCTAGAGTAGAAACTCCAAAAAGGTGACCCCATTTTAGAAACTAAACCCCTCCAGGTATTCAAAACTGATTTTACAAACTTTGCTAACCCTTTATGTGTTCCACAAAAGTTATTGGCAAATGGAGATTACATTTCAGAATTAAAATTTTTTGCAAAATTTTCCATTTTAATCCATTTTTTCAGTAACAAAGCAAGGGTTAACAGCCAAACAAAACTCAATATTTATTGCCCTTATTCTTTAGTTTATAGAAACACCCCATATGTGGTTGTAAACTACTGTATAAGCATACTGCAGGGTGTAGAATTAAAGGAACACCATATGGAGATGAAATTTCAGAATTTCAATTTTTTTGTAACCTTGCCTCACAAAAATGTAATATAGAGCAACCAAAAATCATATGTACCCTAAAAATAGTCCCAACAAAACTGCCACCTTATCCCATAGTTTCCAAAATGGGGTATTTTATGTAGTTTTTAGTCTAAGGGTGCATCAGGGGGGCTCCAAATGGGACATCGTGTCAAAAAACCAGTCCAGCAAAATCTGCCTTCCAAAAACCATATGGCGCTCCTTTCCTTGTGCGCCCTGCTGCTTGGCCATACAGCATTTTATGACCACATATGGGGTGTTTCTCTAAACTACAGAATCAGGGCAATAAATATAGAGTTTTTTTTACTGTTAAACCTTGCTTTGTTAATTGAGAAAATTGCTTAAAATGGAAAATTTGTCAAAAAACAGCTGTTTTGGCACAGTTTTTTTTTTTTTTTTTGGACTGTGTTCATTTGAGGGGTTAGGTCATGTGTTATTTCCATAAATCAGATTCTTACGGATGCAGCTAGACCTAATATGTCTACTTTTTTAAAAATTTATTTAGGTTTTACACTATACAGGGAGTGCAGAATTATTAGGCAAATGAGTATTTTGACCACATCATCCTCTTTATGCATGTTGTCTTACTCCAAGCTGTATAGGCTCAAAAGCCTACTACCAATTAAGCATATTAGGTGATGTGCATCTCTGTAATGAGAAGGGGTGTGGTCTAATGACATCAACACCCTATATCAGGTGTGCATAATTATTAGGCAACTTCCTTTCCTTTGGCAAAATGGGTCAAAAGAAGGACTTGACAGGCTCAGAAAAGGCAAAAATAGTGAGATATCTTGCAGAGGGATGCAGCACTCTTAAAATTGCAAAGCTTATGAAGCGTGATCATCGAACAATCAAGCGTTTCATTCAAAATAGTCAACAGGGTCGCAAGAAGCGTGTGGAAAAACCAAGGCGCAAAATAACTGCCCATGAACTGAGAAAAGTCAAGTGTGCAGCTGCCAAGATGCCACTTGCCACCAGTTTGGCCATATTTCAGAGCTGCAACTTCACTGGAGTGCCCAAAAGCACAAGGTGTGCAATACTCAGAGACATGGCCAAGGTAAGAAAGGCTGAAAGACGACCACCACTGAACAAGATACACAAGCTGAAACGTCAAGACTGGGCCAAGAAATATCTCAAGACTGATTTTTCTAAGGTTTTATGGACTGATGAAATGAGAGTGAGTCTTGATGGGCCAGATGGATGGACCCGTGGCTGGATTGGTAAAGGGCAGAGAGCTCCAGTCCGACTCAGACGCCAGCAAGGTGGAGGTGGAGTACTGGTTTGGGCTGGTATCATCAAAGATGAGCTTGTGGGGCCTTTTCGGGTTGAGGATGGAGTCAAGCTCAACTCCCAGTCCTACTGCCAGTTTCTGGAAGACACCTTCTTCAAGCAGTTGTGCAGGAAGAAGTCTGCATCCTTCAAGAAAAACATGATTTTCATGCAGGACAATGCTCCATCACACGCGTCCAAGTACTCCACAGCGTGGCTGGCAAGAAAGGGTATAAAAGAAGAAAATCTAATGACATGGCCTCCTTGTTCACCTGATCTGAACCTCATTAAGAACCTGTGGTCCATCATCAAATGTGAGATTTACAAGGAGGGAAAACAGTACACCTCTCTGAACAGTGTCTGGGAGGCTGTGGTTGCTGCTGCACGCAATGTTGATTGTGAACAGATCAAAACACTGACAGAATCCATGGATGGCAGGCTTTTGAGTGTCCTTGCAAAGAAAGGTGGCTATATTGGTCACTGATTTGTTTTTGTTTTGTTTTTGAATGTCAGAAATGTACATTTGTGAATGTTGAGATGTTATATTGGTTTCACTGGTAAAAATAAATAATTGAAATGGGTATATATTTGTTTTCTGTTAAGTTGCCTAATAATTATGCACAGTAATTGTCACCTGCACACACAGATATCCCCCTAAAATAGCTAAAACTAAAAACAAACTAAAAACTACTTCCAAAAATATTCAGCTTTGATATTAATGAGTTTTTTTGGGTTCATTGAGAACATGGTTGTTGTTCAATAATAAAATTAATCCTCAAAAATACAACTTGCCTAATAATTCTGCACTCCCTGTAATATCCTTTTTAAACAAAAAAATACATTTTATTATCTCCATAGTCTGAGAGTCAGTTTATTTATTTTTTATTTTTAGCCGATTGTCTTAGGTAGGAGCCAATTTTTAGCAGGGTGAGAGGACAGTTTTATTGGCACTATTTTGGGGTGCATATGACTTTTTGATCACTTGCCATTACACTTTTTGTAAAGTAAGGTGACAAAAAAATAGCTTTTTTTTTGCACAGTTTTTATTTTATTTTTTTGACTGTGTTCATCTGAGGTTATGTGATATTTTTATAGAGCAGATACTTGAGGATGCAGCAATACCTAATGTCTACTTTTTAAAATGTATTTAGGTTTAACACTATAATATCCTTTTTTAAACAAAAAAAACATTTTAGTATCTCCATAGTCTGAGTCAGTTTTTGTTTAGATTTTTAGCCGATTGTCTTAGGCAGAGGCTCATTTTTGCGAGTTGAGAGGATGGCTTTATTGGCACTATTTTGGGGTGCAAATGACTTTTTAATCGCTTGCCATTACACTTTTTGTGATGTAAGGTGACAAAAAAAATTGGTATTTTTATAGTTCAGGTTCTTACGGACACGGCAATACCTAATATGTATACTTTTTTAATTTATTTTTGTTTTACAAAATAATATCATTTTTGAAAGAAAAAAGTCTGAGAGCCATAATTTTTATTTTTTTTTTCTGGGCGATTGTCTGTGTCCAAATAGAATTAAATTGGGGAAGGGGATTGTGATGGACTAAATAATCATTGGGGCTGCTGGAGAAGCTTGAGGGCAAGCCTACTTCATACGGACTATGGACCCATAACTATGGAAACCCCCTCAGACCTTTGGGGGTTACAAGGAACTATGAACCCTGATTTATGTGTGGAATTTCTATGACACATATTTCCTATTGCCCATTAAAGGTGCAGGGTGTGAATTCAGCAACACAAAAAGGGGTTAACTCTGCACTGAGACTCCCACTGATTGTGTTAGTGATGGGGTTAAGATAGCTGACTTTAGGAGCAGCCGACTCCTAGATGAGTAGATCACCCTATGATAGGAGCAGCCAACTCCTAGATGAGTAGATCACCCTATGATACACTCAAGAGATAATCCCATCACATGTGTCTCCTCTCTCCCTATTCATTCATTATGGAGTCGGGGGGGGATGTCTGTTTGCATGTTGTTTATGGTTGATTGCGTTATATTGTTAGACTTCTTGAAATGTATATATATTGAGTTTGTCTTCAATAAAGTGAGTTCCTGTTTTACATTCAACATAGAGCCTTGTCTCATGTGTGTGGGGATTGCTATACGCTGTATACTCCCCTGGCTACAACCCCTAGCTCTTGTAAGAGCTGTTCCTGTTCCTTGTTCTTGTGGTGGTTATGGTGTCGAGCGGAGTGCTTGGAATCCTCGGGAAGCACTAGGAGCATCCATAAATGGAGGTACCCAATCAGGGGGTGCCAGGGGATCCGTTACAGGGATTATAAATGTAGTACTCCATGGAAATTGTGTACTCCCTGAAGCAACAGTAAATGCAGAGGCCCGGATGATCGGGGCACGTGTCACACTGAGTGGTGGTATCCTTCTGTATCCCCTTCCTGTGACACTCTGCACTTTTTTGGGGGACCGTCCCTTCTTTCCAGTATGGGGTGCCAGCGCTCCAGGACAGCACAAAAGAGTTGAACAAGGCAACCTGTTCCAAGTAGACCGCAACTTTTTTGTACCATGCCCGGGTTTTGCACATGGCGTTATATGGCTTGAGGACTTGATCAGACAGATTAACTCCTCCCATATACCAATTGTAGCCCACGATACAATCGGGATTGAGGACCATTGCTGCAGTACCTCACACAGGGACGGGGGTAATGCCGTTACCGTGAATTGTGGACAGTACAAGGATATCCCTCTTGTCCTTATTTCTGACCAGCAACAGGTTTCCACTGGTAGGTAGGGAGGCCATGTTGATTTTTCCGCACGGTCCTACAAGCGGACGTGGATCTGGCGGACAGGGACTGGAACAAGGGGATACTAGTATAAAAGTTATCTACGTACAGGTGGTAACCCTTATCTAGCAGTGGGTGCATAAGTTCCCACACAAGTTTCCCACTAACACCCAGAGTGGGGAGACATTCTGGGGGTTCAATACGGGAATCTCGTACATATCTAGTACTGAGGTACTCTTACAAAGTTTGTACAGCTTCACGCCATACCTCGCCCGGTTAGAGGGAACATACTGGCGGAAAATGAGTCTCCCCTTTAAAGCAATGAGAGTCTCATCAACAGCGACCTCTCTCCCAGGTACATAGGCCTCCAAAAAATTGGCCCTGAACTGATCGATGACCGGCCTGATTTTGTACAGGCAGTCATAGGTAGGATCCCCTCTGGGGGGGACATGCTGATTTATCTGCATAATGCAGGAATTTCCGAATAGCCTCAAAACGGGAACGTGTCATAGCCATACAGTAGAGTGGGGATTGGTAGAGGACGTCCCCACTCCAGTACTGCCTGACACTTGGTTTTTTGATTAGGCTCATGAGCAGCACTAGGCCCCAAAACGTCCTCATCTCGGCTGCACTGACCGGAGTCCAGCCACCGGACCTAGCCAAAAAGGAGCCTGGGTGTTGAGCAATGAGCTGCTAGGTGAACAAGTTTGTTTGCTCCACCATCAGATTCACAAAGTGGTCACTAAAAAAAAACTAAAAAAGTCATATTCAGCAAAGCCCACTGTGGGAATTTGGATTCCTGGTTGGCCAACAAAGTCAGGAATCACAAGCTAAAAATCCTCTGGGGTACATCAGACAAGTTCACCGGTAGGGGGCTCAGGTGAACTTATCTGGTGGGCCGAAAACTATTACGAGCCCCAGGGCTGCTGATACTAGTGTGGGCCACAGGGTCCCTGGCATGGGGGTCCCCTGGCCTCGCCTGGCGGCGTTTTCACTGCCTTGGGGGCTCATCATCATCACTAGATGAGGAGGAGGACGCGGATGACAAGAGGAAAGTAAGGTCATCCTCATCCTCACTGGGGCTCTCGGAGTCGGAGACAAGCAGAGCGTATGCCTCCTCGGCCAAGAACGTCCAGCGGGCCATAGGGGAGTGTGTGTGTAAAACTTTATTTAGTGTGCGTGTGTGTGGGGGGACGGGTATTCACGTTCACTTATACCCTACCCTAACCCACCCAAAACCTAACAGAAAAAATAAATAAAACTAAATTTAAAAATATGAAAGCCCCTCAAAAATCAAACTCGTTGATCAGCGGTGGGGTGGGTAATGCGCTAACAGGGCCAGGAGCTAAGAGTGACGGCCACAGTCAGCGCACGCACACACAATAAAAAGCGCTTGCGCATAAAAAAATGTGGGTGGGGCAGGAGGGCAAGCTGCAGCACCCCTGAGGGTCTAGCGTCGCACAGCTGGGTGTGCTGTGGACCCCAGACACCCGATCAGGGTGAAGCACAAAAAATAACTTTTTTCCCCCCTAAACTATCCCTAACTCTAATCTAACATTTCTCTAAACCTGTCCCGATTAACTTTTGAGGGCCAGATGGCACTATGGTGGCTCATGTGGGGGTGCTGGGCTCAGGGTGGATGGATGGGCTCCTCTCTCCTCGCTCCACCAAAGCAGTGTGGAGGAGGAGAACAGAGCTGGGGTAAGTTAACCCCCGCCCGCCCAGCCAATAGGATGTGATCTTGTGAGGTGATATCACTGCCACCTCTCAGAATCTAAGCATGGTGATTGGTGGTATATTATCACACCACTGATCACCATCCTATTCAGGGTTATTGGGTCACCGGAGACATGGAGTTTCCAGATTACAGATACTAACACAGGAATACACTCTTTTCCCCCTCCCTACAAGACCCCATATATTAACAAAGCCTGATTCCTGACAGAATCGTGCCAAGGGGGGCCCTTGTATAGGAGTCTGGGTAGCAGCCCCCCTTGAAATCCTGTCAATCCCTAAGTTTATAATGCAATTGCATTCCCCAATAACTAATGAGGGACACACAGGCCAACGATCCATGAAAACTAGCAAAGCATTCAGTATTTCAAAAGAGAAGGGTGGAGGAATATAAATAAAAAACAGAATGCATAATCTTCCATCAAGCTTTCCATAAAGAAACACATATCTACCCTGCTTATTGATAGAGCATGTCTGCCAGACGAAATCAATCTGATTATTAATTACAACTGATACCCCTCTAGAATAACTAGAAAAGCTGGAGTGATACGTCTGCACGGCCCATCCTCTAACGAGCCGAGTAGCCGTGTTCCCAGTAAGATGGGTCTCCAGAAGACACACGATCGCTGGCAGATGTCTATGAACAAATAAGAAAATTCTTGTTTTTTAAGCCTATCCACCAGGTCCCAAACATTCCAGGTTAACATTTTGGTCGACATCAACTTAACCTATAGAGTCTCATAAACCTCCCCTCCTCCTAAAAGACGCATCACAATATCCCCCATAAACCCCCTCAAACCTCTTGATCCACCACATTACTGCACCAGATCTCTTAACTAAGACCACTCATCCCCCTCTCTGTCATAAAAAAATAAAAACTTCCAAAATAAATAACTGCTCAAATATTATTCTGCTCTAACCAAGTCCACCACTAGGTCTGGAGTATCGAAAAAGTGAGTCACATGGTTAAAGATTATCCGCAGTTTGGCCGGATAAATAAACAAATACTTAATGTCCTTTTCCTGGAGAGTTTTTTTTAACCCTTTGTGTAGCAACGTCTCTTTTCTTGAACATCCTTAGAAAAATCTGGAAAAAAAACTTTTTTTCCATTGTATAAGATAGGAGGGCACTCCCTTTCCCTTCTCAGAATCATATCCCTATCTCGTGAAACCAATATCTTGGCAAGAAGTGTCCTTGGATGCCTTCCTTGGGTTCATTTTCCCCCCTGGGACCCGATGGGCCCTCTATACAAAAAATAATGGGGATTTTTTGTATTATCTTTTTTTTTTAAAATTTTACCCTCCATTTTCAACTTTGGAATTTCGGTTTTAAATATTTTAGCTTCCTTCTCCAGAACCTCCACAGAGTTTTCAATGGTAGTAACTCTGTCCTGTATCTTTGTGAGGTCGTCCCTTATCAGGACCACATCAGATTGAATTACCCCAAGTTGTACTGAAATATCTTTTATTAGATCCCGATTTTTTTTTACCGCAGCCAAAATTTTCTCTAATGGAGAAAATGTATCCCTAGGGAAGTCATTTAATTCTGCTCCCTCCACCTCCTCTTCTTGAGTAAAATCCTCCAATACTTCTGTCACTCTAGGTCATTTTTTTAAAATTCAAATCACACACACGAGCCTTTTTGACTTGCTCTTGTGATTATATTTGGAGAATTTAAAAAAAAGTTAAATTTTTGCTGACTACTGGTTTCTGACCCATTTTGGAAGAGGAGTACTCAGCGGATCACCTATTTTGCTTGGGAGCCATATTCTTCGTCTCCATTATTATTATTTTTTTTCTCCATCCCCTTCTACTGCTTTTTTTCCCCTCTACTACTTACCATATTTTTTTTGTCTTATTTTCTTCTTTTCCCTCCTTTTATCTCCCCCCTTTTTTTACTTTCTTCTTTCTTTCCTCCCCTACTTCCTTTCTCTTTTCTTTCTATTATTTTTGTCCCAGAATCTTTAAACCCGAACAAAACTGTTCATCATCAGAAAGTCAGTACAAGTCATATATTAAACTCAGGGAAGCATCAGGTAAAACGGACTTCAGGCAATGAACCAAACACAGGAGGGTCAACAAGAAATACACAGGGAGCAGGGAGGAAGGTGGATTAGACATGCAAAGTGGAAGTAACAGGAGGCAACATCACTTCAAACCTCAATACAGAAGCAGGCAAGAAGCGGAGGATATGGAGCACGGAGAAGTGGGGAGCGGAAAGCAGAGAAGCCAGGGGAAACCAAAGGGTATCAAGCACATCAGGAGCCACGAAGCACCAGTCAAAGACCAGACCGCCATGGCACAGCAGCAGAGAAGGCACCCATAGGATCCGGGCACGTTGGCAGCCCGGGTCAGGGAGGAGATAATTCCCGAGGATAAAGCGGAGCACAGCAGAGCATACCGGCATGGGGAAGTGGAACGAGAGGGGAGGAACGCGACTCAGCGTCCTACATCATGGCGTCATCCCCGATGTGCCTGTTTTCACTAATATATGATGTAAATATTGATGACTGCTATATATTTTAATATCATAGTAAAAGTTATGTTTTTAATTTTTCCATATCCTCACTGTGCATTTATATCTATTGGGTTTGAGGAATTAGAGCTGCATTAGAACATAGGGTGCAAGCGATTGGTTGCTAAATTGGTTATGCTCACCAGACTAATAAAAGAGGGACAAACAACTCCAAATTTTTTCCCAGAAATGTTTTGCACTAGTATGTTTTTCTACTTCAGATTCACCAATAAAGTTATGCTGTGAGCAAAGTTCCAGGTCCCAAAACCAAAGTGTAGGATAAGGGGATCCTATACTTTTAAGTTGCAATTTGGTTGAAATGTTTGTCATGATCATTACTGATCCCAAGAATCAGTAAAAAAAAAAAAAAAAAAACATTACCAGTTGATGGTATGAGGACATGTCTGAGAACCCTCTAATTCTCACATTGTGCAAGATCTACAGTATTTTTGGTCTTTTTTTTTTTTTTTTTTTTTTTTGCAATATACATAGGTAACTAAATCATCAGTTAAACTGAGTCATATACAGTTATGTAAGTCCACAATTTTGACTTCTATATGGGCTATTCACTGTTTCAATTGATGTATCTGGAGTCTCAAAGCTAAGTTTCAATAATGTCCTTTGTGTATACCGTAGATATTTAAGCAAGCCTCTGTGATGAGTTAATGAGCCGTTTTTAGCTTTGGTTTGGTTCAGAACTCTGAAATTACTACTATGTTGCTAACATCAATGCATCAAGGTTATCACTTCAAGTTAATAATCTTTGTAGATCCATTTACTTTTAGATTTGCTATTTCCTATTGGTAGCCCAAATTTCTATACATGCCAAAAATTCAGAGGATGCCAAAATCATATTATTTTGTCAAAGTGTTTCTTATCCTAGTCTTTTTTACATAAGCCACTACAAACATTTAGTGGCAGAGCATTGACCCTGCTACTTCTTTGGTTTGTTTAAACTTTAAAGGTGTATGAATGCACAGGGATACTCTGGTCTGACAAAGATAAATACTGCTAGGTACAGTTATCAGCAAGGACAAAGGGAGGACACTTCTCTGCTGGGTAAGTGTCTGAAGCTCCCTTAGGTTTCTACAATCTACATTTAATGATGTACAGAGATTTGATTCTTTGAAGTCTCTGATTTCACGAGTAAAAAGCAAAGAAAACCTCTTGCCTGACCCCACATTTGTTGTTAAAGAAAGCGAAGAAGATGAAATGATTCCTTAAGATTCTTAGGTAAATTATTATAGTTTCAAGTTGCTATTAATTCTTGCATTTTATACTTAATATTCAAAGTAGTTCTTCAGTAGCACTGATTAGAATAATAATTAGTGTGATGTTGTGAAAGACTGTTGACACAGCCTTGATTTAGACAGCTCTTATCTTGTGCCTGACTTTTATGATTATGCTGCCCATGCTGTCAATGTCTTATTATTTCCATACTTTATCTTTCCAGCTGTAGCTGTACAAAAGGTTTGGAAAGTTTCCAAACACTGGAAGCTACTGCACTAAAAAAAAAAATGGTGCTTGTTCATGCATAAACAAATTACAAAGATAGAAAAGCTACATGAGGTGAAAACTCCATATTTTCCCAATGTTATTTAAGTGTTAAAGATTACAATGGATAACACATTTTTTAATTTTACATTTTAAAAGTTAGGACAAAAAATGTACTTAAAAATATTTATAATCACGAGCAGAGACCTTGTAGCACTCAGTGGGTATTTTGCTGGAGTAGGGTTCCCACCTCTTCACATCAATAAATACAAAAACTCCAGTTCAACGATATCGGATGCAACTTGTTTATTTTGTTCACTGCAGGTTGCTGCGGTGGGGTAACGTTTCGGCAACTATGTGCCTTCATCAGACTGATGCCGCTGTAAGAAAAAGCCAAGAGGAGGTTGGCGCAGTGGAGAAGATAACATGCAGATATACCGCTAGAGAATAGGAGCGCTCCTATTCTCTAGCAGTATATATCCGCATGTTATCTTCTCCACTGCGCCCACCTCCTCGTTGCTTTTTCTTACAGCGGCATTAGTCTGATGAAGGCACATAGTTGCCGAAATGTTACCCGGCCACAGCAACCTGCACTGAACAAAATAAACAACTTAAAAATATTTATAAACTTTTAAATTGCAATTGTTTACAAAAATAAATAAAAATCTATAGGTTCTTTCAAAAGCAAAGGGCAGCACGGTAGCTCAGTGGTTAGCACTGGTGCCTTGCAGCGCTAGGGTCCTAGGTTCAAATCCAACCAAGGATAACATCTGTATGCAGTTTGTATGTTCTCCCCATGTTGGCGTGGGTTTCCCCTGGGTACTCCGGTTTCCTCCCACACTCCAAAGACATACTGATAGGGATGTTAGATTGTAAGCCCCATTGGGGATAGTTAGATGATAATGTCTGTAAAGCGCTGCAGAAGTATAGTAGCACTATATAAGTGGATAAAATAAAAGCCTAAATAAGCTGTTTTGCCTCAATTGGCTTTGATTGTTTTATCCGTTTTTGTTTTCACTCCATGTGATGTCTGTCCCTTTCAATATGGCTGATTTATCTAGTTTTGAACTGACAGTGTATTGTCTACATCACCTCCCAGGAGTTTTTTTCTGTGAGCTAAATGATTTTGCAGCAGGGATCGGGTGCCTGGCTCTAACAGCCTGGACTGGCAGGAGTGCCGATCTGGGCTGTTTAACATTTAAATGGCAATGGCACCAGTCGCATGTAAAGTTCTGACAGAGGGAGTTGACTTCCTCTGTGTCCCATCGGCACCCCGCAAATGCGATCGAGAGGTGGCGATGTGTGTGAAGGCTGGGAGGGGTCTGATGTAGGCCCCAGACCAACATTCAGCACTTTTCATGACTGTGCATCACTAGGCTTTATTAGGGTTAGGTCACACTTGACGTATTTGGTTAGTTATTCTCATCAGTTATTATCAGCCCAAAGCAGCTGCGGGTTAAAACCAAAGAACAAGTGCTGATCTATTTGTAATGCCTATTTCAAGAGTAGACTTGACTCTTGAATTTTCCCCACAATAAATGATGGAAATAACTGACGAAATAACAGAAGTTTGAACCCAACCTTATAGGTCAATGTTGCAGTGACCCAAGATTCAAATAATGTACAGGGAGGACGTTGTCAGCAGTAAGGCTGTGTTCATATTACTGTTTATTTTTCAATTTTTCTGATCTGTCAGAATGACAGTCGTCAAATGTCTTTAAACCATCAGTATTTGGTCAGCATTTGATCAGTATTGATAAGGCTAAAACAGAAGTGGGTGCATAACACAGATAACATGATGGAAATATTTGCATGTCTTCTGTGTTTTGGATCCACTCCTGCCTATGGCTTCCAAATCATGATCAAATCCTGATGCAAAATTCTGACCGCGTGATAGGGGCCTCATGTTAAATTTGCATGAGTTTTTGGTCATTTGTGTCTAAAATCGGTTTGATTCAGATGGATAAGAAGTCCTCCATGCAGAACTTTTATGGCCTCTATCACAAGGACAGTATTTGATCTTTTTTTTATATGACTATTTGCTCAGTATAGGTAAGGCAAAAACAGGAGTGGATCCAAAACATAGATAACATGTGATATTTGCATGCCTTTTGTGTTTTGAACTCACTCCAGCCTTTGGCTTCCAAATCATGATCAAATCCTGATGCAAAATTCTGACCGCGTGATAGGGGCCTCATGTTAAATGTGCATGAGTTTTTGGTCATTTGTGTCTAAAATCGGTTTGATTCAGATGGAAAAGAAGTCCTCAATGCAGAACTTTTATGTCCTCTATCACAAGGACAGTATTTAATCTTTTTTTTATATGACTATTTGCTCAGTATTGGTAAGGCAAAAACAGGAGTGGGTCCAAAACATAGATAACATGTGATATTTGCATGCCTTTTGTGTTTTGAACTCACTCCAGCCTTTGGCTTCCAAATCATGATCAAATCCTGATGAAAAAATGGAGGCCTTATGGACGCTCAAACGACAGAACCTGTTTTATTTTTTGTTAATTTTGTTATTTTTCTGTTCTTCGGATGAATCAGAAGAACATAAAAATAAACGGCGATGTCAACACTAGTGGCCCTGTAACAAATAGTGTTGGGTGCGAGTATTCAAATCACAAATTTTATTCGAGAATATCGCCACTTCGAGAATATGCAAAGATTTGGAATATAGTGCTATATTGTATTTTTTTCTTTCATCAGAAGGCAGCAATGTCTTTGTCTGAGCTTAGCAACATCCCTAGCAACCAATAGGAAATTTTTCTGCCTCTTACTATATAAGAATCTCCCCAGCAGCCATTTTCTGTAGTTTTATGGAGTTCTGAGAGAGACAGCAGTGTCATTGCTGAGCTCTGTGCTTTACTGTTTAATCACATTAGATAGTTAGTATATATATATATATATATATATATATATATATATATACAGTACAGACCAAAAGTTTGGACACACCTTTTCATTCAAAGAGTTTTCTTTATTTTCATGACTACGAAAATTGTAGATTCACACTGAAGGCATCAAAACTATGAATTAACACATGTGGAATTATATACATAACAATAACATGTGAAACAACTGAAAATATGTAATATTCTAGGTTCTTCAAAGTAGCCACCTTTTGCTATGATTACTGCTTTGCACACTCTTGGCATTCTCTTGATGAGCTTCAAGAGGTAGTCACCTGAAATGGTCTTCCAACAGTCTTGAAGGAGTTCCCAGAGATGCTTAGCACTTGTTGGCCCTTTTGCCTTCACTCTGCGGTCCAGCTCACCCCAAACCATCTTGATTGGGTTCAGGTCAAGTGACTGTGGAGGCCAGGTCATCTGGCGCAGCACCCCATCAATCTCCTTCATGGTCAAATAGCCCTTACACAGCCTCGAGGTGTGTTTGGGGTCATTGTCCTGTTGAAAAATAAATGATGGTCCAACTAAACGCAAACCGGATATAATAGCAGGCCGCTGCAAGATGCTGTGGTAGCCATGCTGGTTCAGTATGCCTTCAATTTTGAATAAATCCCCAACAGTGTCACCAGCAAAGCACCCCCACACCATCACACCTCCTCCTCCATGCTTCACAATGGGAACCAGGCATGTAGAGTCCATCCGTTCACCTTTTCTGCGTCGCACAAAGACACGGTGGTTGGAACCAAAGATCTCAAATTTGGACTCATCAGACCAAAGCACAGATTTCCACTGGTTTAATGTCCATTCCTTGTGTTCTTTAGCCCAAACAAGTCTCTTCTGCTTGTTGCCTGTCCTTAGCAGTGGTTTCCTAGCAGATATTCTACTATAAAGGCCTGATTCACACAGTCTTCTCTTAACAGTTATTTTAGAGATGTGTCTGCTGCTAGAACTCTGTGTGGCATTCACCTGGTTTCTAATCTGAGCTGCTGTTAACCTGCGATTTCTGAGGCTGGTGACTTGGATGAACTTATCCTCCGCAGCAGAGGTGACTCAAAAGCAGAGTCTCTGTGTCGGGATCTGGGAGCCTTGTGTCTGGATGAAGGCTTGCTACCTGTTTGGCGTGAAAACAGGTTGGTGCTGCTATGCTCAAGGACTCTGAGGCAGAATTGCCACATTGTGTGAATTACCACAAACACTGCAAGGTGACTTTTTGCTTGTTTTATGATTGCTTGTTTTGTCACTTGCCTAAAGTGTGAAAAAAACACAGAACTGTTTGATCCAAAGAACTTGGATCATTTGCGGTGGAACACAGGGCAGGCCAGTTACAGGGAAATGCAGATGCCCTGTCCCGGGTACACTGTCTGGTGTGTGTTTAACCTCTCAAGGTTGAACAAAGGGGGATATGTGACACAGTGAGAAGTTTGGCCTGGGAAATCAGGTATTGTCCTCTCAACATGTGCTGCTGGGCTGATTTACAGCCAGGTGAGGTCAAATACCAGACCATTTTAGGTGCCGGTCTGGGTTTTGGCAGCACCTGGTTGTCCTTAAATAGGCAGCTGGGCTCAGGGGCGGGGTCTCTGTGTTGGGATGTGGGAGTCTTGTGTCTGGATGAAGGCTTGCTACCTGTTTAGCATTGAAACAGGTTGGTGCTGCTATGCTCAAGGACTCTTTGAGGTAGAATTGCTGCATGGTGTGAATTACCACTAACACCACAGGGTGACTTTTTGCTTGTTTGTCACTTTCCTAAAGTGTGAATAAAACACTGAACAGTTTGATCCAAAGAACTTGTTGTTGCCTCTATACTGCGTCCGCTATTCCTGTCTACCAGAGCGAAACCCCACAATTGATGGAGGATGCAGGCAAGAGCAGTGAGGCTGGCATGAACACCGATATTTTTGGTTTCTGCATTTTTCAGGCACGGTTGTATGTTGTATTACAACCAGTGCCCCACAACAAAATGGAGGCTGTTGTGAAGGCCCTCTTGGAGGCTAATCTGCAGCAGCAAGAGACAAACATGCAGCAACTCGAGGCTAATAAGCAGCAGCAGGAGACTAACCAGTTGCTGCTATAGCACGTTATGGCTTTGCAGACAGCAGGAGCAACCCCGAGCGCCCACGATGCCCGGAAAACAGTCTGTGCCGCCATTCCTGAGATGACCCCCATAGACAACATCCCGAGTGGGACTACCTAAAGAAGTTCTGACTGACCAAGGGATCCCTTTTATGTCCAAGGTGATGAGGGACCTCTATAAGTTGCTGCACATAAAACAACTACGGACGTACGTTTACCATTTGCAAATGGGCAGTCTGGTAGAACAGTTTAACCAAACATAATTCTTTTTTTTTTAAAGGTAGTGTCTAAAGATGGTATAATAAAGGTTTGAAACCGCGCTGCGGTTGTCACAATAATAAAATCGATTCAAACTCCTGCCCGACCCGGGTTTTGCTCTCTGGCTTCCTTAGGGGCGACAACTGCGCATGTCCACAGCTGGGCCCTTTAAATAGCCCAATCTCCCATTCTCAAGCTATGGGAGCCATAGCCCAATCAAAGCATATTAAAATACATCAATGAAATACAATACTTTTTACATATCCTTAATAGGAAAATTCATCTCACCACAGAACAATATCAGCCGTACGCCAAATATGTCCAACAAAGAAATTGGTTAAAAATCTTGCACTTATACGTTATACTTTTCACTATCATGTTACCGCAGCCTTGTAATATATATAAACCTCATTAATACATTCTATTGTCCCTTCCATCTAGACCGTATTAGTATATTACATACATTCTCTTTTTCCATAGCTTTTATTCCGCATTCTCAAAAGGCCTCTCAGTTTGTAAACCGTTCGTACTTTTCTTTTACAATTCATCACGCACTCACCTCATTTTCTCTCCACCCACTGTTAGTCACGTTGCTCCAAAAAGGACTCAACCCCACCTCTTTCCCATTCATGAAGTTCATATCACATGATCCAACCGCCCAATCAGCAGTCACTCCTTATGACGTTTCTTGAAAAGGTCCTCAGCACAAGGTAAAAACCTTTAATGATTAATTCCCCGTGAACAAAACTTCTTATTCTATACTTTACACTAAACACGGCTTCAGATCGAGCTCTATGTTCAGACCACTCGGTTGCAAGGTCCCCAGTTGGTAGAGCCATTGTACTTATTTTCGGTTAATTTGTAACAGCGAATCGCCTCCTCGCCAGTGTGGTTTAACCACTTCCACTCCAGCAAACTTCAAGCCCCGCGGGTTCTTACCATGCATGAGCTTGAAGTGAGCTGACACACTGTGGCTCATCAGTCCTCTCTTAATATTCCCTATATGTTCCTGGATCCTCACTTTCAATTTCCTCACTGTTCTACCAACGTATTGGAGTCCACACGGGCACTCCAATACGTATATTATACCCTCATTTTCACAAGAACAATTTCCTTTTATTCGAAACTCCCCTCCGTTTTTATTGGATACTATGCAGTTAAGTGTTCTCATTCTTCCTTTTGTATTCCGATTTTTACACCCAATACAGAACCCACACCATGTGAACTTCCCTCCCTCCTTGCCCCGCTTTTTATCCACTGGGGGGATGGCACTGTGCACCAGCTTGGCTATAATACTTGGAGCCTTTCTGAAAATAAATGAAGGGTTCTCAGGTATAAACTTCCCTAATACTGGGTCATTTTTGAGTGTTCCCCAGTTCTTTCTAACTGCTTTTTTAACAATATCCGACATTGAGCAATATCTTGTTATGAAGGAAAATCTGTAATCCTTCTCATTCTTTTTTTCTTTCATATTCCCCCTTTCTATCTTCTTCTCTTCTTCTACAGTCTGGATGCACGCATCCAGGCTGTCTTCTTCATATCCCCGTTCAAGGAATCGATCTTTCAACACCTTACACTGTAATCTGTAATCTTCCACCGTAGTACAGTTTCGGGCCATTCTTTTAAATTGCCTTTTTGGTATATTCTTAAGCCATGGTTTATAATGGCAGCTTTTCATGTCAATATATGAATTGACATCCGACTCTTTAAAAAAAGAGCTGGTTTTAAAGCTACCATCCTCTATCCTTAAGCACAGGTCCAAAAAATTTATGGAAACATTGCTAATCTCTCCCACAAACCGCAAGTTCCATTCATTGTCATTAAGCTGATGGATAAATGTCTCAAGTCCCTCCTTCTCTCCTTCCCACACTAGGAGGCAGTCATCGATATATCTCCTCCAGAGGGTTAACCTACCCCTGGAGGTGTCTGCCCCTAGTGTGGGAAGGATGGTGACCTCCTCCCATGCTCCCATAAAAATATTGGCGAAACTGGGGGCGAATTTACATAGTGAGAATCCCGGAACCAGAAATAATTATGTTCAAGGCAATAATCCAAACACTTCAGAATAAAATCCCCCTGTAGATCACCTATTTTGGGGTATTTTTTAATTCTGCTTTCTACCGCTTTTATACCAAGGTCTTTGGGGAATACTGTATACAGGGATGCCACATCAACTGTGGCCATCCATGTATTCGGTGTGGGCGGGCTCAGATCTTTCATCAATTGTATTACTGACTCTGTATACTCTGTCACTGGGCCTCTACTGGGTTCTCGCCCTTCAAACTGCTATATGGCAGACACCCTTGCGGTCTCTTGGACATGGCCAAAGAGGCGTGGGAACAACAACCCCCTCCACATAAAAGTGTCTTTGAGTATGTTACCTAGATGCAAGATCGGATAGAGACAGTGTTGCCTCTTGTTAGGGAACATATGAAGGCAGCTCAGCGAGCCTAGAGTCGGGTCTATAATTGCCAGGGTCGGGTACGGATCGTTAACCCGGGTGATCGAGTTTTGGTTCTGGTGCCGACCGTGGACAGTAAGTTCCTGACTAGGTGGCAGGGGCCCTACGAAAATTGGAGATGTAAACTACAAGTAACACCAGCCAGGGTGGCGAAAGCCGCAGCAGGTTTACCATATGAATTTACTCAAACCATTGAAAGATAGGGAAACCTGTACAGTACAGAAGACATTCCACGGCTGGGTTTTCTAGGAGAAGAGGTACCGCCCCCTCTGTCTGATGCAAAAGAGGCAGCTGCCACAGTAAAAATTGCTGACAGCCTCTCCTCTAAACAGGCTCAGGAGGCCAGGGAGTTCGCTAGTCAGAACACGGAGCTCCCTGGACACACTTCCATAATCCAGCATGACATTATCACTGAGCCTCAGGCAAAAGTCAGATTAAAACCATGCCGGCTACCCGAGGCTCGGGGACAAGCCATTTCGGAGGAGGTGCAGCTTATGATGCAGCTAGACGTCATTGAGGAGTCAAAAAGTGAGTGGGCCAGTCCTATAGTATTAATACCCAAGCTGGACGGGATGTTGCGGTTTTGTAACGACTTTCGAAAACTTAACGAGGTTTCCAAGTTCGATGCGCACGCATCCCATGCCCCGGGTGGATGAGCTCATCAAGAGGTTAGGACAAGCCAGGTATTTTTCTGTTTTGGACCTCAAGAAAGTGTACTGGCATGTGCCCTTAATGGAGGCTGCCAAAGAGAAAACTGCCTTTATCACACCTGATGGTCTGGTCTAATATAAGATCTTACCATTTGGTCTGCATGGCGCCACGCCACTTTTCAGCGACTAATGGACATTGTGCTTAGTCCACATAGTTGGTACGCTTTGGCTTACCTGGACGATATTGTCATCCACAGTACCGACTGGGAAAGTCACCTACCCAAAGTGCAGGCTGTAGTGGACTCCCTTCAGAAAGCTGGCCTAACCACTAACCCAAAAAAATGTCTGATAGGGTTAGAAGAGACTAAGTACCTGGGGTATGTCATTGGGCACAGAGTCATCAAACCTCAAGAGAACAAAATAGAGGTGATACGGAATTGGCCCCAACCTGTCAACTTAGAATAAAGTCATTCCTGGGAAGGGTGGGCTATTAGATGAGGTTTGTTCCCCATTTGCTACTCTAGCCGTGCCCTTGACAGGACTTTTGAAGGGACACAAGTCAATGATGGTTCGCTGGGATGATTGGGCGGAAGAGGCTTTCTCCGCTTTGTAGTCAGCCCTGTGCGGTTCCCCAGCAAGGTGACTTTTTGCTTGTTTTATGACTGCTTGTTTTGTCACTCTCCTAGAGTGTGAATAAAACACAGAACTGTTTGATCCAAAGAACTTGTTGTTGCCGCTATACTGCATCCGCTAATCCTGTCTACTAGGGCGAAACCCCACAATTGTCAGACCTGCAAAAATGTGAAGTTGCACATATTGCGCAAAAATACGCGCATCATTAATTGCCGATTTGCGCAATTGCGAATATATTGGAGCACTGCATATAAAGTTATTGTGATGTTCTCCCATGCCAACCATTTTCTGCAGTCTCAGGAAAAGCTTGAAAAATATAGCAACAGTGACCCACGCCTGTATTGCGCTTGCAATACACGCATATTACATTGCCGATTTTTGCAATCAATAAAATAATCGCAAATTCTCAAATGTGTGACGAATATTCGCCCAAATATTCGCGAAATATCGCAAATTCGAATATTGCCCCTGCCGCTAGTAAGAGACTGGTGAGGGTGGCAACCGCATGATGAGTCACAATAGTGGCCCCAGAACAGACTAAGGTGGGCAAGAACAGTGGTAGTAACAGCGCAAAATGGTGGCAGATCACAGTTGAAGTAAATGGCAGTAGAGGCAGCAGACAGCCACTAAGCACTGGCTCTGATGACACACTACTGAATTGGCAGGAAAGCTTGCCCAGCGCAAACTCAGCCAGTTGCGGCCACAATTCAAGTTTGGCTGCTCAGTAGTCCAGGGGATCTTGGATCTGGGGTGACAGGGTGCAGTCCAAATATTCCATCACCTGCTTGTTCAGGTTCTGTTCCATGTCCTGCTGATGATGGGTGGTTTCTTCAGTAGGCGGGTGACTCCAGACTATGCTGCTGATGGAGTTGGTGCTGCTCCTTCCCCACCCCAGCAGTCATGGAAGTGGATGGTGAGTTCATAGACCTTTTGTGAGGATAGGCGATGGTGAGTGTAGGCAGCAACCAACTAACTACAAAGGATGTCTCCATAGAAGCTGATTTTTTCATCCCTGTCAGAAGGTGTAAAAATGGCCCCCATTTTTGACCAGTAGTGAGGGTCTAACATTCTGGAGAACCATTAGTCATCCATCTGCCAAATTGTGATAATGCAGCTGTCATTATGCAAGCAACTCAGCATGTGGTGGCCATTTGCGCAAGGGACTCAGAGGGACTCCCTGCCTCCATCTTTACTGCATACTGCAACTGTCTGTCGATGACGATGTTCCTCTACTTACCACTGTAGCTCCATGTTCAGCGGTGATCAGCTGCCGGAGTTTCCACATTCACTGCTGCAGTCCTGGGTTCTGTCCTTGCAAGCATCGTCCACCTTTGAATCCACTCCATGGTTTCCTTCCATCCCTTGGTACCACATGCTTTCAGCTTGTTTCCTGTAGCCTATCATATCCTGTGATTTATGGGTTTAGCACATATGACCGTGCTGACCAATCCTAGCCCTCCTGCACCTATATAAGTGGTCCAGCCCCCTTCCCAGGTGCCTGAGCATCAAGGTTCTTGTGTCCTGTAAAGGTTGCTGTTATCTCTGCTTGTGTTCCTGTATACCTGACCTGTGCTTGAGTTTCTGGACTCTGCTACCTGTTTACCTGTTTGATCAGCATCTGCTCTGTCTCAGCTCTCCTTTTGCTGACTCAGATTTCCTGACCTGTACCTGTGCCAACTGCCCTGTCCCATCATCCTTCGGTCGTATACTGTTGCTCCTGGTTATGACTTGTCCTGCTTACTACAACTGTACCTCTGGTACCTAGCACTGTACCCCCTCGTCTGTCTGGACCAGCTACCTCATGTTTCAATCCTCCTCAAGAGGCAGCGACCTGATGTCCCCCTCGGAAAGTCTATCCTTTCTATCAGGGCTATTGTGAAGAACAGGGGGTTCACTTAGACAATGCCCATAGAGGAGGCTGGTCATTCGGCACAGTAGGTTCACATCCACTGGTTCATGACATGCCCTATAGCTGATCATGCTTCTCCTGCAACTCCTGCTCCTCTCCTGTCACTTTGGCAGAATACCACCTAGTTCTGTATAGAATTCCTGGGTGTTTATGTCCTCCTCCTCCTCCTCCTGTGCCATTTCAGCTTCCACAGGGCTCTGGTGACCATGAGATATGGGTGCTGGGCCGTGGTGCCAAAATTAGCACCCTGACAGCTCTTCACCTTCTGCTCGCATATCCTGTATACCACCACACTAATATCTTCCAGTGATATGATAAAAAATTCTGACACTGCCGAGTATGACATTTTACCCCCAACACTCTGTGCCGACTTTCTGCCCCTACCTTTATGAATCTGTGCACCGCTAGTTTTTTCCTAACAGGTAGGCTCCCGAGTAGCAGGTGGTCTACCCCAGGCATGTTTGACTCCAGTTCTCCCACTGCTTCCACATTTCCTGCTCATCAGCACTTTGCCACCCTTCTGCTATCTCACGGCCCTGCTGCCGCCCTCAACTCCTGATGATGATGCCCCCTCTTCACTTGGCTCCTACGTGCGATTAGCTAGATCATCATCCGCTATGGACTACTCGTGACTTAAGTCACCCTTACCAGTCTCATGGCCACATCCCTGACCGCTTGCAACACATGTCCCCACTTGACTGTCATTATAGCTAGTTGCAAGCCTAAGGGAGGACGCAGCAGACCTCTTCTCCAAGTCAGTGCTGGCCTGAAGCTGCTGACTGTCCTCACTAAGCTCGTCCTCGCTGAAAAGCGGAGCAGAGCTGGAAGCATACATTACTTCCCAAGCAGAATGAGCAGCAAAAGAAAGAGGCATTTGAAGGACAGGTGAGGGCACTGAGGTTTTTCCTGGGCCATGCCAACTAAGTGTGGTGTCAGAGGAACCCACAGATTTCTGGCTGTGTGTGTCTGTTGTAACTTGAGATGATGTTGAAGAGCCAGTAAACCATTCCAATACAGCTAGATTGTTGGTCAAAACACAACCAGAGGATGACAGTGGCAGCTCTGGCCTGTTGCTGCGGCTGCTAGTGCCACCACTCCTTCTTCTGCTGCTACTTCTGCTATAGCAACATTTTTGCCACTGCCCATTCCTTTTGAGGGCCCAGGCAACTGTCTGTTGGCCATAGTGTACAGTAACTGAATCAGTAATGTACTAGATAAAGTATGAATGATGCAGCAGATTAATTAGAAAAATGTGCCTACATATTATACTGCCTGTTGACAATCAGCCTGATACACAGTAAGTCTATGTGTATCAGAACAGATTAAGTATAAATGGGGCAGTAGATGAACTAGGTAAACGAGTTGATATATTACACTGCCTCTAGAGAATAATTGTGATGCACAGAAGGTCTTTGTATAACAGAACAGATTAATTATTAAAGGCGCAGTAGGTGAACTAGGTAAATGCTCCTATATATTAGACCGCCTGTTGACAATGAGTCCAATGCACACTAAGTCTGTGTATAACAGAATAAGTATAAATGGCGCATCAGATGAACTTGATAAATGTAACTATATATTAAACTGCCTGTTGACAATGAGTCTGATGTATAGTAATTCTATGTATATCAGAACAGATTAAGTATAAATGGTGCAGCAGATGAACTAGGTAAACATACCTATATATTAGACAGGCTTTTGAGAATATGTCTGATCTACAGTAAGTATATATATGACAGAACAGATTAAGAATGAATGGTGCAGCAGATGAACAAGATGCACAGGGCAATTACACTGTGCCTGTACTGTCTCCCTATACTTTCCCTATGCTCTGCCTACAGTGTGTAAAAACTCTCCCTATGATTTCCCTACACTGTCCCTATCCAATATTCTACAATTAAAAGTTGTGTTAACCACCGTCTCAAGCGCTTGGCACACCTATCCCTATGCCCAGCTCATAGTAAAAAGGCAGAGACCAGGCAGACTGCTGTGACCTCACAGGACATAGCTATCTACTGATTGGCTGGCTGGTATTATGGGTCATATTGCATTCCCGGGCTATCTTTCTTTCACTTTTTAACACATGTAGCCGCCATTTTAGGGGGAAAAAAAAGATTTGTTACTACAAAAAGGAGATTTGGATTTGTTGCAAATCAAATTTTTCCTGAAATTTGGATCAAATTTAATTTGTTTCACTTCAATTCGCTCAACACTAGCAATGACGTATTTATATGCTGGTTAATTAAATTAAACAATCTATAAAAAAAATTGCAACCATGTGGAAATGGAATTCACGAAAAATGGACAATTGAGGCTTGAAGCTCAATTTCAAGTTAACACTCACAGGTATATTGCTGCATTACCCTGTCTATTACTGCAGTAATCACATATATATGCTGGTTAATTAAACTAAACAATCTAAAAATATATATATTATTGTAACCATGTGAAAATGGAATTCACAGAAATGGATAATTAAGGCTTGATGCTCAATTTCATGTTAACACTCTCAGATAGATTACTGTCCTACCGTGTGTATTGTTGCAGTAACCATGTATATATGCTAAGTTAATTAAATTAAATAAGTCCCTAAAATAAAACTGTGTGGAAACTGAATATACAGGCAAATTGTTACCCTAGCGTGTATTGGTGTACTAATCACCTATATGCTGGCTTCATTAAATACAATAACTCCCCCCACCAAAAATAAAATAAAAGCATAATTGAACTTTGTGTGTGTGCGTGTTTGTTTGTCTACACAGAGTTGGTTCAGTGCCCCCCTTCCCAAAAATAATGTGATGAAAAAAAATTAAGTATTTTCTTGAGGGTTGCAAAAGCTGCAGTAGGCACAATTGCCACAGCTGCTCACTCCTTGTTCCCTGGCTGTCCACTTCCCTGCTTGTCCTAGCTCTACACAAACAATTCTTGTTTGTAATTGTAGCCTTTCCTATCACTTTCCCTATCAATAGAATACAGCTTGCTTGATTTCTAACTGTCCATGTATGATTTTTCACTCTTCCTTACTCGCTAAGATCATTTTTTCTGGCACACACTATAACCCCCCCCCCCCCCAACACACACACACACACATACTTTCTGGGTCATATCCTTTTTGTTTCTCCTTTCTTTTTCTTCCTCTTCCTCCTTAACGCTTTTTTCCTGCCAACATGTGCAATGGAGCTACACGTCATTTTAGTGGATTCATCCAAAACATACCTGAAAATATTCAGATTTGTCTGCTGTCCGAAAAACAGCAAAACTCAGTCCAAACTAGTTCGCTCATCCTTAATATATATATTTATAAATATATATGTGTTGGCCATTTGTTATGTCCATTCATGACTGTCAGATAATGTTTCTGCAACTATCTCTGTAGTCACAAGATCCTCCAATATTCTTGCTACAACAGAAGTCATGGGTCATATCATCATGTGACTTGGTATCAAGTCATTGTTGATACATGTTCCGTGATTGGTCATGTGACCGGTAAACATGTCCGGGTTGACATAACTGACTGGCGCTTTTATAACATGCTGGAATTTCTGTAAAGTGCAGGTATGAAGTTCAGAAACACCAAGGTAATGAGAATATAAAAGGAAAGGTTTCCCATTAGTGCAACATCCCCAATTTCAAATTTGTATTCTGCCTGTCTGACTCTACACTGTTACCTATTTTCTATATTTTGTGTTGGCTTCCATGTTTTGAAGTTTTATTTTCATGTATGCATTTATTCATGCCACTTTTTGACGCTTGCCATTATGTCTGATATAGGTATATTTAGTACATGTGGTATATGAAGGCATGTGAGCATGGTATGGTGCTGCTGCATTATTTGTCCACCAGGTGCCCCTGTTGTCCTCTTTTGGTTCCACTGTGTGTGGATGGTCTTAATAATAGTATTTTTATTTTTATGGTATTCAATAATAAAGATTTACTGTGATTTTGACATAGTCATTTACATGTTTTTTTTGGTGTACAATGAATAGATCTGCCATTGTTGAAAGTGGCTATTTATCACTAGCTCATCTCCTGTCTGTTAGGCTCTCCACTATACTACTGCTACAGCTATTACTGCTGCTATTACAACTCCTAAACGGCCTACATATTTTGCCCCATCTGTAAAGTTCCATACTGTGCTTCTACTGCTGTCAATACTGTTACCTCTACAAGGCCGCACATCTCGTGCTTTGTCCATAAGGTTTACCAGCCCCACTGTATAGCTGCCACTCCTCAGGGAACATATTTGGACTCTTGTTCAGAACAAGCCACTGCTTCTTCCAATACTACTGCATGCATGTATACATGGGCAAGGATCTGTCCCTGTTAAGGCATATTATATAATAAACCTAAAACATAGGTTTTCAATGGGATTCAGGTCTGGAGAAAGTGCAGGTCATTCCATTTGAGGTACCCTAGTCTCCAGCAGACATTCCCTTATGATGCAACTTCGATGAGCGGACACATTGTCGTCCATGAAGATGAAATTAGGCCTGTGTTATTCAAGCAGATGCACAATGAATGGATTAATGATGTTATTCAAGTAGTATGGGCTTTTCACTGTACCCTGACAAAGCCGCTAAGGTGAAACCCGCGTTGAGGTCTTGTGCTTGGGGCTGTGTGTGTCTCCTATATGATATATTTAACTGACATTTTTTATCCTAACAACCAACGATTTATACAGGAAAATCATGATGATTAACAAGGTTGCCCCAAACTTTTGCATCCCACTGTATATATATCTTTCTATTTTTAGAGATTTATGACCATTTATTTTGAGGCACAGCGTATAGCCTGGTATCCGGAGACTGTTATCACAGTCCTGCAGAGGTATATGGCTGTCCAATGAGGTGTTGCCCCTTGTTTTTCTGTATATCCTTTTCCATCTTGCCTTTTTTCTCCATATTCTATATATATTATTGAAATAAAACAAAGTAGAAACCGGGCACTCTCAGGATATCTGTACCATATGGAATTTTAATGTCACATAATAAATAAATATACGATTGATAATTAAATAGTATCAATAAGCGCAACCCATGATGTACAATAACACCCTATTATAAAACCAGCTAATCAGCAAATGGATGATATAAAATAAGAGGTCAATGTCAAAGTCTGGTGGATAAGATGTCGATGAAATAAAATTGATAGGCTCCTATGTCAATTAGTCCCAAGGATAAATAGTAGCAGCAGAAATATCAATGTCCTAAAATAAAGCCACTGCAGTAGCTGGTACTGATACCATGAAGTGGTCCTATATGACCCCGTAGAAACAATGTATGCAAACAGAAGTAGCGGCGTCCCGCTATATGCAATAACCAGCGGCTTCCCACTGGAATACTTTCACGGTTATACTGATAAAAGTCCTGCCGGAAAAGGTTGGAAAGGTCTTACCGTATCACCACTGTTCTACGAACGCTGTTCGTCCTCACTCTCCCACACTGGCAGTTGTTTGACATGTGCAGCTAGACTCTCACTTAGGTTGCCGGTCTTACGCTGTAATTTTCAAACTCCCATTTGCGCGGCGGACAATGTCTTTATTCCAATCCGGCAGGCTATTCACATGTGTTGGGTGGTCTCAAACTATGGGGTCCTGTCCTAGCTAGACACGTTTCGGGGTCTCCGGTCACCCCTACCCCATTGACCTCTTATTTTATATCATCCATTTGCTGATTAGTTGGTTTTATAATAGGGTGTTATTGTACATCATGAGTTGCGCTTATTGATACTATTTATTTATCAATCGTATATTTATTTATGTACCCTTGCAGGTGATCTAGCACGCAGACCATGCTGATGTAAACAAATTAGAATGGTCTGATGTGACACTTGGGTTCCTTTTTCACCTCCCTTAAATGTGTCTGGAGTCGTGTGGCATTCATCATCTGGTTCCACATGGCATTGTTCACAATGAAACGGTAATTAGTGTGGGATGTAGCTAAAGGACATCCACTTCCAGTCTCTCTTTATCTCTATTGCAACTTGCTGATGACACTCTGTGACACTCTAAGCTGAGTGGCCACTTCCATCTGAGAACATGCTGCTTGAAGCCTCGCAGTGGCGAAGTACTATTGATCAATTGTTAGGTGTAGCCTTGGTCTCATGATGTCAAAATGTAAACAGCATGGTGAGGAGGACTGTTTAAATACCAATTGTTATTGAATCAGGAAATGTATTGGGCGTTTCATGGATCAAACACCTATTGTGAATTTTGTAGTTAAGCTCCTTGTTAGAGAACAGCAGGTTGTGCAAAAAGTACTGAAACACTGAACAGTTGGACATATGCATTCAAACGTTTAGAGAAGGTCACATTAAGTTCACCTATAAAGGTTAGAGTACATTTTAGGTTTATACTAAAATTTCACCCACAAGCCAAATATCCCAATTTTTTGGTGAGCAATGCACATGGCAGGGCAACCCCTTTAATTGTATAATGGTGTAAAAACATAAACTAGTCTAAAGATGCACTGAATTGTACATCCTGAATCAGCCACTGTTAGGCTACTTTCACACTTGCGCTTGATCGGATCCGTTCTGAACGGATCCGATCATATTAATGCAGACGGAGGCTCCGTTCAGTACGGATCCGTCTGCATTAATAACTTAGAAAAATTTCGCAAGTGCGCAAGTAGCCTGAGCGGATCCGTTCAGACTTTCAATGTAAAGTCAATGGGGGACGGATCCGCTTGAAGATTGAGCCATATTGGCTCATCTTCAAGCGGATCCGTTCCCATTGACTTACATTGTAAGTCTGAACGGATCCGTACGCCTCCGCACGGCCAGGCGGACAGCTGAACGCTGCAAGCAGCGTTCAGCTGTCCGCCTGTCCGTGCGGAGGCGAGCGGAGCGGAGGCTGGACGCCGCCAGACTGATGCAGTCTGAGCGGATCCGCTCCATTCAGACTGCATCAGGGCTGGACGGAGGCGTCTGGGTCCGCTCGTGAGCTCCTTCAAACGGAGCTCACGAACGGACCCATGAACGCTAGTGTGAAAGTAGCCTAATCTGGTGCATTTTTGCACTACATTTTACATTGAATTACACAGGATTAGTAAATCTGCCCAACTGTGCAGTTTAGCAAATTATTAATCATGCTGTTTATGACCATGCATTTTATATGAATTTGCATTGTGGTTTTCAGATGGCTCTGCATACAGATGGTTCTGTATATATTCTTACATAAAAAAACAACTAATTATTCATGCTGTTCAAAACCTGTAGATGTTCATTAAGGAATACATTGCAGAACACACATAAAAAATGGCAGATTTTTCAAACCCAGGATTAATCAAGGAGCAGACTTTTGTGCAGGGATATATTATCCATTGAATAAAGTAATTTTTTGCAATTTAATTAAAACAATCATCTTCAAAAACACTGAAATACAAAAAGAAAGCAAAAACTGCTTTACTGTGACATTAGACTGCTTTCAGACTGCTGTGATGCTGGTGATGTTGTTTAAGGCTGGATTCACACATCTGTGGAACACGGTCCGTGTGATACCGGCCTGGATTTCTTCTGAGTGCAGGAGCGAACAGCATCATTGCTTGCTATAAAGCCGCGTGCTTCCTGCTGCCGCTGCAGTACAGTAATACACTGGTATAGATCATATCAGTTGTACCTGGACTTCTCCTGATTTTACTAAATTGGACATAGGTTACACTAGAAATCAAAGTCTCCATGCCTGTCTTGTTTAATCTGTTAGAGCAACTCCTGGTACCCTAGCTTGTATGAGTGCTGCATTCTCTTAACTGTTTACCTGCTTGCTATCAACATTGCAGTGGTGAGCAGGTGTGATTAGAATTCCTCTGTACCATTCACATGAATCGTAAGGAGCAGTTATAGCTACAGCTGTAATTACACTGCTCACTGCTACAATGTCAACAGTGAACATATGAGCACTGTGGTCTCTTCAGACAGTTGATTGACTGGGGTGCTGGGAGTTGGACCCCCATCAATTTGATATTAACCTCTTCCCGACCGCTATATGACTGTTTCATACAGCAGGCACCTGCAGTGAATGTCCACAACTGGTGGCAATGTCGATTGCACACATTCAACACTTTAGATACTGTGGTCAATCCTGACCACGGGGATCTGAAGGCTGAAAACCTGGAAGCGGGCTTCCAGGTGTGCCCTGGCTCCCCCCGGCGGAGATCGAGGGAGCTGGAGTGTGTTAGCAGCAGCCCCTGTCCTCCTGTGACACAGAAGGCTGCTTAGTAATTTCTACGGAGCCCCGGCCTGTGGCAGGGCCTTATAGAAATAGAGTAAAATCCTCAATGACTATGAGAAAGGCAATCCAATGAATAAAAAAATTACACATCATAGGAATCCTGGTGTGCAAAAATGGTGGTAGTATTAAAATATAAAATAATTAATCCCATACGGAAAACGGCAAAAAGGAAAAAAATCTAAATAGCCTATTAGTCGTTTTTTGGTTGCTTCTCCTCCCACAATTTTTTTTAAATAAAATATTTAATTCAAAGCCGTACACACCCCAAAATGGTATCACTGAAAAGTAAAGATCACCCCACAAAAAAATGAGTCTTTACACAGGTCTGCACACATAAATACAAAAAAGTTATAGGGGTCAGAATATGGAGACTACAAAAAACGTAATTTCTTTCAATTTTTTTTTTTTTCAGTTTAAAAACACAATAAAAAAATATACATATGTGATATTGCTGGATTCGTACTGATCTGAAGAATGAAATGAACTAGTCAGTTTTATAGTATAGGGAACGCTGTAAAAACAAAATTCAAAAAACTGTTGTGGAATTGCACTTTTTTTAAAATTTCACCCCATTTATTATTTTTTTCTCACTCCCCACCAAATTGTATGCAACCATAAATAGTGCCATTAGAAAGGGCATCTTGTCCCACAAAAAAACAATCAATCGTATAGATTTGTGAACAGAAACATAAAAAAGTTATCGCTAGGAGTAAAAAAAACTAAAAATAAAAATGTAATCGCCCAGTCATGGAAGGGTTAAAGAGCTATCATGAGCATAGGCCATCATTATTGCAAACTGGACAATGTCTTAATATAAGATAAAAATACAATTACTGTATATCTTCCTTATTGTGACAAAATGTACAATAAACATTATTTAAAGGGGTTTCCACAATTAATATAAAAAATGAAAATCAGACATAATAGAATACTCGCTTTCTAAACTAGAACTTTACAAAACATTACAAGTGTTTTGCAATTATTAAGGACATGTAGCTTGTCCGAAACACGTTCACAGTCGGGGTGCCATGATTATTTGAATGTGCTTGCTGAACTCAATAATAATGAATCATCACAGCTTTTAAGAATGTTTTCACTTTGTGGATTACAAAAGGTCAGGATTCGCAATACAGCCGTGCACGTCTGTTACAAAAAGGGTACATCTGAGCTGGAGCTTACTTTAGCTTTTTTTTTAGCATATTTTGCATAACAAAGTAATTTAAATTAAATGCTGTATTATACAGCATATATAAAATATAGAACAAAAATATATCTGTCAAAAAATAAAACCATAGGCCTTGTTCACACTTCAGTGTTTGGTCAGTGATTTCCATCAGCGGTTTGTGAGCCAAAACCAGAAGTGAAACCTATGCAGAGATAAGGTATAATGGAAAGATGTGCACCTGTTTTGTGGTTTGACTCGCATGGCTTTTGCTCACAAATCACTGATGGAAATTACTGACCAAACACTGAAGTGTGAACGAGGCCTTACATGGCAACTTCAGTGAAGAAAAAAGAAGCTCTCAGAATACAAAAACGGAAACAGTGCCATGTCTGTGTATGGGCTATGTTTGATACTGCAATTGAGTCCTATTTGCATTAATTGACCTGAGCTTCAATACAAGAAAGGGCCCATGATTAGACATGGGATGATTTCTGGAAAAAATTATGCATTTTTTTTTCTGGACAAACTCTTTAAGGCCTCTTGCACACAACCATATGGCTTTTTCAGTATTTTGCGGTCCACAAAAACGGATCCGCAAAAAATACGGATGACGTCCGTGTGCATTCCGTTTTTTGCGGAATGGAACAGCTGGACCACTATAGAACAGTGCTATTCTTGTCCGTTATGCGGACAATAAGACCTTATGCACGCAAACATTTTTTTTCCCCGCTTCCGTTATGTTTTTTTGTGTTCTGTATACTGTCCGTATACGTAACTATACATTTCAATGGATCCGCAAAAGATAAAAGATGTCCTATTATTTTCCGCATAACTGATAAGGATAGTACTGTTTTATCAGGGGCCAGCTGTTCCATTCCGTTAAAAAACGGAATGAACACCGACGTCACCCATATTTTTTGCAGATCCATTTTTTGAGGACCGCAAAATACTGAAAAAGCCAAACTGTCGTGTGAAAGAGGCCTAATAGAATATGTTCTATCTTTGAATGGAACGGAAAAACGGAAATACTGAAACGAAAGGCATACGGAGTACCTTTTTTTTTTTCGCGGTTCCATTGAAATTAATGGTTCTGTATTCCGTATATGGAACGCAAAAAACGGAACATAAACGGGAAATAGAAAACATTTGTGTGCAAGAGGCCTAATATGAACCTTAAAATGCACTTGCATCATGGGCTTCTAAAAGTAGCCTTAGGCACATACTGACATTGCTACTTGCTCAGTTATATACATTTATGAATTATTGTTAATGCCCATTTTAAATTCTATAAATCGTGGTGCAAAGGTAATAGCAAACAGAAACGCTCGTCTGGAATGCAAAAGTGCCCATTTAAATATATAGTTTTATAATTACATTTATTAATTTGATGGTAGTCAGAAAGACTGATTAATGAATTAGAAGGGTGAACATTTTCTAAGGTTCCAATTAGTTCTAGATAGACTTGTAATTAAATTTCAGCTTTAATTTGTTCCTGTCTATTTCTACCACATCAGTGTTAATCAAAATAATGTACATGAGAAACGGAATACGGATAGTGACCACATGACCTATAAAGTCTTTTACTATTCAACTGCATTTCAAAGAGATTAGAATACAATAAAATATGATTTGCTGTGCAGACATTGATTTGTGTAAATTAATTGCAATAGTACACTGATTTCTAGCAAGTCAACTAAGAGGATTTGTGGATAAAGAACACTAATTAACCCCATTCTGACCAGCCCATTTTGCATCCTAGTGACCGAGCCATATATTTTTTCATTGTCGCATTCCAAGATCTATAACTTTTTACTTTTGCATATATTTATAGAACTATGAGAACTTTTTTTTGTGTGAAATAAGTTGTAATTTTCAAGAGGAAATAAACTTTTACAAAACTTTCTTAAAAATGGCCTAAATAGCCTAAAATAATTTTCTAAAACACTTTATTACTTGATGTTGCTGTTTTCCTACCCAAAAAGATTCTGGGTGCTGTCACACTTTAAAATCAGTATCCTAGTTCAGTGTTATACTGGTGTACAGATTTTGCTGGAGGCCACAAGGAACACTGAACAGGCTGGAGCACGCATTGCTACTTCTGCCTGTGCCCTCCTCAGCTTGGCTAAATTCTGCCATATTGCCTCGGTACTGTGTACAATGTAACTATGTGCTATGCAGAATTTCAGCTGAGCAGAGCAGGCAAGGCAGGAGCTTGTTAACAGTCGGGGGTGTAGTTTCCAAAATTAGGTAATTTATTGAGGGGTTAACAATATGTGTACCTCAGGGTCTCTGCAAATGTGATGTTGCACTTAAGCACCATTAGAGCAAAATCCATGCCCCAAAAGCGAAACACGGCTCCTTTCCTTTTGATCCTTACTTTGTCCCCAACCAGAGGTAATGAATTAGTGGTGTCAAAGCAGAAACAAAAAATTACCTCATATACAAAAATAAAAAATTAACCCCAGTAAAAAAATCTTAGGCCCCTTGAAGACGAGCGTGTCCTGATTAGGTCCCGATGCGTTGCGTCTGCGATCAGGGAAAATCGCGTGAGTAAGTACGCAATCGCAGTCAGCTTTGACTGAGATTGCGTTCCGATGTTCAGTTTTTATTGCGCGGGTGCTACGCGTTTTGCACGCGCGTGATAAAAAACTGACTGTGGTACCCAGACCTAAACCCAGATTTCCTCACTGAAGTTCTGGTTTGGGTTAGGTGTTCTGTATATTTTATTATTTTCCCTTATAACAAGGTTATAAGGGAAAATAATAGCATTCTTAATACAGAATGCTAACTAAAATGTGGCTTTAGGGCAGGCATCCTCAAACTGCGGCCCTCCAGCTGTTGTAAAACTACAACTCCCACAATGCCCTGCTGTAGGCTGATACCTGTAGGCTGTTCGGGCATGCTGGGAGTTGTAGTTTTGCAACAGCAGGAGGGCCAAAGTTTGAGTATGCCTGCTTTAGGCCCCTTTCATACGAGCGTGACGGATTAGGTCCGGATGCATTCAGTGAAACTCGCACCATTTTTCAAGCAAGTTCAGTCAGTTTTGTCTGCGATTGTGTTCAGTTGTTCAGTTTTTTCCGCGCGGGTGCAATGCATTTTGATGCGTTTTTCAAGCGCGTGATAAAAAGCTGAAGGCTTACAAACAACATTTCTTAGCAACCATCAGTTAAAAAAGCATCGCACCCGCACTTGCTTGCGGATGCAATGCGTTTTTCACTGAAGCCCCATTCACTTCTATGGGGCCAGGGCTGCGTGGAAAACGCAGAATATACAGTAGACCATGCTGCGATTTTAACGCAACGCAGAACTGATGCGTGAAAAACACCGCTCATGTACACAGACCCGTTGAAATGAATAGGTCAGGATTCAGTGCGGGTTCTATGCATTCACGTCACACATTGCACCTGCCTGGAAAACACGCTCGTGTGAAAGGGGCCTTAGGCCTCTTTCACACGAGCGTCATGTTTTTTGTCCGGATGCGTTCAGGGTACGCTCAGGGAAAATTGTGCGTTTTTGCCTGCGAGTGCTTCAGTTTTGCATACGATTGTGTCACGTTGTTGCGTTTTTCACGCGCGTGTGACATGCGGATGGCATGCGTTTTTCACGCGCGTGAACAAAACCTGAACTATTCTCTTTATTCACCTTTTTAATACCAACAGATATATAAACCCCCAGCATAGATTATTTTAATGAAATGTCATATTTTTTTGATTTTAATTGCTTGTGTTTTTTTTATTTTTTATTTTTAGGCTCAATATGTAATGTTTTTTGCCTATGGACCTAAAATTTTATAGAATTTGTATATGAAGAAAGGTTTTATCAAATCCGAAATGTCCAATCAATGTTAATTTTCTTTGGTTTGCATCTATTTATATGTTTGTGTGTAAATCATTTAAAAATATTTTTTATATAATTACGTGTATGTAGTTTATATTAATTATTAATAAAATAGTACAATTATTAAAGTGTTATATGTGTGTGTGATACCTAAATTTTAATATTTAATGTGTTTAATAAAGAGAAAAAACAATAAATTAGCAGAAAATAAAACTAACAGAGTTTTTTTTTTTGGTTGCATATGTAAAACATTTTCAAACGTAAAAGAGAAAAACAATCAAGTCATTACAAATTGAGAAACCGGCTAGGTGAAAAAGGGGGAGGCTGAAATTGTTGCCCATGGTAGGTTGGTTGGGCAAGTGCTCCAGATAGCTGAGAGGGGCCAGCTACTGTGGATGATGGGCCAGGCTGCCCATATGAGCGATTTAGGGGCCCATGATTGTGCCTATTTTGTGTCATTTGTTGGTGCACCTGTGGACCCTGAATGTGGCGGGGACCAGACATGTAGACATTGCTGCACCAACTTTCTAGCGCAGCAAAAAAGTCCCAAGGCTCATTTGGTGGCGTGGCAGCCTCCAGAACTATCCCAATAGCAGATTGGGTTCTAAATATACGTTCTGGAGGCAGACTCCGCAAGAAAGGGGATAGGCTTCTAACATAAAGATCAAAATGATCTTCCGGGGGATGTGTAACTGCCTCAGCAGGACGCAGTGTTCTGCGGCGGCGGACACGTGATGGCAAACTTGGGGGGGGGGCCAGCAGAGTCTGGGGGTTGAGAGCAGGTGGAGGTAGTCAGCCCTTCACCACTTTGTTCAGGACCTTCACATGCCGGAGGCTCCTCATTGCATGTCCTGGAGTCTTCAGCACTACTGTGTTCAGGCTCCTCCTCAAGGTTGGCCTCCGTTCTTTAAAAAAAACAAAAAAAGGTCAATTAATATATGACCTTACCAATATGTACCCAAAGAAATATTATAATATTACTAGCATCAGCAAATTACTTTGCCAAAGTAACACTGGTTTAAACAGGACCGATCAACACTCCGAACATGTGTTCTTTCATTACTTCATGTATTACCCATTTAATAGTATATCTGGAACTTCTATTGTGAAATGCTCAAAGTTGTGCCATTCCTTTAATATGTGAAAAAGAGAATTTATGAATGAATTGCTATTATCATTGGGGTTGTGTACATGCACACCTACACATGGCAGCACTGATTGGATAGAATGAGTGTGTGCAGATACACCACCACTACTTGGTAACACCCCTCTGTACCCTTTAATAATTATTTAAGTGTAAAATAGCTATTTAAAGGGGTTCTGCTGTTATTTCAAACTGATTATCTATCCTTTGTATAGATCATCACCATCTGATCAGCGGGGGTCTTACACCCAGGAACACCGCCGATCAGATGCTGAGGATCTATACAATAGATATATCATAATTTTTTAAAAACTGCAGATACTAGAAGGAATAATAAAGCAATGACACTACATAAAGAGTTATAAGAATATATGCTCTATAATTTTGATGACATGGGGAACACAAAAAGCTAATTTAAACGCCAGGTCAGGAGTACTGACAGGTCATGTTTAATGAAGCAACATATTACATATGTCGTCATGCAGCTACATTATGGAACTTAGAAGTGCTATAGATGGCCTTTGCAAATAATCCAATTGCACTTGCAATATTTTCAGATTGCTTGCTAGGGCCAACTATGACATTTCTAATTCACACATTGGGACAAATTACATTACCCACATAGTGCACATACAGTGTGTACTGATAAATAGGTTGTCTTCATTGGTTATAATTTACTTACGGACACTGCTCTATTAATGGCCGCAGGAACATCAATTGGTCCTTATACCGGTATGGCCTTTTCTTTGAAGTGCCGGAGCTACTGCATCCTTGCAGAATTCCCTTACGGAATTGGTCCCGGCAGCTCCTCCAGCGACTCTTTACTTCAGAAACTTGCAATAAAAATGGAAATAAAAAAAAAATTACCACAAAATAACAAATTGCAGAGGATACATGCCATGTGCTATGCTAAAAGGGAGGACAGATATAATCACACATGTATACATTATCCAATTTTTACTTACCAAGCCTCTCTCGTCTGTGGGCATTCCTACTGTCCCAAACTGTGGAAAAAATTTCTTTCGCAATTTCGGTCCAAGCGTCTTCTTTCTTGTAACGGTCCAGATATTCATCAGACCTACTATCCCAAATACATGGCCACTCCTTCACCATGCTGATTAATTTGAGGACATCCATGTCTTTTGGGGCCTTTGGCATCTTTACTTTGGCTCCGCAAGAGAAGTCTCACAAGTAAATACCTCTCCCCTGCAGTGCCTGCAGACTGACACCTTTGAAGTTCACTTCCTGTCTTTCAAATCCATTCCCTGTTGCTAAGTTACTTGCGTTTACAACGCAACGCAATGCAACAATCTGGATGCAATGCGTTTTTCCCTGAAGCTCCATTCACTTCTATGGGGCCTGCGTTGCGTGAGAAACGCACAATATAGAGCATGCTGCGATTTTCACGCAACGCACAAGTGATGCGTGAAAAACAACGCTCATGTGCACAGCCCCATAGAAATGAATGGGTCAGGATTCAGTGCGGGTGCAGTGCGTTCACCTCCCGCATCGCACCCGCGCGGAAAACTCGCTCGTGTGAAAGGGGCCTTAGGGGCTAAAAAATAAATAAATAAATAAACTCACCTCATCATGTTGTTCACACAGCCGGCATCATCTTCTTTCAGGACTGTGGTGACGTCAGCGCAGGTCCCACTGAATGAAGATAAAAATCCCTATGCTTGCCCTGACTAAGAACGGAACTGCTGCTGTGAAAAGCGATCCCACTGTCTTCTTAGCTTTCCCTCTATTACCCTGATACGACTAGGGTCCAAGAAGGCAGGGGGTCGCGAGATATAGTTTCAGGAAATTTGTCACAAATATTTTGCCAATCATGTTGTGGCAGTGATATATACGAACTGTATTTTAGTCAGTCACTGGTACATAATATTCATAGGGCATTGTAAAGAAAAATTTATACATAGTCCAGCATAAAGTCCTCAGATGTCTAGACCGCACAAGGGTTCATAGCTTGTAGATATCAACAGGGGAACAGTAACTGGGCCTGGAAACTAGGGAAGAAACAGGTCACCTCCTAGACAACCCTAATCAGGGCTCTGAATACCTATCAATATGAATACACCTCAAAGGGGTATTCCCATCTTTCTACTTCATCCTCACCTGCAGCCAGCTATGCTATTCATTCCCTGGTTTCCTGCTGCTAAGGCTGGGCGGGCTTAGGCAGTTTGAGTGAAGGTCAACCACACCTCCTCTGAGACATCACATTGAGAACTCAGTCCGTGCGTGCTGGTTCATGTGGATAGTATGACTCATCAGTCTGGCAGCCTGCAATGTCTGTGAGGCCCCTCCCCCTGCTGGTGGAATCATGCTCTGAGAGCCAAGAAGTGAGCAAAGACCGTAACATGTGGCTGCCCTGCATTCTACAGTTTTACACACAAACCCCATTCTGCAGCAAAACAATAATTCACTACTATACATCAGCCCAAAAGCATGTTAGCTAGTAGCCAAATGATCTGTGCTTTTGCCTCCCCTA
Source organism: Bufo gargarizans (assembly GCF_014858855.1). NCBI lineage: Eukaryota > Metazoa > Chordata > Amphibia > Anura > Bufonidae > Bufo > Bufo gargarizans. Next base: position 279,265,366 of record NC_058083.1, on the reverse strand, counting down.
AAATATTACCATCCCCAACCCACCAGCACTGATACAGATTTGTTTCCATTACAGCTCTACTACAGTTGTGTAAACACCTAATGCCGCAAACCGTGGATCCGCAAAAAATGGAAGCCGTCCGTGTGCCTTCCTCAATTTGCGAAATGCCTATTCTTGTCCGCAAAATGGACAAGAATAGGACATGTTCTATTTTTTTTGCGGGGCCACGGAACGGAGCAACGGATGCGGACAGCACACGGAGTGCTGTCCGCATCTTTTGCGGCCCCATTGAAGTTAATGGGTACGCATCCGAGCTGCAAAAACGGCGGCTCGGATGCGGACCCAAACAACGGCCGTGTGCATGAGGCCTAAGTGTACTTCGACACTTGTGTTTTCTTTTCCGGCATAGAGTTATGTCCTAGGGGCTCTATACCAGAAAAAAACTGATTAGTTATATCCCCATGCATTCTGAATGGAGAGTAATCCTTTCAGGATGCATCAGGATGTCTCCAGTTCAGTCTTTTTGACTGATCAGGCAAAAGATAAAACAGTAGCATGCTACAGTTTTATCTCTGGCCCAAAAAAACCTTGCCTGAATGCTGAATCTGGCATTTTTTTCCATAAGAATGTATTAGTGCCGGATCCGGCATTCAAAATATCGGCGGAATGCATGCACAGACCGAAAAAAGGTGAAGAAAATGAACGCTGGATCCGTTTTGCCGGATGACACCGGAAGACAGATCAGGCATTTCAATACATTTTTTTTGACTGATCAGGCATTTTTCAGACTGATCAGGATCCAGTCTTACTAATGCCATCAGTTGGCACATGTTTTGCCGAATCCGGCAGGCAGTTCCGGCGACGGAACTGCTTGCTGGATCACTCTGCCACAAGTGTCAAAGAATCCTTAGACCATGTATCTGTATAGATGCATATACAGCTCTGCTACATCTATCTTCGCCAGTACCCTCTAGCACTGTGGCAGAACCTCTTCCTATACAGCTCTGCTACATCTGTCTTCACCAGTACCCTCTAGCACTGAGGCAGAACAGCTTCAGATGCAGCTCTGCTACATCTGTCTTCTCCTCCCCCACTAGCACTGTGGCAGAACAGCTTCAGATACAGCTCTGCTATGAATATACAGTACAGACCAAAAGTTTGGACACACCTTCTCATTCAAAGAGTTTTCTTTATTTTCATGACTATGAAAATTGTAGATTCACACTGAAGGCATCAAAACTATGGATTAACACATGTGGAATTATATACATAACAAAAAAGTGTGAAACAACTGAAAATATGTCATATTCTAGGTTCTTCAAAGTAGCCACCTTTTGCTTTGATTACTGCTTTGCACACTCTTGGCATTCTCTTGATGAGCTTAAAGAGGTAGTCACCTGAAATGGTCTTCCAACGGTCTTGAAGGAGTTCCCAGTGATGCTTAGCACTTGTTGGCCCTTTTGCCTTCACTCTGCGGTCCAGCTCACCCCAAACCATCTCGATTGGGTTCAGGTCCGGTGACTGTGGAGGCCAGGTCATCTGGCGCAGCACCCCATCACTCTCCTTAATGGTCAAATAGCCCTTACACAACCTGGAGGTGTGTTTGGGGTCATTGTCCTGTTGAAAAATAAATGATGGTCCAACTAAACGCAAACCGGATGGAATAGCATGCCGCTGCAAGATGCTGTGGTAGCCATGCTGGTTCAGTATGCCTTCAATTTTGAATAAATCCCAAACAGTGTCACCAGCAAAGCACCCCCACACCATCACACCTCCTCCTCCATGCTTCACGGTGGGAACCAGGCATGTAGAGTCCATCCGTTCACCTTTTCTGCGTCACACAAAGACACGATGGTTGGAACCAAAGATCTCAAATTTGGACTCATCAGACCAAAGCACAGATTTCCACTGGTCTAATGTCCATTCCTTGTGTTCTTTAGCCCAAACAAGTCTTTTCTGCTTGTGATGTGCCCTGTCAGGTTTAATAGTCCCATATACAGGGAGTGCAGAATTATTAGGCAAGTTGTATTTTTGAGGATTAATTTTATTATTGAACAACAACCATGTTCTCAATGAACCCAAAAAACTCATTAATATCAAAGCTGAATATTTTTGGAAGTAGTTTTTAGTTTGTTTTTAGTTTTAGCTATTTTAGGGGGATATCTGTGTGTGCAGGTGACTATTACTGTACATAATTATTAGGCAACTTAACAAAAAACAAATATATACCCATTTTAATTATTTATTTTTACCAGTGAAACCAATATAACATCTCAACATTCACAAATATACATTTCTGACATTCAAAAACAAAACAAAAACAAATCAGTGACCAATATTGCCACCTTTCTTTGCAAGGACACTCAAAAGCCTGCCATCCATGGATTCTGTCAGTGTTTTGATCTGTTCACCATCAACATTGCGTGCAGCAGCAACCACAGCCTCCCAGACACTGTTCAGAGAGGTCTACTGTTTTCCCTCCTTGTAAATCTCACATTTGACGATGGACCACAGGTTCTCAATGGGGTTCAGATCAGGTGAACAAGGAGGCCATGTCATTAGATTTTCTTCTTTTATACCCTTTCTTGCCAGCCACGTTGTGGAGTACTTGGACGCGTGTGATGGAGCATTGTCCTGCATGAAAATCATGTTTTTCTTACCTTGCAGACTTCTTCCTGTACCACTGCTTGAAGAAGGTGTCTTCCAGAAACTGGCAGTAGGACTGGGAGTTGAGCTTGACTCCATCCTCAACCCAAAAAGGCCCCACAAGCTCATCTTTGATGATACCAGCCCAAACCAGTACTCCACCTCCACCTTGCTGGCGTCTGAGTCGGACTGGAGCTCTCTGCCCTTTACCAATCCAGCCATCTGGCCCATCAAGACTCACTCTCATTTCATCAGTCCATAAAACCTTAGAAAAATCAGTCTTGAGATATTTCTTGGCCCAGTCTTGACGTTTCAGCTTGTGTGTCTTGTTCAGTGGTGGTCGTCTTTCAGCCTTTCTTACCTTGGCCATGTCTCTGAGTATTGCACACCTTGTGCTTTTGGGCACTCCAGTGATGTTGCAGCTCTGAAATATGGCCAAACTGGTGGCAAGTGGCATCTTGGCAGCTGCACGCTTGACTTTTCTCAGTTCATGGGCAGTTATTTTGCGCCTTGGTTTTTCCACACGCTTCTTGCGACCCTGTTGACTATTTTGAATGAAACGCTTGATTGTTCGATGATCACGCTTCAGAAGCTTTGCAATTTTAAGAGTGCTGCATCCCTCTGCAAGATATCTCACTATTTTTGACTTTTCTGAGCCTGTCAAGTCCTTCTTTTGACCTATTTTGCCAAAGGAAAGGAAGTTGCCTAATAATTATGCACACCTGATATAGGGTGTTGATGTCATTAGACCACACCCCTTCTCATTACAGAGATGCACATCACCTAATATGCTTAATTGGTAGTAGGCTTTCGAGCCTTTACAGCTTGGAGTAAGACAACATGCATAAAGAGGATGATGTGGTCAAAATACTAATTTGCCTAATAATTCTGCACGTAGTGTACAGAAAAAAATATATATGAACGGACACGGACAAAAAATACTTTCTTGTGCATGAGCCCTAAGGGTATGTTCACACTGAGTTTTTTTTAATCAGGTTTTGAGGCAGAATTTTCAGCTAACGCCAGAAGTGAATCCAGAAGGAAGGCGACGTTGAGTCCTTCTTTTACATTTCCGATTCCTTTCGAACCCACTTCTGGTTTTGAATGAAGAACCTGCAGGAAAATTTGTCTCAAAACCTCCTCCAAAAATCTCTGTGTGAACCTACCCTTATTCATGTCCTTTTACACAAATAACTGAAAAATAACGGGGCATATCTGTAAATTTTCTGGACAAAAAGCTGTATTTATGAAGCGCTGCTCTGTACCATGCACCAGTGTTGATAAACCTGCGTTCACACTGCAGTCAGTGGATGCAGTTGGTGTATGTAGCCATAGGCCTGTATTCACCTGATGGTAGGGGTTAACGGCCGACATCAGTGCCAGCATGGGGCATGGGGTTCCGCTCGGCCGTCCTGAAATTGAAAGGGGGGTGTCCGCACAGTTATACACAGAAGCACAGTTATACACAGAAGCACATATTTGAAGAATAGCTTCTTATTCTTCAAATATGCAAATCAAATATATTATTATAATTAGTTCCCTATTTTGTGTTTACCGTTTTGTTATATAATATGCATAGTTTCACATGAATGGGTTGATAATGGAGACGGTTATAATTGGTCTGGGTGTTATTTTTCATATTTTTTAACTAGATTTTTAATATATTTCAGCTACATATGTCTCCCAAGAGGTCATAAATAGACCTTGGGGAGCAATGACTCTTTTTTTTAAAACAATTTTGCACTTTTTTTATTTGTATTTTATTAATATTTTGTTGTGATATTTTTTTATAATTGGTTTATTACCTATTTTATTAAATATATTTTTTCCACATAATATGTCCCCAAGAGGTCATAAAAAGACTGTTGGAGGACAATGAACATTATTATTTTGCACTTTTTCCTTTTTATTTTATTTGTATTTTATTATTTATTTATTTTTATTTTAGAATTTTTGTTTATATATTTTTGCCACATGATATGTCCCCCAAGGGTTCATAAACAGACTGTTGGGGGACTCTTATTTTGCACCTTTTTTCTTTTTATAATAGTTTTTTTTATGGTAATATTTTTTAAGTTTTTTTTATAATTATTTAGATTTCATTTTTTTAAATAATTTTACTTATTTTCTTAGAATTTTTTTTAACATAATTTGTTCCCAATTGTCATGTGAGGTGCTCAAGAACTGGCTGACTCACCCAGTCAGAAGAGGGGTATACATAAAAGTATTATTGGTAGACTGGCACAATTATATTTGGTAAAGAAGTAGAGGACAGACAAGTGGTGTTTAAAAAATAATTGGTTATTCACCCTATTTACTTTATACCTAAGGTTAAAAAATATGCGTATATCAAAAAATATCTAGAACATATAAAAAGTAAATCAGAAAATATCAAAAATAGGGATGATAAAAAAGTGGTATGATAAAACTCCGAAGGTCTTCACAGGTAGTGAGTGGAAGTATTTAGTCAAGCAAGAGTATGGCCCAAAAAAAATGATAATCAGTAATAGTAATAGATGGTCCTGTTTGGCCAAAGGGTAGATGAGACGCCTGTCCAAGGAACTGAAAGGACAATACTTTCGGTTACATTTCCAATAGTCACAATATGTCACAAAGGATTCATACAATCCAGAAGATTATGAAAATCCAGTAGCAGGCAGTGTGTTTAGTATTGTTCCTGTGGCGTCCCACAGGAAAATATTGCACTGCCTACTGTTACCTTACTGGCATCTTCATTCATGGTAGGCAAGTTCGGTGTCCCACGTGGTGTGGTGTGAGTACAGCGCGCTTAGAGCGCTCGGAGTCCCACGTGGTGTTATGTGGATTCAGTATACCACGTGGTCCTATGTGGAGTCGGCTTGTCACGTGGTAATCCTTCTCTATTCTGCCGGGGAGGTTGTGATGGATTTGTGGGCTGGTAAATGGTAGCGCTTCCTAAAGTATTGTCCTTTCAGTTCCTTGGACAAGCGTGCATTTACAGAGACAGGCGTTCCTTGGACAGGCGTGCATTTACAGACGCATTTCGGGGTCTAGCCTGACCCCTTCCTCTGTGATAGCTGACCATTGCTTGTGGCGCCCTTTTTAGCCACTCCCCCCAATTAGGTTGGATTGATCAGACAATTGACAATCAGTCTTTCAAGGTTGTTTTTTATAATATAGTCATTATGAGGTTTAATTTGTGATTTAATTATTGAGACTTTTCCTTTAATTGGCAGAAGCATTAAGCTGGCTCCTAAAGTCCAGTATGGGCACATATGAGGATTGTAAAAAAATATAAATAAATGAATATATCTAAAAATGATAGTATGAGTATAAAAAAGTAGGTATATATAACTAAAATTTGGTTTTTTTTTTACATATAAAGTTTTATACATATAAAATTTTATAAAGTTTTATAGAGGAGCTTTTATACGGAACAATTACAGCATAGTGGATAAAAATGCTAGATATAATAAAATAAGGTGATTTCTTATATGTGGAGTTTGTAAGTTATATGGCATATAGTGCATCTGTAGTTAATATTGCATATGGTAAATCTACAGATAATACTATATTATGCTCTGTTTATTGTTGTTAGGGGAGAATATGTCAATAGTAGATTGGTTGATAATAGAGTTGGTTGATCGTAGAAATGGGGCGGGGGCCCCTGATCAAGGGAAGATCAGAGGCCTGAAATGCATATGGTGATCCTTCTATTCTGATCCTTGAAGTGTTACCAAACAGCAGTTTATGATCACATAGGGGGCATTGTCGTACTCGGGAACAATTAGGGAACATATTTCCGTATTCAGGAAAAAATGGGTAACACATTGTGGTGTGCTTTTTCTATGAAATGCCTGTGGGGTAAAATCACTCTATACACATTTTAAATTCCTCAAGGACTGCAATTTCCAAAAATTATGTCATTTTGGGAAGTCTCCAATGTAGAGGTTCCACAGCGTCTCTTCAAATGTAACATAGTGCCTAAAAACCATTCCCACAAAATCTGACCGCCAAAAGTCAAATGGCGCTCCTTACCTTTTCATCCCTGCACCCATAAAAAGGTTTAGAACCACATATGAGGTTCTGCAGTATTAAAAATGTTTAACAAATTGTGTGTTGCTTGTTGAGGGTTATCTCATGTGAAAATAAAGAATTTGGGGCTAAGGACACTTTTTTTGGGAAAAAATAAAATTTTTCATTTTCACAGCCAAATGTCTCTAAATTATATGAAATGCCTGCTGGGAAAAAACACTCATAATACCCCAAAAATGTTTCTACTGTAAGGGTACCTCAGGGTCTCTTCAAATGCATCATGACACAAAAAAAAATCTTTACAGCAAAATCTTCCCTTAAAAAATTAAATAATGTTTTGCTTCCCTCCTGAGCCCTGCAGTGTGCCCATATAGCAGTTTATAATCATTTGTGTGGTGTTTCTATAAACTGCAGAATCCTGGGAATAAATTTTTCTTTTTTCTGTAAAACTTTGCAGTGTTACTGGGAAGAATCTGCACAACATGACATTTTTGCCTCTTACCTCCATTTTGCTTTAATTCCTGTAGAACACCAAAAGGGTTAACAAAGCGTCGAAAATCAGTTTTGAATAATTTGACGGCTGTAATTTCTAAAAAGGGGTAACTATTTGTGGTTTCTATTATGTAGGCCCCTCAGAGTCACTTCAAATTTGAATTAATTCTTTAGAAAGTTAGTTTTGAAAAATGTCCTGAAAATGTACTTCTAAAATTCTAAGCCTTCTAATGCCCTAAAAAATAAAATTACATTTGCAAAATTATGCCAATATAAAGGAGACATGTGGTGAATGTTAATAAATTATATTTTATAAGGTATCACTATTTACCATAAAAACAGAGAAATTCAAACTTAGAAAGTTGCTAATTTTGCAAAAATTTTTCATAAATTTTGGATATTTTAAATAAATAACGGTAAAACATATCAACTTAAGTATGCCACTTACATGAAGTACAATATGTCATGAGAAGGGGTTAAAGAGGCTACTGCCATTAAAGAATACCATTGCAATGAAGGTGTGTAGGCATAGGGACCCATATTCCATGAAGCCGATAAAATTAAGCCCTATAATACAGCATGTCTGCTCCACTTGATATTCTTAACCCAGCCCCTCTCAAAACTTCTTCATTCTTCAGGCTTCATCTAAGTAACAATTGCATTAAAATACCAAATGGTTCTTTAGCAATAATATGAATGTTGCCCCGCTGATAACAGTTATATACTTTTTTGTTATTGTCATGAATACAGGGGAGGGGAGGGACACAGAACTAGGCCTCAAGGGTAGAAAGAGGGAAAAGGTCACCTCCTAGGAAGCCCCTAAACCTGGCCCTGACTCCTGTCAGTATGTATAGACCCTGAAGGTGGGAAAATACATACGCAGGAAACTAGACCCTAGGAGCCCTGAAATGCCCTAGGTAGTGGCAGGCAGGCAATGAGACTACTGGTTCCTTCCCAGGTGAACAAACCTGCATCTACCTGAGGCCTAGTAACAACAAGCACAAGGGAACAAACAAATACAAGGAAATGTACAACTTATCTTATAGAAAATTGATGAGCAGGAACACAGGTAAGGTCCACACACCAACTCTTCCAAATCCAAGCAGAGAATATCAACCGCATGGTATGAAGTGTGAGACCAAACTAAGTAGGGAATGCAGTAATGACCACGGGCTGCACCTAACAAGAGGTGTGGTCATTAGCAAACCACAACACTGAGAAACACGAGACTGTCAGTTAACTTCAAGTCCAGTCAGTCTCTCCGATCTTCTAACCTCTGTCACAGAAGGTACCGTGACAGTACCCCCCCTTCTACAGGTGCCCTCCGGACACCCAGGACCGACCTTATCCAGATTAGCCCTGTGAAAGGCTTTCACAAGGCGACTGGCATTAACATCGGCCGCTGGAACCCACATTATCTCCTCTGGACCGTAACTCTTCCAGTGAACGAGATACTGGCGTGATCTACTGAGAATTCGTCCACTATCCTGGCGATCTGAAATGCAGGATTACTATCCACCATGACAGGAGGGGGTGGCAGGGAGGACGGTTTAGCAGGTTTGACATATTTCTTCAGTATTGATTTGTGGAAAACATTATGAAACTTTAAAGCCTGTGGAAGTTTAAGACAAAAGGCTACCGGGTTAATGATGGCAGAGATCTTATAAAGACCAATAACCCTTGGGCCCAACTTCAGCGAAGGTACTTTCAATTTAATGTTTCTTGTAAACAGCCACACAGAATCCCCCACTCTCAGGTCCGGACCACTTATACGTCTCTTGTCAGCCATTTCTTTATACTTCTTGCCCATCTTTTTCAGATTATTTTGAATCTTCCGCCAAATAGATGACAAAGAAGAGGAAAATATTTGCTCTTCAGGTATACCAGAAATATCAGTCCCAGAAAATGTGCCAAACTGAGGATGGAACCCATATGCCCCAGAAAACGGCGACTTATCAGTGGATTCCTACCTACAGTTATTTATGGCGAACTCGGCCAAAGACAAAAAAAGAAGACCATTAGGTAGCCCTGGTAATGCTACAAAGTGCAACGTCTTAATACCACCAGAATCACAGTTTTTCTTGAGGAATTCGGAAAATCTGTGATAAAGTCTATGGACAAATGAGTCCAAGGTCTGGACGGGATAGACAACGGAAGTAGAAATCCTGAAAGCAGAGTATGTGTCACCTTAGCACGTGCACAAGTACTACAGGCTGACACACAGCCCTCCACACATTTACGCAACGCCAGCCACCAGAATCTACGAGAGATAAGATCGACCGTGGATCTGCTACCTGTGTGTCCTGTAAGAACTGTGCAGTGATGATCTTCGAACACCTTGTGGCGTAATTCAGAAGGAACAAACAACTTTCCAGGAGGACAAGAATCCGGTGCATCTCCCTGGGCCTCTAACAACTCTGCCTCAAGGTCGGGATAAAGAGTGGATATTACTACCCCTTCAGACAAGATAGGACCAGGATCTTCCGAATCAACCCCCCCCCCAGAAAATCTACACAACAAGGCATTTGCCTTGACGTTTTTAATCCCAGGGCAATAGGTGACAATGAAATTAAATCTGTTAAAAAACAATGATCATCTGGCCTGCCTTGTGGTGTTCAGACGTTTAGCCGACTCCAGGTAATCCAGATTTTTGTGATCGGTAATTACCGTAAACGGATGAACCGCTCCTTCCAACCAATGACGCCATTCCTCAACCTCAAAATCCAACTTAATGGCCAGCAATTTTCTATTGCCTACGTCAAAATTTCTTTCAGCAGCTGAGAGTTTGTTAGATAAGAAAGTACATCTGCGCCATTTACTAGGTGAAGGACCCTGAAACAAGACTGCTCCTAGCCCTACCTCGGATGTGTCAACCTCCACAATAAATGGCTGTGACACATCCGGCTTCACCAGTATAGGAGCAGAAGCAAAACACTTCTTCACTGCTAAAAAGACTTTTAATGACCCATTAGACCAGACTGAGAAATCCACACCTTTCCTAGTCATGTCCATTAAAGGCTTAACCACAGTCGAGAAGTTCAAAATAAATTTAAGGTAGTAGTTGGCGAACCCCAAAAATTGCATAAGCGCGTTCAGATTTTCGGGGTCGATCCCAGCCCACACCACACAGATCCATACAAAAACCTGAAGATGAGAGTAAGTAACCCAGGAATTGTACTACTGCAAATACACACTTCTCCATCTTAGCATACAATTTATTCTCTCTTAGGATCTGTAACACTTGTTTCACGTGATCCTGATGATTCTCCATGTCTGGAGAATAAATTAGTATATCATCCAGATACACCACAACAAACATGCTTACCAGATGAAGAAAGATGTCATTAATGAAATGTTGTAAAACCGAAGGAGCGTTGGTTAACCCAAAAGGCAGGACTATATTCTTAAAAAGAACTTCAGGGGTATTAAAGGCTGTCTTCCATTCGTCCCCCTCCTTGATCCTTACCAGATTATATGCCCCTCTCGGATCCAGCTTAGAGAACACCTTGGCACCAACAATATGATTGAACAAATCTGGGATCAAAGGAAGAGGGTAAGGGTCACGGACAGTGATACATACGATTAAGCTCACAGAATTCCAGACAAGGCCTAACAGTTCCATCATTTTCCTTAACAAAGAAAAACCCTGCAGCAACTGGGGATTTGGATGGGCTAGTATGTCCCTTAGCCAAATTCTCGGTGATATACTGTTGCATGGCAGCAATTTCAGGCTCAGAAAGATTATACAACCAAGATTTGTGCAATTTAGCTCCGGGAATAAGGTTGATAGGGAAATCATACTCTCGATGTGGGGGTAACTCCTGGTCTCTACTTTCAGAGAATACATCAGCAAAATCAGAAATAAATGAAGGTATAGCAAAGTGATGTGCTAAGACTGTGGCAAAACCAACCTCGCCACAGTGTTTTGGAGGGGGCTGTTTGCCAGCCTCCTGCCCTGGGATTATGGTCCCTTAAGTTATTGGGTCTTAAGGCACTTGGGACTGAGCCCTCTGTCCCTGGATTGCATCATTTGCCTTACTTGCTTGGATTTTACTATTCCCATGGTGAGAACAATGGATGAAGCACATGGTGAGAACAATAGATAGCGGCCATTTTAACTCACAGACACTGTTCTGACTTTTCAACACGGTGCTATCTTGCCTGTATTTGGTGCACAGAGACATCATTCAGTAGTTTGAAACTACCAAACAGGGGACACATGTGGTTCACCCAGATCCCCCAGTTCCGAGGATATATTGGTTATAGGGTTATTGCATGTTTTGGGGTTCTTGTGATATGTTTTATAAAACTGTATTTCTCTGCCTTTGATAAATATATTCGCCATTGTGTTCAATAATCATCACCGGCAGAGGGGAGGATTTTGTGTGGGTGTGTTCCATTGTCCCATTGTGTGTTTAAATGGTGATGTCTGTCCTGTTGTCTCCACATGTGTATTGGCGACTTCCCTTTGTCCTGAGAGATAATCGGATTGCTCTTCGGTTGTCTCCGGGACACAGAGGAGGAAACCATGATGCATTGTGGGGATGTGTTGTATCTGTCCTGTATTTGCAACAACTGTAATAAAAACCAGGCTGGGTGTGCCAGCACGTCAGACCACTGCTTGACCCTCAACATGGAGCCTTGTCTAGTTATTGGGGGGATTCCCTGTATGCTGTTAGAGACTGATTGCCAGGAGTGTAAGCTGATTGTATGCTTTTCCTGTTCGTCTGCTAGCAGCTATTCGCGAGGTTCCAGTTTGGAGTGCTATTTTGTATCCAGTTCGGGAGTTTGGTGTTCTGCAGTAGCTGTGCCTGTCTCTCAGAAAGGGGCATATCGCCTAAACGGATATTAACTCCTTGTCTGCTGAAACGGTCCGTTACAATTGGTGGCAAGCAGCGGGATCGTTCCTACAGCCAGAAGGACAGCTACAGGAGACACCATTTCTTTGGATTTTACAACTTAAGGGCAACGCATGTCTCAGTACAGTGACCCTAAAAGCACCAGGATGGAACCAGCAGTGGAGTACAGATACTCTGTTGAGGAATTTGACCGTATGATGTGGTTGCAGCTGAACTTCTTAGGACCCAATCCAGCTGAGAAATCCGTGAAGTTCATGAGGAGTCTAGTGTTCAAGACCCTATTATACTGGGCAGAAGGTTACGATCAGCTGCCACGTTGGGTGGACCTCCATCGGAAGTTACAGTTGCGGGACAGAGGGAGCCCAGTCTCCATTCCCCAGCGGCAGTGTGAATTGCAGGGAATTGGGAGCCCTGTCTCCATTCCCCAGCGGCAGTGTGAATTGCAGGGAATTGGGAGCCCAGTCTCCATTGCCCAGCGGCAGTGTGAATTGCAGGGAATTGGGAGCCCAGTCTCCATTCCACAGTGGCAGTGTGAAGTGCAGTGTGAAGTGCAGGGAGAGGAGAGCAGCATCCTCCCTCCCCAGCGGCAGGCTGAGTTACAGGGGGCAGAGGTAGTTGTTCCTGCCCCCCAGCAGCAGAGTAATATGCCGGGAAGGCAGTGTGAAATGCAGGGAGAGGAGAGCAGCGTCCTCCCTCCCCAGCGGCAGGCTGAGTTACAGGGGGCAGAGGTAGTTGTTCCTGCCCCCCAGCAGCAGAGTGATATGCCGGGAAGGCAGTGTGAAATGCAGGGAGAGGAGAGCAGCGTCCTCCCTCCCCAGCGGCAGGCTGAGTTACAGGGGGCAGAGGTAGTTGTTCCTGCCCCCCAGCAGCAGAGTGATATGCCGGGAAGGCAGTGTGAAATACAGGGAGAGGAGAGCAACGTCCTCCCTCCCCAGCGGCAGGCTGAGTTACAGGGGGCAGAGGTAGTTGTTCCTGCCCCCCCAGCAGCAGCATGATTTTTGGGGAATTGGGAGCCCAGTCTCCATTCCCCAGCGGCCGTGTGATGTACAGGGAATTGGGAGCCCAGTCTCCATTCCGCAGCGGCAGGCGGAGTCACAGGGGGCATAGACAGTCGGTCCTGTCCCCCAGCGGCAGAGTGTCCAGCAGGGAATAGAGAGCCAAGTCTCCTTTCCCCAGCAGCAGGACACTGTATTGGGAGCAGAGACAGTCGGTCTCCCCCTCCAACAACCAGGCTCCAACCAGGCTTCTTCCATGGTAACGCTGGCACCAGGGCAGAGTACCGCTGATACCTGCCCACAAAGCAACCTCCACTCCAAGCCAGGGAGCAACACAGAGACCGAGAGTACCAGCTACCAATATAATCTTGGTGGATTCACTGGACAGAGACAGGCTACTAAATTCAACAGGTCCAGTATTGCGTTGTGGGTGGGCTTCCAGACTAACTCAGGTAATGAGCGTGAGGTCGGGTATCTGGTTAGTCTTCCCTGGGAGGGGGAGATGTGTGGCGAAACCAACCTCGCCACTGTGTTTTGGAGAGGGCTGTTTGCCAGCCTCCTGCCCTGGGATTATGGTCCCTTAAGTTATTGGGTCTTAAGGCACTTGGGACTGAGCCCTCTGTCCCTGGATTGCATCATTTGCCTTACTTGCTTGGATTTTACTATTCCCATGGTGAGAACAATGGATGAAGCACATGGTGAGAACAATAGTGTCATGGTCTTACCTCCTTGCTGTTCCCTTCGTTTGACATGTGCTGGCGGCCATCTTGGTTTCTGGGTTTTCTTGTAGCCTCCCACCCTGCGGCTCCTCCTTCCCACTGGGAGGAGCTGGATGCCCAGCTCATATATATAGGAGGTCTGTGGCTTCAGTTCCTTGCTTGGTCCTCCTGTGTTCACATGCTTCCAAGACTGCTGCTGCTTTTGGTTCCTGATCCTGGCCTCGTCTGACTACCCCGTTGGTTCCTGATTCCGGCTTCGTCTGACTACCCCGTTGGTTCCTGATTCCGGCTTCGTCTGACTACCCCGTTGGTCTGGACGGGATAGACAACGGAAGTAGAAATCCTGAAAGCAGAGTATGTGTCACCTTAGCACGTGCACAAGTACTACAGGCTGACACACAGCCCTCCACACATTTACGCAACGCCAGCCACCAGAATCTACGAGAGATAAGATCGACCGTGGATCTGCTACCTGTGTGTCCTGTAAGAACTGTGCAGTGATGATCTTCGAACACCTTGTGGCGTAATTCAGAAGGAACAAACAACTTTCCAGGAGGACAAGAATCCGGTGCATCTCCCTGGGCCTCTAACAACTCTGCCTCAAGGTCGGGATAAAGAGTGGATATTACTACCCCTTCAGACAAGATAGGACCAGGATCTTCCGAATCAACCCCCCCCCCAGAAAATCTACACAACAAGGCATTTGCCTTGACGTTTTTAATCCCAGGGCAATAGGTGACAATGAAATTAAATCTGTTAAAAAACAATGATCATCTGGCCTGCCTTGTGGTGTTCAGACGTTTAGCCGACTCCAGGTAATCCAGATTTTTGTGATCGGTAATTACCGTAAACGGATGAACCGCTCCTTCCAACCAATGACGCCATTCCTCAACCTCAAAATCCAACTTAATGGCCAGCAATTTTCTATTGCCTACGTCAAAATTTCTTTCAGCAGCTGAGAGTTTGTTAGATAAGAAAGTACATCTGCGCCATTTACTAGGTGAAGGACCCTGAAACAAGACTGCTCCTAGCCCTACCTCGGATGTGTCAACCTCCACAATAAATGGCTGTGACACATCCGGCTTCACCAGTATAGGAGCAGAAGCAAAACACTTCTTCACTGCTAAAAAGACTTTTAATGACCCATTAGACCAGACTGAGAAATCCACACCTTTCCTAGTCATGTCCATTAAAGGCTTAACCACAGTCGAGAAGTTCAAAATAAATTTAAGGTAGTAGTTGGCGAACCCCAAAAATTGCATAAGCGCGTTCAGATTTTCGGGGTCGATCCCAGCCCACACCACACAGATCCATACAAAAACCTGAAGATGAGAGTAAGTAACCCAGGAATTGTACTACTGCAAATACACACTTCTCCATCTTAGCATACAATTTATTCTCTCTTAGGATCTGTAACACTTGTTTCACGTGATCCTGATGATTCTCCATGTCTGGAGAATAAATTAGTATATCATCCAGATACACCACAACAAACATGCTTACCAGATGAAGAAAGATGTCATTAATGAAATGTTGTAAAACCGAAGGAGCGTTGGTTAACCCAAAAGGCAGGACTATATTCTTAAAAAGAACTTCAGGGGTATTAAAGGCTGTCTTCCATTCGTCCCCCTCCTTGATCCTTACCAGATTATATGCCCCTCTCGGATCCAGCTTAGAGAACACCTTGGCACCAACAATATGATTGAACAAATCTGGGATCAAAGGAAGAGGGTAAGGGTCACGGACAGTGATACATACGATTAAGCTCACAGAATTCCAGACAAGGCCTAACAGTTCCATCATTTTCCTTAACAAAGAAAAACCCTGCAGCAACTGGGGATTTGGATGGGCTAGTATGTCCCTTAGCCAAATTCTCGGTGATATACTGTTGCATGGCAGCAATTTCAGGCTCAGAAAGATTATACAACCAAGATTTGTGCAATTTAGCTCCGGGAATAAGGTTGATAGGGAAATCATACTCTCGATGTGGGGGTAACTCCTGGTCTCTACTTTCAGAGAATACATCAGCAAAATCAGAAATAAATGAAGGTATAGCAAAGTGATGTGCTAAGACTGTGGCAAAACCAACCTCGCCACAGTGTTTTGGAGGGGGCTGTTTGCCAGCCTCCTGCCCTGGGATTATGGTCCCTTAAGTTATTGGGTCTTAAGGCACTTGGGACTGAGCCCTCTGTCCCTGGATTGCATCATTTGCCTTACTTGCTTGGATTTTACTATTCCCATGGTGAGAACAATGGATGAAGCACATGGTGAGAACAATAGATAGCGGCCATTTTAACTCACAGACACTGTTCTGACTTTTCAACACGGTGCTATCTTGCCTGTATTTGGTGCACAGAGACATCATTCAGTAGTTTGAAACTACCAAACAGGGGACACATGTGGTTCACCCAGATCCCCCAGTTCCGAGGATATATTGGTTATAGGGTTATTGCATGTTTTGGGGTTCTTGTGATATGTTTTATAAAACTGTATTTCTCTGCCTTTGATAAATATATTCGCCATTGTGTTCAATAATCATCACCGGCAGAGGGGAGGATTTTGTGTGGGTGTGTTCCATTGTCCCATTGTGTGTTTAAATGGTGATGTCTGTCCTGTTGTCTCCACATGTGTATTGGCGACTTCCCTTTGTCCTGAGAGATAATCGGATTGCTCTTCGGTTGTCTCCGGGACACAGAGGAGGAAACCATGATGCATTGTGGGGATGTGTTGTATCTGTCCTGTATTTGCAACAACTGTAATAAAAACCAGGCTGGGTGTGCCAGCACGTCAGACCACTGCTTGACCCTCAACATGGAGCCTTGTCTAGTTATTGGGGGGATTCCCTGTATGCTGTTAGAGACTGATTGCCAGGAGTGTAAGCTGATTGTATGCTTTTCCT
The DNA here is from genome assembly GCF_014858855.1 of Bufo gargarizans. Classification (NCBI taxonomy): domain Eukaryota; kingdom Metazoa; phylum Chordata; class Amphibia; order Anura; family Bufonidae; genus Bufo; species Bufo gargarizans. The sequence continues at coordinate 279,248,763 of NC_058083.1, read as the reverse complement.
GTTCGTCTGCTAGCAGCTATTCGCGAGGTTCCAGTTTGGAGTGCTATTTTGTATCCAGTTCGGGAGTTTGGTGTTCTGCAGTAGCTGTGCCTGTCTCTCAGAAAGGGGCATATCGCCTAAACGGATATTAACTCCTTGTCTGCTGAAACGGTCCGTTACAATTGGTGGCAAGCAGCGGGATCGTTCCTACAGCCAGAAGGACAGCTACAGGAGACACCATTTCTTTGGATTTTACAACTTAAGGGCAACGCATGTCTCAGTACAGTGACCCTAAAAGCACCAGGATGGAACCAGCAGTGGAGTACAGATACTCTGTTGAGGAATTTGACCGTATGATGTGGTTGCAGCTGAACTTCTTAGGACCCAATCCAGCTGAGAAATCCGTGAAGTTCATGAGGAGTCTAGTGTTCAAGACCCTATTATACTGGGCAGAAGGTTACGATCAGCTGCCACGTTGGGTGGACCTCCATCGGAAGTTACAGTTGCGGGACAGAGGGAGCCCAGTCTCCATTCCCCAGCGGCAGTGTGAATTGCAGGGAATTGGGAGCCCTGTCTCCATTCCCCAGCGGCAGTGTGAATTGCAGGGAATTGGGAGCCCAGTCTCCATTGCCCAGCGGCAGTGTGAATTGCAGGGAATTGGGAGCCCAGTCTCCATTCCACAGTGGCAGTGTGAAGTGCAGTGTGAAGTGCAGGGAGAGGAGAGCAGCATCCTCCCTCCCCAGCGGCAGGCTGAGTTACAGGGGGCAGAGGTAGTTGTTCCTGCCCCCCAGCAGCAGAGTAATATGCCGGGAAGGCAGTGTGAAATGCAGGGAGAGGAGAGCAGCGTCCTCCCTCCCCAGCGGCAGGCTGAGTTACAGGGGGCAGAGGTAGTTGTTCCTGCCCCCCAGCAGCAGAGTGATATGCCGGGAAGGCAGTGTGAAATGCAGGGAGAGGAGAGCAGCGTCCTCCCTCCCCAGCGGCAGGCTGAGTTACAGGGGGCAGAGGTAGTTGTTCCTGCCCCCCAGCAGCAGAGTGATATGCCGGGAAGGCAGTGTGAAATACAGGGAGAGGAGAGCAACGTCCTCCCTCCCCAGCGGCAGGCTGAGTTACAGGGGGCAGAGGTAGTTGTTCCTGCCCCCCCAGCAGCAGCATGATTTTTGGGGAATTGGGAGCCCAGTCTCCATTCCCCAGCGGCCGTGTGATGTACAGGGAATTGGGAGCCCAGTCTCCATTCCGCAGCGGCAGGCGGAGTCACAGGGGGCATAGACAGTCGGTCCTGTCCCCCAGCGGCAGAGTGTCCAGCAGGGAATAGAGAGCCAAGTCTCCTTTCCCCAGCAGCAGGACACTGTATTGGGAGCAGAGACAGTCGGTCTCCCCCTCCAACAACCAGGCTCCAACCAGGCTTCTTCCATGGTAACGCTGGCACCAGGGCAGAGTACCGCTGATACCTGCCCACAAAGCAACCTCCACTCCAAGCCAGGGAGCAACACAGAGACCGAGAGTACCAGCTACCAATATAATCTTGGTGGATTCACTGGACAGAGACAGGCTACTAAATTCAACAGGTCCAGTATTGCGTTGTGGGTGGGCTTCCAGACTAACTCAGGTAATGAGCGTGAGGTCGGGTATCTGGTTAGTCTTCCCTGGGAGGGGGAGATGTGTGGCGAAACCAACCTCGCCACTGTGTTTTGGAGAGGGCTGTTTGCCAGCCTCCTGCCCTGGGATTATGGTCCCTTAAGTTATTGGGTCTTAAGGCACTTGGGACTGAGCCCTCTGTCCCTGGATTGCATCATTTGCCTTACTTGCTTGGATTTTACTATTCCCATGGTGAGAACAATGGATGAAGCACATGGTGAGAACAATAGTGTCATGGTCTTACCTCCTTGCTGTTCCCTTCGTTTGACATGTGCTGGCGGCCATCTTGGTTTCTGGGTTTTCTTGTAGCCTCCCACCCTGCGGCTCCTCCTTCCCACTGGGAGGAGCTGGATGCCCAGCTCATATATATAGGAGGTCTGTGGCTTCAGTTCCTTGCTTGGTCCTCCTGTGTTCACATGCTTCCAAGACTGCTGCTGCTTTTGGTTCCTGATCCTGGCCTCGTCTGACTACCCCGTTGGTTCCTGATTCCGGCTTCGTCTGACTACCCCGTTGGTTCCTGATTCCGGCTTCGTCTGACTACCCCGTTGGTTCCTGTTCCTGGCTTCGTCTGACTACCCTTCTGGTTCCTGACCTCTGTCTCCGCAAGACCCTGCTTCGGTTTAGCCATCCGTTCGGACTTTGCTTACGGCTTGCTCTTCAATAAAACCTTCTTATTTTCCACTTATCTCTTGTTGTACGTCTGGTTCATGGTTCCATGACAAATAGATAGCGGACATTTTAACTCACAGACACTGTTCTGACTTTTCAACACGGTGCTATCTTGCCTGTATTTGGTGCACAGAGACATCATTCAGTAGTTTGAAACTACCAAACAGGGGACACATTTATTAGTGACTATTTTCTGTATAGCTTGTATATTTTCGGTGTAACTGGCATAAAACTGTATCTTCCAAACTACTGAACGGATGTGGGTGAATTTTGGATATGTGGTTCACCCAGATCCCCCAGTTCCGAGGATATATTGGTTATGGGGTTATTGCATGTTTTGGGATTTTTGTGATATGTTTTATAAAACTGTATTTCTCTGCCTTTGATAAATATATTTGCCATTGTGTTCAATAATCATCACCGGCAGAGGGGAGGATTTTGTGTGGGTGTGTTCCATTGTCCCATTGTGTGTTTAAATGGTGATGTCTGTCCTGTTGTCTCCACATGTGTATTGGCGACTTCCCTTTGTCCTGAGAGATAATTGGATTGCTCTTCGGTTGTCTCCGGGACACAGAGGAGGAAACCATGATGCATTGTGGGGATGTGTTGTATCTGTCCTGTATTTGCAACAACTGTAATAAAAACCAGGCTGGGTGTGCCAGCACGTCAGACCACTGCTTGACCCTCAACACGGAGCCTTGTCTCGTTATTGGGGGGATTCCCTGTATGCTGTTAGCGACTGATTGCCAGGAGTGTAAGCTGATTGTATGCTTTTCCTGTTCGTCTGCTAGCAGCTATTCGCGAGGTTCCAGTTTGGAGTGCTATTTTGTATCCAGTTCGGGAGTTTGGTGTTCTGCAGTAGCTGTGCCTGTCTCTCAGAAACGGGCATATCGCCTAAACGAATTTTAACCCCTTGTCTGCTGAAACGGTCCATTACAAAGACAGTTGTCTATGCAATAATTATAGATAGCCTTGCGGTTCGCCCGGCAGTCGATTTGCGGCAGACTTTGCTCGTTCGCGGTTCGCTGAACATGCAAACATATGGCGATATTTGGATGCGCCATATTTTTTGCCATATTTTTTTGCATAGCACCGAACTTTGACCCATGACACATCCATCAGGTGTGACAGGACAGCCAATTCAGACGTTTAAGCACTTGGACACTCCCCCAACCCTATAACAGACCCCGATCTGGCAGCCATTTTACATTCTGTCTTTTGCCAGTGTAGGGAGAGGTTGCATTTTGGAGCAGGGACAGTTAGGGACAACAAACTCTAGTTAATAGGGCCACAAAAGTCCTTTTAAGGACTGGTATAGGTGTGCTATTAATAGAAGTGATATAGAGGGGTGTGATATACTTATAATATACTTTCTAACATGGAAATTATATTATAGTGTATTTGTATTGTGCAACAGTTGTGCGCGGTTCTGCTGCGATACCGCAGCTAGATACATGGACAAATGCTATTGAAGTAACTAATTGCAATGAGTGTGATATACCTGTTGCCCCCAAATAAACTGCTTGAGGGCTGTGATATACCTTTTTTCCACAAAATCCTGATTGACGGGTGCTGAGAGTCTGTGAACAGGTTAGCCTTTTGCACCTGTTCACATTATGTGTTGCTGAGCGGTGGCAATGGCTGCTCTTGTGCTGTGCTGGTGGAGAGATGGGACCCAGAGCCAAGGTGGTTGTGCAGCACAGTGAGGGTGCTGTGTGGCTACTGGGTCCCGTCGCCTGCTGGCGCAGTGCAGAGTTGCCGGTGGTCGCTGCGCAGGCCCACGCTAAAGTTAGAGTAGGTCCCCACTTGAAGAGGCAACCTTGTCGCGGTAAGTGGGCCTATGCTCTTTGATCAAACTGTATACCAATGCCTCCTTTTAGTGCATAGCATAAGATTATATTTATTAATATTGTGCTGAGAAGCCATGTTTTATTATGCTGAAAAATAGTTGTTATATCAAAAGCATAGTATAGAGGATGTGCGGTCCAGATTCACTCTCACTCGTTACAGAAATAAATGAAGGTACAGCTTTAGTGGTTACAACAGAAAGCGATGTGCTAAGACAGTTGTGTATGCAATAATTATAGATAGCCTTGTGGTTCGCCCAGCAGTCGATTTGCGGCAGACTTTGCTTGTTGCCGATAATCGCACGCGCCATATTTTTTTTACCATATTTTTTACCATATTTTTTTGCATATCGCTGAACTTTGACCCATGACACATCCATCAGGTGGGACAGGACAGCCAATTTAGAGCACATGGACACTCCCCCAACCCTATAACAGAACCTGATCTGGCAGCCATTTTACATTCTGTGTTTTGCCAGTGTAGAGAGATACTGATTGAGGGGTGCCATATACCTTCTTCCACAAAATACTTATTGAGGGGTGCTATTGCAATATACCTTCTTCCACCAAATACTGAATGAGCGCTGCGATACACCTGCTTCCACAAAATACTTATTGAGGGGTGCCATATACTTGTTTCCGCCAAATACTGATTGAAGGGTGCCATCTACCTGTTTGTGCCAAATACTGATTGAGGGGTGCTATATACCTTCTTCCACAAAATACTGATTGAGGGGTGCTCTTGCTATATACCTTTTTCCACCAAATACTGCTCTTCTCTATGGACTTAGGCAGAGGGTCATTTAGAAAATGACAGGCAGAGGAAGAGGCAGACCGTTCCGCAGGGATGGTAGGGGTCGGGCAGGTGCACCAGGCCAGAGCCTAAGTAGTAAGTTGGAGAAGGTGCGTACGATAACTTCAAAGGGCACACCAGAGTTGGTTGAGTGGCTGACTCAGCCTTCCACTCTGCACTCTCCTCATCCTCTGTATCTGCACCCTCTGCTGTGTGCACCCCCAAATATACCCCCACCCCCACCACCATAGCCCCTCCACTCGAGTCAGAAGAATTATTTTCCCATCCATTCCCAGACCTTACTGATGCGCAGCCATTCTTGGCATCGGATGAGAAAGAGGCGGTAGCAACAGCCGCCACCCAGCGGTCTGACGACAGTTACCAGAACAGCCCAAGGACGGTGGTCCCCGCTGTTGCTGCCTACTCCAAGATCTCTAATGTCAGTGGTGGTGAAGGTGAGCTGCTGACAATAGCGTTGCCAACTGCAGCCTGTGGTGTCAACACATAAGTTGGGTAAGCCCAACACTCACTTAGGGAAGACCGCCTTAAGAAGGCACCTGGCCTCCTATCACCAAGCCCAGTGGGAGCAACGCTGTCAGAACTCACAAAGCCACACTCTTGGCATTCCACGTCCTGTCTCTTCTCCTTCTCGTCGCTCCTCCCATTTGTCCTCCACTCCACCTTCCACCATGCCGTCATTGTGTTCATCTGGCAAAAGGCAGGCATCCGTGGCCCAATTGTTCGAGTGTAAAAAAAAATGATGACGCCGGATCATCCTCTTGCCCAATGGCTGACCGCTGGCTTGTCAAAACTGCTAACCTGCCAACTACTGCCATATAAATTGGTGGACTCGAAGGCCTTAAGAAAATTTGTAGCCATTCGCACACCGCAATGGAAGGTCACTGGAAGGAAATAGTTCTCCCAGAAGGGCATCCCTGAACTATATGGCCACGTTCAGTGGCAAGTTAATATATCTCTGCCACACAGTGTTGGTGCCAAGATACATCTGACGACATACACGTGGTCTAACAAACACGAGCAGAGAAGGTACGTAACTTTTACTGCCCACTGGGTGAACATTCTGACGGCCATCAAACATGTAACCCGTGGTGCCCGTCTGGAATTGGTGTTATAGCCATGGATTGCATACAGGCCTGCCTCTTCTTCTCCTCCTCCATCCTCCATCTCCTCCTTGGCTGACTCCTCCTTTTCCACTGCACCCCCCAAGATCCCCAGAACTTATTTGATGTGCCAGGTGAGACATTGCCATGCTGTGCTGTTGTGCCTGGAAGCCAAGAGCCACTCCTGTCCAGCACTGCTTTTAGCTCTGCGGTCACAGGCTGATCAGTGGCTAACTCCGCTCAATTTGACAGTTGGTAAAGTGGTCTGTGACAACGGTGCCAATCTGCTGATCACACTGAAACAGGGCAAAATGACACACGTGCCGTACATATCACACATCCTGAACTTAGTCGTGCAGCGATTCGTTGCCAAATTCCCGGGGTCTTGCAGCAGGCCAGGAAAATCTCTGGTTATTTTAGAAGATCTTACATAACCATGGCTCACCTTGCTGATGTTCAGCGGCGACACCGCTTGCCCATCAGATGTCTGATTGTGACCGCCCGATGTGCTGGAACTCCACCTTGTATATGCTTGATAGGCTGCTCAAGGAGAAATGTGCTGTTAACGACTACCTGTACGAACTCTGTGGCAGGACAGGTTCTGGGGAGCTTATTTTCTTTTTACCACGCCAGTGGCTGCTCATGCATGATGCATGCAGACTTCTGCGGCCATTTTATGAGATCACCAAACTTGTCAGTCGCAGCCAGGGCGGCATCAGTGAAATCGTACCTTACGCCTTCTTTCTGGAGCGTGCATTGCGTCGTGTGATTGATCAAGCTGTCGAGGAGCAGGAGCAGGAAGATGAGGAAGTTTCAACGCTGAATGAATTCCCAGGGGAGGGCTACTCCATCTAAGACAAGTCAGCAGGAGTCTGAAGAGAAGTCAGAGGAGGATGGTGGCTGGGGGGAGGAGGAGGGGCAAAAAGAGCAGGCTTTACACTTTTCTGGGATTCCAGGTGTTGTCCGTGGCTGGGGGAAGGCGACCGAAAACAACATTCTGCTGGACGATGAGCAAGAGCCAGGGCGCTCCACCTCTTCCAATTTAGTGCAAATGGGGTCCTTCATGCTCCAGTTTGAAGAGGGACCCCTATATACAAAGCATAAAGGTCAAGGACCTGTACTGGATGGCAGCGTACTTAGACCCCCGGTACAAACACAAAATGCCAGATATGTTACCAGCATCACAGAGGGCTGTCAGAATGCAGCACTTCCAGTCCTTGAAGCAAGAGATGCTGCATTCTGCTGTTTCGGACACTGGCAGAGGAATTTCCACCCACAGCGAAACAGGTGCAGGTAACAATCCTACAGCGCCTGCAAATAGAGGGCAGTTTGAAGATGTGTTGGTTCCTTCAGGTATGAGATCATTCTTGCAGCCAACCCATAGACAGCTGCCCTCCTGATCCATCCTCAGGGAATGCCTAGACCGGCAGGTGTCTGACTTTATTGGGTAACGGCCGATATGAATGCTCTGAGAAGCCAGGAACCCCTTGACTACTGGGTGTGCAGGCTTGACCTCCCGTCGAGTGTCCTGTCCGAAAGGTCATTCAGCGCAGCAGGGGGGATCGTGACCGATAAGCTCACTCGCCTAGCTCACAACAGTGTTGACTACCGCACATTTTTTTAAATGAATGAGGCATGGATCTCGGAGGAATTGAACACCTGTTATGACCACGAGTAATTGAATTTCCTCATGGCAGCCCACACATATCCTCCACCACATGGTCAAAGAATGGTCCTTGCCTTATGTATATACAGAGGCATAAAAGGGCCTGTACTGGCTGACAGTCACATATTTAACCTGTGACCGCCTAATGCACCTCCAGCCACAGAATCCAAAGTTCTTTGCTGTCAGGTGAATGCCTATTGCCTAATTTTTAGGGCCTGTAGTGGCCAACAGTTACATTTTTTATCTCTAGCCACATACTCACACCCTTGTCTAACTACTCTGCCTCTCATTATGTTGGCATATGAACCGCATTCACCATAAGGACCTTCTAATGTCATAGGGTCATGTGACTGTGCCCCCCACCCCGTACAGTGCCCCCCACCCCGTACTGTGCCCCCTTATACCCTGCATTGCGCCCTCTTACCCCACACTGTGCAGTTCCTCTAGTCATTCCCTGTTCTGTGCCCTCTTGTATCCTTTTATCCGGTCATGGTATGGTGGTGTTATCCGGTCACTGTACAGAGGTGTTATCCGGTCAATGTATGGCGGTGGTATTCCATAACTGGATGGCCATAACTATATCCCTTCCCCTGGCCACGCCATGCTTTTTTAGACCTGGCATGAGCAGGAAAAATATGCAGATTGCGATGCTAAGAACTTTTTCACCACAATCTGTGTCAGAAATACGCCTAATTGACCACCAATATGACCACCTAATTGTATTATTACTCGGGGTTAGGGCTAATTTCTTTATATATTATAGATTCTAGTGTATTATACCGTGCCCTGTATTTTTCCAGTAGAAAATGATCATTAGCAAACACAGTCCTCATCCCTGACCACCAGAACCAGGTAGTGCTCTGTCAGTGCATGGCGGCCTACCCTCTCCACCACACTGCACTTCTGTGTACTGGTGCTTATTCTGACACTAGGGCTGGGTTCATATCCTATTTTTGCCATCCACTTATTGCATACCAAAAATGTATGCGTCAACAGATGCCTCAGACTGATGCCATACAGTGGCATCCATTCACCATACAGTTTCATGGTAGAAAAAATAATTATGTTAACGTATGCATTTTTTAAATGGACTCTGCAGGATACAAAAACATGTGTATACATCAAACCGATAGGAAATAAAAAATTTCTAGGCTCCAGCAGGGCACATTTTTGAGAGTTTCCCTTTAAGATGCATACAAATGGCCCCTGATTAAAATACATATTTTTGGTGGGAATTTTTGCTAATGATGCCCCTCTGGAATATCACTGTCCACGTTGTGGGACTATTTGTGAACTTCTAGTAAGTTTTTGCTGGCTGCAAATATGACCTGAAGGTTTTTCAGGTTTCCTGCCATCAAAGTGAATGGGGCTTGCCGCAAACGCGAGGTTCGCAAACATTTGATAGCGAACAGACGTTCAAGAATCATCCCGGCCGATGTTCGTCTATCACTGGCAATAATCACTCCAATCAAGAATCTGTCTCGCTTTCCAATCGATGGTAGGATTATGTTTACTTAACCATGGTAAACCTAGCACCGCCGGAGCAGGCAGACCCTCCAACACAAAACACGAGATAGATTCTTGATGAAAATCACCCACCTTAAAATGGATGTCCTGCACAATTTGTGATAAACATTTTTGAGTGGAGTGGAATCAATTGCACACACCGAGATATTTTTGTCTAATGCATTTGTTGTCAAGCCATGCATACAAACAAACTGACCATCAACTAGGTTAACCCCTGCCCCACTGTCAATCAACACCTCAATTCCCACAGTTTTGGAGTCAAGAGCCACCTCGGCCGACTGGAGAAATCGGGTACTAGTGATGAGTGGGAGGTGCCATATTCGATTTCGCAATATTTCGCGAATATTCGATTGAATATTTGTGTTATATTCGTCAAAATTGAATATTCGTAATTATTCCAATGATTTAATTAATCGCGTATTGCGATTTTTTCTTTTTTTTTCTTTTGATAGTATAAGGCAACGTTCCTATGACTAATTGACTATGGCTAGGCTAATATGTGTATTTTACGAATATTCTTAATATTGCTCTAACTTCGTCTTTTAGAATATTCGTAATATTCTAAAAGACGAAATTAGAGCAATATTACGAATTTTCGTAAAATACACATATAGATTGTAATTTAACTAATATAGTGCTATAATCCTTTTTTTTTTGCCTCTTATGAACTTAAGTTTTGTAAAATATGTACACTATTAAAAAAATTACTATAGCAGTATATTAGCTAAATTACAATCTGTATGTGTATTTTACGAATATTCTTAATATTGCTCTAACTTCGTCTTTTAGACTATTCGTAATATATTGCTCTAACTTCGTCTTTTAGACTATTCGTAATATTGCTCTAACTTCGTCTTTTAGAATATTCGTTATATATTGCTCTAACTTCGTCTTTTAGAATATTACGAATATTCTAAAAGACAAAGTTAGAGCATTATAAATATATATGTAAAAAGTTGAAATCTCAATTTGATTATTATAACTTGAATTAATCGAATTGCGATTTCAACTTAGCACTGCTATATTCCATATTAGACTAGAATTAACAAATATAGAATATAGCAGTAAGTTGAAATCGCTATTCGATTATTCTAACTTGAATTAATCGATCTGCGATTTCAAATTAACACTGCTATATTCCATATTCATTAATTCTAGCCTAATATGGAATATAGAAGTGCTAAGTTGAAATCGCAATTCGATTATTATAACTTGAATTAATCGGATTGCGATTACAACTTAGCACTGCTATATTCCATATTAGGCTAGAATTAACGAATATGGAATATAGCAGTGTTAAGTTGAAATCGCAATTCGATTATTATAACTTGAATTAATCGAATTGCGATTTCAACGTAATTTTCAAATCCGACAGTACATTCTAGTATATGGAGACATTCCCATGGTGATGGGGACGCTCCATGAGCACGGAAGTCGGCAGAAGCGGCAACGGGCACTGACTGGAGCAGCCAGGAAGCCAGGAATCCAAAGGAAAAGGTAAGAACTACTTTAGGGAAGTGGGAAAGTAAAAAATATAACAATAAAAAAAACGAAAATTCGATTTCGCGAATATATAGAACTATATTCTAAATATTCGCGAAATCTCAAAGTTACGATATTCGAGAAAAAATTTTGCAATTCGAATATTCGCGCTCAACACTATCGGGTACTAACAGTAAATGAAAAAAGTACGTTTTCTGGCTCCCCAACCACACCAACCAATAGTAACTTGGGGATTAAATGTTTGTTTGTTTGTTTTTTTCACTTTGATGCTGAACGTAAGGACATATCTTTGCAAAATGTCCCTTCCTTCCACAACAAAAACAGACTCCCTTCATATGACCAAAGCTCTAGCCAGCAGTTCCAGAAGTAGCTCCTCTAACTGCATAGGCATGTCACAAGGTGTCTCTCCACCGTAATTGTCAAAGGAAGCCGCCACATTATTCGACAGTACGTCCTCCGGTTGAGGAACTCTATATCTCTCTCTCATGCGTCTATCAAGACGTACAGCAAGGGACATAGCTGCTTCCAATGACTCAGGATTTTCATGAAAGGCCAACGCATCATTCAGCCTCTCACAGAATTGACTATGGAGAGCAGGATCATTCAACAGGGTTGACATTCCTGGAGGGATACACCAAATGGAAAAGGATTTAGGAAAACTAGAGGAATGGTTAAAAATATGGCAACTAAAATTTAATGTTGATAAGTGCAAGATAATGCGCCTGGGGCGTAAAAACCCAAAAGCAGAATATAAATTCAGTGATACAATCCTAACCTTAGTATCTGGGTAAAGGGATTTAGGGGTCATTATTTCAGAAGACTTGAAGGTAGGCAGACAATGTCATAGAGCAGGAGGAAATGCTAGCAGAATGCTTGGGTGTATAGGGAGAGGTATTACCAGTAGAAAGAGGGAGGTGCTCATGCCGCTCTACAGAGCAGTAGTGAGACCTCATTTGGAGTATTATGCGCAGTACTGGATACCATATCTCCAGAAGGATATTAATATTTTGGAGAGAGTTCAGAAAAGAGCTACTAAATTAGTACATGGATTGCAGGATAAAACTTACCAGGAAAGATTAAAGGACCTTAACATGTATAGCTTGGAAGAAAGACGAGACAGATGGGATATGATAGAAACGTTTAAATACATAAAGGGATTCAGCAAGGTAAAAGAGGAGAGAATATTTAAAAGAAGAAAAACTACAGGAGGACATAGTTTTAAATTAGAGGGGCAAAGGTTTAAAAGTAATATCAGGAAGTATTACTTTACTGAGAGAGTAGTGGATGCATGGAATAGCCTTTCTGCAGAAGTGGTAGCTGCAAATACAGTGAAGGAGTTTAAGCATGCATGGGATAGGCATAAGGCCATCCTTCATATAAGATAGGGCCAGCGGCTATTCATAGTATTCAGTATATTGTGCAGACTAGATGAGCTAAATGGTTCTTATCTGCCGGCACATTCTATTCCACTCCGTATCCGTAGACCATCTCCTAAATTCAGAGCAATAGCTCTCCCTGACATAAACCACATAATTTGGTCTCAGCCTGAGAGATCCAATACAGGTCATCATAAATAAGACCCAAAGCTCTAAAAAAAATTCATCTACTGACTGGAGGGACTGTGATCCGGTTAGCAGAGAAAAAGCCCAAGACTGGGCGTCACCTTTAAGCAATGAAATTATCATACCGACATGTTGACTCTCATCCCCAGAAGAGTACGGACGCAGCTTAAAGTACAATTTACATGACTCCCTGAACCAAATGAAATTGTCGCTACCCCCAGAAAATCTGTATGGGAGGGAAACCTCATGTTCAGGGCAAGCCTGGTCCCTGCCACCGGAACCAGCCGCCCGTGTTCTCTGGATCTGCAAGATGGTCGTGCAGAGGTCAGCTACCTCCAAAGACAGACCCTGCAGCTGTCCGACCAGTGCAGACATAGGATCCATAGCTGCACTGACCTGAATAAAATGGTGGTTTTTGGGCATTTGATAATGTCAGGGGAGAGACACAGAACTAGGCCTCAAGGCTAGGGAGAGGGAAAATGTCACCTCCTTGGAAGCCCCTAAACCTGGCCCTGACTCCTGTCAGTATGTATAGACCCTGAAGGTGGGAAAATATATACGCTGGAACCTAGACGTAGGAGCCCTGAAATTCCCTAGGTAGTGGCAGGCAATGAGACTACTGGTTCCTTCCCAGGTGAACGAACCTGTGTCTACCTGAGGCCTAGTAACAACAAGCACAAGGGAACAAATACAAAGAGAAGTACAACTTATCTTATAGAAAATGGATGAGCAGGAACACAGGTAAGGTCCACACACCAACTCTTCCAAATCCAATCAGAGAATATCAACCACATGGTATGAAGTGTGAGACCAAACTAAGTAGGGAATGCAGTAATGACCACGGGCTGCACATGACAAGAGGTGTGGTCATTACTAGTGTTGGTCGAGCATCAAAGTGCTCGGGTGCTGGAGTAGAACACCTTGGGATGCTCGGGTGCTCTACAGACACTGCTCTGAAGAGGGGAGGGTGTCTGGTTCAAAGGTCAAAAATTGATGGAAACACCACTGAAATGGTTCTGGAACATCATGGGGAGGATGTCTGGATGCATTTTGGACTCCCAGGTCGCTGCTAGGAACAATGTTGTCCAAGTAGTATGCCAATTTTACAGACTGAGAATAATAAGCACAAAAAACGAAGATAAAATCAATTTTAGAGGAACAATTGTTAGGAAACATTCTTTCCTGTATATTTACTTGTATATAAAGTGCAAGTGCTGCCAAAAATTACAAGGAAATGGCACTCTGATACAGCCTGTATATCACATAAAGCCTGCTGCTGATCTGACCATCAAAAACATTAGGGGTGAGGGCCTGCTGCTGATCTGACCATATAAAAAATTAGTGGTAAGGGTCTGCTGCTGAGCTGACCATCTAAAGCATTAGGGGTGAGGGTCAGCTGCTGAGCTGACCCTCTAAAACATTAGGGGTGAGTGCCTGCTGCTGATCTGACCATCTAAAAAATTAGGGGCGAAGGCCTGCTGGTGACCCTCTAAAATATTAAGAACAAGGGCCTGCTGGTGACCCTCGAAAACATTATGGGCGAGGGCCTGCTGGTGACCCTCAAAAACATTATGGGCAAGGGCCTGCTGGTGACCCTCTAAAACATTATGGGTGAAGGCCTGCTGGCGACCCTCTAAAACATTATGGGCGGGGGCCTGCTGGTGACTCTCAAAAACATTATGGGTGAGGGCCTGCTGGTGACCCTCTAAAACAGTATGGGTGAGGGCCTGCTGATGACCCCCAAAAACATTATGCTTGAAGGACTGTTGGTGACCCTCAAAAACATTATGGGTGAGGGCCTGCTGGTGACCCTCTAAAACATTATGGGTGAGGGCCTGCTGGTGACCCTCTAAAACATTATGGTTGAGGGCCTGCAGGTGACCCTCAAAAACACTATGGGTGAGGGCCTGCTGCTGAGCTGAACCTCTAAAAGATTAGGACAGAGGGCAGCCTAATAAGCATGTTTGATGATAGAGGAGGAGGAGGATGAGAAAAGGGAGATTGAACCATATACCCTTTTTTAGTGGTGGAAGGGGTGCATTCAATACACCATAAAAGCCACATTTAAAGTGCCTTTATGTTCAGCCGCTTCCCTCTGGTCGAGTAAAGAAGTCAGGGGCAATCCAGGCAGCATTTTCAGTTGACAGGCGGATGCTCTTAACAGTTATTATGCCCCCAGCAGCACTAAATACATGCTCAGACAAAACGCTGGCGGGGGGGCAGGCTTTCACCTTCAAGGCGTAGAGTGTCAGTTCGTGCCACGTGTCCAGCTTGGACACCCAATAGTTGTAAGGCACAGAGGGATCACTGAGGATGCTGACACGGTCTGCTACGTACTCCTTCACCATCTTCCAAAATTTTTCCCTCCTTGTGACAGTAGGCCGCGCTTCAGGTTGAGGGTGCTGGCAGGATGTCATAAAACTGTCCCAGGCCTTGGCGAGTGTTGCCCTGCCTCTGTTGGAACTGCTGTGTGTTCCCCTCGTATACCCTCCTCGGTTGGCCAAGGAACTATGTACTGCAGCCAGCGTTGTCAGCTGGAAATTTTTGGAGCAATTTTTTCACAAGGACCTTCTGGTATTGTACCATTTTGCTTGTCCTCTCCACCATACGAATGAGTGATGAGAAGCTCTCTTTGTAGCGGGGGTTGAGAAGGGTGAAGAACCAGTAATTGGTGTTGGCTAAAATGCGCACAGCGCAAAGTTCACAGTAAAGGCAGCCTAGCATAAAGTTAGCCATGTGTGCCAGAGTCCTAACAGACAAGACTTTGCTGTCCTCATCAGGAGGATAACCCTCAATCTCCTCATCCTCTTCCTCCTCTTCTACCCATCCACACTGAATAGATGGAATAAAACTTTCATGGGTATTACCTTCTGTTGTGGAGGCAACTGTCTCCTGCTCCTCCTCCTCATCATCATCATCCAATTCTTTTTAAGAAGACGAACTGAGAGTGGTCTGGCTATCACCCTGTGTACTGTCTTCCCTCATTTCCACCTCTTCCACATGCAAAGCCTCAGCCTTAATTGTTTGCAGAGAGCGTCTGAGTAGACACAGAAGTGGGATGGTTGCGCTGATAGTAGCGTTATCGCTATTTGATACCTCTTTGTTGATACCTCAAAGTTGCTCAAAACCTCACAGAGGTCAGACATCAATGCCCACTCATCGCTTGTGTAGAGCGGAGCTGACTGGAAAGTCGACTAGCATGTTGCAGCTGTTATTCCACTTCTGCCCTCTGCTGCTCAGAAAGCCTGGCCAACATGTGGTACGTCGAGTTGCAGCGCGTGCTCACGTCACACAACAGTCGGTGAGCTGGCAATTGCAAGCACTGCTGCAGCTTTGCCAGCAGAAGCTGTTGATGACTTATGGAAATAGGCACACACGCGGCGCACCTTCACCAGCAGCTCAGGCAAATTAGGGTAGGTTTTGAGAAACCGCTGAACCACTAGGTTGAACACGTGGGCTAGGCATGGTTTGTGTGTGAGCTTGCAGAGCTCCAAAGCTGCAACTAGTTACGTCCATGCCTGCTTGTAGGTTGAGTGGTGAGAGCCACAGGTCAGTCTGGTCCCTTATCCCTTGCCACAGCTCTGTGGTGGTGTTCTGTTTGTCACCTAAGCAGATCAGTTTAAGCACAGCCTGTTGCCACTTCCCCACTGCATTGCTACACTGCTTCCAGCTGCTGACTGATGTCTGACTGGTGCGACAAGATGATAATTCAGAGGTGGAAGTAGAGGAGCAGGCCGAGGAGGAGAAGGGGGGTTGCAGCCACTAACTTAGATGGTGGCGGAAACCCTGATGGAAGAAGGCCCGGCAATCCTTGGCGTCAGTAGCACCTGTGCCATACTAGGGTACAAGTCACTCCCGGCCTCCACAACATTCTCCCAGTATGCAGTCAGGGAAATGTAGTGTTCCTGGCCAAAAGCACTTATCCATATATCAGTTGTTAAGTGGACCTTCCTAATAACTGCGTTGGTCAGGGCACGGGTGATGTTACGGGACAGCTGGGTGCAGAGTAATACGGGACGGTCACCACCATCAGGCTGCGGAAAGCCTCAGTGTCCACAAGCCTAAATGGCAACATTTCCAGGGCCAGCAATTTGGAAAGGTGCATTTAGTGCTATGGCCTGTGTGTGGTTGGCTGGGTATTTGCGCTTTTGTTTAAAGGCCTGGGGTATAAACATCTGTACGCTGCACTGGGACACAGAAGTGGATGTGCTAGCTGATGGTGTTTGCGAAGGTCCAAGTGCATGGCGGGAGGCATCTGGGTCTGTGTCTTGGACAGGGAATTGGCCAGCACATAGCACAGGGGAAAAGGAGGTAGTGGTGTGACCCGCAGACACTGATTGTGGACCCAGGCATTCGGGCCACCTATTACGGTGCTTTGATGCCATGTTGCAGATCATGCTGGTGGTTGTTGCTAGTGTTCACGTCCCTGCTCATTTTGGTACGGCACAGGTTGCAAATGACAATTCTTTTATCGTCCGCACTTTCCTTAAAAAAACGCCAGACTGCGGAACACCTACTCGTTGGCAAGGGAGATTGCTTCCCAGGTTGGGTCAGTGACTTCATCGTCCACCACCTCCTCTTCCACTTCCTTACTCTGATTATCCTCCTGACTTGTTGACCTAACAATAACCTCAGTTATTGACAACTGTGTCTCATCATCATCATCCACTTCGTGAAACACTAATTGCCATTCCCCACCATCATCTTCTTGTGACTGTGGATGCTCAAGAGTTTGGGAATTAGGGCACAATATCTCTTAATTTCCCTCTTCAAGCGGGCTTGTCGAGAGGCCCAAATCAAGGATTGGTGATGAAAAGAGCTCCTCGGAATATCCGAGTGTGGGATCACTTGTTTACCAAGACTCTCCATGGTGGGAGGAAGGAGTACCAGTGTGAGTATTCTGTTGACCAGACTCTTGGCTACTGAGACTGGACTTTGTGGAAGACAGGGTGGTGCTTAACCAACTGGAAGCATTATCTGCTGCTGATATTTAGGATGTGCAAACGTTATACAGGAAGTAAAGCGCAATTAATGTTGCTGTCACCAGTGGCTAATAAAAAATTACACTGATTTAATGTCACTGATATTTAGGATGTGCAAACGTTATACAGGAGGTATAGCGCAAGTAATGTCGCTGTCACCAGCAGCTAATAAAAAATTACACTGAATTAATGTCACTGATATTTAGTATGCGCAAACGTTATACAGGAAGTAAAGCGCAATTAATGTTGCTGTCACCAGCGGCTAATAAAAAATTACACTGAATTAATGTCACTGATATTTAGTATGCGCAAACGTTATACAGGAGGTATAGCGCAATTAATGTCACTGTCACCAGCGGCTAATAAAAAAAAAAACACTAGATTAATGTCACTGATATTTAGGATGCGTAAACGTTATACAGGGCATGTAGCACTGGTAACGTCGCTGTCACCAGCGGCCAAACAATTGCGCTGAATGTCACAGATATTTAGGCTGCGCAAATGTAAAATAAAAGATGTAGCAGTGGTTGTGTCACTATGAGCATTGCGCTTGAGCACACGCAGTGTTCGGCTCAACACCGCGATGTGCCAAGCATCACGATGCTCGAGTAAAATTAGTATTCGGCAGTTAACCTCACGTGCAGTCAGTCTCTCAGGTCTTTTAACCTCTGTCACAGAAGGTATCATGATAGTTATGTTGGGTTAACTATCAGCTTTTATTTATTTTTACCTGCATGCACTCAGAGGGGTCTATTATATTTAGGTCAACTTTAACCTTTAAGAATGATCTACTCTCTATCTCTGCAGGGCATAAACATGGTTTGAGTTGCTTTTTTTTTTATAACAATGTTTTTTCCTTTAGTATGCTGGATTGCTTGTTGTCATTTTTTTGGGGGGTAAATTCATATTATAATAATAAAAGCAATAAAAAAAAGTTTTTGACCATAAAGTAACTTACGATCCATAGTGAGAAGCTTGAAGGCATTTATTAGAGGACCATATCCAAGTTTGTATTGCTTTCTGTATACATAAACTTAGATATGAATTTGCAAACAGCATTTTACCATTCTTATAAAAGATTTTAATAGCTACTTGTTTTAGTGACCAAATTTGAATACTGCAACTGATCAAAAAAAAATACATAAATACAAAAACAGATATACAAAATATAAAATAACTTTGAAGACACTCTCACAAAATTTGCACTCCCTGCCTTGTTAGAAAGGTACATGATATAAAATGTAGTGAAGATATTCTTTTTACTGGTGACTTTATTTGTGAGTTATCCACTTTTTTGACCCTCTGCTATGTCTTGTGACTGACTCTGATTCTCCCATTGACACATCACAAAGCAGTTTTCCCATCTAGGATATGACCCCATTGTCGGATACATGAGATACACGAGAACAGAGCCCCAAAAGTTGTGGAGGGCCTACTGTGCATGCTCGGCTATTTCCATCGGCTCTATAGAAATGAATGGGAATGATGGCCGCTCAAGCACAGTGAGCTACTATTCACTTCTATGGGGAAAGTGCTTGGTTATGGCTGGACCCGGGGAAACCAGGGGTCCTCCAGCCATCACTTTCCCTGCTCCGTTCTCGGTGTAGGTGCGAGTCCTAGAGGGGGGACCTGCATCTGTCAGACAATGGGTGCATATCCTAGCAATATGCCCCCACTGTCTCAGATGGGAATAGCCCAGTGTGGACAGGAAGTCTGTTTCTCTATTCATCACTATGAGACTGACTTGAAGGTTCTCATATGAATGAATAGAGAAACTCACTTCCTTTTAACACATAACATGCTGTGTAAATTGAAAAGTCAGAGCATCAGTCACATGACACAGCTAAGGGTCAGAAGGGAGTGGAGAACTCACACATATAGTCACTGGTAAGAAGATTACCTGCACTACAATAATGTACCTTTCGAACAGGACAGGGAATAAGAATTTTTGTGGGAGTGCGTCTTTAACCTCTTAACACAAAGCGCTGTGCATGTACTGCGGAGATGCGTTTCCAGAATGCATCCCGCCGTTCATGCATGGCGGGATGATCTGGCAGGCACCGGAGCTGTGTGTGCCCGATCACTGCAGGGGTCCGGTATTCCCTGGTAGCCGGGCCCCTGCTGTATCCGCCGGCATCGCTGTACAAGCCGATGCTGGCAGATTAACCCCTTCTATGTTGCGGTCTGTGCAGATCGTGACATAGAAGGGATTTGTGTCAGGTGAGGGAGCCCATTGAGTCCCCATGCTGCTGTGGCGGGGACTCGATGTGTCAGAAGGCAGCTTGATGCCGTGCAGAGGCTGCCCAATGCCTTGCAGGGCATCAGGACCTGCCTTCTATGGGTTCCCAGGAAATCCAGCCTCAGGCTGGGTCTCCTAGGCAACCTGTTAGTGTATTACTCTATGTAATACACTAACAGGCAATGCGTTACAATACAGATGTATTGTAATGCATTGCAGAGGGGATCAGACCCCCAAAAGTTGAAGTCCCAGAGTGGGACAGGAATAAAGTTTTAAAAAAGTACAAAAAAGTATTTAAATAAAAAAAAACACATATTAGGTATCGCCTTGTCCGTAACGACCGGCTCTATAAATATATCACATGATTCTCCCCGTCTGATAGACATCCAAAAAAATAAAAAGTTAAAACTATGTCAAAAAAAGCCATTTTTTTCACCTTACATCACTAAAAGTGAAACACCAAGCAATCAAAAAGGCGTATGCCCCCAAATATAGTACCAATCTAACTGTCATCTCATCCTGCAGAAAATGAGCCCCTATCAAGGGCAATTGACCAAAAAATAAAAAAAACTATTGCTCTCAGACTATGGAGACACTAAAACATGATTGTTAAATGTAAAAAAAATTAAAAAGTATACATATTAGGTATCGCCTCATCCATAAAAACCTGCTCCATAAAAATATCACATGACCTAATCCTTCAGGTGAGCACTATAAAAAAAAAGGTTGTAGGAGAGTCCCCGGGATAATAATGGATGGACGATACGTGACACCAGAGGTCCTGGCCTTGGTGGAGTAAGAACCGGATCATTGCAGTTACAGCGACGAATGCTGCTAGCGCAGCGTGTCTGGGCCGGTTCTTACTGGGAACAGGTAAAGAGCTGGGGGGGGGGGGGTGCCTGTTCCCCACGGCCAGCCGAGGTTTTTGGTGGAGCTGGGCCTTTAAAGAACCCAGCCTGCTGAAGATGGGGGTGGGGTGTGTCTTGCTGTGCTGGAGATTTCCACAGACAGAGTCAGTGCTGGTGAAGGAGAGTCTGGGTGCAACACACATTGAAGGATAGCCCTGGGACCTGTGGTGCTACTAGCCGAATGGGCTCTGGCCTGAGGGAGACAAAGGCAGGTAGCTTACAAGCCTGCAGGACCGCTGTGGTCTGTCCAAAACAAGGTGACTCAAACCTGCTGTTTATTTTCTATGGAAGGACTTTTGTTCTATGCACTATGTGGATATGCACCTGTGTGGTCTGCACATTGCCTGTTATGCCTTTGGTGTGAATAAAGTCACGGTGTATCACAGACTGTGATTGCCTCAATACTGCCTCCGCTACTGTAGCCTACCACGAGCACATCCCCACAAGATGTAGAAAAAAATTTTTGGGGTCACCTTACATCACAAAAAGTGTAATAGCAAGCGATCAAAAAGTCATAACCACCCCAAAATTGCACCAATCAAACTATCATCTCTTCCCGCAAAAATAATACCCTACCTAAGATAATAACCAACAACATAAAACAAAACTATGGATCTCAGACTATGGTGACACTAAAACATTATTATTTTTTGTTTCAAAAATGATATTAGTGTATAAAACTTAAATAAATAAAAAAAGTATACATATTAGGTATTGCCACGTCCGTAATAACCTTCTCTATAAAAATATCACATGATTTAACCCGTCAGATGAACACCATAAAAAAACGGTCTAAAAAAAGCAATTTTTTGTCACCTTACATCACAAAAAGTGTAATAGCAAGCGATTAAAAAGTCATATGCACCCCAAAATTGTGCAAATCAAACCGTCATCTCATTCTTCAAAAATTATATTCTAGATAAGACAATCGCCCAAAAATAAAAAATAAATATGTCTCTCAGACTATGGAGATACTAAAACATGATTTTTTTTTGTTTCAAAAATGATATTAGTGTATAAAACTTAAATAAATAGAATAAAGTATACATATTAGGCATCGCTGCGTCCGTTACGACCTGTAAAAAAAATCTAACAAAAATGGTATCAAAAAGCCATTTTGTCACTTTACATCACAAAAAGTGTAATTGCAAGCGATCCAACAGTCATACGCAACCCAAAATAGTGCCAATTAAACCGTAATGTCATCCCGCAAAAATGATACCCTACCTAAGACAATCTAAAAAAAAATATATATATATATATATGCCACGTCCGTAACGACCTGCTCTATAAAAATTTCACATGACCTAACCACTCAGGTAAACACCTTAAAATAAAAAAGATAATGGTATCAAAAAGACATTTTGTCACTTTACGTCACAAAAAGTGTGATGGCAAACAGTCATACGCACCCCAAAATAGTACAAAACAAACCGTCATCTCATACTGAAAAAAATGAGTGCTTACATAAGGCAGTCGTCCAAAAAATAAAAAAAAACTATGGCTTTCAGAATATGAAGACGCTAAAAAATCTTATTTTTTTATTTTTTACAACCCAAAAAGTATTCATATTTGATATTGTTGCGCAGTAACAACCTGCTCTATAAAAATAGCTCATGATCTAACCTGTCAGATCAACGTTGTAAATAACAAAAAATAAAAACAATGCCAAAACAGCTATTGTTTGTTTACCTTGCCTTACAAAAAGTGTAGAGCAACTAAAAATCATCTGTACCCTAAAAGAATACGAGCAAAACTGCTAGCTTATCCCGTCATTTCCAAAATGTGGTAACTTTTTTGTAGTTTCTACTCTAGTGGTGCATCAGGGGGTCTTCAAATGTGACATGTCAAGTTAAAATTATCCGAGTGAACTCTTCCCTCCAAAAACCATATGACGTTACTTTCCTTCTGCGTGCAGCCGTGTGCCCATACAGCAGTTTACGACCACATATGGTGTTTCTGTAAACTATGGTGTTACGACCACATATAGTGTTTCTGTAAACTACAGAATCAGGGCAATAAATATTGAGTTTTGTTTGGCTGTTAATCCTGGCTATTTTAGCGGAAAAAAATGATTAAAATGGAAAATCTGCCAAAAAATGCTAAATTATGAAATGTCATATCCATTTTCAATTAATTCTTGTGGAACACCTAAAGGGTTAACAAAGTTTTTAAAATCAGTTTTGAATACCTTGAGGGGTGTAGTTTCTAAAATGGGTGGGTAGTTTCTATTATGTAAGCCTCACAAAGGGACTTCAGACCTGAACTGGTCCTTAAAAAGTGTTTTTGGGAAATTCTCTGAAAAATTTAAAGATTTGCTTCTAAGCCTCCCAAAAAAAGAAAATGGCATTCACAAAATGATACAAATATGAAGTAGACAGAAATGTAAAGTTATAACTATAATATGAGGTATCACTTCACTATCTGTTTTAAAAGCAGAGAAATAGAAATTTGGAAAGTTGAGAATTTTTCAAACTTTTTAGTAAATTTTGTATTTTTTTATAAATAAAAATGAAATATTTTGATTCAAATTTACCACTGTTATGAAGTATAATATGTGACGAGAACACAATCTCAGAATGTCCTGGATAAGTAAAAGCATTTTAAAGTTATTACAAAAAAAAAATATGGTGGATTCAGCCCGCACAACCCCTAGCAGGTGCAGATTGCTATGGCGAAATACAGATACAAACGCAAAAACACAAAATGCAATCGCACACTGCAACCAGCACTCTGCCCTGCCTTTATGCTGGATGTTAAATAAGGCATTGGTGTACATTTTGGCCAAAGCGTAATAAGCCACTCACCACGTCAAGGTCGCCTTAATGAGTGGTCCCTAACACTAGTTCCTACCTATTATGGGCCATGACAGCCACACAAAGTCCAGGGAGCGCAGGTACACCATGCACGCCCAGCACACTCTGCTTTTAACCCCGTCCGGTGCCATTACAGCTTTCATCGGATCCAGGGATGCAAGTACCAACATGCATGCTGAGCCCACTATATACTTCTCCTGGAGCCTAATGGCTACTGGTAGGTGCTACATAAGCAGACTCAGTTTTATACTGACTTTAAAACCAGCCTCCAGGGCATACTAACTGGTCAGGTGTGCATGACTGCTTGGAGATGGCCACGCCTCCAATATATACTACAAAGAAAAAATATGGGGGATTCAGCCCGCACAAACCCTAGCAGGTGCAGATTGCTATGGCGAAATACAGATACAAACGCAAAAACACAAAATGCAATCGCACACTGCAACCAGTACTCTGCCCTGCCTTTATGCTGGATGTTGAATAAGGCATTGGTGTACATTTTGGCCAAAGCGTAATAAGCCACTCACCACGTCAAGGTCGCCTTAATGAGTGTAAGCCTCACAAAGGGACTTCATACCTGAACTGGTCCTTAAAAAGTGTTTTTGGGAAATTCTCTGAAAAATTTCAAGATTTGCTTCTAAGCCTCCCAAAAAAAGAAAATGGCATTCACAAAATGATACAAATATGAAGTAGACAGAAATGTAAAGTTATAACTATAATATGAGGTATCACTATCTGTTTTAATAGCAGAGAAATTGAAATTTGGAAAGTTGAGAATTTTTCAGAATTTTTAGTAAATTTGGTATTTTTTTATAAATAAAAATGAAATATTTTGATTCAAATTTACCACTGTCATGAAGTATAATATGTGACGAGAACACAATCTCAGAATGTCCTGGATAAGTAAAAGTATTTTAAAGTTATTACCACATAAAGTGACACATTTCAGATTTGCAAAAATTTGTCTTTTCCTTAAGGTGAAAAATGACCCGGTCCTTAAGGGGCTAAAGAGGTTGTCCAGTTTTAGAGGGATACCGGACAACACATATGATTCATCTGCAATAACAAATAGATTTTTTCTTAACTGACATATTATGGGCTGATACTTCAGTTCTCCTGGCCTGGCTCTGTTTACCCAGTTAATCTGACAACACATAACCACAGTAGCAGGCTAATGATTGGCTGCCGCAGACACATGTTGTCTACTTGCTGTTAACGCTGCAGATGGCTGGGAGAACCAGAGCAACAGCCCAGGATCTGTCAGGTGAGAAGAAATTAATGCTTTATTGCAAGTGGATCACATGTGTTGTCTGGTTTTCTCTTGAAACAGGACAACCCCTTAAAATGTTGTAATATATTCTATATATTATTTTAATGAATGATTCCAGTGTATAGAAATATAGAAACATTTATATATATTTTTTTTAATATTTTGTGTGAAATGGCCTTAAATAATGGCTAAAGTGCACTGCAGGGTATGGAAACAAAGTACATTTCCTTTCATGAACTTTTCTTTCATTTCCTGCTGTGCACCTCTTAACGCCACATCACAATCATAGTTTCAGATTAACATATGTAATTAGCAATGTGTTTTGACAGTGAACAATAGAAAAATAAAATGAATAATAATAATAATAATGATAATAATAATAATGGACATATATGTCGAAGAAAATAATGACAAATTATGACTCAATAAATTAAGAATTCTAAAATGTTTATATGTTTGATTTTCACTATATAGAAGGTGAAAACATATTTTGGTCATTTTATTATTCAGTATCTGTTCTACTTTTCAAGTTTGATTATTTACAAATTATTCACAGCAGTCCATTTTCCAACACAAGCAATTTTCTATGCAGATTCCATCTTTGTCTGAGACCTATAATCCTTTAATTGTCCTGAGGTTATATTTTTCAATTCATGCTGAGTTCCTAATACACTATCTAATTTTAAAGATAATAACAGGTCAAATAGTAGTTAAGAAATGAAGACTTTTACATGTTTTTGGACCTCCTCAAGTAGGTCGCATACTAAGCCATAGTGAATATTTGCAAGAATCTTGTGTTGAATAAAATGCAGTCTTAGCTGGGGCTTCATCTTTATAACAATCTCTCTGTTACATTCTTAAATGCATGTTTTAATCATTGCAGCCCTACTCAATGTATACACATATACCCCTCAAAACTTAAATTGCAACACCAAAAAGGAAAAGCCTTGAAATTATGGAAATTACAGGATCACTAGACATGTTAGTGATATGCAAATGCTAAAAAATAGACTCAAAATATTCAAAATCTCAATTTATTCAATATCAAGAATGAGCACCACGTGCAGAAATACACACCCTTAAATGCCTTCATATGCTATTAATAATAATGAGCTTATTAAGGTCTGAGTAATGTTCTGCCACAATGGGAGCACTTGAGTACACAAATCAAGATCTGATGCTGGCAGCTCCTTTTGCAATTGCTGACCATTGACACCCCAGATGTGCTCGAAAGGAGACAAGTCTGAAGATGCTGCAGAACATGGTAGCACGTTTAGGATACATAGGCTGCTCACAGTAGCACATGGAAAATGCTGGCTGGCAGAACCTGGGACACTTTTGAAAAATGGTCATTCTACGACCAAATCAATGTAAAGCCAAGCTGTTAGTATACTGAAAATAAAGACTAGAGGGGTCTGGCTACTGTACATTATTCAACCCTACACCACACTTCTGGGAATAGGACTGGACTGACATTACTTTGTGAAGACCTCTTCATGGCATTGTCCATGTGGTTACCAGAACTATTTCTGGCTAGTGTTGCATCTGAGACAAAAGCGGGAACCATCACTAAAGAGGATAGAAATCCATTCCAGCCTCCATTATGTTTGCTGTGCACCATAATAGCCTATGAAAGTGGTGGTGTAAGCTCAATGGAACACCTGCAGCTGGACATCTGTCTTGTAGCCCAATGTCGTGTAAACGCCTTCGGATGGTTTGTGTAGATATTGTTTGCCACCCTAGGTTTGGGATATGATGCCCAATTTCACTTGTAGTACATAATGTATCAGTACACACCTTTCTTCTAATCAGATGTTCTATTCATGCAGAGATTCACCTTTGTACACCTCTTGCTGTCATTCTATGCATCGCTGTTCACCCAACTAAAGGGACATGCAATGTTGAACTGTGATAACATCTCAGCCTAGGTGCATAGTGATCTGCTGAAGTGATGAACCATAGTCTCTCAGTTAAAGAAGTTCTCTCTAGTGATAATTGTTATTGCTATTACAGACCTGTACCACATTTGTGACAATCCCAGTGTAAGTAGGCTTTATGATCAATAGTTGATGGTGGTTGACAACAGTGTCTGTTAAACTGACCATGTATACATTTGGGTTCTGTATAAATATGGGGTCAGATCTAGGGTCTATGTAAATTTCCTGTTTGATCTAGGGTTTGGGTAAAATTATGGTGTGATCTGGGGTCTGTATACATTTTGGGTCTGATCTTGGGTCTGTATAAATCTGTGTGCTGATTTAGGTAGGGTCTGTATAAATTGGGAGGCTGGTTTGGGGTCTAGTCTGGGGTCTGTATGAATGTGGGGGCTGATCTGCAGTCTGCATTAATTTCAAGGTCTGGTCTAGGAGTATGTATTAATTTTGGGTTCTCATGTAGGGTCTGTAATAAAAATAAAAAGGTGTTGTCCAGTCATGTGAAATTTATTTTTGAAAACTGATTAGAATGCCACAAAAAAGAATGATACTTCTCTCATCCCACTGTTGTCTCAACCAGAGGAGCTCTTGGTGTAATTATTGGGCATGGTTGGATAAGGTGAAGCTCAGGGGAGATGAGTGTGACACAAATATGTCCTCTACCTGGGATATATTACCAGTATTATTTAAACGTGTCATTAATTCCATAGTACTGTACATCAACTGTTGTGGGTTACAAATATATAATAAAACATACAACTATTAACATACTGGTACAGAGGGGGAGAGGACCATGCCTGAAAGAGCCTACAATTAGTGATGAGCGAACTTCGTGTTTTGATGTTCGAGTTCTATGTTTGGGTTCAAGTTTTCTGTCAATTCCGTTATGAATTGCGTTATCACGGACCATAAAGGAATTCTATGACGGAATGCACCACAAAAGCCTTTTAGAGGCATTCCATTTTGCATTTTATCATAATAGAAGTCTATGGGCATCATAACAGATCCATCCTGTTTCCGTTATGCAGGACAGGACTCCTGCATAACGGAAACCAGATGGCAGTTAAGGACCAGTACCTGGAGTGGGAGACTCATGCCAGTCTGCATGAGTGACCAGAAGAAGACGCTGAGCCACAGACCATTGTTTTGCACATGTATTCCTCTGGTAAAGAAGTACACTGCAGAACCTGGCTCTCTTAAATGATTTATTGTTGGGGTGCACCACTTACCTTCCCTCCCAGAGGGCAACAACATCTGGTGACACCTCATCGATGTCTGAAGTACCCAGCGTAGTGTTTGGGCCACCCAAAACCCAGCTACTGCAGTGGGTTTTCAGGTTACTTTAAATGTTTGGATGTTGTGGAAGCATATGATATGCTGAGGTACCAAACACAAGAATTGAATGTGAGAAATCTTGTAGTCGTTTGTGTGAATAATAGATAAGAGGAGAACAAAAAAGTAGGACATGTGAGGATCGGAGATTATGTGTGGGGATGTATCGAAAAAATCAGGTCAGAGATTTAAGGAGGGGGCTTGTTGTGGATGGCCTCTTATGTAGTTGTTAGTATTTTAAACTGAATTCACTGGGCAATGGGAAGCCATTGAAGATATTGGCAGAGGGCTGAGGCAGAATAGAAATGAGAGGAGAGGTTATTTAACTGGACAGCAGAGTTGAGTAAGAATGCTAGATGGAAGGCCACAGAGAAAAATGTTGCAGTAATCCAGGCTGGAGGTGACGAGGGTTTACACTAGCATTTTAGTAGACTCAGGGGTGAGGAGGGGTAAGGAAGAAATAAGAGAGATGCTCTTAAGTTGAAAGCAGTAGGTGGAGGTGAGGGTTTGGATGTGTGGCTTAAAGGACTCCTTAAATTTTATCTCCAGGCAGCGGACCTGTGAGACTGGAGAAAGCATTGCGCCATTTAATTTTTTTCAATGCAAAATATCGGCAATATAATTTTCGCGTACGCGCATACGCAAATGCACTATATGGTACCTAAATGCACTATAAAGAAAGTATATTAGTATATAGCACTCTGCTTCAATCAGTTTTTTTTGGGGGGGCGACTGGTATATCATACCAGTAGAAATTATTAGTTCCAATAACGCTTATCCCTCTATATACCTGCAGTATCACAGCAGAACTGCACATAACTGCCGCACAATACAAATGCACTATAATATACTTTCTAACATAGAAAGAATATTATAACATTGTACAAGGAAGGCAACCCATTAGAATATACTTAAAGATAAAACATAACCTTTAATAATGTTACTATGAGGGTCCATCCATACGTACGTAAGTGTTTTGCGGATCCGCAAAACACGGACACCGGCAATGTGCATTCCGCAATTTGCAGACCGCACATCGCCGGCACTATAATAGAAAATGCCTAATCTTGTCTGAAATTGTGGACAAAAATAGGACAGGTTCTATTTTTTTGCAGAAATGGAAGCACGGATGCAGAAGTGTGGATCCGCAACTGCAGATGCGGGCAGCACATTCTGGCCCCATTGAAAATGAATGGGTCTGCACCCGTTCCGCAAAATTGTTGCTGGGGTTTGCAGGAAGGAGATTATAAGAAAGTAGTGAAGTAGTCCGGTTTAGAAGAGGGGAGTGCAGACTTGAATTTGAGAACAGTTTGTTTGAGATTAAAGGGGTATTCTCATCTTAATGATCACTGTTAAATCTGTTAATGATTTGACAGTGATCATTTTTCTAAATACATGTTATTACCCAATTCCCACCCTTTTTTAGAAAATAATTCCACTCTTACCTGATGTTGTCTTTGGTCTCCCCTGGTTACGGCCACCTCTCCTGTCAAATCCCGCCAGGCCGCACTTGCGCAAAAGACTGAAGGTTCTCTCCCGGCCGGGCCGCCAAATGTCCTGAACGCGCACGCCACCGCGCATGAGCCATTTGATGACTTCTTTCTGGCCAGTATAGTACAGAGCCGCGAACGCGCACACCGGCTATGTACTATACAGTCCAGGAATAAGTTACCATGGCGCATGCGCGGCGGCGTGCGCGTTCAGGACATTGCGCAGCCCGGCCTGGAGACCTCTTCAGTCTTCTGCACAAGCGCAGCCCGTCCGGGAGAAGAATCCAGGAAGTGAACTTCGCGCTCAAGGAAGGTAAGTATGAAAAGGGAAGATGAGAATACCCCTTTAAGTCTTCTTGAGGGTTTTTTAGGGTTCTCTTCCAACGTCATTCTGCAGCTCTGGTTTCTTGTCTCAGTTTTTTGTCTGGTGAGTGTGCCAGTTGTCGATTGATTTGCAGAGTTCTGGTGTGTGCGAGATGGGCGACTGAGTTAAGGGCTGAAGCAATTGTAGTCTAGCAGAAAGCAACGGCTGTATCAGCACCATGAAGGGAAGTGTGGCAGTGGAGCTGCCAGAGGGCCACATGACGGCCATTGAAAGGGTGTATCTCGCCCAGAGGAGCCTGGGTGAGAATAGAAATGTCCCGGCAAAGCATGGAAATGGGGTGTTGTTTGCACCAGGAGTGTGTCACCAAGGGGTCTGGCCTTGGTGGAGTAAAGGCCCTAGATATAGGTGGCCACTAAGCTAGTTGGTGGACACCAAGCTACTTGGCTTAGCTGGCTCCAGCTAGTCCAGGGCAGGCTTTTACTGGGAACAGGCAATGTGTTGGGTGGGTGCCTGTTCCCCATGCTCCACTCTGGGATTTAAGAATATGACAATGTCCAGGGATGCTGTTTAATCCTGTTGCTGGACTTGGGTGGGGCTCTCAGTCTGAGGAAGGAGCAGGCTGTGCTAAAGCCTGTAGGAGCTGAGACCCTCTAACCTTGTGTGGTGTAAGTGCTGCAGTGTTTTTGGTAGCTGGGGGGTAGACCCGGATCCTGCTAGAGAGAGACTATACTGTTTAGTCAGTGGCCAGATGGCTGAGGATTTGTTTTGATTTATGTTGTGGTTGCTGTTTATGCATGAAGACTGCCAAATAAATGCACTGTTTGCACACTAAAGCCTTTGTCTGGAAGAAGTCTGTGAGAATGACCCCCCGAATAAAAAGACGATCCCTTACAAAAGATACTGTGGATAGCGATGAGAGAGAGTCAGAGAGTGTATGAATGGAGAGGTTTTTGAGGTTTCTACGAGGGTGTGCTAGTTTGTGGACTGGAGGGGCAGTTGAGAAGAGAGTGGTTGAGAACATAAGAAGATTGTAGTCTTAGAAGGGGACACAAGGTCTAGCATGTGTCCTTCTCTGTGGGTGGCTGTGGAGTCCAAAGGAGGCAGTAAGAGATAGGAGGTTGGAGGCAGTTGAGTTGTGTGTGTCAATAGGGATGTTGAAGTTTCTGATGATAATAGTGGGGATGTCTGCAGAGAGGAAATGTAGAAGCCAAGTATTGAAATGGTCATAAAAGGCAGCAATGGACTTACACTAGAGCTACAGTATTTTGAGCTTGAAGGGAGAGAAGATACGGACAGAGTGGACTTCGAAAAGGTGGAGTTGAGTTGGAGGTAAAAAGGTGGAGTTGAGTTGACGGAGCAGTTACCTGATAGGAGGAGGCCGACACTACCACCATGTCTGTCTGGGCGGTTTCCCATAGGATAGTGCGGCAGGAGACTTTGTCAGCCATGTTTCCAAGGAATGTAAGTTTCTGGGAAATCAAAAAATTGTGGATGTATCAAAGTTTGTTGCAAATGGAACAAGAGTTCCATAATGCTCCAGATAGAGATATTGGTAAAGCAGGGGTCAGGTGAATGATTATGAGGTTAGAGAAGTGAGAGCAGTTAGTGGCAGGTGCTCTGTGATGGAGGAAAGATAGAACGGTGGGAATTAGACAAGGGGGTCTAGGATTAGGATATATTTCTCCAGCAGTACGAAGAATTAGAGTGAGGGAAAGCAAGTGAGAGTAGGATATTGCAAGAGGTGGCTGACTGTGTATAGATGAGAAGGTTTGAGCGTTTAGACGAAGTTTAGCAGAAGTGGCCAGGTGAGAGGATAAAAGGGAATGTGAAATAAATAGCTCTTTGGCTGGTTTAGAACACAAAATGAAACATTTTTAGTTGATTTAGATATAAAGGAATGAATTGACAAGATTTTGGACAGAAAAGGATTTAACATCTGTTCACTTCCGGTTCAATTCAGGGTATAATTCCAGTGATACACTTAAATGTGGCATTTGGATGTTGCACTCAAATGGAAAAGGTCACAAATGATCACATATCTCCAATATATACATATAAGGAATGCTAATGAATAGGGATGAGCGAACTCGAACTCGAGTTCGGGTTCGTACCGAATTTTGGGGTGTCCGTGACACGGACCCGAACCCGGACATTTTCGTAAAAGTCCGGGTTCGGGTTCGGTGTTCGTCGCTTTCTTGGCGCTTTTGTGACGCTTTCTTGGCGCTTTTTGAAAGGCTGCAAAGCAGCCAATCAACAAGCGTCATACTACTTGCCCCAAGAGGCCATCACAGCCATGCCTACTATTGGCATGGCTGTGATTGGCCAGAGCACCATGTGACCCAGCCTCTATTTAAGCTGGAGTCACATAGCGCCGCCCGTCACTCTGCTCTGATTAGCGTAGGGAGAGGTTGCGGCTGCGACAGTAGGGCGAGATTAGGCAGATTACCTCCTCCAAAGGACTTGATTATTGATCGATCTGCAGCTGTGGGTCATTGAGCTGCTGATACTCAATTGTTCACTGTTTTTAGGCTGCCCAGACCGTTTGTCAGTCACTTTTTTCTGGGGTGATCGGCGGCCATTTTGTGTCTTGTGGTGCGCCAGCACAAGCTGCGACCAAGTGCATTTAACCCTCAATGGTGTGGTTGTTTTTTGGCTAAAGCCTACATCAGGGTGAAGGTGTCACACCAAATGCATTTAACCAGCAATAGTCTGTTTATTTTTTTGCCATATACTACATCAGGGGCAAGCTGCGCCTGTCACCAAGTGCATTTAACCCTCAATGGTGTGGTTGTTTTTTGGCTAAAGCCTACATCAGGGTGAAGCTGTCACACCAAGTGCATTTAACCAGCAATAGTCTGTTTATTTTTTGGCCATATACTACATCAGGGGCAAGCTGCGCCTGTCACTAAGTGCATTTAACCCTCAATGGTGTGCTTGTTTTTTGGCTAAAGCCTACATCAGGGTGAAGCTGTCACACCAAGTGCATTTAACCAGCAATAGTCTGTTTATTTTTTGGCCATATACTACATCAGGGGCAAGCTGCGCCTGTCACCAAGTGCATTTAACCCTCAATGGTGTGGTTGATTTTTGGCTAAAGCCTACATCAGGGTGAAGCTGTCACACCAAGTGCATTTAACCAACAATAGTCTGTTTATTTTTTGGCCATATACTACATCAGGGGCAAGCTGCGCCCGTCACCAAGTGCATTTAACCCTCAGTAGTGTGGTTGGTCAAGCTGTCACACCCAGTGCATTTAACCAGCAATAGAGTGTTTTTTTTTTGGCCATATCCCAGTCTAATTCTGTCAGTAAATCTATACCTGTCACCCAGCTACTAAATACTAGGCCTTAAATTTATATCCCGCTAAATCTGTCGTTACTGGTGTACTGTTCTGGCTGGGCAAGTTATTTAGTGTCCTTCAAAGCACATTTTTTGTTCTGGGTTAAAATACAATTCCCAATTTAGCAATTTCCTAATTTAGTGGTTTCTGCTGTATCAGAGCTATTTTAAATCTATCCCTAAAAGGGTATATAATATTCAAGGTGCACATAGGGTCATTCAGAATAACTTCACACACACGCTACTGTGCATTTCCAAGTCTAATTCCGGAAGTAAATTTATACCTGTCACCCAGCGCCTAAATACTAGGCCTCAAATTTATATTCCGCTAAATATGTCGTTACTGGTGTACTGTTCTGGCTGGGCAAGTTATTTAGTGTCCGTCAAAGCACATTTTTTGTTCTGGGTTGAAATACAATTCCCAATTTAGCAATTTCCTAATTTAGTGGTTTCTGCTGTATCAGGCCTAC
Source organism: Bufo gargarizans (assembly GCF_014858855.1). NCBI lineage: Eukaryota > Metazoa > Chordata > Amphibia > Anura > Bufonidae > Bufo > Bufo gargarizans. The sequence continues at coordinate 279,215,356 of NC_058083.1, read as the reverse complement.
TTTAAATCTATCCCTAAAAGGGTATATAATATTCAAGGTGCACATAGGGTCATTCAGAATAACTTCACACACACGCTACTGTGCATTTCCAAGTCTAATTCTGTCAGTAAATCTATACCTGTCACCCAGCGCCTAAATACTAGGCCTCAAATTTATATCCCGCTAAATCTGTTGTTACTGGTGTACTGTTCTGGCTGGGCAAGTTATTTATTGTCCGTCAAAGCACATTTTTTGTTCTGGGTTGAAATACAATTCCCAATTTAGCAATTTCCTAATTTAGTGGTTTCTGCTGTATCAGGCCTACTTTAAATACATCCCTAAAAGGGTATATAATATTCAAGGTGCACATAGGGTCATTCAGAATAACTTTACACACACGCTACTGTGCATTTCCAAGTCTAATTCCGTCAGTAAATCTATACCTGTCACCCAGCGCCTAAATACTAGGCCTCAAATTTATATTCCGCTAAATCTGTCGTTACTGGTGTACTGTTCTGGCTGGGCAAGTTATTTAGTGTCCGTCAAAGCACATTTTTTGTTCTGGGTTGAAATACAATTCCCAATTTAGCAATTTCCTAATTTAGTGGTTTCTGCTGTATCAGGCCTACTTTAAATCTATCCCTAAAAGGGTATATAATATTCAAGGTGCACATAGCGTCATTCAGAATAACTTCACACACACGCTACTGTGCATTTCCAAGTCTAATTCCGTCAGTAAATCTATACCTGTCACCCAGCGCCTAAATACTAGGCCTCAAATTTATATTCCGCTAAATCTGTCGTTACTGGTGTACTGTTCTGGCTGGGCAAGTTATTTAGTGTCCGTCAAAGCACATTTTTTGTTCTGGGTTGAAATACAATTCCCAATTTAGCAATTTCCTAATTTAGTGGTTTCTGCTGTATCAGGCCTACTTTAAATCTATCCCTAAAAGGGTATATAATATTCAAGGTGCACATAGGGTCATTCAGAATAACTTCACACACACGCTACTGTGCATTTCCAAGTCTAATTCCGTCAGTAAATCTATACCTGTCACCCAGCGCCTAAATACTAGGCCTCAAATTTATATTCCGCTAAATCTGTCGTTACTGGTGTACCGTTCTGGCTGGGCAAGTTATTTATTGTCAGTCAAAGCACATTTTTTGTTCTGGGTTGAAATACAATTCCCAATTTAGCAATTTCCTAATTTAGTGGTTTCTGCTGTATCAGGCCTACTTTAAATCTATCCCTAAAAGGGTATATAATATTCAAGGTGCACATAGGGTCATTCAGAATAACTTCACACACACGCTACTGTGCATTTCCAAGTCTAATTCTGTCAGTAAATCTATACCTGTCACCCAGCGCCTAAATACTAGGCCTCAAATTTATATTCAGCTGAATTTGAATACAATACATTGGGCCAAATAATATTTTTGTTGTTGTGGTGAACGATAACAATGAGGAAAACATCTAGTAAGGGACGTGGACGTGGACATGGTCGTGGTGGTGTTAGTGGACCCTCTGGTGCTGGGAGAGGACGTGGCCGTTCTGCCACATCCACACGTCCTAGTGTACCAACTACCTCAGGTCCCAGTAGCCGCCAGAATTTACAGCGATATATGGTGGGGCCCAATGCCGTTCTAAGGATGGTAAGGCCTGAGCAGGTACAGGCATTAGTCAATTGGGTGGCCGACAGTGGATCCAGCACGTTCACATTATCTCCCACCCAGTTTTCTGCAGAAAGCGCACAGATGGCGCCTGAAAACCAACCCCATCAGTCTGTCACATCACCCCCATGCATATCAGGGAAACTGTCTGAGCCTCAAGTTATGCAGCAGTCTCTTATGCTGTTTGAAGACTCTGCTGGCAGGGTTTCCCAAGGGCATCCACCTAGCCCTTCCCCAGCGGTGGAAGACATAGACTGCACTGACGCACAACCACTTATGTTTTCTGATGATGAGGACATGGGAATACCACCTCAGCATGTCTCTGATGATGACAAAACACAGGTGCCAACTGCTGCGTCTTTCTGCAGTGTGCAGACTGAACAGGAGGTCAGGGAACAAGACTGGGTGGAAGACGATGCAGGGGACGATGAGGTCCTAGACCCCACATGGAATGAAGGTCGTGCCACTGACTTTCACAGTTCGGAGGAAGAGGCAGTGGTGAGACCGAGCCAACAGCGTAGCAAAAGAGGGAGCAGTGGGCAAAAGCAGAACACCCGCCGCCAAGAGACTCCGCCTGCTACTGACCGCCGCCATCTGGGACCGAGCACCCCAAAGGCAGCTTCAAGGAGTTCCCTGGCATGGCACTTCTTCAAACAATGTGCTGACGACAAGACCCGAGTGGTTTGCACGCTGTGCCATCAGAGCCTGAAGCGAGGCATTAACTTTCTGAACCTTAGCACAACCTGCATGACCAGGCACCTGCATGCAATGCATGAACTGCAGTGGAGTAAACACCTTAAAAACAAGGAAGTCGCTCAGGCTCCCCCTGCTACCTCTTCTGCTGCTGCCGCCTCGGCCTCTTCTGCTGCTGCCGCCTCGGCCTCTTCTGCTGCTGCCGCCTCGGCCTCTTCCTCCGCCTCTGGAGGAACGTTGGCACCTGCCGCCCAGCAAACAGGGGGTTGTACCACCAACACCACCACCACCTCCATCACCAAGCGTCCCAACCATGTTACACGGCAGCGTTCAGCTCTCCATCTCACAAACATTTGAGAGAAAGCGTAAATTCCCACCTAGCCACCCTCGATCCCTGGCCCTGAATGCCAGCATTTCTAAACTACTGGCCTATGAAATGCTGTCATTTAGGCTGGTGGACACAGACAGCTTCAAACAGCTCATGTCGCTTTCTGTCCCACAGTATGTTGTTCCCAGCCGCCACTACTTCTCCAAGAGAGCCGTGCCTTCCCTGCACAACCAAGTATCCGATAAAATCAAGTGTGCACTGCGCAACGCCATCTGTAGCAAGGTCCACCTAACCACAGATACGTGGACCAGTAAGCACGGCCAGGGACGCTATATCTCCCTAACTGCACACTGGGTAAATGTAGTGGCAGCTGGGCCCCAGGCGGAGAGCTGTTTGGCGCACGTCCTTCCGCCGCCAAGGATCGCAGGGCAACATTCTTTGCCTCCTGTTGCCACCTCCTCTTTCTCGGCTTCCTCCTCCTCTTCTTCCACCTGCTCATCCAGTCAGCCACACACCTTCACCACCAACTTCAGCACAGCCCGGGGTAAACGTCAGCAGGCCATTCTGAAACTCATATGTTTGGGGGACAGGCCCCACACCGCACAGGAGTTGTGGCGGGGTATAGAACAACAGACCGACGAGTGGTTGCTGCCGGTGAGCCTCAAGCCCGGCCTGGTGGTGTGCTGCATAAAGTGCGGGCCGTCTGTTCGCGCTTCCGGCGTTCACATCCTGCCGCTGCTCGCCTGTCTGCGCTACAGCGTAACTTCGGCCTTCCCGCTCACCGTCTCATATGCGACGTGCCCACCAGGTGGAACTCCACCTTGCACATGCTGGACAGACTGTGCGAACAGCAGCAGGCCATAGTGGAGTTTCATCTGCAGCACGCACGGGTCAGTCGCACTGCGGAACAGCACCACTTCACCACCAATGACTGGGCCTCCATGCGAGACCTGTGTGCCCTGTTGCGCTGTTTCGAGTACTCCACCACCATGGCCAGTGGCGATGACGCCGTTATCAGCGTTACAATACCACTTCTATGTCTCCTTGAGAAAACACTTAGGGCGATGATGGAAGAGGAGGTGGCCCAGGAGGAGGAGGAGGAGGAGGAGGAAGAGGGGTCATTTTTAGCACTTTCAGGCCAGTCTCTTCGAAGTGACTCAGAGGGAGGTTTTTTGCAACAGCAGAGGCCAGGTACAAATGTGGCCAGCCAGGGCCCACTACTGGAGGACGAGGAGGACGAGGAGGAGGTGGAGGAGGATGAGGATGAAGCATGGTCACAGCGGGGTGGCACCCAACGCAACTCGGGCCCATCACTGGTGCGTGGCTGGGGGGAAAGGCAGGACGATGATGATACGCCTCCCACAGAGGACAGCTTGTCCTTACCCCTGGGCAGCCTGGCACACATGAGTGACTACATGCTGCAGTGCCGGCGCAACGACAGCAGAGTTGCCCACATTTTAACGTGTGCGGACTACTGGGTTGCCACCCTGCTGGATCCACGGTACAAAGACAATGTGCCCACCTTACTTCCTGCACTGGAGCGTGATAGGAAGATGCGCGAGTACAAGCGCACGTTGGTAGACGCGCTACTTAAAACATTCCCAAATGTCACAGGGGAACAAGTGGAAGCCCAAGGCCAAGGCAGAGGAGGAGCAAGAGGTCGCCAAGGCAGCTGTGTCACGGCCAGCTCCTCTGAGGGCAGGGTTAGCATGGCAGAGATGTGGAAAAGTTTTGTCAACACGCCACAGCTAACTGCACCACCACCTGATACGCGTGGTGTTAGCAGGAGGCAACATTTCACTAACATGGTGGAACAGTACGTGTGCACACCCCTCCACGTACTGACTGATGGTTCGGCCCCATTCAACTTCTGGGTCTCTAAATTGTCCACGTGGCCAGAGCTAGCCTTTTATGCCTTGGAGGTGCTGGCCTGCCCGGCGGCCAGCGTTTTGTCTGAACGTGTATTCAGCACGGCAGGGGGCGTCATTACAGACAAACGCAGCCGCCTGTCTACAGCCAATGTGGATAAGCTGACGTTCATAAAAATGAACCAGGCATGGATCCCACAGGACCTGTCCGTCCCTTGTCCAGATTAGACATTAACTACCTCCCCTTAACCATATATTATTGTACTTCAGGGCACTTCCTCATTCAATCCTATTTTTATTTTCATTTTACCATTATATTGCGAGGCTACCCAAAGTTGAATGAACCTCTCCTCTGTCTGGGTGCCATGGCCTAAATATATGCCAATGGACTGTTCCAATGTTGGGTGACGTGAAGCTTGATTCTCTGCTATGACATGCAGACTAATTTTCTGCTGACATGAAGCCAGATTCTCTGTTACGGGACCTCTCTCCTCTGCCTGGGCTTAAATATATGCCAATGGACTGTTGCAGTGGTGGCTGACGTGAAGCCTGATTCTCTGCTATGAAATGCAGACTAATTCTCTGCTGACATGAAGCCAGAGTCTCTGTTACGGGACCTCTCTCCTCTGCCTGGGTGCTGGGCCTAAATATCTGACAATGGACTGTTGCATTGGTGGCTGACGTGAAGCCTGATTCTCTTCTATGATATGAAGACTGATTCTCTGCTGACATGAAGTTAGATCCTCTGTTACGGGACCTCTCTCCTCTGCCTGGGTGCTGGGCCTAAATATCTGACAATGGACTGTTGCAGTGGTGGCTGACGTGAAGCCTGATTTTCTGCTATGACATGCAGACTAATTCTCTGCTGACATGAAGCCAGATTGTCTGTTACGGGACCTCTCTCCTCTGCCTGGGTGCTGGGCCTAAATTTATGAAAATGGACTGTGCCAGTGGTGGGTGACGTGAAGCCTGATTCTCTGCTATGACATGAAGACTGATTCTCTGCTGACATGAAGCCAGATTGTCTGTTACGGGACCTCTCTCCTCTGCCTGGGTGCTGGGCCTAAATATCTGACAATGGACTGTTGCATTGGTGGCTGACGTGAAGCCTGATTCTCTGCTATGATATGAAGACTGATTCTCTGCTGACATGAAGCCAGATTGTCTGTTACGGGACCTCTCTCCTCTGCCTGGGTGCTGGGCCTAAATATCTGACAATGGACTGTTGCAGTGGTGGCTGACGTGAAGCCTGATTCTCTGCTAGGACATGCAGACTGATTCTCTGCCAACATGAAGCCAGATTGTCTGTTACTGGACCTCTTTCCTCTGCCTGGGTGCTGGGCCTAAATTTATGAAAATGGACTGTTACAGTGGTGGGTGACGTGAAGCCTGATTGTCTGCTAGGACATGCAGACTGATTCTCTGCCGACATGAAGCCAGATTGTCTGTTACGGGACCTCTCTCCTCTGCCTGGGTGCTGGGCCTAAATTTATGAAAATGGACTGTTGCAGTGGTGGGTGACGTGAAGCCTGATTCTCTGCTATGATATGAAGACTGATTCTCTGCTGACATGAAGCCAGATTGTCTGTTACGGGACCTCTCTCCTCTGCCTGGGTGCTGGGCCTAAATATCTGACAATGGACTGTTGCAGTGGTGGCTGACGTGAAGCCTGATTCTCTGCTAGGACATGCAGACTGATTCTCTGCCGACATGAAGCCAGATTGTCTGTTACGGGACCTCTCTCCTCTGCCTGGGTGCTGGGCCTAAATATATGAAAATGGACTGTTGCAGTGGTGGCTGACGTGAAGCCTGATTCTCTGCTATGACATGCAGACTGATTCTCTGCTGACATGCCAAGACAGATTCTCTGTTACGGGACCTCTCTCCTCTGCTTGGGTGCCGGGGCCTAAATATCTGAGAATGGACTGTTCCAGTGGTGGGTGACGTGAAGCCAGCTTCTCTGCTATGGGACCTCTCTCCAATTGATTTTGGTTAATTTTTATTTATTTAATTTTTATTTTAATTAATTTCCCTATCCACATTTGTTTGCAGGGGATTTACCTACATGTTGCTGCCTTTTGCAGCCCTCTAGCCCTTTCCTGGGCTCTTTTACAACCTTTTTAGTGCCGAAAAGTTCGGGTCCCCATTGACTTCAATAGGGTTCGGGTTCGGGACGAAGTTCGGATCGGGTTCGGATCCCGAACCCGAACATTTCCGGGAAGTTCGGCCGAACTTCTCGAACCCGAACATCCAGGTGTCCGCTCAACTCTACTAATGAATTATAACAGATGTGACCAAGAGCTGAGAGGAGCATTAGGCCTAATCCTCAAAAATAGATGCAAGGAAATAAAGATCAAAATAGATTCCCTCTACACTTATCATTGATAGAAACATACCAGAAAAAAACGGAGGTGTGAATTTTATTCAATTTGAGACTGAATTGTTAGTCAGTGGTGGCAGATAGAGCAGAAGCATACCAAAAAACAAACTATGAGGTATATGTGGATATTACATGCCAGTGACACAGAAAATGGGGTATTCTTCAATAGTGATGTTGTGAACATAAAATTTTCCGTTCGCGAGCGGCGAACGTGAATTTCCGCAAATGTTCACGAACGTGCGAACCGCAATAGACATCAATAGGAAGGAGAATTTGAAAACCCACAGGGACTCTTTGTGGCCACAATAGTGATGGAAAAGTTGTTTCAAGGGGACTAACATCTTGACTGTGGCATGCCGGAGCGGGATCCATGGAAAATTACAAACCGGATTCCCAAAAAGTTGGGACACTATACAAATCGTGAATAAAAACTAAATGCAATGATGTGGAGGTGCCAACTTCTAATATTTTATTCTGAATAGAACATAAATCACGTAACAAAAGTTTAAACTGAGAAAATGTACCATTTTAAGGGAAAAATATGTTGAATCAAAATTTCATGGTGTCAACAAATCCCCAAAAAGTTGGGACAAGGCCATTTTCACCACTGTGTGGCATCTCCCCTTCTTCTTAGAACACTCAACAGACGTCTGGGGACCGAGGAGACCAGTTTCTCAAGTTTAGAAATAGGAATGCTCTCCCATTCTTGTCTAATACAGGCCTCTAACTGTTCAATCGTCTTGGGGCTTCTTTGTTGCGCCTTCCTCTTTATGATGCGCCAAATGTTCTCTGAAAGATCTGGACTGCAGACTGGCCATTTCAGTACCTGGATCCTTCTCCTACGCAGCCATGATGTTGTGATTGATGCAGAATGTGGTCTGGCATTATCTTGTTGAAAAATGCAGGTTCTTCCCTGAAAGAGATGACGTCTGGATGGGAGCATATGTTGTTCTAGAACCTGAATATATTTTTCTGCACTGATGGTGCCTTTCCAGACATGCAAGCTGCCCATGCCACACGCACTCATGCAACCCCATACCATCAGAGATGCAGGCTTCTGAACTGAGCGTTGATAACAACTTGGGTTGTCCTTGTCCTCTTTGGTCCGGATGATATGGCGTCCCAGATTTCCAAAAAGAACTTCGAATCATGACTCGTCTGACCACAGAACAGTCTTCCATTTTGCCACACTCCATTTTAAATGATCCCTGGCCCAGTGAAAATGCCTGAGCTTGTGGATCTTGCTTAGAAATGGCTTCTTCTTTGCACTGTAGAGTTTCAGCTGGCAACGGCGGATGGCACGGTGGATTGTGTTCACTGACAATGGTTTCTGGAAGTATTCCTGAGCCCATTCTGTGATTTCCTTTACAGTAGCATTCCTGTTTGTGGTGCAGTCTCGTTTAGGGGCCCGGAGATCATGGGCATCCAGTATGGTTTTACGGCCTTGACCCTTACGCACAGAGATTGTTCCAGATTCTCTGAATCTTCGGATGATGTTATGCACAGTTGATGATAATAGATGCAAAGTCTTTGCAATTTTTCGCTGGGTAACACCTTTCTGATATTGCTCCACTATCTTTCTGCGCAACATTGTGGGAATTGGTGATCCTCTACCCATCTTGGCTTCTGAGAGACACTGCCTCTCTGATAAGCTCTTTTTATACCCAATCATGTTGCCAATTGACCTAATTAGTGTTAATTGGTCTTCCAGCTCTTCGTTATGCTCAAATTTACTTTTTACAGCCTCTTATTGCTACTTGTCCCAACTTTTTTGGGATTTGTTGACACAGTGAAAATTTGAATCAACCTATTTTTCCTTTAAAATGATACATTTACTCGGATTAAACGTTTGATCTGTCATCTACGTTCTATTACAAATAAAATACAGGTCCTTTTAAAAAAATTAGCATATTGTGATAAAGTTCATTATTTTCTGTAATGTACTGATAAACATTAGACTTTCATATATTTTAGATTCATTACACACCAACTGAAGTAGTTCAAGCCTTTTATTGTTTTAATATTGATGATTTTTGCATACAGATCATGAAAACCCAAATTTCCTATCAAAAAAAATTAGCATATTTCATCCGACCAATAAAAGAAAAGTGTTTTTAATACAAAAAAAAGTCAACCTTCAAATAATTATGTTCAGTTATGCACTCAATACTTGGTCGGAAATCCTTTTGCAGAAATGACTGCTTCAATGCGGCGTGGCATGGAGGCAATCAGCCTGTGGCACTGCTGAGGTGTTATGGAGGCCCAGGATGCTTCGATAGCGGCCTTAAGCTCATCCAGAGTGTTGGGTCTTGCGTCTCTCAACTGTCTCTTCCCAATATCCCACAGATTCTCTATGGGGTTCAGGTCAGGAGAGTTGGCAGGCCAATTGAGCACAGTAATACCATGGTCAGTAAACCATTTACCAGTGGTTTTGGCACTGTGAGCAGGTGCCAGGTCGTGCTGAAAAATGAAATCTTCATCTCCATAAAGCTTTTCAGCAGATGGAAGCATGAAGTGCTCCAAAATCTCCTGATAGCTAGCTGCATTGACCCTGCCCTTGATAAAACACAGTGGACCAACACCAGCAGCTGACATGGCACCCCAGACCATCACTGACTGTGGGTACTTGACACTGGACTTCAGGCATTTTGGCATTTGCCTCTCCCCAGTCTTCCTCCAGACTCTGGCACCTTGATTTCCGAATGACATTCAAAATTTGCTTTCATCCGAAAAAAGTACTTTGGACCACGGAGCAACAGTCCAGTGCTGCTTCTCTGTAGCCCATGTCAGGCGCTTCTGCCGCTGTTTCTGGTTCAAAAGTGGCTTGACCTGGGGAATGCGGCACCTGTAGCCCATTTCCTGCACACACCTGTACACGGTGGCTCTGGATGTTTCTACTCCAGACTCAGTCCACTGCTTCCGCAGGTCCCCCAAGGTCTGGAATCGGTCCTTCTCCACAATCTTCCTCATGGTCCGGTCACCTCTTCTCGTTGTGCAGCGTTTTCTGCCACACTTTTTCCTTCCCACAGACGTCCCACTGAGGTGCCTTGATACAGCACTCTGGGAACAGCCTATTCGTTCAGAAATTTCTTTCTGTGTCTTACCCTCTTGCTTGAGGGTGTCAATGATGGCCTTCTGGACAGCAGTCAGGTCGGCAGTCTTACCCATGATTGCGGTTTTGAGTAATGAACCAGGCTGGGAGTTTTTAAAAGCCTCAGGAATCTTTTGCAGGTGTTTAGAGTTAATTAGTTGATTCAGATGATTAGGTTAATAGCTCGTTTAGAGAACCTTTTCATGATATGCTAATTTTTTTAGATAGGAATTTTGGGTTTTCATGAGCTGTATGCCAAAATCATCAATATTAAAACAATAAAAGGCTTGAACTACTTCAGTTGGTGTGTAATGAATCTAAAATATATGAAAGTCTAATGTTTATCAGTACATTACAGAAAATAATGAACTTTATCACAATATGCAAATTTTTTTAGAAGGACCTGTATTGACATTTGCCATCTCCACATCATTGCATTCAGTTTTTATTCACAATTTGTTTAGTGTCCCAACTTTTTTGGAATCCGGTTTGTACGTAGTTGATGCAGAGTGTGGTAAGTTGAAATCGCAATGCGATTTATAGAACTTGAATTAATCGCATTGCGATTTCAACTTAGAGCTTCTGCCGACTTCCGTGCTCATGGAGCGTCCCCATCACCATGCTAGAATATACTGTCGGATTTGAGAAAGTTGTAATCGCAATGCGATTAATGCAGGTTATATTAATCGCATTGCGAATTCAACTTAGAGCTGGGTTCCTAATGGTTGTTGTATTGCTAGAATAGAACGAAGATTGAGAATATAGTGCTATATTCGTTATATTCGTCAATTCTAGCAATACAACCATTAGGAACTTAGCTTGAATTCGCAATGCGATTAATATAACCTGCATTATTCGCATTGCGATTACAACTTAGATCTGAGTTCCTAATGGTTGTATTGCTAGAATATAATGAAGATTGAGAATATAATGCTATATTTGTTATATTCGTCAATTCTAGCAATAAAACCATTAGGAACTTAGCTTGCGTTCGCTAGCTTGAATTCGCAATGCGATTAATATAACCTGCATTATTCGCATTGCGATTACAACTTAGATCTGAGTTCCTAATGGTTGTATTGCTAGAATTGACAACGAATATAGCACTATATTCTCAATCTTCATTATATTCTATCAATATAACCATTAGGAACCCAGCTCTAAGTTGTAATCGCAATGCGATTAATATAACCTGTATTAATCGCATTGCGATTACAACTTTGTGACACTGCAGCTTCAGAATTAATCTAAGATGGATGCTGTCCTTGCTTTTTGATAGGCGGTGGGAGGGTCTGGGAGGGAGGGTATGCTGATTGGCTGGAATGTGTCTGCTGACTGTGAGGTACAGTGTCAAAGTTTGTTCAATGATGACGTATAGGAGGCGGACCGAACATCGCATATGTTCGCCCGCAGCGGCGAACGCGAACAAGCTATGTTCGCCGGGAACTATTTGCTGGCGAATAGTTCGGGACATCTCTATTCTTCAATCGTTTCAAATTAATAGGCCACAGCACTCTTTCTAAGATTGGCAAGAGTGGGTGCACGTCCGGATTGTGTTCTGTAGCTCCACCTCAAGTACTGTAGATATCACACAAATAGTTAGACAGCACTCCGTGATAATGATGATGATAAGTGATAATTTATTTCATATTATTTCAGCAGGAAACAGTGGTACATCAGTTGCTTGCAACATTTCGGGCTAACATACGCCCTTCATCAGGCACTAGTAGGACCACAGCTTGAGTATTGCCGGCACATGGAAAATGGTGATCCTGTGTTAGCTATAAGTACTCTACTTCACAGCTGTGTATACATCTACACTGAACAAAAATATAAACGCAACACTTTCGGTTTTGCTCCTATTTCGCATGAGCTGAACTCAAAGATCTGAAACATTTTCTACATACGCAAAAGACCCATTACTCTCAAATATTGTTCACAAATCTGTTTAAATTGCCGAGATAATCCATCCCACCTCACAGGTGTGGCATATCAATGAATATTGCACAGGTGTGCCTTAGACTGCACACAATAAAAGGACACTCTGACACGTGCACAGTTTTATCTTACTGGGGGGGGGGGGGGGGGGGTTAGAAAACCAGTCAGTATCTGGTGTGGTCACAATTTGCCTCACGCAGTGCAACATATCTCCGTCGCATAGAAATGATCAGGTTGTTGATTGTGGCCTGTGGAATGTTGGTCCATTCGTCTTCAATATCCCCCCTCTTTTTGTTTTCGTTTATCATTTCCCTATTCCTCCTGTTCCCTCTTTCTCCCCCCTCCCCCTTCCCATCCCTCCCCCCCTCCTTTCGCCCTTACATCCCACTTCCACTTATCACCCCCATCCCACCGCCATGCAAACCCCGCCCCTCCCCCGATGTAATACACCACCACCCCCGATTCAATACACCTCTTTTCCCCAGTCATTCAACCATCACCCCGGATTTATTATACCTTTTTTCCTATTCATTAAACCATCACTTCCATCACCACCACACACACACACCCTGTTTCCCTGCAGACATATACATAAAATAAAAATAAAAATACATATTCATACACACATATATATCCCCCACCAACACCGCATGGCCTGTCACCAATTTCCCATAAACTTTCACTTGCATGACCGTAATCTTTAACTTTTAGTCCACTTCAGCAGGACACAAGTGACGGAATTAATTTATTTATTTGTTTATTTATTCCATTTATTCCATTATAAACTTTCACTTGCTTGACCGTAATCTTTAACTTTTAGTCCACTTCAGCAGGACACAAGTGACGGAATTCATTTATTTATTTATTTGTTTATTTATTCCATTTACTCCAGCAGGACATTGATACATCCCTCAATTTACACCATACCAGTATAATCCACGGCACATCCATTCCTTAGCTGTCCCCCCTCCTCCCCATCACTCAATTTTCCCTTCTACACTCCCCGACCAGACTCTTGGCTGCTCCACCGTCCCCACGATCAATCATCTGAGCCGAGTCTCCGGCAGCGCTCTGCCCCGCCCCCCGAGACAGCGTCACTGACTCAGAACCCGCCCACCGCCATTGGCCTTCGCCTCCCTCATCCCCTCTCCCTCCTGCTACTCCGCTCACTCCATGCGATGAGCGCTCTACCTCCGGCAGCACCAAGCACCCGCCCCGACCCACCCACCGGCCCGCGTCACCGATACTGCACCTGCCCACCTCCAGCTCCTCTCGCCCTCCCCGGCCCCCTCTCTGCCCCCCGACCAGCGTCATCACCCAGTCCCGCCCACCTCACGTGTCCAGCTATTCAACGTCGGCCCATTCAAATACGCCGACCATGCGCGCCTTTTTGTGCAGGGGCCCGACTAAGCTGTTTGTGTGTGGCATGCTATATGTGTGTAGTAGAGCTGTATGTGTTCAACAGAACTGTATGGGTGTAGTAGGTGCATTTAATGAGGTGAACAAATGTACTATTGCTGGTTGTTACAATGGTCAGCAGATGATTCAATAAGGATAACAGGAGCTGATCAAAAGTAATCCCCCCCCCACACACACACACACACTGTACCTTAAACGTATGGACCTTGACCCTTTCACTTCATTTAAACACCAGTAAACCACATTTCCTTCAAAGAGGTTTCTTCCCTAACATATATAAAAAATGAAGCAGAGCGCAACATCAAATAATACCTTTGGTAACAGAGTATATAGAGATAAGGACAAATTGTAGGTGCTCACTTGGTGTTGTTGTGATTAGCCACAACAACTACATTAGCAGAGATTGGGCCCCAACAGGGGTTCATATCAGCAGCAAAGGTCGCATGATCCACGTCACTTGGAATAAACAGACCACTTCTCCAGATGGGCAAGCAATTGTTTTAAAGAAAAAATAAAATTGCTTGTACCCATGTTAGATCCAGTATAAAGTATCTTTATTCAGGATAGCATTTAAAAGTAGATAAATGCATTTTGAGGACCAGACACTTCTACAGTTACACAGGACAATGTGACACTTTCTAATCAGTTGTCTAAACCATACTCAATTTATACCCAAAGATACAATAATGTATGTGACTCTCAAAACTGTTTTCTTCACTAAGCCACCATGTCATACCTGTATGTCATGGACTGCACTGCCTTAAGACACCATGACGTACAGGTTCATCATGGCAGCAATCTGTCACATTATTTTTTTCACTAATGCTTTTACTGTGTGAACCAAAATAAAATAGGAAAAACAGATATAATAGTTATTTCCACGTCCGTAACAACCTGCTGTTTAAAAATATCACATGATCTATCCCCTAAGGTAAATGCCGTAAAAAAATGTAAACTGTGTCAAAAAAGCCATTTTTGTCACCTTACATTAAAAAACGCAATACCAAACAATCAAAAAGTCTAATATAGTCCAAAATGGTTCCAATCAAACCGTCACCTCATCCTGCAAAAAATGAGGCTCTAAATGAGACAATCACCCAAAAAATAAATTGTGCTAAAAAAAAAACATGTTCAGGGAAAGATTATTCAAGATGTAGGGAAAGGATAGTGAGCCAATCAGCAGCCAGCCAGCCCTGTGATGTCACAATATAAACGGAGAACAGGGTGCAATAGGAGAGTGTACAGCCTGGGTAATATGAGTGATTACTATTACACCTTGCTGCACTAATTGGGGATCCAAATTGCAGTTATACTGCTGCTTTTAGGTTATTTGCATTATATGATACATCACTAATTCCAGCAAACCTTGCTTGTGATCGGGGTGTAAGTTCTGTGTGATACAGCTATTTACGGTGTATATTAATAGGAAAGATATGTACGTCCTATTAGCCATTCTGCATTGATTTTACATTGATTTATTTTTTTGGGGGGGCGATGTATTAATAGAACAAAAAAAATTAGAGAAAAATAAAGGATTATATAGCACTATATTAGCTAAATTACATGCATATCTATGTGTATTTTACGAAATTTCGGAATATTGCTCTAACTTCGTCTTTTAGAATATTCGTGATATTCTAAAAGACGAAGTTAGAGCACTATTGCGAAATTTCGTAAAATACACATATTAGCCTAGCCGTGGTCAATTAGTCATAGGAACGTTGCCATATACTATCAGAAGAAAAAATCGCAATACGCGATTAATTAAATCGCATATTATTCGCGATAATTGGAATAATTACGAATATTCGATTTCGACGAATATAACACGAATATTCAATCGAATATTCGCAAAATATTGCGAAATCGAATATGGCACCTCCCGCTCATCACTACTTAGATTCTGCCATTTTCCAGTGTACTTAGTGCAGGGAGAGATGTCTACAGGCGCTAGGGACAGTGTTAGAAAAAAACGTCATTGTGTTAAAAAAAAAAAGATTTACAAGTGCAGGGTAAGATAATTCAAGGTGTATCGAAAGGATAGGGATGAATCATTCCTCAGATTTTATGTTGAAAAAGATTCAGTAGGGGAGGTTACAGCCTGGGTAATAGGAACATTCCTATTACACCTTGCAGCATTGACTAGGGATCCTAATTGCCATTATACAGCTCTGTAATTCCAGCAAACCGTTCTTATTAGGGTGCAAGTGCTACAGGCATTAACAGGGTTTATTACAAGGAAATATTTATATGTCTTATTTGTCCTTGTGCGGTGCAGTTATATGTTCCCAGTATCAGTGGGAAAAAAGGGGCTTAGGGTACTTTCACACTAGTGTTTTTCTTTTCCGCTATTCAGTTCCGTACTAGGGGCTCAATACCTGAAAAAAATTATCAGTTTTATCTTAATGCATTCTGAATGGAAAGCAATCCGTTCAGTATGCATCAGGATGTCTTCGGTTCAGTCACTGTACAGTTTTTGGATGGAGAAAATACCACAGCATGCTGTGGTATTTTCTCTGTCCAAAATTCCAGAACACTTGCAGAATACCAGATACGGCATTATTTTACATTGAAATGCATAAATGCAAGATCCTGCCCTAAGTGTTCTGGAAAAAAGGATCTGGTTTTGCAGTCTGCGCATCTGCAGACCTTTAAAAATGTGAAAAAAATAAACACCGGATCCATTTTTCCAGATGACAACCGGAGAGACTTATCTGGTATTGCAATACATTTGTGAGACGGATCCACATCCCGATCTGTCTACAAATGGTATCCGTTTTCATAAAGGCTGCAGGTTTAAAAGTACCCTTATTAGCTGTTGTGTGGTGTAGTGTGAAAATTACAGCCCTTTTTGTCGTGTATTAGTGGCAAAAGTAAAATATATTTGCCGGTCAGCGGTACAGTTATCTGTTGTAAAGCCTTTTGTGGCGTGTTTTAGCGCAAAAAGAAAAAATATATTTGCCACTCAGCGGTGCTGTTATCTGTTCTAAAGCCTTTTGTGATGTGTATTAGCGTAATAAAATATATATATATAGTACAGACCAAAAGTTTGGACACCATTCAAAGAGTTTTCTTTATTTTCATGACTATGAAAATTGTAGATTCACACTGAAGGCATCAAAACTATGAATTAACACATGTGGAATTATATACATAACAAAAAAGTGTGAAACAACTGAAAATATGTCATATTCTAGGTTCTTCAAAGTAGCCACCTTTTGCTTTGATTACTGCTTTGCACATTCTTGGCATTCTTTTGATGAGCTTCAAGAGGTAGTAACTTGAAATGGTTTTCACTTCACAGGTGTGCCCTGTCAGGTTTAATAAGTGGGATTTCTTGCCTTATAAATGGGGTTGGGACCATCAGTTGTGTTGTGGAGAAGTCAGGTGGATACACAGCTGATAGTCCTACTGAATAGACTGTTAGAATTTGTATTATGGCAAGAAAAAAGCAGCCTCAGTAAAGAAAAACGAGTGGCCATCATTACTTTAAGAAATGAGGGTCAGTCAGTCAGAAAAATTGGGAAAACTTTGAAAGTGTCCCCAAGTGCAGTCACCAAAACCATCAAGCGCTACAAAGAAACTAGCTCACATGCGGACCGCCCCAGGAAAGGAAGACCAAGAGTCACCTCTGCTGCAGAGGATAAGTTCATCCGAGTCACCAGCCTCAGAAATGGCAGGTTAACAGAAGCTCAGATTAGAGACCAGGTCAATGCCACACAGAGTTCTAGCAGCAGACACATCTCTAGAACAACTGTTAAGAGGAGACTGTCTGAATCAGGCCTTTATGGTAGAATATCTGCTAGGAAAACCACTGCCAAGGACAGGCAACAAGCAGAAGAGACTTGTTTGGGCTAAAGAACACAAGGAATGGACATTAGAACATTGGAAATCTGTGCTTTGGTCTGATGAGTCCAAATTTGAGATCTTTGGTTCCAACCACCGTATCTTTGTGCGACGCAGAAAAGGTGAGCGGATGGACTCTACATGCCTGGTTCCCACCGTGAAGCATGGAGGAGGAGGTGTGATGGTGTGGGGGTGCTTTGCTGGTGACACTGTTTGGGATTTATTCAAAATTGAAGGCATACTGAACCAGCATGGCTACCACAGCATCTTGCAGTGGCATGCTATTCCATCCGGTTTGCGTTTAGTTGGACCATCATTTATATTTCAACAGGACAATGACCCCAAACACACCTCCAGGCTGTGTAAGGGCTATTTGACCATGAAGGAGAGTGATGGGGTGCTGTGCCAGATGACCTGGCCTCCACAGTCACTGGACCTGAACCCAATCGAGATGGTTTGGGGTCAGCTGGACTGCAGAGTGAAGGCTAAAGGGACAACAAGTGCTAAGCATCTCTGGGAACTCCTTCAAGACTGTTGGAAGATCATTTCAGGTGACTACCTCTTGAAGCTCATCAAGAGAATGCCAAGAGTGTGCAAAGCAGTAATCAAAGCAAAAGGTGGCTACTTTGAAGAACCTAGAATATGACATTTTCAGTTGTTTCACACTTTTTTGTTATGTATATAATTCCACATGTGTTAATTCATAGTTTTGATGCCTTCAGTGTGAATCTACAATTTTCATAGTCATGAAAATAAAGAAAACTCTTTGAATAAGAAGGTGTGTCCAAACTTTTGGTCTGTACTGTATTTGCCGCTCAGCGGTGCAGGCATTTTTTGTAAAGCCTTTTGTGACGTGTATTAGTAGAAAAAGAAAAAATATATTTGCCGCTCAGCTGTGCAGTTATCTGTTGTAAAGCCTTTTGTGGCATGTATTAGCGCAGAAAGAAAATATATATTTGCGCTCAGCGGTGAAGTTATATGTTTTAAGGCCCTTTCTTATGTTTGTTAGTGGGGGGGGGGGGAGGGCTTATTAGCCGTTGTGTGGTGAAGTGAGAAAATTACATACTTTTTTGGGGTGTTTAAATTTCCTTTTTATTTTTTTATATGATCTAACAGTATGTCAGACAGAGAAGTGCCAGGCCCTGAACAGGGGAGTGGCAGAGGCCTAAATGTTTCTGGTGCAGTCAGAGGTCGCAGTAGATTAATGGGCCGTGGCAGCAGTGGACACTTCGAGAAGCCTGAGCTCCCAGTTAGTATTGAGCGAATTCTAATCGCGAATATCAGCACTTCGAGAATTCGCAAATATTTAGAATATAGTGCTATATACAGTATTCATAATGACGAATATTCATAATTTTTTTCCCATCTGAACACTGAATAATTCCTCTCTGCTTCTTGCTTGTGGGTAGAGTTGAGCGGACACCTGGATGTTCAGGTTCGACGGGTTCGGCCGAACTTCACAAAAAAGTTTGAGTTCGGGACCCGAACTTGACCCCGAACCCCATTGAAGTCAATAGGGACCCGAACTTTTGAGCACTAAAATGTAATAGAAAGGGCTAGAGGGCTGCAAATGCCATCAAAATGTGGTAAAGAGCATGGCAAGTGCTCTTCAAAGAAATGTGGATAGGCAAATTACTTTAACCGCCTCCCGACCGCTGAACGCACGGATGCGTCCTGGAGGCGGTCGATTCATTCCTCCTGGACGCATCCGTGCGTCCTCTCGCGAGACGCGAGATTTCGGACTGAGCCGGCCCGCGCATGCGCATCGCGGGCCGGCAAAAGTTACAGGAGTATTTCGTCAGCAACCTGCCAGCCAATGATCGTCACTGGCAGGTTGCTGATTTTTTAAAAATCGAATCAGAAGCCAGCTAACACATCATATTAGTAAATATGATGTGTTAAATGCCTTCCCTGCTCCTCTGCTGGTCCTTTTCGTCGGTTGGTCTCAGCAGAGGAGCAGGCTTCACAGTGAGTACACCAGCGATCAGTTAGCGCCCAGCCCACCGCACCGCAGTCACTTATTCGCTGATTAGCGTATCGCTAATCAGCATTTGTACTTTTATAGTATCTGTAAGTGATCAAAACTGATCACAGTCAGATCTATAATAGTATTAGTGTCACCGTAGTTCGCCCTCCACCCAAAACGCAGTGTTTGCCCGATCAGGCCTGATCGGTCGCCCACACGTGCGTTCACCCACGCCCGCCCCGCCGCAGTGACAAAATTTTTTTTTTTTTTTATCACTGCACATTCACTTTACAAGCGCTGCGGCGATAAAAAAAATCAGTTTTGATATTTTTTATCAACCGCAGAGGCCTTCGGTACTTCGCTAGCCTCCCATTTGTAAGACAGGCTTGCTTTTTTTCTTGGGTAGTCTTATGGAATACCCCTAAATTTAGTTGCCCAAATGTCAAACAGGGGGTATTCTTCTGAAGAGGCCTACAGGCTTCTGACCCAGTCGGATGAGGAATGGGAACCCTCATCTGATGAATCTAGCGGGTCAGAATATGAACCTGTAGAAAGCAGTGGGAGTCTGACTCAAAGTTCGGACGGGGAGGTTGAGGTCCCTGATACCACCAGGCGTACCCGGCCCCGTGTCGCAAGACCACAGGTTGCGCAGGATCCGCTTCAAGGGCAGCAGAGTGGGGCTGGCTCTGTCGGATTACGTGGTGAGGCATACACCAGCAGCGCGGCCCATCCTGGACCTAGTACCAGCACTGCATGGTGAAGTGGCGAGCACCAGAACGGCAGTTGAAGCTGGTACGGTGGCACGTGCATTAGTTACCCCGTCGCAGCCACCGCAAAGATGGTCCCGTAGACCCCCTAGAATCCATGAGGTTCTGGCAAACCCTGATTGGCAGTCCCCAACTTCAGCCGCACCTGTAGTTCCCCCTTTCACCGCCCAGTCTGGAGTTCAGGTTGAGACAGCTCAGATCGGTTCGGCCCTGGGATTTTTTGAGCTGTTCTTGACTGCAGAGCTCTGGGACTTAGTTGTGGCAGAAACAAATCGGTATGCCACACAATTTATAACCGCCAACCCAGGAAGCTTTTATGCCCAGCCTTTCCGGTGGAAACCAGTCCAAGTTTCCAA
Organism: Bufo gargarizans; assembly: GCF_014858855.1. Lineage (NCBI taxonomy): Eukaryota > Metazoa > Chordata > Amphibia > Anura > Bufonidae > Bufo > Bufo gargarizans. Next base: position 279,195,054 of record NC_058083.1, on the reverse strand, counting down.
AATTAAAATTTTTCTGGGCCTTCTCCTCAACATGGGTCTAACTAAAAAGCATGAATTGCGGTCATATTGGTCCACGAACCCAATTCATCACATACCCATGTTCTCTGCTGCTATGTCCAGGACACGATTCGAGACCATCCTGCGTTTCCTGCACTTTAGCGACAATAGCACTTCTCGTCCCAGAGGCCACCCAGCTTTTGACCGGCTCCACAAAATTCGGCACCTCATAGACCACTTCAACCAGAAATTTGCAGATTTGTATACCCCAGAGCAAAACATCTGCGTAGACGAGTCCCTAATGCATTTTACCGGGCGCCTTGGCTTCAAACAATACATCCCAAGCAAGCACGCCCGGTATGGGGTCAAATTGTATCAGCTCTGTGAAAGGGCCACAGGCTATACCCACAAATTTCGTGTCTATGAGGGAAAAGATCAGACCCTGGAGCCGGTCGGTTTCCCTGACTACCTGGGGAGCAGTGGGAAGACAGTCTGGGACTTGGTGTCACCCTCATTTGGCAAGAGGTACCATCTTTATGTGGACAATTTCTACACAAGTGTGGCCCTCTTCAGGTATTTGTTTCTAGAACAGATTGGCTGCTGTGGCACCGCGCGAACTAGTCACGCGGGCTTCCCCCAACGGCTCGTTACCACCCGTCTTGCAAGGGGGGAGAGGGTTGCCTTGTGTAACCAAGAACTGCTCGCGGTGAAATGGAGAGACAAGCGTGACGTTTACATGCTCTCCTCCATTCACGCAGACACGACAATCCAAATTGAGCGAGCAACCCGTGTCATTGAAAAGCCCCTCTCAGTCCACGACTATAACCTTCACATGGGAGGGGTGGACTTCAATGACCAGATGTTGTCTCTGTATTTAGTGTCCCCCCGCACCAGACGCTGGTATAAGAAGGTGTCTGTATATTTAATTCAATTGGCTGCATATAATAGTTTTGTTCTCTACGGTAAGGCTGGGAGAACTGGATCCTTCCTCAAATTTCAGGAAGAGATCATCGAGAACCTCCTGTATCCAGGAGGTTCCGTGGCCCCATCCACCAGTGTAGTTAGCCGTCTACACGAGCGACATTTCCCCAATGTCGTACCTCAACCCAACAGTCACCCCGAAAAAGATGTCATGTCTGTAGCAGGAGTGGAATAAGGCGTGACACCCGCTATTTCTATCCTGACTGCCCTGACCACCCTGCCCTATGCTTAGGGGAGTATTTCCGGAAGTACCACACACAGGTACACCTAGCATAGGGATCACATCTCACCAGGACAGGCACACAGGGCTATTAGGACCCATTTACACACAGAGCTGCTGCAAACCTCTCCTTTCACCTGGGACAAAGTGCATAATGTACTTCGCCACATCTTTGGGCGATTTGCGCTTTGCACATTGTCCCATGGGGAAGGAGAGGTTTGTCCTATAAAGGTAAAAAAATAAAAATCACCAGTAAGCAAAAAGGTAAACGTTCAGTTCAAAAAGTTAAAGTTTATATGTTCTGTTCAAAAGTTATTATAAAGTTAATAAAATGTATTGCGTTGCGGCCTGTTTTTTTTTTTTTTTTTTTTTACCTTCCAGGTGGACCATCCGATCGACTAGCTGCAGCACTGATGTGCATTCTGACAGAAGCATTGCGCTGCTGTCAGATTACACACAAGTCGGTGTATGCGGCGCTGCAAGACGAGATTTCTCCTCTGCAGTAAAAGATACGTTTGCCGAGGCATATGAGCTGAGGAGGTGGCGGTGTTCATATGATTTGGCAAACACTTTGTATATATATAAAAAAAAAAGATTTATTCATCCACATCGATTGATGTGAATGGAGAAATCGGGTTTGCCAGGGCATACGAGCTAAGTTGGTATGGATGTTGGGCGGAGCTCCTATGTCCTGGCAGACGCCTTTCCCTTCCTTTTTTTGGGGGGGCAGAGATTTTTTCATCCACATTGATTGTTGTGAATGAAGAAATCAGTGCCGTTAATTCTTTTCTTTCAGCCCAGAGGCTGAACGGAAAAAAAAAATCTCATTACCTGTATGCTCAATATAAGGAGAATAGCAGAAACTCCTAATGCTGGCCATACATGTAATGATTGCAGAGACCCTCAAATGCCAGGGCAGTACAAACACCCCACAAATGACCCCATTTTGGAAAGAAGACATCCCAAGGTATTAGCTGAGGGGCATATTGAGTCCATGAAAGATTGAAATTTGTGTCCCAAGTTAGCGGAAAGTGAGACTTTGTGAAAAAAAACAATAAAAAAATCAATTTCCGCTAACTTATGCCAAAAAAAAGAAAAATTCTATGAACTCGCCAGGCCCCTCATTGAATACCTTGGGGTGTCTTCTTTCCAAAATGGGGTCACATGTGGGGTATTTATACTGCCCTGGTTTTTTAGGGGCCCTAAAGCGTGAGAAGAAGTCTGGGATCCAAATGTCTAAAAATGCCCTCCTAAAAGGAATTTGGGCACCTTTGCGCATCTAGGCTGCAAAAAAGTGTCACACATGTGGTATCGCCGTACTCAGGAGAAGTTGGGGAATGTGTTTTGGGGTGTCATTTTACATATACCCATGCTGGGTGAGAGAAATATCTTGGCAAAAGACAATATTTCCCATTTCTTTATACAAAGTTGGCATTTGACCAAGATATTTATCTCACCCAGCATGGGTATATGTAAAATGACACCCCAAAACACATTCCCCAACTTCTCCTGAGTATGGAGATACCAGATGTGTGACACTTTTTTGCAGCTTATGTGGGCAAAGAGGCACACATTCCAAAGAGCACCTTTCGGATTTCACCGGTCATTTGTTACAGATTTTGATTGCAAACTACTTCTCACGCATATGGGCCCCTAAAATGCCAGGGCTGTATTACTACCCCACAAGTGACCCCATTTTGGAAAGAAGACACCCCAGGGTATTCCGTGAGGGGCATGGCGAGTTCCTAGAATTTTTTATTTTTTGTCACAAGTTATCGGAATATGAGACTTTGTAAGAAAAAAAAAATCATCATTTTCCGCTAACTTGTGACAAAAAATTAAAAATTCTAGGAACTCGCCATGCCCCTCACGGAATACCTTGGGGTGTCTTCTTTCCAAAATGGGGTCACTTGTGGCGTAGTTATACTGCCTTGGCATTTTAGGGGCCCATATGCGTGAGAAGTAGTTTACAATCAAAATGTGTAAAAAATGGCCTGTGAAATCCGAAAGGTGCTCTTTGGAATGTGTGCCCCTTTGCCCACCTTGGCTGCAAAAAAGTGTCACACATGTAGTATCGCCGTACTCAGGAGAAGTTGGGGAATGTTTTTTGGGGTGTCATTTTACATATACTCATGCTGGGTGAGAGAAATATCTTGGCAAAAGACAACATTTCCCATTTTTTTATACAAAGTTTGCATTTGACCAAGATATTTATCTCACACAGCATGGGTATATGTAAAATGACACCCAAAAACACATTCCCCAACTTCTCCTGAGTACAGCGATACCTGATGTGTGACACTTTTTTGCAGCCTAGGTGGGCAAAGGGGCACACATTCCAAAGAGCACCTTTCGGATTTCACCGGTCATTTTTTACAGATTTTGATTGCAAACTACTTCTCACGCATATGGGCCCCTAAAATGCTAGGGCAGTATAACTACCCCACAAGTGACCCCATTTTGGAAAGAAGACCCCCCAGGGTATTCCGTGAGGGGCATGCTGAGTTCCTAGAATTTTTTATTTTTTGTCACAAGTTAGTGGAATATGAGACTTTGTAAGAAAAAAAAATCATCATTTTCCGCTAACTTGTGACAAAAAATAAAAAGTTCTATAAACTCACTATGCCCATCAGTGAATAACTTAGGGTGTCTACTTTCCGAAATGGGGTCATTTGTGGGGTGTTTGTACTGTCTGGGCATTGTAGAACCTCAGGAAACATGACAGGTGCTCAGAAAGTCAGAGCTGTTTCAAAAAGCGGAAATTCACATTTTTGTACCATAGTTTGTAAACGCTATAACTTTTACCCAAACCCTTTTTTTTTTTTTTTTTTTACCCAAACATTTTTTTTTATCAAAGACATGTAGAACAATTAATTTCGCGAAAAATTTAGATATGGATGTCGTTTTTTTTGCAAAATTGTACAACTGAAAGTGAAAAATGTCATTTTTTTCCAAAGAAATCGTTAAATTTCGATTAATAACAAAAAAGTAAAAATGTCAGCAGCAATGAAATACCACCAAATGAAAGCTCTATTAGTGAGAAGAAAAGGAGGTAAAATTCATTTGGGTGGTAAGTTGCATGACCGAGCAATAAACGGTGAAAGTAGTGTAGTGCAGAAGTGTAAAAAGTGGCCTGGTCATTAAGGGTGTTTCAGCTAGGGGGGTTGAAGTGGTTAAAATACATAAAATACATAAAAAATTAATAAATCTTGATCTAGGAGCACAAGGTCCATATGAAGTAGGGGGTTGAGGAGGCGGTGGATGTGGCAGTGTATGAGGAAGCGGCGGTTGAGGAGGAGAAGGTAGCCTACACTGCTTTTTGGTTTTAAATTTATTTGTATTTTTTTAAATTAGGGTACACCCCAAACATTGGGAAATATAACCTGTGATAACCCCATAACCCCGTCCAGTCGTGCTAAACACACGTTCAGACAATACACCTCCAAGAAGTAAAGGGCAAGCTCAGGCCATGTGTCCAATTTTGAGACCCAGAAGTTGCAGGGGTTATCCCTGACTCTTGGGGACCGGTAAGTCTCATAGCTGGCCACAGTCCCGGGAAGCCTGGGAAGTATTTCCTATTATTAGTTCATAGTGTAGATTGGTGCCGATGGCCACTTCATGAATCCTCCTGCCGTCAACCGTGGTTAAAGACACCAGAGCGGTGGGGTAAACTCAGCGGGTCGCACCAGGGTAGCCCTTACCAGGGTCACCAGACTCCCTGAGTCCAGCAGAGCCACCGCTGGAATGTCTCCCACTTCCACCTGGCACAGGTGATTATTATCTAGAGACTCCATGGTACCTGTTGCACACAGCTTCCTGGCATATAGCGACCGAAGATAGCCATAGTTAGTGTCCATGGTCTCAACCCTATGGGGACAGTCGGCCCTTACATGACCAGGCTCATGACACCGCCAACAGATCACCGGAGCCAGGTCCGCAGTGGGTACCTCCCGGGCGGGCTTTTTCGGTTCCAGTCTCCAGGTATGGGGTGGGGATTATCAGGGTTTAACTGCCCCCTTCCCAAAAGAATCCCCCTTTAGTTTCCTGGTAGCCTCATATCGTTCAACCAGGTCCCCCATCTTAAGGGCATTAACAGGAGATGTCTGGCCAATCCAATTCTGAAGAGGGTATGGCAACGCCCTCCAGAGCATATCCGCTAAAATACGGTCCAGCATAGCAGTGGGACATTTTGCAAAAGGTGGAATAAAGCATAATACTGAGGTCTCAGCCGGGTCAAACTCCCACTGGTGAATCCTCTGGGCCCGGACCAACACATTCACCCCCAGCCTTGCCAGGATCTCAACCTTGACTTTCTGGTAATCGATTGCTTACTCGTCTGGTAAGTTGCAATATACCTGTTGGGATTCGGATGCCAGGAACGGAGCGACAAACTCAGCCCACTGATCTCAGGGTTTTTCTCCCTCATGGCCACTTTCTTGAATACCGGCAGGTAGGTTTCGACATCATCCATGGGTGCCATCTTGGGGATTGCCATACAAATTGCTTTCCAGGCATAATGAACGCTCAGGGATGCTTCCGCTGTCTGTAGAGCCATCACATGTTTCAGCAGCAGCTGGTTTGTTTCTTGCTGCTGCTTATTAGACTTCTGCTGTTGCAGGTTAGCCTCCAAGAGGGCCTTCATTACAGATTCCATTTTACTGAGTAACACGGGTTGAAATATAGCTGGTTTAATCCAGGACATACATCAGTGCCCAGAGGAAAAAAATATATAAAAAAATGTCAGCTTTTACACCAGCCTCACTGCAATTGCCCGCTTGCTCCACAAACTGTGGGGGTTTGCTCTGATAGACAGGATAAGGGGATACAGTATTGAGGCACCAACCAGTTCTTAAATTAAACTGTTCAGTGTTTATTCACACTCTTGACAAGTTCATAAACAAAAATTCACATTCAACACAAAAAGTCCTCTTTTGGTTTTGGTGTTAGTTTACACCCAGCTGGCAGTTCTGCCTTAATGAGTCCATGAACAGACTTCAAGTGGCCTGTTTCCCCTCACACTGGTCTCAGACCTCCAAGCCAAACATGAGCCTCAGATCCCAATACAGAGATCCTTTCTGCTGAACCCAGATGTCTTTTAAAGGCAGCTAGGTGTTGTCAAAACCCGGACCAGCACATAAGTTTAGTCTGGTGTTTGACCCCATCTGGCCGCTAATCAGTCCAGCAGCACACACTAGGAGGAATATACCTGCCTCCCCATACACCTCCCTTTACTGTGCCACAAAGGTTATACATTTATTGTCTGTTTAAGTCTATCACTTAAGCTTTAGCTTGTAGTAACTTGCAGGAGACTTCTTACAGTTTCTGGTTTGTATTACTGTGCCTCACTAGGCTGGTCACCTGTAGTCGTGTTTCCTAGCCTAGTCTAAGTTTTGCTCTAGGCCACGATGCGCAGCCACTGTCTCCTTTGGACAACAGTTTATTTCAGACTCATCACCCTCTATGCTGTTTTTTCACAAGTAATTCCTCTGAGAACTTACATTCTCCAGAACTTATCACTGTCACCATCTTTCAATGGCAGTAGCTCCAATTCTATTCCTCCTTAACCAGATCCAGATTTCAGTTTTTGTCTCACATACCTTACTGCACACAGACATGAAGCTCCAAAACAAATACAGCACATTAACTTAATTAACAGACATTGCTGTATAATGCTTCGGAAACCACCACATGTAGTCAGTGCAGGCATCATGGCCCTTGATGACTGACAGCCACCCTTCAACACATAGTAAATGGTAACATCATTGAGGAAGTTCACCAGCTCTTTCTACATTCTAGAAGGTGTCAGGACTCCATGGGATACATAATGTAACATGGAGAGCACAATATCAGTAAACACCTTTTAAGTGCTAATATAACAATGAAAGTTGTAAGGGTGAAATGTGGTGTACAGTTACAGTTCACTCATGTATAAGCATGCCAGTGTAGTGAATTTATATATATCGTTTGTCATGTTCTAGCGAGGGTCCTACCAACCGCTAGAACATCTCAGGCATCAAAGCAAGCAGCGACAAAGACATGACAGTGAGCTGGTAAGGAAACAGTGGCAGGAAATACCACTGGACCAAGTGCACTGGTTTTACTTGGGGCCAAACCTAGAGGACAGAGACTCGGTGAGCCCCGTAATTCACAGAGCCCCAGATGGTGGAGATGAACTTATCCAAGAACTCACTGGTCACACCTTCAGGGTGGTCTGGTGCACTTGGCCACTTACCTACAGAGACCAATGGTGCAAGCATCAGCAGTCCACACAAACATGGACTGGAACCCAGACACATACTGGAAACCAAACAATCCACACAGTACAGACAAGACAAATGGGAACCAACACACAAACAGCTGCCTGGATCCCAAGCTGAAGTGATGCATGGCAGTCTCAGACAAAGCTGCACAGACAGGTAGAAGTCTGGACCCCATGCGGAACAACAAATGCTGGTCAAAGAACAGACACAGAACCAGACAAGGTTACCTAGATGTCTCACTAGGTGGCCACACAGACAAAGCAGATGAAATAACTTCAAGTCAGGCCGAATGCACACAGCCGTGGTTCAAGGCCGTGAGCGGTCCGTGGAACCGCGGCCTGGATTCCTGCTGAGTGCAGGAGCGCACGGCGTCATGGGTTGCTATGACGCCGTGCGCTCCCTGCTGCTGCCACAGTACAGTAATACACTGGTATGATCTATACCAGTGTATTACTGTACTGCGGCGGCAGCAGGGAGCGCACGGCGTCATAGCAACCCATGACGCCGTGCGCTCCTGCACTCAGCAGGAATCCAGGCTGCGGTTCCACAGGCCGCCCACGGCCGTGAACAACGGCCGTGTGCATTCGGCCTCAGGTACATAACTCCTGCACTCAGCAAAGCTGGAGACAGACTGACCACCAGGCTTATAGCTAACAGAAATATACTGTATAGCACCTGAAGACCACACCCAGACTAAGACATTAACCCCACACTAACCAGGAGACAGAGAAAGTACACACACAGGCTGTTGTTACTAAATGACACCCCTGGCAACCAGCCTACATAGAAACCACCATAGCTGGTATGCCAGAACACAAATGTGAGCAAAGAAGGCAACCCGTGAACCACACTATGACATCCTTTTATCATGAAGACAGTTATGATGTTATCTGAATTAAATAAAGTTCTTTAGGGATTACAGTTTTCATTCACCAGTCTTCTGCACAAGGCTCCTAGTGTGTGAACGCCCTAGATTTGTCTTCTCCATTGTACAAAATACAATTTAGTAATATGACATTTGCAAAAATATAGCTAATTGCTTATCAGTACTATTTTAACAATATATCACTTTTTACACATCACTATTCATTTACGCTAAACACAAATACAAATAGTTTAGATGTAATGATGACTGAAGTGAGTAGAGGTCTTTGAAGTGAAAGTAATACCAGTCAATGCAAAATTATTTATTACATTAAATATTTTATGTTTTGTCTTAAACTTCAGCATTTTTACCATAGACTACACATCATATATTCTCTTTGATTCAGAGGAAGCAAAGTTTTGCATTCAGATCCTGAGGGCTGATGATAATTTCAGCATTTCAGGTTCACTGAAAGTTTACCAATGCTTTGAAGATTTGTCTTTCCAGAACATGAAGAAGGCCTCCAGTCTAAGCTGTATAATTAAAATATGTGCACAGATTTCATAATCGAACATATTTTAAGTCCCTTGTGTAATATTATTGCATGATGATGCGATTTATTACATTAATGAGCTTTTAACGAGAGAGGTAGTATTCATCTGGATCATTGAAAATTCATAGTTTTCATACAATAAAATGCAGGGTAGAGGAACACTAAATAATACAGCAGTTCAATTAGTAAAATAAATACATGCAATCTTATAATTGTGTAGATATTCCCAAATTAATGCAAAACGTAGTTCCTTTACTATTTAAATTATTGACATGACTTACTTGTCATTGATTCATATAAATATTTCTATGCTGTTAAATAAATCGTATACACAAATCCATTTGTTGAAGCTATGCCAGACGAATGCTCAAAGAAACCAATTAGATTTCTCTAGATTATTGGCTAGAGTAAGCCAGAAGTACTGTTTTGACAGCCTTGATGTAAACCTGTTGAAACAAACACCAGAGAACTGGTCTGTTAGGGATGGAGTGCAAAAAGATTCATCTCTTAATAAAGTTCAATTGTGTGTGTCTCCTTTGATAATGATAGTTCACCTAGAAAAATGAAATGCTCTTCAGAGAGATAAATAACATCTGATGCAAACATTTCTTCATCTTTTTAATAGAAAATGTCACACCTTCCTGTTTGACACACATTTATCACTTAATTTCACACAACAGTAAACAACTCCAGAGTCACAAGCTGATTTAATTGGAAACAGCTCTGGGCATTAGTGGCTTGCAGTAATGTCCTGCACGTAGGACAGATGGGGAAGGAGGAGTAGACTGTATGAAGTATATAGCTCTGTAATATGTCAAGTCTAATAAACCGTAGCATTCACATTTTGATAGCACTCATTTTGTATACTAATTTATATACTCCTAGTATAAGTAGGAAATGTCATATATGAATAATTATCTTTAAGATTTGCTTACAACTAAATCTAGGGACTCTAGCATCAAGTATAAAAATATGCCAAGGGTGAGTTCAGACATTGTAGAACACCTCTGCTGTGCAAAACGCCTACCTAAGGCCTCTTTCACACGGGCGTTGCAGGTGACGTGCAGGAAAAGATGCGGGTGAGTTGCGGGAAAATGTGCAATTTTTTCTCACGAGTGCAAAGCGTTTTAATGCATTTTGCACGAGCGCGAGAAAAATCTGCATGTTTGGTACCCAGTCCTGAACCCGGACTTCTTCACAGAAGTTCGGGTTTGGGATCAGTGTTGTGTAGATTTTATAATTTTCCCTTATAACATGGTTACAAGGGAAAATAATAGCATTCTTAATACAGAATGCTAAGTAAATTAGGGATGGAGGGGTTAAAAATAAATAAATAATAAATAAACTCACCTCATGCACTTGTTCACGCATCCCGACTTCTTTTCTTTCTTCTTCTTTAATGACCTGGGAGGAAAAGGACCTTTGGTGATGTCCCTGCGCTCATCACATGGTCCATCACATTAACCATCACCATGCTCCTTTTCCTCACAGATCATCAAAGAAGAAGAAATAAGACAAGCCAGGCAGTGTGAACTGTGGATAAGCTGAGTAAAAAAAAAAAAAAACATGTTATAAGGGAAAATAATAATGATCTGGTCCCCATCCCGATTATCTCCTAGCAACCACGCATGAATATCGCACCCCATCCGCACTTGCTTGCGGATGCTTGGGATTTTCACGCAGCCCCATTCACTTCTATGGGGCCTGCATTGCATGAAAAACCCAAAATATAGAGCATGCTGCGATTTTCACGCAATGCACAAGTGATGCGTGAAAATCACCGCTCATGTGCAAAGCCCCATAGAAATGAATGGGTATGGATTCAGTGCGGGTGCAATGCGTTCACCTCACGCATTGCGTCCGTGAGGAAAACTCGCCCACATGAAAGAAGTCTAACATGTCAAAAGATTAAAGGGGTTCTCCTGTTTCATCATTTTCAAATGAGCTGGACACTGTGCAAAGTAACAAACAAAGGTATACCTGCCTGTAGAGTACATCCACACAGGACTGATGTGTGGCAGATTTGCCACAACGAATTTGCATGCATGAAATTCATAGTGTTTGCAGCATCATCAAAATGGATGAGATTTAAGACTTCTCTACCACATGCTGCAAAATATTTACAGCATAAATTGACCTATGGTGCAGTTTTTAATTCAAAGGGTGAAATTTGATGCAAATGAGCAGCAAAAATCTACTTTTCATCTTGATATGTGACTCCCAAAGAGGTCTTCAATAGAGTTGAGCGGACACCTGGATGTTCGGGTTCGAGAAGTTCGGCCGAACTTCCCGGAAATGTTCGGGTTCGGGATCCGAACCCGATCCGAACTTCGTCCCGAACCCGAACCCCATTGAAGTCAATGGGGACCCGAACTTTTCGGCACTAAAAAGGCTGTAAAACAGCCCAGGAAAGGGCTAGAGGGCTGCAAAAGGCAGCAACGTGTAGGTAAATCCCCTGCAAACAAATGTGGATAGAAAAATGAATAAAAATATAAATAAAATAAATAAAAATTTACCAATATATATTGGAAAGAGGTCCCATAGCAGAGAATCAGTCTGCATGTCATAGCAGAGAATCAGGCTTCACGTCACCCAACATTGGAACAGTCCATTGGCATATATTTAGGTCCAGGCACCCAGGCAGAGGCGAGAGGTCCCGTAACAGAGAATCTGGCTTCATGTCAGCAGAGAATCAGTCTGCATGTCATAGCAGAGAATCAGGCTTCACGTCAGCCACCACTGCAACAGTCCATTGTCATATATTTAGGCCCAGGCACCCAGGCAGAGGCGAGAGGTCCCGTAACAGAGAATCTGTCTTCATGTCAGCAGAGAATCAGTCTGCATGTTATAGCAGAGAATCAGGCTTCACGTCAGCCACCACTGCAATAGTCCATTGTCATATATTTAGGCCCAGCACCCAGGCAGAGGAGAGAGGTCCCGTAACAGAGAATCTGTCTTCATGTCAGCAGAGAATCAGTCTGCATGTCATAGCAGAGAATCAGGCTTCACGTCACCCAACATTGGAACAGTCCATTGGCATATATTTAGGCCCAGGCACCCAGGCAGAGGAGAGAGGTCCCGTAACAGAGAATCTGGCTTTATGTCAGCAGAGAATCAGTCTGCATGTCATAGCAGAGAATCAGGCTTCATGTCACCCAACATTAGAACAGTCCATTGGCATATATTTAGGCCCAGGCACCCAGGCAGAGGCGAGAGGTCCCGTAACAGAGAATCTGTCTTCATGTCAGCAGAGAATCAGTCTGCATGTTATAGCAGAGAATCAGGCTTCACGTCAGCCACCACTGCAATAGTCCATTGTCATATATTTAGGCCCAGCACCCAGGCAGAGGAGAGAGGTCCCGTAACAGAGAATCTGTCTTCATGTCAGCAGAGAATCAGTCTGCATGTCATAGCAGAGAATCAGGCTTCACGTCAGCCAACACTTGGCAACAGTCCATTGGCATATATTTAGGCCCAGGCACCCAGGCAGAGGAGAGAGGTCCCGTAACAGAGAATCTGGCTTCATGTCAGCAGAGAATCAGTCTGCATGTCATAGCAGAGAATCAGGCTTCACTGTCACCCACCACTTAGCAACAGTCCATTGGCATATATTTAGGCCCAGGCACCCAGGCAGAGGCGAGAGGTCCCGTAACAGAGAATCTGTCTTCATGTCAGCAGAGAATCAGTCTGCATGTCATAGCAGAGAATCAGGCTTCACGTCAGCCACCACTGCAACTAGTCCATTGTCATATATTTAGGCCCAGCACCCAGGCAGAGGAGAGAGGTCCCGTAACAGAGAATCTGTCTTCATGTCAGCAGAGAATCAGTCTGCATGTCATAGCAGAGAATCAGGCTTCACGTCAGCCACCACTGCAACAGTCCATTGTCATATATTTAGGCCCAGCACCCAGGCAGAGGAGAGAGGTCCCGTAACAGAGAATCTGTCTTCATGTCAGCAGAGAATCAGTCTGCATGTCATAGCAGAGAATCAGGCTTCACGTCAGCCACCACTGCAACAGTCCATTGTCATATATTTAGGCCCAGGCACCCAGGCAGAGGAGAGAGGTCCCGTAACAGAGAATCTGGCTTCATGTCAGCAGAGAATCAGTCTGCATGTCATAGCAGAGAATCAGGCTTCACGTCACCCAACATTGGAACAGTCCATTGGCATATATTTAGGTCCCAGGCACCCAGGCAGAGGAGAGAGGTCCCGTAACAGAGAATCTGTCTTCATGTCAGCAGAGAATCAGTCTGCATGTCATAGCAGAGAATCAGGCTTCACGTCAGCCACCACTGCAACAGTCCATTGTCATATATTTAGGCCCAGCACCTAGGCAGAGGAGAGAGGTCCCGTAACAGAGAATCTGGCTTCATGTCAGCAGAGAATCAGTCTGCATGTCATAGCAGAGAATCAGGCTTCACGTCACCCAACATTGGAACAGTCCATTGGCATATATTTAGGCCCAGGCACCCAGGCAGAGGAGAGAGGTCCCGTAACAGAGAATCTGGCTTTATGTCAGCAGAGAATCAGTCTGCATGTCATAGCAGAGAATCAGGCTTCACCTCACCCAACATTGGAACAGTCCATTGGCATATATTTAGGCCCAGGCACCCAGGCAGAGGCGAGAGGTCCCGTAACAGAGAATCTGTCTTCATGTCAGCAGAGAATCAGTCTGCATGTTATAGCAGAGAATCAGGCTTCACGTCAGCCACCACTGCAATAGTCCATTGTCATATATTTAGGCCCAGCACCCAGGCAGAGGAGAGAGGTCCCGTAACAGAGAATCTGGCTTCATGTCAGCAGAGAATCAGTCTGCATGTCATAGCAGAGAATCAGGCTTCACGTCAGCCACCACTGCAACAGTCCATTGGCATATATTTAGGCCCAGCACCCAGGCAGAGGAGAGAGGTCCCGTAACAGAGAATCTGTCTTCATGTCAGCAGAGAATCAGTCTGCATGTCATAGCAGAGAATCAGGCTTCACGTCAGCCACCACTGCAACAGTCCATTGTCATATATTTAGGCCCAGCACCCAGGCAGAGGAGAGAGGTCCCGTAACAGAGAATCTGTCTTTATGTCAGCAGAGAATCAGTCTGCATGTTATAGCAGAGAATCAGGCTTCACGTCAGCCACCACTGCAATAGTCCATTGTCATATATTTAGGACCAGCACCCAGGCAGAGGAGAGAGGTCCCGTAACAGAGAATCTGGCTTCATGTCAGCAGAGAATCAGTCTGCATGTCATAGCAGAGAATCAGGCTTCACGTCAGCCACCACTGCAACAGTCCATTGGCATATATTTAGGCCCAGAACCCAGGCAGAGGAGAGAGGTCCCGTAACAGAGAATCTGGCTTCATGTCAGCAGAGAATCAGTCTGCATGTCATAGCAGAGAATCAGGCTTCACGTCACCCAACATTGGAACAGTCCATTGGCATATATTTAGGCCCAGGCACCCAGGCAGAGGAGAGAGGTCCCGTAACAGAGAATCTGGCTTCATGACAGCAGAGAATCAGTCTGCATGTCATAGCAGAGAATCAGGCTTCACGTCAGCCACCACTGCAACAGTCCATTGGCATATATTTAGGCCCAGCACCCAGGCAGAGGAGAGAGGTCCCGTAACAGAGAATCTGTCTTCATGTCAGCAGAGAATCAGTCTGCATGTCATAGCAGAGAATCAGGCTTCACGTCAGCCACCACTGCAACAGTCCATTGGCATATATTTAGGCCCAGCACCCAGGCAGAGGAGAGAGGTCCCGTAACAGAGAATCTGTCTTCATGTCAGCAGAGAATCAGTCTGCATGTCATACAGGGCCGTCTTTGCCGCAGGGCAAAAGGGGCAGCTGCCCCGGGCCCAGTTGCTCCTGGGGGCCCATGAGAGCTCAGTTTCCCGACTCCCATTCACTAGTGGGCATCGCTAGGTTAAAACATTCGGGGCCTGGGCCCTGTATGTTTTGTCCCAGGCCCCGAATGTCCTGCCTGCCTGCTAGATACAACTGTATTGCCGTACACAGAACGGCAATACAATTGAATCTAATACACTGGGAAGAGGCGAAGGACCTTTGGTGACATCACAGGTCATGTGATCAGCAAAACAGGCTGTGATAGGATGACCTGGATGATGTCACCATCATGTGACCAGTGCTGGATTGGACTGAAGTGAAGAGGAGAAGGAGCCTAATGCTGATGTTTGTATATCAGGACTGGAGAGGTAAGTGAAGGGAGAGGCAGAGCAATGCTGGGAGTTGTAGTTATTTAACTGGGATGTATGTTAGGGCTGAAGGGAGGGATGTTATTGACATGGGACTGTATGTGGAAAGTGGATATTGGGGGGGGAATGATGTTTATGTACATGGGACTTAATGTTTTGGCTATGTTCACACTTGCGTTTGGGGATCCGCTTGTGAGATCCATTTCAAGGCTCTCACAAGCAGCCCCAAATGCATCAGTTTAACCCCAATGCATTCTGAATGGATGCGGATCCATTCAGAATGCATTCGCTCAGCTCCGTACGGCCCTCCGTTCCATTTTGGAGGCGGACCCCAAAATGCTGCAAGCAGCGTTTTTGTGTCCGTATGGCCTTGCGGAGCCAAACGGATCCATCCTGACTTACAATGTAAGTAAATGGGGACGGATCCCTTTGCATTGACACAAAATGGTGCAATTGTAAACGGATCCGTCCCCCATTGACTTTCAATGTAAGTCAGGACGGATCCGTATTGGGACTTAGGCTACTTTCACACTAGCGTTCGGGGTTCCGTTTGAAGGGGCTCACAAGCGGCCCGAACGGATCCGTCCAGCCCTAATGCATTCTGAGTGGATGCGGATCCGCTCAGAATGCATCAGTCTGGCAGCGTTTGTCCTCTGCTCCGCTCAGCAGGCGGACACCTGAACACTGCTTGCAGCGTTCGGATGTCCGCCTGGCTGTGCCGAGGCAAACGGATCGGTCTAGACTTACAATGTAAGTCAATGCGGACGGATCCGTTTGAAGTTGACACTATATGGCTCAATTTTCAAACGGATCCGTCCCCCATTGACTTTCAATGTATTCAATGTAAAGTCTGGACAGATCCGTCTGAGCAACTTTCACACTTAGAATTTTTTCTAAACTATAATTCTGAACGGATCCCATCATCTGCATTATAGGAGCGGATCCATCTGTGCAGACACCAGACGGATCCGCTCTGAACGCAAGTGTGAAAGTTGCCTTAGAAATTCAAATCTAATACAAACGGATCGGTCCTGAACGGATGCATTAGTTTGTATTATCGGTGCGGATCCGTCCTGTACAAGTACAGGACAGATCCGCACGAACGCAAGTGTGAAAGTAGCCTTAGGGGGTGATGTTTACATTGGATTGTGCGTTGGAGGCGGCTGGGGAGGAGGTGATGTTATTTACATGGGACTGTATGGTGGAGAGTAGAGTATAACTGCAGGGGGCACTGCAGATCCAGGGGACATTATAGGCGGTCTTATTACTACTGGGGGCTCTATAGGAGGGTCTTATAGATCCGCCTTATTTCTACTAAGTGCACTATGGGGGCCTTATTACTACTGAGGGGTCTGTAGGGAGCTTTATTACCACTGGGGGAACAATAGGGGGCCCTGTTTCTACTGGGGACTCTGTGAGGGTATTAATAATATGGGAGGGCTCCTCTAATAATGGGGGCATTGTTGAGGAGCATTATCACGGTTGGGGCAGTGTTACTAATGAGGGCATTCTAGAAGGGCATTCTAGAAGTGAGGAGCACTATTACTATGGGGGCAGTAATGTTTCTTCAGGATAGTATTTGTGGGTATTGGGGGGGGCGTAACTAAAGGCTCATGGGCTCCGGTGCAAGAGTTCAGCTTGGACCCCCCTTCTCTCAGTACTTTGTGTGTCTTCTTATGCGGCACAAGTGTCCTTGGGCCCCTTCAGGCTCCTGGGCCCGGTAGCGACTGCTACCTCTGCACCCCCTATAGCTACGCCCCTGGGGGGAGGGGGGGGCACAGCAAGCAGCAGGATAACACAGTGGGGACTCCAGTTGGGGGATAATGATAGAATGTGAAGAAGCTAAGATGTCTGTGTGTCACACTCTGCAGAGACGAGGCGGCTGAGAGAAGTTGTCCAGACCGAGTGGAGAAGATGATAAAAGAGAAGATGATGACAGAGAGGAGACATCACCTGGAGGCCCTGGACGTGACAGGTAAGTGCTGCTGTATAGCAAGTACAGCAAAGTGCGGGGGGGTGGGGAGGGCGGGATCCAGGGGGCCCAAGTAAATTCTTGCCCAGGGTCCAACCAATATTAAAGACGGCCCTGATGTCATAGCAGAGAATCAGGCTTCACGTCAGCCACCACTGCAACAGTCCATTGTCATATATTTAGGCCCAGCACCCAGGCAGAGGAGAGAGGTCCCGTAACAGAGAATCTGGCTTCATGTCAGCAGAGAATCAGTCTGCATGTCATAGCAGAGAATCAGGCTTCACGTCACCCAACATTGGAACAGTCCATTGGCATATATTTAGGTCCCAGGCACCCAGGCAGAGGAGAGAGGTCCCGTAACAGAGAATCTGTCTTCATGTCAGCAGAGAATCAGTCTGCATGTCATAGCAGAGAATCAGGCTTCACGTCAGCCACCACTGCAACAGTGCATTGTCATATATTTAGGCCCAGCACCCAGGCAGAGGAGAGAGGTCCCGTAACAGAGAATCTGGCTTCATGTTAGCAGAGAATCAGTCTGCATGTCATAGCAGAGAATCAGGCTTCACGTCACCCACCACTTGGAACAGTCCATTGGCATATATTTAGGCCCAGGCACCCAGGCAGAGGAGAGAGGTCCCGTAACAGAGAATCTGGCTTCATGTCAGCAGAGAATCAGTCTGCATGTCATAGCAGAGAATCAGGCTTCACCTCACCCAACATTGGAACAGTCCATTGGCATATATTTAGGCCCAGGCACCCAGGCAGAGGAGAGAGGTCCCGTAACAGAGAATCTGTCTTCATGTCAGCAGAGAATCAGTCTGCATGTCATAGCAGAGAATCAGGCTTCACGTCAGCCACCACTGCAACAGTCCATTGTCATATATTTAGGCCCAGCACCCAGGCAGAGGAGAGAGGTCCCGTAACAGAGAATCTGGCTTCATGTCAGCAGAGAATCAGTCTGCATGTCATAGCAGAGAATCAGGCTTCACGTCAGCCACCACTGCAACAGTCCATTGGCATATATTTAGGCCCAGCACCCAGGCAGAGGAGAGAGGTCCCGTAACAGAGAATCTGTCTTCATGTCAGCAGAGAATCAGTCTGCATGTCATAGCAGAGAATCAGGCTTCACGTCAGCCACCACTGCAACAGTCCATTGTCATATATTTAGGCCCAGCACCCAGGCAGAGGAGAGAGGTCCCGTAACAGAGAATCTGGCTTCATGTCAGCAGAGAATCAGTCTGCATGTCATAGCAGAGAATCAGGCTTCACGTCAGCCACCACTTGGAACAGTCCATTGGCATATATTTAGTCCCAGGCACCCAGGCAGAGGAGAGAGGTCCCGTAACAGAGAATCTGGCTTCATGTCAGCAGAGAATCAGTCTGCATGTCATAGCAGAGAATCAGGCTTCACGTCAGCCACCACTGGAACAGTCCATTGGCATATATTTAGGCCCAGCACCCAGGCAGAGGCGAGAGGTCCCGTAACAGAGAATCTGTCTTCATGTCAGCAGAGAATCAGTCTGCATGTCATAGCAGAGAATCAGGCTTCACGTCAGCCACCACTGCAATAGTCCATTGTCATATATTTAGGCCCAGCACCCAGGCAGAGGAGAGAGGTCCCGTAACAGAGAATCTGGCTTCATGTCAGCAGAGAATCAGTCTGCATGTCATAGCAGAGAATCAGGCTTCACGTCAGCCACCACTGCAACAGTCCATTGGCATATATTTAGGCCCAGCACCCAGGCAGAGGAGAGAGGTCCCGTAACAGAGAATCTGGCTTCATGTCAGCAGAGAATCAGTCTGCATGTCATAGCAGAGAATCAGGCTTCACGTCACCCAACATTGGAACAGTCCATTGGCATATATTTAGGCCCAGGCACCCAGGCAGAGGAGAGAGGTCCCGTAACAGAGAATCTGGCTTCATGTCAGCAGAGAATCAGTCTGCATGTCATAGCAGAGAATCAGGCTTCACGTCAGCCACCACTGCAACAGTCCATTGGCATATATTTAGGCCCAGCACCCAGGCAGAGGAGAGAGGTCCCGTAACAGAGAATCTGGCTTCATGTCAGCAGAGAATCAGTCTGCATGTCATAGCAGAGAATCAGGCTTCACGTCAGCCACCACTGTAACAGTCCATTGTCATATATTTAGGCCCAGCACCCAGGCAGAGGAGAGAGGTCCGGTAACAGAGAATCTGGCTTCATGTCAGCAGAGAATCAGTCTGCATGTCATAGCAGAGAATCAGGCTTCACGTCAGCCACCACTGCAACAGTCCATTGGCATATATTTAGGCCCAGCACCCAGGCAGAGGAGAGAGGTCCCGTAACAGAGAATCTGTCTTCATGTCAGCAGAGAATCAGTCTGCATGTCATAGCAGAGAATCAGGCTTCACGTCAGCCACCACTGCAACAGTCCATTGGCATATATTTAGGCCCAGCACCCAGGCAGAGGAGAGAGGTCCCGTAACAGAGAATCTGTCTTCATGTCAGCAGAGAATCAGTCTGCATGTCATAGCAGAGAATCAGGCTTCACGTCAGCCCAACATTGGAACAGTCCATTGGCATATATTTAGGCCCAGGCACCCAGGCAGAGGAGAGAGGTCCCGTAACAGAGAATCTGTCTTCATGTCAGCAGAGAATCAGTCTGCATGTCATAGCAGAGAATCAGGCTTCACGTCAGCCACCACTGTAACAGTCCATTGTCATATATTTAGGCCCAGCACCCAGGCAGAGGAGAGAGGTCCCGTAACAGAGAATCTGGCTTCATGTCAGCAGAGAATCAGTCTGCATGTCATAGCAGAGAATCAGGCTTCACGTCAGCCACCACTGTAACAGTCCATTGTCATATATTTAGGCCCAGGCACCCAGGCAGAGGAGAGAGGTCCCGTAACAGAGAATCTGGCTTCATGTCAGCAGAGAATCAGTCTGCATGTCATAGCAGAGAATCAGGCTTCACGTCACCCAACATTGGAACAGTCCATTGGCATATATTTAGGCCCAGGCACCCAGGCAGAGGAGAGAGGTCCCGTAACAGAGAATCTGTCTTCATGTCAGCAGAGAATCAGTCTGCATGTTATAGCAGAGAATCAGGCTTCACGTCAGCCACCACTGCAACTAGTCCATTGTCATATATTTAGGCCCAGCACCCAGGCAGAGGAGAGAGGTCCCGTAACAGAGAATCTGGCTTCATGTCAGCAGAGAATCAGTCTGCATGTCATAGCAGAGAATCAGGCTTCACGTCAGCCACCACTGCAACAGTCCATTGGCATATATTTAGGCCCAGCACCCAGGCAGAGGAGAGAGGTCCCGTAACAGAGAATCTGTCTTCATGTCAGCAGAGAATCAGTCTGCATGTCATAGCAGAGAATCAGGCTTCACGTCAGCCACCACTGCAACAGTCCATTGTCATATATTTAGGCCCAGCACCCAGGCAGAGGAGAGAGGTCCCGTAACAGAGAATCTGGCTTCATGTCAGCAGAGAATCAGTCTGCATGTCATAGCAGAGAATCAGGCTTCACGTCACCCAACATTGGAACAGTCCATTGGCATATATTTAGGCACAGGCACCCAGGCAGAGGAGAGAGGTCCCGTAACAGAGAATCTGGCTTTCATGTCAGCAGAGAATCAGTCTGCATGTCATAGCAGAGAATCAGGCTTCACGTCACCCAACATTGGAACAGTCCATTGGCATATATTTAGGCCCAGGCACCCAGGCAGAGGCGAGAGGTCCCGTAACAGAGAATCTGTCTTTATGTCAGCAGAGAATCAGTCTGCATGTTATAGCAGAGAATCAGGCTTCACGTCAGCCACCACTGCAACAGTCCATTGTCATATATTTAGGCCCAGCACCCAGGCAGAGGAGAGAGGTCCCGTAACAGAGAATCTGGCTTCATGTCAGCAGAGAATCAGTCTGCATGTCATAGCAGAGAATCAGGCTTCACGTCAGCCACCACTGCAACAGTCCATTGGCATATATTTAGGCCCAGCACCCAGGCAGAGGAGAGAGGTCCCGTAACAGAGAATCTGGCTTCATGTCAGCAGAGAATCAGTCTGCATGTCATAGCAGAGAATCAGGCTTCACGTCAGCCACCACTGCAACAGTCCATTGGCATATATTTAGGCCCAGCACCCAGGCAGAGGAGAGAGGTCCCGTAACAGAGAATCTGTCTTCATGTCAGCAGAGAATCAGTCTGCATGTCATAGCAGAGAATCAGGCTTCACGTCAGCCACCACTGCAACAGTCCATTGGCATATATTTAGGCCCAGCACCCAGGCAGAGGAGAGAGGTCCCGTAACAGAGAATCTGGCTTCATGTCAGCAGAGAATCAGTCTGCATGTCATAGCAGAGAATCAGGCTTCACGTCAGCCACCACTGCAACAGTCCATTGGCATATATTTAGGCCCAGCACCCAGGCAGAGGAGAGAGGTCCCGTAACAGAGAATCTGGCTTCATGTCAGCAGAGAATCAGTCTGCATGTCATAGCAGAGAATCAGGCTTCACGTCAGCCACCACTGTAACAGTCCATTGTCATATATTTAGGCCCAGCACCCAGGCAGAGGAGAGAGGTCCCGTAACAGAGAATCTGGCTTCATGTCAGCAGAGAATCAGTCTGCATGTCATAGCAGAGAATCAGGCTTCACGTCAGCCACCACTGCAACAGTCCATTGGCATATATTTAGGCCCAGCACCCAGGCAGAGGAGAGAGGTCCCGTAACAGAGAATCTGGCTTCATGTCAGCAGAGAATCAGTCTGCATGTCATAGCAGAGAATCAGGCTTCACGTCAGCCACCACTGCAACAGTCCATTGGCATATATTTAGGCCCAGGCACCCAGGCAGAGGAGAGAGGTCCCGTAACAGAGAATCTGTCTTCATGTCAGCAGAGAATCAGTCTGCATGTCATAGCAGAGAATCAGGCTTCACGTCAGCCACCACTGCAACAGTCCATTGGCATATATTTAGGCCCAGGCACCCAGGCAGAGGAGAGAGGTCCCGTAACAGAGAATCTGTCTTCATGTCAGCAGAGAATCAGTCTGCAT
The DNA here is from genome assembly GCF_014858855.1 of Bufo gargarizans. Lineage (NCBI taxonomy): Eukaryota > Metazoa > Chordata > Amphibia > Anura > Bufonidae > Bufo > Bufo gargarizans. The sequence continues at coordinate 279,172,961 of NC_058083.1, read as the reverse complement.
GTCATAGCAGAGAATCAGGCTTCACGTCAGCCACCACTGCAACAGTCCATTGTCATATATTTAGGCCCAGCACCCAGGCAGAGGAGAGAGGTCCCGTAACAGAGAATCTGGCTTCATGTCAGCAGAGAATCAGTCTGCATGTCATAGCAGAGAATCAGGCTTCACGTCAGCCACCACTGTAACAGTCCATTGTCATATATTTAGGCCCAGCACCCAGGCAGAGGAGAGAGGTCCCGTAACAGAGAATCTGGCTTCATGTCAGCAGAGAATCAGTCTGCATGTCATAGCAGAGAATCAGGCTTCACGTCAGCCACCACTGCAACAGTCCATTGGCATATATTTAGGCCCAGCACCCAGGCAGAGGAGAGAGGTCCCGTAACAGAGAATCTGGCTTCATGTCAGCAGAGAATCAGTCTGCATGTCATAGCAGAGAATCAGGCTTCACGTCAGCCACCACTGCAACAGTCCATTGGCATATATTTAGGCCCAGCACCCAGGCAGAGGAGAGAGGTCCCGTAACAGAGAATCTGTCTTCATGTCAGCAGAGAATCAGTCTGCATGTCATAGCAGAGAATCAGGCTTCACGTCAGCCACCACTGCAACAGTCCATTGGCATATATTTAGGCCCAGCACCCAGGCAGAGGAGAGAGGTCCCGTAACAGAGAATCTGGCTTCATGTCAGCAGAGAATCAGTCTGCATGTCATAGCAGAGAATCAGGCTTCACGTCAGCCACCACTGCAACAGTCCATTGTCATATATTTAGGCCCAGCACCCAGGCAGAGGAGAGAGGTCCCGTAACAGAGAATCTGGCTTCATGTCAGCAGAGAATCAGTCTGCATGTCATAGCAGAGAATCAGGCTTCACGTCAGCCACCACTTGGAACAGTCCATTGGCATATATTTAGGCCCAGCACCCAGGCAGAGGAGAGAGGTCCCGTAACAGAGAATCTGGCTTCATGTCAGCAGAGAATCAGTCTGCATGTCATAGCAGAGAATCAGGCTTCACGTCAGCCACCACTTGCAACAGTCCATTGGCATATATTTAGGCCCAGGCACCCAGGCAGAGGAGAGAGGTCCCGTAACAGAGAATCTGGCTTCATGTCAGCAGAGAATCAGTCTGCATGTCATAGCAGAGAATCAGGCTTCACGTCAGCCACCACTGCAACAGTCCATTGTCATATATTTAGGCCCAGCACCCAGGCAGAGGAGAGAGGTCCCGTAACAGAGAATCTGGCTTCATGTCAGCAGAGAATCAGTCTGCATGTCATAGCAGAGAATCAGGCTTCACGTCAGCCACCACTGCAACAGTCCATTGTCATATATTTAGGCCCAGCACCCAGGCAGAGGAGAGAGGTCCCGTAACAGAGAATCTGTCTTCATGTCAGCAGAGAATCAGTCTGCATGTCATAGCAGAGAATCAGGCTTCACGTCAGCCACCACTGCAACAGTCCATTGGCATATATTTAGGCCCAGCACCCAGGCAGAGGAGAGAGGTCCCGTAACAGAGAATCTGGCTTCATGTCAGCAGAGAATCAGTCTGCATGTCATAGCAGAGAATCAGGCTTCACGTCAGCCACCACTGCAACAGTCCATTGGCATATATTTAGGCCCAGCACCCAGGCAGAGGAGAGAGGTCCCGTAACAGAGAATCTGGCTTCATGTCAGCAGAGAATCAGTCTGCATGTCATAGCAGAGAATCAGGCTTCACGTCAGCCACCACTGCAACAGTCCATTGTCATATATTTAGGCCCAGCACCCAGGCAGAGGAGAGAGGTCCCGTAACAGAGAATCTGGCTTCATGTCAGCAGAGAATCAGTCTGCATGTCATAGCAGAGAATCAGGCTTCACGTCAGCCACCACTGCAACAGTCCATTGGCATATATTTAGGCCCAGCACCCAGGCAGAGGAGAGAGGTCCCGTAACAGAGAATCTGTCTTCATGTCAGCAGAGAATCAGTCTGCATGTCATAGCAGAGAATCAGGCTTCACGTCAGCCACCACTGCAACAGTCCATTGGCATATATTTAGGCCCAGGCACCCAGGCAGAGGAGAGAGGTCCCGTAACAGAGAATCTGTCTTCATGTCAGCAGAGAATCAGTCTGCATGTCATAGCAGAGAATCAGGCTTCACGTCACCCAACATTGGAACAGTCCATTGGCATATATTTAGGCCCAGGCACCCAGGCAGAGGAGAGAGGTCCCGTAACAGAGAATCTGTCTTCATGTCAGCAGAGAATCAGTCTGCATGTCATAGCAGAGAATCAGGCTTCACGTCAGCCACCACTGTAACAGTCCATTGTCATATATTTAGGCCCAGCACCCAGGCAGAGGAGAGAGGTCCCGTAACAGAGAATCTGGCTTCATGTCAGCAGAGAATCAGTCTGCATGTCATAGCAGAGAATCAGGCTTCACGTCAGCCACCACTGCAACAGTCCATTGTCATATATTTAGGCCCAGCACCCAGGCAGAGGAGAGAGGTCCCGTAACAGAGAATCTGGCTTCATGTCAGCAGAGAATCAGTCTGCATGTCATAGCAGAGAATCAGGCTTCACGTCAGCCACCACTGCAACAGTCCATTGGCATATATTTAGGCCCAGCACCCAGGCAGAGGAGAGAGGTCCCGTAACAGAGAATCTGTCTTCATGTCAGCAGAGAATCAGTCTGCATGTCATAGCAGAGAATCAGGCTTCACGTCAGCCACCACTGCAACAGTCCATTGTCATATATTTAGGCCCAGCACCCAGGCAGAGGAGAGAGGTCCCGTAACAGAGAATCTGGCTTCATGTCAGCAGAGAATCAGTCTGCATGTCATAGCAGAGAATCAGGCTTCACGTCAGCCACCACTGCAACAGTCCATTGGCATATATTTAGGCCCAGCACCCAGGCAGAGGAGAGAGGTCCCGTAACAGAGAATCTGTCTTCATGTCAGCAGAGAATCAGTCTGCATGTCATAGCAGAGAATCAGGCTTCACGTCAGCCACCACTGCAACAGTCCATTGTCATATATTTAGGCCCAGCACCCAGGCAGAGGAGAGAGGTCCCGTAACAGAGAATCTGGCTTCATGTCAGCAGAGAATCAGTCTGCATGTCATAGCAGAGAATCAGGCTTCACGTCAGCCACCACTGCAACAGTCCATTGGCATATATTTAGGCCCAGCACCCAGGCAGAGGAGAGAGGTCCCGTAACAGAGAATCTGTCTTCATGTCAGCAGAGAATCAGTCTGCATGTCATAGCAGAGAATCAGGCTTCACGTCACCCACCACTGGAACAGTCCATTGGCATATATTTAGGCCCAGGCACCCAGGCAGAGGAGAGAGGTCCCGTAACAGAGAATCTGGCTTCATGTCAGCAGAGAATCAGTCTGCATGTCATAGCAGAGAATCAGGCTTCACGTCAGCCACCACTGCAACAGTCCATTGGCATATATTTAGGCCCAGCACCCAGGCAGAGGAGAGAGGTCCCGTAACAGAGAATCTGTCTTCATGTCAGCAGAGAATCAGTCTGCATGTCATAGCAGAGAATCAGGCTTCACGTCAGCCACCACTGCAACAGTCCATTGTCATATATTTAGGCCCAGCACCCAGGCAGAGGAGAGAGGTCCCGTAACAGAGAATCTGTCTTCATGTCAGCAGAGAATCAGTCTGCATGTCATAGCAGAGAATCAGGCTTCACGTCAGCCACCACTGCAACAGTCCATTGTCATATATTTAGGCCCAGCACCCAGGCAGAGGAGAGAGGTCCCGTAACAGAGAATCTGTCTTCATGTCAGCAGAGAATCAGTCTGCATGTCATAGCAGAGAATCAGGCTTCACGTCAGCCACCACTGCAACAGTCCATTGTCATATATTTAGGCCCAGCACCCAGGCAGAGGAGAGAGGTCCCGTAACAGAGAATCTGGCTTCATGTCAGCAGAGAATCAGTCTGCATGTCATAGCAGAGAATCAGGCTTCACGTCAGCCACCACTGTAACAGTCCATTGTCATATATTTAGGCCCAGCACCCAGGCAGAGGAGAGAGGTCCCGTAACAGAGAATCTGGCTTCATGTCAGCAGAGAATCAGTCTGCATGTCATAGCAGAGAATCAGGCTTCACGTCACCCAACATTGGAACAGTCCATTGGCATATATTTAGGCCCCGGCACCCAGACAGAGGAGAGGTTCATTCAACTTTGGGTAGCCTCGCAATATAATGGTAAAATGAAAATAAAAATAGGATTGAATGAGGAAGTGCCCTGGAGTACAATAATATATGGTTAAGGGGAGGTAGTTAATGTCTAATCTGCACAAGGGATGGACAGGTCCTGTGGGATCCATGCCTGGTTCATTTTTATGAACGTCAGCTTGTCCACATTGGCTGTAGACAGGCGGCTGCGTTTGTCTGTAATGACGCCCCCTGCCGTGCTGAATACACGTTCAGACAAAACGCTGGCCGCCGGGCAGGCCAGCACCTCCAAGGCATAAAAGGCTAGCTCTGGCCACGTGGACAATTTAGAGACCCAGAAGTTGAATGGGGCCGAACCATCAGTCAGTACGTGGAGGGGTGTGCACACGTACTGTTCCACCATGTTAGTGAAATGTTGCCTCCTGCTAACACGTTGCGTATCAGGTGGTGGTGCAGTTAGCTGTGGCGTGTTGACAAAACTTTTCCACATCTCTGCCATGCTAACCCTGCCCTCAGAGGAGCTGGCCGTGACACAGCTGCCTTGGCGACCTCTTGCTCCTCCTCTGCCTTGGCCTTGGGCTTCCACTTGTTCCCCTGTGACATTTGGGAATGCTCTCAGTAGCGCGTCTACCAACGTGCGCTTGTACTCGCGCATCTTCCTATCACGCTCCAGTGAAGAAAGTAAGGTGGACACATTGTCTTTGTAGCATGGATCCAGCAGGGTGGCAACCCAGTAGTCCGCACACGTTAAAATGTGGGCAACTCTGCTGTTGTTGCGCAGGCACTGCAGCATGTAGTCGCTCATGTGTGCCAGGCTGCCCAGAGGTAAGGACAAGCTGTCCTCTGTGGGAGGCGTATCGTCATCGTCCTGCCTTTCCCCCCAGCCACGCACCAGTGATGGGCCCGAGCTGCGTTGGGTGCCACCCCGCTGTGACCATGCTTCATCCTCATCCTCCTCCACCTCCTCCTCATCCTCGTCCTCCTCGTCTTCCAGTAGTGGGCCCTGGCACATTTGTACCTGGCCTCTGCTGTTGCAAAAAACCTCCCTCTGAGTCACTTCGAAGAGACTGGCCTGAAAGTACTAAAAATGACCCCTCTTCCTCCTCCTCCTCCTCCTCCTGGGCCACCTCCTCTTCCATCATCGCCCTAGGTGTTTTCTCAAGGAGACATAGAAGTGGTATTGTAACGTTGATAACGGCGTCATCACCACTGGCCATGTTGGTGGAGTACTCGAAACAGCGCAACAGGGCACACAGGTCTCGCATGGAGGCCCAGTCATTGGTGGTGAAGTGGTGCTGTTCCGTAGTGCGACTGACCCGTGCGTGCTGCAGCTGAAACTCCACTATGGCCTGCTGCTGCTCGCACAGTCTGTCCAGCATGTGCAAGGTGGAGTTCCACCTGGTGGGCACGTTGCATATGAGGCGGTGAGCGGGAAGGCCGAAGTTACGCTGTAGCGCAGACAGGCGAGCAGCGGCAGGATGTGAACGCCGGAAGCGCGAACAGACGGCCCGCACTTTATGCAGCAGCTCTGACATGTCGGGGTAGTTGTGAATGAACTTCTGCACCACCAAATTCAGCACATGCGCCAAGCAAGGGATGTGCGTCAAGCCGGCTAGTCCCAGAGCTGCAACGATATTTCGCCCATTATCGCACACCACCAGGCCGGGCTTGAGGCTCACCGGCAGCAACCACTCGACGGTCTGTTGTTCTATACCACGCCACAACTCCTGTGCGGTGTGGGGCCTGTCCCCCAAACATATGAGTTTCAGAATGGCCTGCTGACATTTACCCCGGACTGTGCTGAAGTTGGTGGTGAAGGTGTGTGGCTGACTGGATGAGCAGGTGGAAGAAGAGGAGGAGGAAGCTGAGTAGGAGGAGGTGGCAACAGGAAGCAAAGAGTGTTGCCCTGCGATCCTTGGCGGCGGAAGGATGTGCGCCATACAGCTCTCCGCCTGGGGCCCAGCTGCCACTACATTTACCCAGTGTGCAGTTAGGAAGATATAGCGTCCCTGGCCGTGCTTACTGGTCCACGTATCTGTGGTTAGGTGGACCTTGCGCAGTGCACACTTGATTTTATCGGATACTTGGTTGTGCAGGGAAGGCACGGCTCTCTTGGAGAAGTAGTGCCGGCTGGGAACAACATACTGTGGGACAGCAAGCGACATGAGCTGTTTGAAGCTGTCTGTGTCCACCAGCCTGAATGACAGCATTTCATAGGCCAGTAGTTTAGAAATGCTGGCATTCAGGGCCAGGGATCGAGGGTGGCTAGGTGGGAATTTACGCTTTCTCTCAAATGTTTGGGAGATGGAGAGCTGAACGCTGCCGTGTGACATGGTTGAGATGCTTAGTGACGGAGGTGGTGGTGTTGGTGGTACATCCCCTGTTTGCTGGGCGGCAGGTGCCAACGTTCCTCCAGAGGCGGAGGAAGAGGCCGAGGCGGCAGCAGCAGAAGAGGCCGAGGCAGCAGCAGCAGAAGAGGTAGCAGGGGGAGCCTGAGTGACTTCCTTGATGTTAAGGTGTTTACTCCACTGCAGTTCATGCTTTGCATGCAGGTGCCTAGTCATGCAGGTTGTGCTAAGGTTCAGAACGTTAGTGCCTCACTTAAGGCTCTGATGGCACAGCGTGCAAACCACTCGGGTCTTGTCGTCAGCACATTGTTTGAAGAAGTGCCATGCCAGGGAACTCCTTGAAGCTGCCTTTGGGGTGCTCGGTCCCAGATGGCGGCGGTCAGTAGCAGGCGGAGTCTCTTGGCGGCGGGTGTTCTGCTTTTGCCCACTGCTCCCTCTTTTGCTACGCTGTTGGCTCGGTCTCACCACTGCCTCTTCCTCCGAACTGTGAAAGTCAGTGGCACGACCTTCATTCCATGTGGGGTCTAGGACCTCATCGTCCCCTGCATCGTCTTCCACCCAGTCTTCCTCCCTGACCTCCTGTTTAGTCTGCACACTGCAGAAAGACGCAGCAGTTGGCACCTGTGTTTCGTCATCATCAGAGACGTGCTGAGGTGGTATTCCCATGTCCTCATCATCAGGAAACATAAGTGGTTGTGCGTCAGTGCATTCTATGTCTTCCACCGCTGGGGAAGGGCTAGGTGGATGCCCTTGGGAATCCCTGCCAGCGGAGTCTTCAAACAGCATAAGAGACTGCTGCATAACTTGAGGCTCAGACAGTTTCCCTGGTATGCATGGGGGTGATGTGACAGACTGATGGGCTTGGTTTTCAGGTGCCATCTGTGCGCTTTCTGCAGAAGACTGGGTGGGAGATAATGTGAACGTGCTGGATCCACTGTCGGCCACCCAATTGACTAATGCCTGTACCTGCTCAGGCCTTACCATCCTTAGAACGGCATTGGGCCCCACCATATATCGCTGTAAATTCTGGCGGCTACTGGGACCTGAGGTAGTTGGTACACTAGGACGTGTGGATGTGGCAGAACGGCCACGTCCTCTCCCAGCACCAGAGGGTCCACTAACACCACCACGACCATGTCCACGTCCGCGTCCCTTACTAGATGTTTTCCTCATTGTTATCGTTCACCACAACAACAAAAATATTATTTGGCCCAATGTATTGAATTCAAATTCAGGCCTTTTTTTTACAGACACCTAACACTATCTGACTATCTATTTAGGTAACGTATTACACTAATACAGGCACAGCAGTAACCACAGATTTAGCTGAATATAAATTTGAGGCCTAGTATTTAGGCGCTGGGTGACAGGTATACGTTTACGGACAGAATTCAACTTGGAAATGCACAGTAGCATGTGTGTGTGAAGTTATTCAGAATGACCCTATGTGCACCTTGAATCTTATATACCCTTTTAGGGATAGATTTAAAATAGCTCTGATACAGCAGAAACCACTAAATTAGGAAATTGCTAAATTGGGAATTGTATTTCAACCCAGAAAAAAAACTGTGCTTTGACGGACACTAAAAAACTTGCCCAGCCACAACAGTACAGCAGTAACGACAGATTTAGCTGGATATAAATTTGAGGCCTAGTACTTAGGCGCTGGGTGACAGGTATAGGTTTACTGACAGAATTAGACTTGGAAATGCACAGTAGCGTGTGTGTGAAGTTATTCAGAATGACCCTATGTGCACCTTTAATCTTATATACCCTTTTAGGGATAGATTTAAAATAGCTCTGATACAGCAGAAACCACAAAATTAGGAAATTGCTAAATTGGGAATTGTATTTCAACCCAGAACAAAAACTGTGCTTTGACAGACACTAAATTACTTGCCCAGCCACAACAGTACAGCAGTAACGACAGATTTAGCTGGATATAAATTTGAGGCCTAGTATTTAGGCGCTGGGTGACAGGTATAGGTTTACTGACAGAATTAGACTTGGAAATGGCCAAAAAATAACCACACTATTGATGGTTAAATGCACTTGGTGTGACAGCTTGACCAACCACACTATTGAGGGTTAAATGCACTTGGTGACAGGCTCAGCTTGCCCCTGGTGTAGTATATGGCCAAAAAATAACCAGACTATTGCTGGTTAAATGCACTTGGTGTGACAGCTTCACCCTGATGTAGGATTTAGCCAAAAAACAACCACACCATTGAGGGTTAAATGCACTTGGTGACAGGCTCAGCTTGCCCCTGATGTAGTATATGGCCAAAAAATAACCAGACTATTGCTGGTTAAATGCACTTGGTGTGACAGCTTCACCCTGATGTAGGATTTAGCCAAAAAACAACCACACCATTGAGGGTTAAATGCACTTGGTGGCAGCTTGTGCTGGCACACCACAAGACACAAAATGGCCTCTGATCACCCCAGAAAAAAGTGACTGAAAAACACTCTGGGCAGCCTAAAAACAGTGAGCAATTCAATAGCAGCAGTTCAATCATCCACATCTGCAGATCGATCTCTGAATGAAGTCCTTTGGAGGAGTTAATCACTGCCTAATCTCGCCCTAACGTCACGGCTGCAACCTCTCCCTATGCTGATCAGAGCAGAGTGACGGGCGGCGCTATGTGACTCCAGCTTAAATAGAGGCTGGGTCACATGGTGCTCTGGCCAATCACAGCCATGCCAATAGTAGGCATGGCTGTGACGGCCTCTTGGGGCAAGTAGTATGACGTTTGTTGATTGGCTGCTTTGCAGCCTTTCAAAAAGCACCAAGAAAGCGACGAACACTGAACCCAAACCCGGACTTTTACGAAAATGTCCGGGTTCGGGTCCATGTCATGGACACCCCAAAATTCGGTACGAACCCGAACTATACGGTTTGGGTTCGCTCATCCCTAGTCTTCAATAGAGGTGGTTTTGCGGTTCGCCTGGCAGTTGTTTTGCGGCAAACTTATATAAATAATGAATAAAGCAATAACCTCCTACTCACTGAGTTTCCCTGCCCTGCGCCATTGACACAGCCATTGTCAGCCGGGCAACGATTATGTGCCTGGGGCAGACTGGGAACTTTAAGTGGCCCTGGAAAAGAAACCTAAAAGTGGCCCCATATTGTAGGCGGGTCTAGTGACAGGAGGCGGGGAATTACAAGTAGGCGGGACCAACAGAAGTAGGTGGGGCCAGCAATAGCATGGTGCAGCACAAAATGCCTCCCTAGCAAAACCAAATATCACAGTGCAGCACAAAATACTGCCCTTTCCCCATACTGAGGTCAGTGATACGGCTGAGTGCAGCTGCTGGCCAAGTGCATAAGTACCTAGCATTAAGTAATGCTGCGAGCATCAGATCATTATGATCTGTGGATAGCACTGTTATGGAGGGGGATCTGTGGATGACACATACCGTATATAGCATATTATCATCCACAGATCCACACCATGACAGTGTCATCCACAGATCCCCCTCCCTATAACAATGTCATCCACATTTCCCCTTCATCATAACAGTATCATCCACAGATCCCCCTCCCTATAACAGTGCCATCCACAGATCATATACTACATCAGGGGCAAGCTGCGCCCGTCACCAAGTGCATTTAACCCTCAGTAGTGTGGTTGGTCAAGCTGTCACACCAAGTGCATTTAACCAGCAATAGTGTGGTTATTTTTTGGCGATATCCCAGTCTAATTCTGTCAGTAAATCCATACCGGTCACCCAGCGCCTAAATACTAGGCCTAAAATTTATATCCCGCTAAATCTGTCGTTACCGCTGTACTGTTCTGGCTGGGCAAGTTATTTAGTGTCCGTCAAAGCACATTTTTTGTTCTGGGTTGAAATACAATGCCCAATTTAGCAATTTCATAATTTAGTGGTTTCTGCTGTATCAGAGCTATTTGAAATCTATCCCTAAAAGGGTATATAATATTCAAGGTGCACATAGGGTCATTCAGAATAACTTCACACACACGCTACTGTGCATTTCCAAGTTTAATTCTGTCAGTAAATCCATACCGGTCACCCAGCGCCTAAATACTAGGCCTCAAATTTATATCCCGCTAAATCTGTCGTTACCGCTGTACTGTTCTGGCTGGGCAAGTTATTTAGTGTCCGTCAAAGCACATTTTTTGTTCTGGGTTGAAATACAATGCCCAATTTAGCAATTTCATAATTTAGTGGTTTCTGCTGTATCAGAGCTATTTGAAATCTATCCCTAAAAGGGTATATAATATTCAAGGTGCACATAGGGTCATTCAGAATAACTTCACACACACGCTACGGTGCATTTCAAAGTCTAATTCTGTCAGTAAATTTATACCGGTCACCCAGCGCCTAAATACTAGGCCACAAATTTATATTCAGCTGAATTTGAATACAGTACATTGGGCCAAATAATATTTTTGTTGTTGTGGTGAACGATAACAATGAGGAAAACATCTATTAAGGGACGCGGACGTGGACATGGTCGTGGTGTTAGTGGACCGTCTGGTGCTGGGAGAGGACGTGGCCGTTCTGCCACATCCACACGTCCTAGTGTACCAACTACCTCAGGTCCCAGTAGCCGCCAGAATTTACAGCGATATATGGTGGGGCCCAATGCCGTTCTAAGGATGGTAAGGCCTGAGCAGGTACAGGCATTAGTCAATTGGGTGGCCGACAGTGGATCCAGCACGTTCACATTATCTCCCACCCAGTCTTCTGCAGAAAGCGCACAGATGGCGCCTGAAAACCAACCCCATCAGTCTGTCACATCACCCCCATGCATACCAGGGAAACTGTCTGAGCCTCAAGTTATGCAGCAGTCTCTTATGCTGTTTGAAGACTCTGCTGGCAGGGTTTCCCAAGGGCATCCACCTAGCCCTTCCCCAGCGGTGGAAGACATAGACTGCACTGACGCACAACCACTTATGTTTCCTGATGATGAGGACATGGGAATACCACCTCAGCATGTCTCTGATGACGAAACACAGGTGCCAACTGCTGCGTCTTTCTGCAGTGTGCAGACTGAACAGGAGGTCAGGGATCAAGACTGGGTGGAAGACGATGCAGGGGACGATGAGGTCCTAGACCCCACATGGAATGAAGGTCGTGCCACTGACTTTCACAGTTCGGAGGAAGAGGCAGTGGTGAGACCGAGCCAACAGCGTAGCAAAAGAGGGAGCAGTGGGCAAAAGCAGAACACCCGCCGCCAAGAGACTCCGCCTGCTACTGACCGCCGCCATCTGGGACCGAGCACCCCAAAGGCAGCTTCAAGGAGTTCCCTGGCATGGCACTTCTTCAAACAATGTGCTGACGACAAGACCCGAGTGGTTTGCACGCTGTGCCATCAGAGCCTGAAGCGAGGCATTAACGTTCTGAACCTTAGCACAACCTGCATGACTAGGCACCTGCATGCAAAGCATGAACTGCAGTGGAGTAAACACCTTAAAAACATGGAAGTCGCTCAGGCTCCCCCTGCTACCTCTTCTGCTGCTGCCGCCTCGGCCTCTTCTGCTGCTGCCGCCTCGGCCTCTTCTGCTGCTGCCGCCTCGGCCTCTTCCTCCGCCTCTGGAGGAACGTTGGCACCTGCCGCCCAGCAAACAGGGGATGTACCACCAACACCACCACCACCTCCGTCGTCACCAAGCGTCTCAACCATGTCACACGGCAGCGTTCAGCTCTCCATCTCCCAAACATTTGAGAGAAAGCGTAAATTCCCACCTAGCCACCCTCGATCCCTGGCCCTGAATGCCAGCATTTCTAAACTACTGGCCTATGAAATGCTGTCATTCAGACTGGTGGACACAGACAGCTTCAAACAGCTCATGTCGCTTGCTGTCCCACAGTATGTTGTTCCCAGCCGCCACTACTTCTCCAAGAGAGCAGTGCCTTCCCTGCACAACCAAGTATCCGATAAAATCAAGTGTGCACTGCGCAACGCCATCTGTAGCAAGGTCCACCTAACCACAGATACGTGGACCAGTAAGCACGGCCAGGGACGGTATATCTCCCTAACTGCACACTGGGTAAATGTAGTGGCAGCTGGGCCCCAGGCGGAGAGCTGTTTGGCGCACGTCCTTCCGCCGCCAAGGAATCGCAGGGCAACATTCTTTGCCTCCTGTTGCCACCTCCTCCTTCTCGGCTTCCTCCTCCTCTTCTTCCACCTGCTCATCCAGTCAGCCACACACCTTCACCACCAACTTCAGCACAGCCCGGGGTAAACGTCAGCAGGCCATTCTGAAACTCATATGTTTGGGGGACAGGCCCCACACCGCACAGGAGTTGTGGCGGGGTATAGAACAACAGACCGACGAGTGGTTGCTGCCGGTGAGCCTCAAGCCCGGCCTGGTGGTGTGCGATAATGGGCGAAATCTCGTTGCAGCTCTGGGACTAGCCAATTTGACGCACATCCCTTGCCTGTCGCATGTGCTGAATTTGGTGGTGCAGAAGTTCATTCACAACTACCCCGACATGTCAGAGCTGCTGCATAAAGTGCGGGCCGTCTGTTCGCGCTTCCGGCGTTCACATCCTGCCGCTGCTCGCCTGTCTACGCTACAGCGTAACTTCGGCCTTCCCGCTCACCGCCTCATATGCGACGTGCCCACCAGGTGGAACTCCACCTTGCACATGCTGGACAGACTGTGCGAGCAGCAGCAGGCCATAGTGGAGTTTCAGCTGCAGCACGCACGGGTCAGTCGCACTGCGGAACAGCACCACTTCACCACCAATGACTGGGCCTCCATGCGAGACCTGTGTGCCCTGTTGCGCTGTTTCGAGTACTCCACTAACATGGCCAGTGGCGATGACGCCGTTATCAGCGTTACAATACCACTTCTATGTCTCCTTGAGAAAACACTTAGGACGATGATGGAAGAGGAGGTGGCCCAGGAGGAGGAGGAGGAAGAGGGGTCATTTTTAGCACTTTCAGGCCAGTCTCTTCGAAGTGACTCAGAGGGAGGTTTTTTGCAACAGCAGAGGCCAGGTACAAATGTGGCCAGCCAGGGCCCACTACTGGAGGACGAGGAGGACGAGGATGAAGAGGAGGTGGAGGAGGATGAGGATGAAGCATGGTCACAGCGGGGTGGCACCCAACGCAGCTCGGGCCCATCACTGGTGCGTGGCTGGGGGGAAAGGCAGGACGATGACGATACGCCTCCCACAGAGGACAGCTTGTCCTTACCCCTGGGCAGCCTGGCACACATGAGCGACTACATGCTGCAGTGCCTGCGCAACGACAGCAGAGTTGCCCACATTTTAACCTGTGCGGACTACTGGGTTGCCACCCTGCTGGATCCACGCTACAAAAACAATGTGCCCACCTTACTTCCTGCACTGGAGCGTGATAGGAAGATGCGCGAGTACAAGCGCACGTTGGTAGACGCGCTACTGAGAGCATTCCCAAATGTCACAGGGGAACAAGTGGAAGCCCAAGGCCAAGGCAGAGGAGGAGCAAGAGGTCGCCAAGGCAGCTGTGTCACCGCCAGCTCCTCTGAGGGCAGGGTTAGCATGGCAGAGATGTGGAAAACTTTTGTCAACACGCCACAGCTAACTGCACCACCACCTGATACGCAACGTGTTAGCAGGAGGCAACATTTCACTAACATGGTGGAACAGTACGTGTGCACACCCCTCCACGTACTGACTGATGGTTCGGCCCCATTCAACTTCTGGGTCTCTAAATTGTCCACGTTGCCAGAGCTAGCCTTTTATGCCTTGGAGGTGCTGGCCTGCCCGGCGGCCAGCGTTTTGTCTGAACGTGTATTCAGCACGGCAGGGGGCGTCATTACAGACAAACGCAGCCGCCTGTCTACAGCCAATGTGGACAAGCTGACGTTCATAAAAATGAACCAGGCATGGATCCCACAGGACCTGTCCGTCCCTTGTCCAGATTAGACATTAACTACCTCCCCTTAACCATATATTATTGTACTCCAGGGCACTTCCTCATTCAATAATATTTTTATTTTCATTTTACCATTATATTGCGAGGCTACCCAAAGTTGAATGAACCTCTCCTCTGTCTGGGTGCCGGGGCCTAAATATATGCCAATGGACTGTTCCAATGTTGGGTGACGTGAAGCCTGATTCTCTGCTATGACATGCAGACTAATTCTCTGCTGACATGAAGACAGATTCTCTGTTACGGGACCTCTCTCCTCTGCCTGGGTGCTGGGCCTAAATATCTGACAATGGACTGTTGCAGTGGTGGCTGACGTGAAGCCTGATTTTCTGCTATGACATGCAGACTGATTCTCTGCTGACATGAAGCCAGATCCTCTGTTACTGGACCTCTCTCCTCTGCCTGGGTGCTGGGCCTAAATATCTGACAATGGACTGTTGCAGTGGTGGCTGACGTGAAGCCTGATTTCTGCTATGACATGCAGACTGATTCTCTGCTGACATGAAGCCAGATCCTCTGTTACGGGACCTCTCTCCTCTGCCTGTGTGCTGGGCCTAAATATATGCCAATGGACTGTTGCAGTGGTGGCTGACGTGAAGCCTGATTTTCTGCTTTGACATGCAGACTGATTCTCTGCTGACATGAAGCCAGATCCTCTGTTACAGGACCTCTCTCCTCTGCCTGGGTGCTGGGCCTAAATATCTGACAATGGACTGTTGCAGTGGTGGCTGACGTGAAGCCTGATTTTCTGCTATGACATGCAGACTGATTCTTTGCTGACATGAAGCCAGATCCTCTGTTACGGGACCTCTCTCCTCTGCCTGTGTGCTAGGCCTAAATATCTGACAATGGACTGTTGCAGTGGTGGCTGACGTGAAGCCTGATTTTCTGCTATTACATGCAGACTGATTCTCTGCTGACATGAAGCCAGATCCTCTGTTACGGGACCTCTCTCCTCTGCCTGGGTGCTGGGCCTAAATTTATGAAAATGGACTCTTACAGTGGTGGGTGACGTGAAGCCTGATTCTCTGCTATGATATGAAGACTGATTCTCTGCTGACATGAAGCCAGATTGTCTGTTACAGGACCTCTCTCCTCTGCCTGGGTGCTGGGCCTAAATTTATGAAAATGGACTCTTACAGTGGTGGGTGACGTGAAGCCTGATTCTCTGCTATGATATGAAGACTGATTCTCTGCTGACATGAAGCCAGATTGTCTGTTACGGGACCTCTCTCCTCTGCCTGGGTGCTTGGCCTAAATTTATGACAATGGACTGTTGCAGTGGTGGCTGACGTGAAGCCTGATTCTCTGCTATGACATGCAGACTGATTCTCTGCTGACATGAAGACAGATTCTCTGTTACGGGACATCTCTCCTCTGCCTGGGTGCCGGGGCCTAAATATCTGAGAATGGACTGTTCCAGTGGTGGGTGACGTGAAGCCAGATTCTCTGCTATGGGACCTCTCTCCAATTGATTTTGGTTATTTTTTATTTATTTAATGTTTATTTTAATACATTTCCCTATCCACATTTGTTTGCAGGGGATTTACCTACATGTTGCTGCCTTTTGCAGCCCTCTTGCCCTTTCCTGGGCTGTTTTACAGCCTTTTTAGTACCGAAAAGTTCGGGTCCCCATTGACTTCAATGGGGTTCGGGTTCGGGACGAAGTTCGGATCGGGTTCGGGTCCCGAACCCGAACATTTCCCGGAAGTTCGGCCGAACTTCTCGAACCCGAACATTCAGGTGTTTGCTCAACTCTAGTCCTAACACATAGACGCTATTGCAGTGCAGATGTGACAATTCACTGCAGACTCAGTTTATAGGCAAAGTGTGGATAAATTATGGAAAAAATATATTTGCTGTCACTAATATTTTTCCCAATATCCCGGCCTGACACACAGACGCTATTGCAGCACAGATGTGACAATTCACTGCAGGGACTGTTTATAGGAAAATTACGGATAATTTATGGAAAAAATATATATTTGTTGTCGCTAATATTTTTCCCAATATCTGGGCCTGACACACAGTTGCTATTGCAGCACACATGTGATAATTCACTGCAGGGACCATTTATAGTAAAAATGTGGATAAATTATGGAAAAAATATAATTGTTTTTGCTAATAATTTTCCCAGTATCTGGGCCTGGCACACACGCTATTGCAGCACAGATGTGACAATTCACAGCAGGGACCGTTTATAGGAAAATTATAGATAAATTATGGAAAAAATATATTTGTTGTCAGTAATATTTTTACCAATATCTGGGCCTGACACAAGCACTATTGCAGCACAGATGTGACAATTCACTGCAGGGACCATTTATAGGAAAAATGTGGATAAATTATGGAAACTATATACCGTTTTTTTTTCGCCCTATAAGACACACCTAGGTTTTGGAGGAGAACAATAAGAAAAAATATTTTCCATTACACCTCAGGTCAGACCAGCATTTAGACCCCCAAAGTTAATCAGACCTCAGCTTGCAACCCCAATCAGACCCCCAATGTCAATCAGACCTCAGATCAGACCCCCAATGCCTCAGATCATCCCCCAACCTTCAGCCATCTATCAGCCCCCATATGTCAGCCATCAGACTCCATATGTCAGCCAGCAGCCCTTATATGTCAGTCATGAGCCCCCAGTGCAAATAAAATAAAAAACTCACCTCTCCTGCTCCTGGACGCCACCGCTCCTCCCCATCGCACTAATTTTCATTGTGCTGTCGGCTGTGTATCGCAGTGCACAGTCACAGAGCGCCCTCATGCTGTGCGCATCCCTGCACAGCCGATAGCCAAGCTGAGGACCAGGAAACAGTAAGTACAGAGCCTTTGGGGGGGAAAGGGGGGGGGAGTGCATCTTATGGGGCGGAAAATACGGTAATTGTTTTCAATAATATTCTTCCTATCTCTGCCCCTGACACACAGAAGGTATTGCTGAACAGATGTCACAAGTCACTGCAGACACCCTTTATAGAAAAAGAATCACAAAGTATGGGGAAAAAAATTAAAGACTACTTTGCAAGATTAAATTGCTGCCACCACACACAATAGTCCTTAAAGGACTTTTGGGTCTTTGAAAAAATGTTTTTGTTTTTTTCTTTTCAAAGTTTTATTTTCCAAATAGGTAACGTGTTAACAGAAAAACAGTATAACACAGTACTAGGTTTATACATAGGCAAGAACAACCTAAGTTACAGTATATCGCAATGCAAATATGGTAAGACGAATAAGCTAATGACAGAATAAAATTCCTCATCCAGCATATACATAGCATGCAAATCCAAAAATCAAATCTTCATTGGTAGCTGCTAGCTTGGGGAAAAGGAGGTGGCCACAAGAGATGAGGATTCCAAGTGGATTAATAGGGGAAGTGAAGGTGGGGAGGAGCTGATATAGCGAATTGGTTAATTGGGGGATGTAGAAAATCTATATGCAGACCACAAGTGCCATTGTTTCAAGAATTGTACGTGGGTTTGGGACTCCCATGCAGACATTTCTTCAAAGCAAAAGAGCTGACCTATCTTCTGTTTCCACTGTTCTATTGATGGAAGGGATGTTTGCAACCAGAATTTTGGGATAATTAGCCGGGCCGCTGTAATCAGCTGTTTAAAAATGTAGAGAGGAGGGGTTAGTTCCTCCTCATCAAAGTGAGAAAGTAAGGCTTTGGTGGGCGAGGCCTGTATGGATGTATGGCAAATTTGATTGCTGATACAAAAGATGTCTCTCCACCATTTCTTTATTAAAGGACATTCTGTCACGAGGGTGTCAAGAGCCACGCCTGACGTTGGGGTCAGGAGGTCGCAGCGGTTGGCTGCACGCTCTATGTAAGATAGGGATGTTTCCTTATTGTAGCTTTCTGGGTTTGCTTTGCAAACCTTTTTGGCTCACTCAGGGATCCGTAGCTCCTTCTCTCAGCTGTTCCTTGTCCAGCACTCCCAATCCTCCTTATATTCCCCTCTCACACTTCTCTGGTTGCCAGATATAGAGCTTCCTGCCTGGACATCTATTCTGACCCACTGGAGCTGTGTTGCTGCGTTCTCTGATTGTTGCTTTAGAACGCTACCCTCCGGATCCCTGTTGGACCTTTGTGGACAGTTGTTGTCGTCCACCTGGGTGTTTGTGTTTGTCTGTCCTCTCCCTGGTGTTTCCCTCTTAGTGCAGTGGTGAGGACTAACGATCCCACCGGTCCGTTCATTATCTAGGGTTCATTTCAGGGAAAGCCAGGGTTTAGGCATGTGATCGCCGCACGGGTGAGGAACCCGTCTAGGGACGTCAGGGCAGTCAGGTGCCAGCCGCAAGGAGAGTTAGGGGTCACCACCTTTCCATTGGGCAGGACTTTCCCTTTTTCCTCCCTGTGCGTGTTGCCGGTCATTACACATTCCCACCAGATGTGGATAAACGTTCCCCTGTCTCCATGGAACATGGAATCTCCAACATCTGTCTGAAGCCCCCTCAGAAAAAAGGCAGGATCTGTCTGGTGTAATGTACCACCTTGTTAGGAGTTTATAACTATTCTCTTGAATCCGAACACACTTAGATATTTTATGGGTAGACAGGAAGAGTTTGGGGAGAGTAAGAAGGGGAAATTCTCTGCCTATATCTTTCTCCCAATTTCGAAAGAATGCTGGTTTTATAAGGGACTAGAACTCAATCTATTGTATAGTTTCGGCACTAACTTTAGGTGGCTTCAAGTCTACAATTAAGGATTTAAACCATCTCAACGGCCGATATAGCTTGCCCCTTAGTGTGTTACTGAGCAAAAATGATCTATGGTAGGGGATTAGAGGCAGAACCTTAGGTTTGGGATTTAGGATCTCCCTCATCCTGTTAACACTTATAATCTTACCAAAAGGTTCTAAGAAGGAAGTTATGGTAATAGATGAGTTCCGTAGTTCCCGTGGGGTGGAATCTATCCTAATGGGGGAGGCCGTACCCACTACATCACTAACTAGAAGAAGAGGAGAGGGGAAAGGGACAGAGCAATGTGTGGAACGTAACCATTTCCAAGTTTACAGGGTAGCCCGAAGTATAGGATATGAGGATAAGGGTATAGAAGGTGGGCTTGGATTTCCCTGCAGAAGGGAACGCAGACATCTACCCAAGTGTTGTTCTAGGGGGACCCATAATTTGTTCTGGTTATTTCATAGCCATTCCACCACTCTAGACAAAAGTATTGCTTTGCCATATAGTTCTGGGTCTGGGAGAACTATCCCTCCAGTCTGTACTGGCTTAGAGAGAAGAGAAAGAGAAAGTCTAGATTTTTTCCAGGTTCCAAATAAAGGCTCTGATTTTTATTTATTTTTTATTGAGTCGTAGTAGGACTTAGGTACAGGAATTGGAAGAACTTGTTGGAGGTAAGTGAGGCGAGGACGGATCAGTGAAGTGAGAAGGTTCTTACGACCAAACCAGGAGAGTGTGGGGATATTGATATTAAGGTTATCTATGGTCTTAAACATAGATTGGAGTAAGGGTTCATTCACACGTCCGCAATTTCGTTCCGCATTTTGCGGAACGGAATTGCAGACCCATTCATTTATATGGGGCAGCACGATGTGCTGCCCGGATTCGGAATTGCGGATCCGCACTTCCGGGTCCACAATTCCGATCCTGAAAAAAATAGAACATGTTCTATTCTTTTCCGCAATTGTGGACAAGAAAAGGCATTTTCTATGAGAAACCCGGCGATGTCCACGGATCCGCAAAACACACACGGACGTGTGAATGGATCCTAAAGGAGTATAATTAAGGGAGAAGAGTTCAGAAATGTTGGGACTGACCTTCACCCCCAGGTAGGTCACGTAAGGGGACGACCAATCAAACTGCAAATCTTTCATTAATATTTGTTTTGCCTGTAAGGGAATCCCAGAACACAGTATTAGGGCTTTTTTTTCATTAATTTTAAAGTTGTGCTATAGTTAAGAAGGTGTTTTTGTATAATAGGGAGGGAGATTAATGGGTTAGTGGTCATTATCAGGACATCGTCCACGAAAGCAGCTAATTTGTGTTCCTGTACCCCCAGCCTCACCCCCTTAATGTCCGAATTGCCTCTCAAGGAAGCTAGCAGAGGATCTAGAGCCAAAACAAAGAGAAAAGGTGAGAGGGGACACCCCTGCCGGGTACCCTTACAAATACGGAAAGGGGTGGACAGATCCCCATTGACCATGACGAGAGCTGATGCTTGCGAATACATTGAGAAGACGGCCTGTACCTAGGGATCAGGAAAGCTAAAGTGTGAAAGTACCTCTTTCAAGTAAGCCCAGTTAATCCTATCGAACGCTTTCTCAGTGTCAGTGATCAGGAAAAGCAGCTGTTTAGAAGAAGAGGTTGCGTAGCACAATACATTTATCACTCTAGACGTGTTCTCTCTACCCTCTCTGATGCAAATGAAGCCCATCTGATCCCCATCTACTATCACAGGAAGAAAATTGGGGAGGCAATTAGCTAACAATTTTGCTAGGAGTTTAAGGTCTAAGTTAAGGAGAGAGATGGGTTTATAGTTGGAACACTGTCTTAAGTCCTTTCCCTCCTTGGGAATAAGGGTAATGTGAGCAGTTGTCATGTCTCTGGAGAGTGGGCCACCCCTCAAGGAGAGATTACAGACATCAAGGGGGTGAGGCAGAAGCTGTTTCTGAAAGGCTTTATAATATGAGGCTGGTAGGCCATCTGGGCCTGGACTTTTACCTGTTAGCATTTGATGAAGGGCAATAGACAGCTCGTCCAATATGAAGGGAGAAGCTAATGAACGCTTCTGGGGGTCCGAAATAGTCGGGAGGGAGAGGGAGTTAGGAAATAGGAGATAAGAGAGGCATGAGCTTCTGGGGGAAGCGGTGATGGCAAATTATAAAGGTCTCGTAAAAATCTCGAAATTGGGCCGCTATTTGTGTGGAGGAAAATACTGTGTCACCTGATGGGGTGGATAGCTGGTGAACATAGTTCACTGACCTCCTATTTTTTATTCTGTGCGTCATGAATTTGGAGGCTTTATCGCGTGTGCAAAATATTTGTGTTGAGAGTTTAGATAGTATTTAGCCACTATTTTTTTTGTAGAAGGGCTTTTAATTCCGCTCTCAGGCCTGATAATTCCTGTAGCTGGGGCTCTGAGAAGGAGCGTTTGTGTAAAGACTCAAGGGCCTGTATCTTTAAAAAAATGGCATCTATTTTTTTCTCTCTCTTTCTTTCTTCAAATGGGTTCCAATGCTAATGAAGTGTCCTCTAATGAAAGGTTTATGAGCGTCCCATAATGGCTGGGCTGACAAAACAGAGTGTTGATTGAGAGAGAAGTATTCTTCTATCAAGGCTGCAATGTTATCTCTAGTTTTCGCATCGCCCAGTAGGGATTCATTAAGGCGCCAATTGGGGGGCCTCGGACATTGTAAAGGCGCTCGGACAAATAAAAGGACCGGAGCATGATCAGACAGGTGAATGGAACCTATTTTGGCTTCAGAACATAGCTGGAGGTGTTCCTTTGAAATAAACACATAGTCTAATCGATGGTATGTACCATGGACATGGGAATAAAAAGTGTAGTCTACTGAATGGGGATGTAAGTCCGCCAAAAATCCACCAGGTGTAAATTCCAGAGACCCTCTCTAATGGCAAATAAAGAGCCCGAAGATAGGGCAGACTTATGAGATAAAGAGTCCAGCTGTGGATTCAAGGCAACGTTCAGATTCCCACCCAACACCACAATCCCCTCCTTAAAGAAATTAATGATAGGCAATATATTAGAAAACCAATGTGCTTGTCTAGTGTTTGGCACGTAGAGATTTATAAAGGTATACACTTGTGGGCCTATATGCCCCTTTACCAGGATATATCTCCCCTCTGCATCCTGAAGGTGATTGATGTACTTAAAGGAGATTCTCCTCTGGAAACCTATGCTCATGTAATAAGTCTCCAAATATAAAATATTTATGTATGAAAAATGTATCAACCTGATTTGGTAATCCTCTCCAAATCTAGTGTCTGCTTATATGGAGTAAAGAACACCTGGAGGACTCATCACCAAGATTCAACAAGAGTTATATAAAAAAAATGAATAATGTTATTTATTATCAGTCTTCATAAGAGTTGATTACTTACATAAATAGGTTAGGAAAAGTCTTAGTCTAATTGTCCATGAGTGAATGTTGGTAGTCCTTGAGGTATCATTATTGAAGGTCAGGAATCCTCTTCACAAGACTCCATGTGTCTTCATCTCTATCCATCGTAAAACAACCCTCAACAGCGTGTGAGAGTGAGTGTAAGAAGACCACCCCTTGTATGTCCCTGTCAGTCATTTATACCATAGATACAGGCGTGTCTTTACTAATGTATGGCTTTATACATTGTCATATATGGTAGACTTCAAATATAGATCTTGACGTTCCCATACAGACCTCCCATTGCCAAGTGTATTACTATAATTATAAATGGTGTCTAATGTGTAATGTAATACATACTTTATATTACATATCAATTAACATTATATCACATATTATTTAACAGCTCACCCCCCCACCCCCCAGAGGCAGAAGATCCCCCTTCCCCCTCCACAGTGGTACCACTGAGGGTAATGCGAGAAAGACAGATTGGGGTATTTGTTAAATCTAAAATGCGTCTCGTGGAGGAGCAAAATACTGTCCCCTGATTTGCGTAACATGGTGAAAATTTGGCTACGCTTAGATCGGGAATTGAACTCTTTAATGTTATAAGATGCAATATGTAAGTCAGCCATGGGGAATAAGGTATCTTAGGTTACCTTTGTGCGGTAAAAGCTCCATCCAGGTAGACGCATGCTTGTACTGGCAGATGAGGAAAGGCCCAGAGGAAAACACAGAGGAAAACCATATAGAGAGGTATCTTGTACTTTAAATACAACCTAGTACGAGAAATGGAGGTCAATACTAAAATAAAACAATAACCAAACATATACATTGAAATGACAAAGTAAGTGTAAAAATATATCAATTGGGGGGAAATGGTCTATGGACCTAGAAATGACTCCCCCAGCACTGTAGATTGTAGGTTGGAGTTATCAGGGCCGGCCTTTGGGGTGTGCAGGCTGTGCGGCCGCACAGGGCGCCATAGCAACAGGGGCGCCGGGTGGCCAACAGCTCGCAGTGTAATATGCGGCAGGCGAGGCGGCACTTGTGTTCTCCCTCGGGGCGACCCCCAGCCCCCTCCCCTGTGTCAGTGGCGGATCCAGGGGGGGGCAACGGGGCAATTGACCCCCCCCCCCCGAGCTGGCGGCGGCTGGGCACAGGGAGATGAGCGCTTCCATTGTGGAAGCGCTCATCTCCAGTCATCTGTATCGCCGTCCTCAGGACAGCGATACAGATGCCTGCCTGTGCTGCGGTAGGGGAGGGAGAGGCGTATCCCTTTCCCTTCCTCTGATAGGCTGCAGGCACTAGGCCGGCAGCCTATCAGAGACCGGCGCAGGCGGCGCGATGACGTCATTGCGCCGCCTAAACCATACAGCGTGGGACACAGGCCAGAAGAGGCCTGCATCGCATCACTGACATGGAGGTAAGTATGTGTTTTTTTTAATTTTTATTATGTACAATACTTTTACTGGCGGGGGCTGTTATTACTGGCAGAGGGGGGGCTGTTTGTTATTACTGGCAAAGGGGGGGCTGTTATTACTGGCGGGGGCTGTTATTACTGGCAAAGGGGGGCTGTTATTACTGGCAAAGGGGGGCTGTTATTACTGGCACAGAGGGGCTTTTATTACTGACACAGAGGGGCTTTTATTACTGACACAGAGGGGCTGTTATTACTGGGGGCTGTTATTACTGGCACAGAGGGGCTCTTATTACTGGGGGCTGTTATTACTGGCACAGAGGGGCTCTTTTTACTGAGGGCTGTTATTATTGGCACAGAGGGGCTCTTATTACTGGGGGCTGTTATTACTGACACAGAGGGGCTCTTATTACTGGCACAGAGGGGCTCTTATTACTGGGGGCTGTTATTACTGGCACAGGGGGGCTGTTATTACTGGGGGCTGCTATTACTGGCACAGGGGGGCTGCTATTACTGGCATAGGGGGCTATTATTACTGGCACAGAGGGGGCTGTTAATACTGGCACATGATTGGGGGCACTATAGGGGCATCTACTGAGACCACAAAGAAGGGGTATTTTATATGGGCTCTCTGTACAGTACAATTTTATACTGGGACACATGGTGGGTACTATGGGGAAGGGGAGAGGAGTACTATGGGGTCATCTACGGGGGCACTAAGAAGGGGTATTTTATACTTGCAAATTATGGGGGACACTGAGGGCATCTACTGGAGCATTTTATACTGGTACATTATGAGGGGCACTAGGAGGAAGGAGGGTGTGGAGCACTATGGGGTCATTTACTAGGGGCACTATATAAGGGTATTTTATACTGGCACATTATGGGGGCACTATGAGGACATTAGCTCAAATGGGGGCATTACAAGGGGGTATTTTTTGCACTGTCACATTATAAGGAGAATTATTACTACTGGGGGGGCCATTATGGTGGGATTTATTACTCCCCCATGGTATGACCCCCTAGTAGCAGCACCAGCCTCTCCCTGCTCTGCTATCCTTCTGCCCCTTCTCCAAAGACTTATTATGAAATCTTTCTCATTAGGATAAAACACCTCATCAGCTCCACCGAGCCCCCTGCCAAAGTGTGGAAGTGGCGTCCGAGATCCCCAAGGGCCAAGCCAAGTAATTGTAAGTTTTCATGTGAAATATGCGCCACAAGGTTAGCTCGCACAGGGCGCCTGAACACCTAAGGCCGGCCCTGGTTATAATAGCAAAGTTAATGGACAATATTAACCCCATTTTAAAGGTACACAGTGTTTTAAAGAGACAGGTACATGAACAGGGTTAAGAGGAACACTTACAGATAGTGTAACCTGAGGATATTAGTGGAATCTTTTGACATAGAAAGAGTGGACAGAAATTTATACTGGGTGTGAAACCAGGGATTAAGAATCTTGCGCCAGTTTCTTCGGTGTCAATTGTCAGTTCCTTCTCCCAGGTCTCTGAGCTTTAGGTGTGCATTGAGGAGCAAAGGGAACGACCGTAGGTAGATCTGGTAACGTCGCTAGGCCTTGAAAGAGTTCCCAGTTCTCCACTTTCAGCGGTGGAATTTGCAGATGATCATATACGGAATCTTAATCTGTGTAAGCCGAGATGTTAAAGCCGCGTCCTGCATGGAAAAAGGAAAGTCCAAAACGAAAGTTCCATCTATATTTAGTCTTGTTGGATCTAAGCCAGTCGGTCAGAAGCTTCAGGGCTCTACGTTTTCTTAGCGTAGAGGGTACTAGGTCTTGGTATTTTACAATTTGCGCGCCTTCAGATGATAAATTAGCACAGTTCCTTGCAGCCCCTTGGATCGCCATTTTGACCTGGAAATAAGAAATCTGCATATCACATCCCTAGGGGGGTCATCTGGTTTTGGCTTGGGGTGCAGAGCCCTGTCGGCTCTCTCAATGACAATGTCAGAAGCTGATTCTGGGCCTAGAAGGAAACAGCAGATAGATTGAACTGCTGCAGAAACATCCCCTGGAGACATAGACTCTGGGATCCCTCTGAAGCGCAAGTTGTTATGGCACCCCCTATTTTCCTGGTCTTCCAGAGCATTATGCAATTCATTTAAGTAAGTACTGCACCTTTCAAATGATCGCTTGGTGGCCATCTGGTGATCCAAGATTTCTGCCTGATGGGTCTCCAGAACCTCCAGCTGATCCCTGACTTGCCTCATCTCCTGGCGAAGCGCTGTGATTTTGCTGAGGATCGGTTCCATAGCTTTACAGAGGGATTACTTCAGGTAATGCCTGGTAATCGGCAGGGCACCTTATACCTTGGGGCTCCTCAGTATCGCTCTCCTCGTCCGATTTTTCAGAAGTGCACTCACCAGCCTTCTGTGGATGTGTCGGCGCCATCTTACTTTCCCGCACCACGAATGTGGAGGCAGCTTGTTTGATAAATTTGTCCATGTTGCCACACGCAATCTGCGACTTGTTGGTAGATGAGTTCTCCCCGGGTCTCGAGTTCCCGATCTTTACCATCCTTCCTACTTATTGCGGCTGTAGGCTCGTGCTAGGGGAATCGTCACAGCGGAGCTTAGAATTCAGTGGCCATCTCAGTCCGGCACTAGCTCCGCCCCCCTGGGTCTTTGAAACGTTTAAAAATTGAATACATTGTGATCACAAACTCCCTACACTATCTGTCCCTTCCTAAGCACAGCTCTCCCTGACTTGCAATGAGCCGAACCCGCGTCATCGGGTGCTATATAGTGCTATGATGGGTTCCAGCCAGCCAATCACTATGATGCCAGTAGACAACATGGCTATTGGCATTACAGTGATTACAGTACTTACCTGCATGTTTATTGGCTGCTTAGCAGCCACGAAATGTGCGGGAAGGAGACTCGAGCATGGCGCTCAAGCACATGGGGTACTCGGCCAAGTACCTCCATGTGCCGAACATAGCGATGCTCAAGCGGAACAGGTATTTGGCCGAACATGCTCACTCAACACTACCAATGATTGTGTAATCTACCTGGGTGTGCAGGCTTGACCTGTGGCCAGAGCTGGCACAATTTGCCATGGAATTCTTGGATTGTACCTCGTCCAGTGTCCTATCCTAAAGGACGTTCAGCGCAGCAGGGGGGATCGTGACCGATAAGCGCACTCGCCTAGCTCATGACAGTGTGGACTACCTCACATTTCTAAAAATGAATGAGGCATGGATTTCGGAGGAATTCAACACCTGTGACGACCAGGTGTAATTGAATTTCCTCATGCCAGCACACGCATATCCGCCACCACCCAGAACAAAGAATGGTCCTTGTCTTATGTAGATACAGCGGCATAAAATGCCTTTTCTGTCAGGTGAATACCTAATTTTTGTGGCCTCTACTCCAGTGGCCTAGAGTAAAAGTTTTATCCAGTGACCGCCTAATGTACCTCCAGCCACATAATCACAAGTTCTTTTCTGTCAGGTGAATGCCTAATTTCTGGGGCCTGTACTGGCCTACAGTAAAATTTTTATCCAGTGACCGCCTAATGTACCTCCTGCCAGGGCCTGCGTCAGCACCAGGCAAACCCGGGCAAATGCCGGGGCCCACTGCTCCTGAGGGCTCCCACTGAGTTGCTATGAGCACTTCCATCAATACAGATGGAAGCACTCATTGCTGTCATTTCACTTGCGCAGTACCACTCTGATGGGCCCTCTGAGTCACATGAGGCTGGCTGCTGCAGAGCATCAGACACGCCCCCTCTTCACTCCGTTCAGCAGAGCAGCAGGTTACCCTAACAGCTTCAGACACGCAGAGTTTGTCAGTGAGTCTGTACTATGACTGTCTCTTTTCTGTAGGACAGGAGGGGGGTGGGGATGTTGGGAAACTCTTCGAGCTGCTACTGGATGCTGCTTCATGCTATTTAGTTGTTTTACTGCTTCATTAAGCAGTTTTCCTCCATGACACCTGCCCCCCCATATCATGTCCTATGTCATCCTCATGGATCCCCTTCTGTCCTTTCCTCCCTCATGTATCCAGAGTTCCTGTTCCACCCTCTTATCTCATGTTGCTGTCCTGCACAGACTTCCTGTCACTACTTCTTGTATGAATCCCCCTCAGAGCCCCTTGCACTACTTGCTGTGTTCACCCCTCCTGTCCATTCAGGGCCCTGGGCCCTTGTCTCACTCCTCTGTCTCTCATTTTGGTGGCGTCTGAACCGCATTCACCATAAGGACCTTCTAATGTCACAGGGTCATGTGAGTGTGCCCCCCATCCCGTACTGTGCCACCCACGCTGTAGTGTGCCACCTCACCCTGTATTGTGCCCTCTTATACCCTGCATTGTGCCCTCTTACCACACCCTGTACAGTGCTCCTAGTAATTCCCTGTACTGTGCCCTCTTATACCCTTTTATCCGGTCACTGTACAGAGGTGTTATCCGGTCACTGTATGGTGGTGGTATCCAATAACTGTATGGCCATAACTGTATCCCTTTCCCTGCCCAAGCCACATTTTTTAGACCTGGTATAAGCGGGAAAAAGATGCAGATTGCAGTGCTAAGGACCTTTGGTCCACAATTTGTGTAAGAGATACGCCTAATATAGACGTATTTCTATATAATAAATGACCCCCTAATTGTATTATTATTCGGGGGTAGGGCTAATATCTTTATATTATATAGATTCTAGTGTATTATACTGTGCCCTGTATTTTCTAGTAGATAAATGATCCTTGGAAAACAGTCCTCACACCTGACCACCAGGACCAGGTAGCGCTCTGTCAGTACATGGCGGCCTCCCCTCTCCGCCACGGTGTTCCACTGTGTACTGGTGCTTATTCTGACACTAGGGCTGGGTTCACATGCCATTTTTACAATCTATTTAATGCATACCAAAAATGTATGCGTTAACAGATGCCTCAGACTGATGCCGTACAGTGGCGTTTGTTCACCATACAGTTCCATTGTAAAAAAAACATATATATTAACGTATGCATTTTTTACTTGACTCTACAGGATACAAAAATGTGGAGTGCTGCACATTTGTATACATCAAACCAATAGGAAAAACGTGATGTGAACCCACTGGGGGGGGGCGGGGAGCATACTAAAATTTTAATTTATAAATTTTTATTGATATACAAAAAATTCATTTACATAATACATTACTAATAAATCATTCCCCGCCCACCCCTCCATCCCCCCCCCCCCCCCACCTTGCAGGAAACAAAAAAAAAATAATGAAAGAAAAAATTGTAAATAAATTTATAAATAAATTAATAAATTAATTAATTAAATTAATTATTCTTATCCCAATCCTTCCAGACTGCACCCCACTTTAAATAGGATCCTCTTTGTTTATGCATAATCCTCTCATAGCTCTTCACTTTCTCAACCAGACCCAACCAATTATTGCAGTCTGGAGCAGAAGGACAAAACCATGATCTGGAAATAAGAAGTCTGGCTAGAAACATTACCTTGGTCAGTAGTTGGCGTTTTATAGGCTGGTAATTAACCTCCGATAGGTCTCCCAGGACCCATATCCTGGGGACAGAGGAACTACAATGTTAAGTTTGCGAGCCAAATTGGTTTGGACCGATCTCCAATAGCTGCTCAACATTGGGCAATCCCAAAACAGATGTAAATGATCTGCCTCGGTGTTGCCACAGCGTGGGCAGTCAGAGGAGGCTCGGTATCCTCTCCTATATAGCCACATGGGTGTCACATATATTTTGTGAAGAATATTGAATTGTACAACAATGTGATTAAAATTATGTGAAACTAATTTTAAACTTTCCCCTATGTTGTCAGTTCTAGCTACACTGCACAGCTCCTTCTCTCCTTCAGTCCCGGCCCAACAGCGACATCATGAAATGTGTCTCACTGCTACAGCGGGCCTGAGGAGAGAAGGAGCCCCTTACACAGTATAATGACCCCCCAGAGACCCTCATTTAGTATAATGGTCCCTAATGATCCTCCATTCAGTATGATGATCCCCCAGTGCCCCCTCCATACAGTATAACCCCCAGTGTGGGGGCCACTGGAGGTCATTATTCTGAATAGGGGGTGACTGGTGGTTAATATTCTGAATATTAGGGCCACTGTGTATTCATTATACTGTGTTTGGGGTCACTGGGGTTCATTACACTGTGTTTGGGGGCATTGGGGGGGGTCACTATACTGTATGAAGGTCCACTGGCTGTCATTATACTGTATAGGCGCCACTGGTGTTCATTATACAGTTTTGGAGCCACAGAAGGACATGTAAATGTACAAAAATGCCTCAAGGGGACTCAGTGGGATTTATCGCCCAAGGTCCCACATGAACCTGGAGCCGGTCCTGCCTCCAGCCACATAATCACAAGTTCTTTTCTGTCAGGTGAATGCCTAATTTTTGGGGCCTGTACTCACGTGGCCTAAAATAAAAATAAATTCTAGGCTCAAGCAGGGCACATTTTTTAGAGTTTTCCTTTAAGAAGCATAAAAATGGCCCCTGATTAAAATACATATTTTTGGTGGGCATTTTTACCAATGATCCCCTTCTAGTATGTCACTGTCCATGCTGTGGAACTATTTGTGCACTTCTAGTAAGTATTTGGTGGCTGCAAATATGACCTGAAGGTTTTTCAGGTTCACCTCTCATTAAAGTCAATAGGGCCTGAACATTTGATCACGAACGCGCAAATGCGTTTGCGAACCGTCCCGGCCGATGTTCGGCCATCACTATTCTTCAAGTGTCAATACAATGACTACATGACAATGGAGCCACATAAACAAAGTCTGCACCAGGAAAGCATCAGCACTGGAGTAGTGAGAATTTGAAAGGAGCAATTCCTTTTGCAATTTTATATCATATTCAGCATATACTTATTTTCAGAGATATATTGATCTGGAAAATACCTTTAAGGGCTCATTCACATGACACGTGGTTTGGTCCCACATCCGAGCCGCATTTTTTGCGGCTTGTGTGCCGACCTATTCACTTCAATGGGGCCGCAAAAGATGCATACAGTGCTCCGTGAGCTGTCCGCATCCATTGCTCTATTCCGTTCTGTTTTGCAGACAAGAATAGACATTTCTA
Organism: Bufo gargarizans; assembly: GCF_014858855.1. Taxonomy (NCBI): domain Eukaryota; kingdom Metazoa; phylum Chordata; class Amphibia; order Anura; family Bufonidae; genus Bufo; species Bufo gargarizans. The sequence continues at coordinate 279,141,992 of NC_058083.1, read as the reverse complement.
AAGAGGGCCGTTCCTTCCACAAATTGCGGAAGGCACACGGGCGGCATCGCACACGGGCGGACATAGCATGTCGTGTGAACAAGCCCTAAGGAAGACCTCCAGCAAAAACACAGCTTTGCATCACTTCCTCATGTGAACTTCTGGTGTATTTTATATAGATTGCAATCACTTCCCTGAAATTGAGTCATCAATATGCTTTTGATCACTTATGCTGATCTGTGGCACATGCGTATTAGTTGAAAGACCTATGCAATCAGCATGCTCATTTTGCTTGTGAAATGTCTTTGATCGACCTCAGAGAGGATAATCAGTGGATCATGTTGGGGGCCGGTAGATCATAATTTTCCTGAAGGGTTCAGTATACACTGTTTAGCTTTCTAGGAGCATCTATCTGTAGTTCATGTAGTGGACAGATATGTAAGTGCTTGTGCATTGACAAGCTGCTAGCAACTATTCTAGTTTTCTGGAACTACTGAAATATTATATTAATTATAACCATAATAATAATTGCTAATATATACCATATTTAAAGGGAGTCCACCAGCAATTTGGACCCCTCATACCTGTTTACAGCACTTTATACAGTAGGTGATGCAAATTGTCATTATACAGCTTTGTAATTTCATCAAACCGTTCTTATTAGGGTGCAAGTGCTGTTTCATACAGGCATTAACAGGGGTTATTATAAGGAAATATTTCTACGTTTTATTTGCATTTTTTGGCTTGTAATAGCAGGAAACAAAAGGGCTTATTAGAGCTTTTTGTCGTGTATTAGTAGCAAAATTAAAATACATTTGCCGCTCAGCGGTGCAGTTATCTGGTCTAAAGCTCTTTTATCCGTGTATTAGTGGAAAAATAAAAAATATATTTGCCGCTCAGCGGTGCAATTATCTGTTTTAACACTTAGGATACCGTAGTATGTTTTGTTTTTGCGTTTTCATTTTTCCTCCTTATCTTTATTGGGCCATAACTTTTATATTTTCGTTCACATAGCTGTATGAGGGCTTATTTTTTGCGGGACAAGTTATTCTTGTTAATGCCACCATTAATTATTTCATAAAATGTAGTGAGAAGCGGTAAAATTCCAAATGGGGTGGAATTGTAATAAAAACGTAATTCCCCAACAGATTTATGGGTTTTGTTCCCACAGCGTTTTGTTTGCAGCAAAACTGACTCATGCACTTCATTCTCTGGGTCATTACAATTACAACAATACCCCATATGTATAGTTTTTTTTATGTCTAAATAGTGTTAAAAAAAAATACTTTGAAATTTTGATCACATTTTATTTCTTTTTTTTTTTCAATGAAAAATGGCAAATTGGCCATTTTGACCCTTTTTTCCATTACGCCATCCACCGTACTGTATTTTTTTTTTAAAGATTTTAATACTATGGGCGTTTTTGGTCGCGATAATACCCAGGACTTTTATATTTATTTAGTTTTTTTTTTATTATACGGAAAGGGGGGTGATTTAAACTTTTATATACAGTATTTTTTAACTTATAATAACTAGCAGAAGGACACGGATGTAGCAGGGTTAACACACATACTTTATGAGACATGTTATCTAAACTAAATGCAACTAAATGCGTTAAGTAATAGCTTTTCAATGGCTTTTGTTTCAAAATAAGCCGGCCATGCGCATTAATTACTGTTATGCCATACCAGGAATGGACATCGCAGTACGCATGTGCCGGTTGACGGACTCAACGCACAGGAGGCGGATCTCGGCAAGAGAAGAAGTAAGAAGATGGGCGGGCAGAGGGAAAGGATGGGCGGGCAGAGGGAAAGACTGGGCGGGGGGAAAGCAACGATAAGGCAGAGCCCTACGAGGTTGACGCCACCCCTGGGCACTTGCGAGCCATCATTTGCATATCCTACTAAGATGATTTTTGCCAGTTTTATAAGTCCACGATTGCTTATAAAGGTAATGTTTTTATCAACTGTAATGCTGCTAGAAAGCTAAGGGAAGGGTTAAAAAGGTGAAACTGTGATGACAGACTCCCTTTAAGAGTGTGTGTGTGTGTGTGTTGCCCCTGCTACATCTGTATTTCATTTTATGTTTCCGTGTCGTAAAAAGATATCGACCGTAACAGTGACCTCTACAGTACTCGCCCATTTAACAAGGACCTCCAAAGTGCCTGCCCCTTTAACATTGACCTCCACAGTGGCCGCCCCATTAACATCAACCTCCACATTGCCCGCCCCATTAACAATGACCTTCACAGTGCCCCACCTTTTAACAGTGATCGCCCCTTTAGCATTGACCACACCTTTAACAGTGACCTTCACAATGCCCGCCCCTTTAACAGTGACTTCCACAATGCCTGCCCCCTTTAACAGAGACCTCCACAGTGCTCACCCCTTTAACAGTGACTTTCACAGTGCCCGCCCTTTTAACAGTGACTTTTACAGTGAGTGACCGCCCCTTTAACAGTGACTTTCACAGTGACCACCCCTTTAACAATGACTTTCACAGTGAGTGACCACCCCTTTAACAGTGACTTTCACATTGACCGCCCCTTTAACAGTGACAGCTCCTTTAACAGTGACAGCTCCTTTAACAGTGACCACCCCTTTAACAGTGACTTTCACAGTGGCCGCCCCTTTAACTGTGACACAAACCTCGCCACTGGGGTTTGGAGAGGCCTGTTTACCAGCCTTTTGCCTCAGGATTATGGCCCTTTAAGATACTTTTACTAACTTTTAAACCCCTGAACCTATTCAAGTGAATTTTGGATAGGTTTGTCCCCAAGTTATACTGGTTAAATTGATATCAGTTATATGTATGTACAATGTAAACTCACAAAGTTGTAACAATTTATAAGAAGTGTAACTTTTCAGCGTAAGAGATAGCTGAGTAGATACAGAAATTGACTCAATTATCTCCTAGACAGAGGGGAGGAATATGCTGGGTGTGTTTCTATTGTCCCATTGTGTGTTTAAATGGTGATTTCTGTCCTGTTGTCTCCACATGTGTATTGGCGATTTCCCTTTGTCCTGAGAGATAATTGGATTGCTCCTCGGGTGTCTCCAGGGCAGAGAGGAGGAAACCATGATGCATTGTGGGGATGTGTGGTGTCTGTATCCTGAATTGCTACATATCTGTCCTGTGTCCGATTGGTTGCTGTACTTACATTATTATGTGTTGTAATATATTGATTGGTTGTATTTCAAAACCCTGTGGGCAGTACTATGTTTGTTGATTGTGAAAAAAGGGGCTGTACGTGCAGGTACAGTCAGAGGCTGCTTTTATACCATCATGTAGTTTTTGGCTCATGTTTGGGGAATGCGATAACTACACTCTTGGGGATTGCTATATCACAATACTCCCCTGAGTATAAGCTCTTGTTAGAGCTTGTTCCTGGTTCCTGTCTCTGAATTTAGGAGAGGTTTACCCACTGGAGCCTGGAGCCTTGTCGTAGGTCCAGGGTGGGTAGGAGACGGCGAGACCTCCACCAAGCTTCGGCGGTTCGTGGGGTCTGCAGCGCTGACGGTGTCAAGTGGAGTGCTTGGAGTCCTCTGGAAGCACTAGGAGCATCTATCATCGGAGGTACCCGGTCGGGGTGCTAGGCGTTCCGTTACACGCCCCTTTAACAGTGACTTTCACAGTGACCGCCCCTTTAACAGGGACCTTCATAGCGCCCGCCCCTTTAATAACAGTGACCTCCACTGTGCCCACACTTTTAAAAACAGTGACCTTCACAGTGCCCGCCCCTTTAAGTAGTAAAGAAAAATGGCTCGGTTGTTATGGGAACCTGGAGTAAAACTGTGTTTATAGCAGTCGGGATTTGAAGAGAAAAACTTGCAGGCTTGTATTGGCTAATGTGGGTCATTTTTTGGGAATATCTCAGGAACAGTACGTCCTAGAAAGCTGAGACCCGATCTAAAACCTTCCCAGACACCTGATGTGCCTGTGTGCCAAATTTAGTGAAGATTGGTACAGTCATTTGGTCAGACAGAAACTCATTTATATATATATATATATATATATATATATATATATGAGATGTTTTTTTATTTTTGACCAATCAGAAATTTTAAAATTGAAATTTTCTTAACATTTTGCTCATTTCTTATTTTGCCTGCCATCTGGTGGCCAAAATAAGAATTGCAGCATTAATGCTATGAGTCTCTTCATAGAGAGCTTACGTTTTTCTGCGCATTTAGGTGTCGTGATCTCACTTGATCACGGCATCTAAAGCATTTAATTACTGCGATCAGCATTATTACTGGTTGCAGTAATTAGCTGCAGGTCTCTGCTGTTTGAAACAGCAGAGACTTGCTGGCCATGACGCCAGCTGCACATGCGAGTGGGCGTCATGCTTGCACAGCGCTACCAGCTACCATGTACGCCGCTGGTAGCGAAAGGTTTAAAGTCCTTTTTTGCATGTATTAGTAGAAAAGGGAAAAATATCTTTGCTGCTCAGCTGTGCAGTTATCTGTGGTAAAGACCTTTTTTGGATGTATAAGTGGTAAAAGGAAAAATATATTTGCCGCTCAGCGTGCAGTTATCTGTTTTAAAGCCCTTTTTTGCGTGTATTAGTGGAAAAAGTAAAAATATATTTGCCGGTCAGCGGTGCCGTGATATATTCAAAAGCCCAGTTTGCTGTGTATTACTGGCGAAATAAAAATATATTCGCCGTTCATCGTTGCACTTATCTGTTGAAAAGCCTTTTGTGTAAAAGTAGAACAAAATTAAGGCCTAATTGCCCTTGTGCGGTGCAGTGCTATGCTCTAAAGCCCAGTTTGCCGTGTATTAGTGGCAAAATAAAAATGTATTCGCCGTCCAGCATTTCACTTATCTGTTGAAAAGCCTTTTGTATTGTGTAAAAGTAGAAAAAAATTAGGGCCTAATTGCTGTTTATCAGTGCAGTTTTATGTGGTATAGCCCTTTTTGCGATATGGACCGAATTACGTAGTGCTGAAATTTTTAATGCGATTGCAGACTTTTTTCTGTATGAACCGAATTCCATTATCCTTTTATTGGTGAAATTACAAACATATTTTCCTCTGGAAAATTGATAGGTGATTGTACAACTCCCTTTGCGGTATGGAACAAATTACTTATTGGTGAAATTCTTTATGTGACACTGGCTTTTTTTTGGAAAACGTATGGGTGATTGTACACCTCCTTTTATGGTATGGACCGAACTGCATAGGGTGCATTTACATCACCGTTTAGCTTTCCGTTCTTCTGATCCGTCAGAAGAAGATAAAAAAGATAAAAAGGATCCTGTAAAAAAATGGATCCTGTTGCATCAGTTAGGCCCCTTTCACACGTGCGAGTATTCCGCACGGATGCGATGCCTGAGTTGAACGCATTGCACCCGCACTGAATCCCGACCTATTCATTTCTATGGGGCTGTTCACATGAGCGGTGATTTTCCCGCATCACTTGTACGTTGCGTGAAAATCGCAGCATGCTCTATATTCTGCGTTTTTCACGTAACGCAGGCCCCATAGAAATGAATGGGGTTGCGTGAAAATCGCAATCATCCGCAAGCAAGTGTGGATGCGGTGCGATTTTCACGCACGGTTGCTAGGAGACGATCGGAATGGAGACCCGATCATTATTATTTTCCCTTATAACATGGTTATAAGGGAAAATAATAGCATTCTGAAATAGAATGCATAGTAAAATAGCGCTGGAGAGGTTAAAAAAATAATAATGTAACTCACCTTAATCCACTTGATCGCGCAGCCGGCATCTCCTTCTGTCTTCATCTTAGCTGTGTGCAGTAACAGGACCTGTGGTGACGTCTCTCCGGTCATCACATGGTCCATCACATGATCCATCACCATGGTAAAAGATCATGTGATGACCGGAGTGACGTCACCACAGGTCCTGTTACTGCACACAGCTAAGATGAAGACAGAAGGAGATTAAGGTGAGTTAAATTATTATTATTTTTTTAACCCCTCCAGCGCTATTTTACTATGCATTCTGTATTCAGAATGCTATTATTTTCCCTTATAACCATGTTATAAGGGAAAATAATACAATCTACAGAACACCGATCCCAGGCCCGAACTTCTGTGAAGAAGTTCAGGCTTGGGTACCAAACATGCGCGATTTTTCTCACGCGAGTGCAAAAAGCATTACAATGTTTTGCACTCGCGCAGAAAAATCACGCGGGTCCCCGCAACGCACCCGCACATTTTTCCGCAACGCCCGTGTGAAACCAGCCTTAAAGTGCTGCAAATGAATTATTGAGAGCCACAGACTGTGGGACTTCTATCAACAACTCTGTCTACTAGAACCTACAGTAACCCATCTTCCATTTCTAGGGGGCCTCTGTGGCAGTGGCATTGCAACATTCCCAGCCTGAGTTTAGTTAACAGTTAATTTACAAATATCAGATTTCAAAAATGCTATTTTCTGCTGCATTACAGAGAGCTGTCTACAGATCAGACAGCATACAAACCTCCAAAGAGTGGAACATGCAATAAAAGCACAACAATTCCCGTACAAAACTAGGTCTGCCTTTTTAAAGAGGGGAAAGATTTTAAACAAACAAAATCCTACGTTTTTAGATCGTATTCACCTCCAGATTACCCCCTGAGTATCTCCAGTGCACTTCAAAATGCTGCACTTTGAGAATGATGCAAGCTATAATTAGGCAAGCTAATACTATGTTGCTATATATACACACACTCCCACAAAAGCTCCTCCCTCAACAACCAATTTAGCACCTTAACCACCTCCGGACCGCCTAACGCAGATGTGCGGTCCGGAGGTGGCAGCGCTGCGCAGAGTCACGCATATACGCGTCATCTCGCGAGACGCGAGATGACGCGAATATGCGCCCGCGCATGCGCAGTTCGCGACGGCATTTCGCACAGAAGTATTTCGTCAGCAACCTGCCAGCCGTGATCATTGGCTGGCAGGTTGCTGATTTTTAAAAAATCCAATCAGAGAGCCGAATAACAGATCATATTTGTAAATATGATCTGTTATATGGCTGCCTGCTCCTCTGCTGGTTCTTTTCGTCGGTTGGATCCAGCAGAGGAGCAGGCTTCACAGTGAGTACACCAACACTACACACTTAGCCCCAGATCACCCCCCTGAACCCCAATTAACCCTTTGATCACCCCTTTGATCGCCCCTGTCAATCACAAGTGAAAAGAAAAAAGTGATCAGTGCAAACTGTCACTTTTTTTTTTCACTGGTATTGACCGTTAGGTTTCAGTATAGTTTAGGCCCCTTGGTTAGGTAGTTTAGGGATCGGTTAGCGCCCAGCCCACCGCACCGCAGTCCGTTATTCGCTGATTAGCGTATCGCTAATCAGCATTTGTACTTTTATAGTATCTGGAAGTGATCAAAACTGATCACGGTCAGATCTATAATTGTACTAGTGTCACTTTAGTTCTCCCTCCACCCAAAACGCAGTGTTTGCCCGATCAGGCCTGATCGCTCGCCCACACGTGCGTTCGCCCACACCCGCCCCACCGCAGTGACAAAAAAAAAATTTTTTTTGATCGCTGCACATTCAATTTACACGCACTGCGGCGATAAAAAAATCAGTTTTGATATTTTTTATCAACCGCAGCGGCCTCCGGTACTTCGCTAGGCTCCCCTTTGTAAGACAGGCTTGCTTTTTTTTCTTGGGTAGTCTCAGGGAATACCCCTAAATTTAGTTGCCCACATGTCTAACATGGGGGTATTGTTCTGAAGAGGCCTACAGGCTTCTGACCCAGTCGGATGAGGAGTGGGAACCCTCATCTGATGAATCCAGCGGGTCAGAATACGAACCTGTAGAAAGCAGTGGCTCTCTGACCCAAAGTTCGGACGAGGAGGCTGAGGTCCCTGATAGAACCAGGCGTACCCGGCCCCGTGTCGCTAGACCGCAGGTTGCGCAGGATACGCTTCAAGAGCAGCAGAGTGGGGCTGGTGCTGTCGGATTACGTGGTGAGGCATACACCAGCAGCCCAGCCCTTCCTGGACCTAGTACCAGCACTGCCGTACAACCTGGTGAAGTAGCGAGCACCAGAAGGGCAGTTGAAGCTGGTACGGTGGCACGTGCAGTAGTGACCCCGTCGCAGCCACCGCAAAGACGTGCCCGTAGAGCCCCTAGAATCCCAGAGGTGCTGGCAAACCCTGATTGGCAGTCCCCAACTTCAGCCGCACCTGTAGTTTTTCCTTTCACCGCCCAGTCTGGAGTTCGGGTTGAGACAGCTCAGATCGGTTCGGCCCTGGGATTTTTTGAGCTGTTCTTGACTGCGGAGCTTTTAGACTTAGTTGTGGCAGAAACAAATCGGTATGCCACACAATTTATAACCGCTAACCCGGGAAGCTATTATGCCCAGCCTTTCCGGTGGAAACCAGTCCAAGTTTCCGAAATTAAAACTTTTCTGGGCCTCCTCCTCAACATGGGCCTGACAAAAAAGCATGAATTGCGGTCATATTGGTCCACGAACCCGATTCATCACATGCCCATGTTCTCTGCTGCTATGTCCAGGACACGATTTGAGGTCATCCTGCGTTTCCTGCACTTTAGTGACAACACCGCCTCCCGTCCCAGGGGCCACCCTGCTTTTGACCGGCTCCACAAAATTCGGCCCCTCATAGACCATTTCAACCTGAAATTTGCAGATATTTATACCCCAGAGCAAAACATCTGCATAGACGAGTCCCTAATACATTTTACCGGGCGCCTTGGCTTCAAACAATACATCCCAAGCAAGCGCGCCCGGTATGGGGTCAAATTGTATAAGCTCTGTGAAAGGGCCACAGGCTATACCCACAAATTTCGTGTCTATGAGGGAAAAGATCAGACCCTGGAGCCGGTCGGTTGCCCTGACTACCTGGGGAGCAGTGGGAAGACAGTTTGGGACTTGGTGTCACCCTTATTCGGCAAGGGGTACCATCTTTATGTGGACAATTTTTACACAAGTGTGGCCCTCTTTAGGCATTTGTTTCTAGAACGGATTGGCGCCTGTGGTACCGCGCGAACTAGTCGCGCGGGCTTCCCCCAACGGCTCGTTAGCACCCGTCTTGCAAGGGGGCAGAGGGCCGCACTGTGTAACGAAGAACTGCTCGCGGTGAAATGGAGAGACAAGCGTGACGTTTACATGCTCTCCTCCATTCACGCAGACACGACAATACAAATTGAGCGAGCAACCCGTGTCATTGAAAAGCCCCTCTCAGTCCACGACTATAACCTCCACATGGGAGGGGTGGACTTCAATGACCAGATGTTGTCTCCGTATTTAGTTTCCCGCAGAACCAGACGCTGGTATAAGAAGGTGTCTGTATATTTAATTCAATTGGCTCTGTACAATAGTTTTGTTCTCTACAGTAAGGCTGGGAGAACTGGATCCTTCCTCAAATTTCAGGAAGAGATCATCGAGAACCTCCTGTACCCAGGAGGTTCCGTGGCCCCATCCACCAGTGTAGTTAGCCGTCTACACGAGCGACATTTCCCCAATGTCGTTCCTGGTACCTCAACCCAACCGTCACCCCGAAAAAGATGTCGTGTCTGTAGCAGGAGTGGAATAAGGCGTGACACCCGCTATTTCTGTCCTGACTGTCCTGACCACCCTGCCCTATGCTTTGGAGAGTGTTTCCGGAAGTACCACTCACAGGTACACTATTAGCATAGGGATCATCTCACCAGGATAGGCACACAGGGCTATTAGGACCCATTCACTCACTGCTGCTGCAAACGTCTCCTTTCACATGGGACAAAGTGCATAACGCACTTCGCCACATCTTTGGGCGATTTGCGCTTTGCACATTGACCCATGGGGAAGGAGAGGTTTGTTCTATAAAGGTAAAAAAACAAAAAAAAAAACACGTTAATGTTCAGTTCAAAAAGTTAAAGTTACATGTTCTGTTGCAAAGTTAATAAAATTATTGCGTTGCGGCCTGGTTTTTTCTTTTTTTTTTTTTTGTCTTTTTACCTTCCAGGTGGACCAACCGATCGACCAGCTGCAGCACCGATGTGCATTCTGACAGAAGCATTGCGCTGCTGTCAGATTACCTGTAAGTCGGTGTATGCGGCGCTGCAAGACGGGATTTTCTCCTCTGCAGTGACAGATACGTTTGCCGAGGCATACGAGCTGAGGAGGAGGCGGCGTTCCTATGCTTTGGCAAACACTTTGTATATATATAAAAAAAAAATAAAAAAAATCCCGGCAATGATTTATTCATCCACATCGATTGATGCGAATGGAGAAATCTGGTTTGCCAGGGCATACGAGCTAAGTGGGTATGGATGTAGGGCGGAGCTCCTATGTCCTGGCAGACGCCTTTCCCCTCCATTTTTTTTTTTTGGCAGAGATTTTTTCATCCACATTGATCAATGCGAATGAAGAAATCTGTGCCTTTCATTTTTTTCTTTCAGCCCAGAGGCTGAACGGAAAAAAAAATCTCATTACCTGTATGCTCAATATAAGGAGAATAGCAGAAACTCCTAATGCTGGCCATACATGTAATGATTGCGGAGACCCTCAAATGCCAGGGCAGTACAAACACCCCACAACTGACCCCATTTTGGAAAGAAGACACCCCAAGGTATTTGCTGAGGGGCATATTGAGTCCATGAAAGATTGAAATTTTTGTCCTAAGTTAGCGGAAAGTGAGACTTTGTGAGAAAAAACAAAAAAAATCAATTTCCGCTAACTTTTGCGAAAAAAAAAAAAATTTCTATGAACTTTCCAGGCCCCTCATTGGATACCTTGGGGTGTCTTCTTTCCAAAGTGGGGTCACATGTGGGGTATTTATACTGCCCTGGCTTTTTAGGGGCCCTAAAGCGTGAGAAGAAGTCTGGGATCCAAATGTCTAAAAATGCCCTCCTAAAAGGAATTTGGGCACCTTTGCGCATCTAGGCTGCAAAAAAGTGTGACACATCTGGTATCGCCGTACTCAGGAGAAGTTGGAGAATGTGTTTTGGGGTGTCATTTTACATATACCCATGCTGGGTGAGATAAATATCTTGGTCAAATGCCAACTTTGTATAAAAAAAATGGGAAAAGTTGTCTTTTGCCAAGATATTTCTCTCACCCAGCATGGGTATATGTAAAATGACACCCCAAAACACATTCCCCAACTTCTCCTGAGTACGGCGATACCAGATGTGTGACACTTTTTTGCTGCCAAGGTGGGCAAAGGGGCACATATTCCAAAGTGCACCTTTCGGATTTGCAGGCCATTTTTTTACACATTTTGATTGCAAAGTACTTCTCACACATATGGGCCCCTAAATTGCCAGGGCAGTATAACTACCCCACAAGTGACCCCATTTTGGAAAGAAGACACCCCAAGGTATTCCGTGAGGGGCATGGCGAGTTCCTAGAATTTTTTATTTTTTGTCGCAAGTTAGTGGAATATGAGACTTTGTAAGGAAAAAAGAGAAAAAAAAGAAAATCATAATTTTCCGCTAACTTGTGACAAAAAAAATAAAAAGTTCTATGAACTCACTATGCCCATCAGCGAATACCTTAGGGTGTCTACTTTCCGAAATGGGGTCATTTGTGGGGTTTTTCTACTGTTTGGGCATTGTAGAACCTCAGGAAACATGACAGGTGCTCAGAAAATCAGAGCTGTTTCAAAAAGCGGAAATTCACATTTTTGTACCATAGTTTGTAAACGCTATAACTTTTACCCAAACCATTTTTTTTTTGCCCAAACATTTTTTTTTTATCAAAGACATGTAGAACAATAAATTTGGCGAAAAATTTATATATGGATGTCGTTTTTTTTGCAAAATTTTACAGCTGAAAGTGAAAAATGTCATTTTTTTGCAAAAAAATCGTTACATTTTGATTAATAACAAAAAAAGTAAAAATGTCAGCAGCAATAAAATACCACCAAATGAAAGCTCCATTAGTGAGAAGAAAAGGAGGTAAAATTCATTTGGGTGGTAAGTTGCATGACCGAGCGATAAACGGTGAAAGTAGTGTAGTGCCGAAGTGTAAAAAGTGGCCTGGTCATTAAGGGTGTTTCAGCTAGCGGGGCTGAAGTGGTTAATGGCCCTCTGCTCATTTGCAATCAGGCAATAGCAAAAACCTGTCTAACATATTCCTTACCTGTTTTGAAGCAGAGTGTCTGAGTAGCCACCAAAAACACAGCTGATGTTCTGCTACAGTTGAAAAGCTCTAAGTTAGTCTCCTGAATATCTCTAGTTCACTTAGAAATGCTGCACTTTGAGAATAAATAATAATGATTAGGACCTAACCTGGGTAAGGTTTATTAACAAATAATTTTACAAATGCCTAGGAAGGCAATATGACCTATCTCGACCCAGGTGAAATTTAATACTTCACTTTTATTATTATATATATTACAAACCGGATTCCCAAAAAGTTGGGACACTATACAAATCGTGAATAAAAACTGAATGCAATGATGTGGAGGTGCCAACTTCTAATATTTTATTCAGAATAGAACATAAATCACAGAACAAAAGTTTAAACTGAGAAAATGTACCATTTTAAGGGAAAAATATGTTGAACCAGAATTTCATGGTGTCAACAAATCCCCCAAAAGTTGGGACAAGGCCTATTTTCACCACTGTGTGGCATCTCCCCTTCTTCTTACAACACTCAACAGACGTCTAGGGACCGAGGAGACCAGTTTCTCAAGTTTAGAAATAGGAATGCTCTCCCATTCTTGTCTAATACAGGCCTCTAATTGTTCAATCGTCTTGGGCCTTCTTTGTTGAACCTTCCTCTTTATGATGCGCCAAATGTTCTCTATAGGTGAAAGATCTGGACTGGCCATTTCAGTACCCAGATCCTTCTCTTACGCAGCCATGATGTTGTGATTGATGCAGAATATGGTCTGGCATTATCTTGTTGAAAAATGCAGGGCCGTTCCTGAAAGAGATGACGTCTGGATGGGAGCATATGTTGTTCTAGCACCTGAATATATTTTTCTGCATTGATGATGCCTTTCCAGACATGCAAGCTGCCCATGCCACACGCACTCATGCAACCCCATACCATCAGAGATGCAGGCTTCTGAACTGAGCGTTGATAACAACTTGGGTTGTCCTTGTCCTCTTTGGTCCGGATGACATGGCGTCCCAGATTTCCAAAAAGAACTTTGAATCGTGACTCGTCTGACCACAGAACAGTCTTCCATTTTGCCACACTTCATTTTAAATGATCCCTGGCCCAGTGAAAACTCCTGAGCTTGTGGATCTTGCTTAGAAATGGCTTCTTCTTTGCACTGTAGAGTTTCAGCTGACAACGGCGGATGGCACGGTGGATTGTGTTCACTGACAATGGTTTCTGGAAGTATTCCTGAGCCCATTCTGTGATTTACTTTACAGTAGCATTCCTGTTTGTGGTGCAGTGTCGTTTAAGGGCCCGGAGATCACGGGCATCCAGTATGGTTTTACGGCCTTGACCCTTACGCACAGAGATTGTTCCAGATTCTCTGAATCTTCAGGATGATGTTATGCACAGTTGATGATGATAGATGCCAAGTCTTTGCAATTTTTCGCTGGGTAACACCTTTCTGATATTGCTCCACTATCTTTCTGCGCAACATTGTGGGAACTGGTGATCCTCTACCCATCTTGGCTTCTGAGAGACACTGCCACTCTTTTATACCCAATCATGTTGCCAATTGTCCTAATTAGTGTTAATTGGTCTTCCAGCTCTTCGTTATGCTCAAATTTACTTTTTCCAGCCTCTTATTGCTACTTGTCCCAACTTTTTTGGGATTTGTTGACACCGTGTAAATTGGAATCAACGTATTTTTCCTTTAAAATGATACATTTACTCGGATTAAACGTTTGATCTGTCATCTATGTTCTATTACAAATAAAATATTGACATTTGCCATCTCCACATCATTGCATTCAGTTTTTATTCACAATTTGTTTAGTGTCCCAACTTTTTGGGAATCCGGTTTGTAAAATCTGAATTAATAAGTGAGTGCTCATTTTATTTACCTTTATTAACTATTTTACAAACTAAAAAAATACTATATTAAAAATACAGTCAGCACTCCACTAGAGAATTGAGATGTTGAACGGCAATGACGGGGCGTGGAGGGGTGCACTGCCTCCCACCCTATTACTTGTAATGCAGGGCAATGCCGTATTACTTAGTGCAGGGTTGTTGCCAACTGAATATTGTTGTCAGTATGGCAGTGTAAAGCAGTGGGGAACAGGCGACATGAACCCACTGTCAGAGGGATGCTAATGACCCCCTTATACACGTAAGGCCAGCTAAATGCCAGAACACAGATAGCCCTACAAGCTATAGTACACACCATGAGCTTGTGTTTGAACTGAATAGCTTGATTGTTCTCTCTATTGAGATGTAGTCCAGCCGGACTGAACTCAATTGGATCACAATGGAGTGGAAGACTTCTTACTTGTAATACAGGACAATGCCGTGTTACTTAGTGCAGGGCTGTTGCAAACATCTGACCTGCATTCCCCTGAAATGTGATATACTGTATATTTTTGCATGAGTGAGGTTAATAGTTAATAGTGGAAAAATGGTTGCATTAGCACTCAAGCCTTTTGTCTACACTACGGACATTGTATCTGGAGGGGTGAAGCAGAGTTTAAGTCCCATTAATCCCTTAAAGTGATGGACAAACATCTGCTGGGACGGTTCGCGAACAGGATTGCGCGAATGCGATCAAATGTTCGCGAACCGCAAGTTTGTGGCGGGTCCCATTCATTTTAATGGCAGACGAACCTGAAAAACCTTCAGCTCATATTTGCAGCCAATAAATAATTACTAGAAGTGCACAAATAGTCCCACAACATGGACAGTGACATACCAGATGTATTATTCGAATTTGCGATCTCCATTCATTATTTTTTTCAATGTGAAATATCGGCAATATCATTTTCGCGTTGTCGCATGCGCAAATGCACTATACAGTACCCAAATGCACTATAAAGAAAGTATATTGGTAATAACACCCCGCTTCAATCAGGTTTTTTGGGGGGGCGACTGGTATATCACACCAGTAGAAATTATTTGCTCCAATAACGCTTGTCCCTCTATATACCTGCAGTATCGCAGCAGAACCGCACACAACTGCCGCACAATACAAATAGCACTATAATATACTTTATAACATAGAAAGTACAGTGCTGCCCATAATTATTCATACCCCTGCAAATTTTGACTTAAAGTTACTTTTATTCAACCAGCAAGTAATTTTTTGATGGGAAATGACATAGGTGTCTCCCAAAAGGTAATAAGACAATGTACAAGAGGCATTATTTTGGAAAAAAAAAACATTTCTCAGCTTTTATTTACATTTGAGCAAAAAATACAAGATGTTCCGAACTGTGGAAAATCTCAGAGGACGTGGTCGGAAGCCAAAAGTGACACCTGTGCTGGCCAGGAAGATAGTTAGAGAGGTGAAAAAGAATCCTGGTGAATCTGGGCTCTGCTGGTGGCAATGTCTCAAGGCAGACAATCCAACAGACACTGCACAATGCTGGGTTCCACGGATACAGACCAAGGAGGACGCCACTTCTTCAGATAAGGCACACAAAAGCTCGCTTGGCCTTTGCAAAAACTCATCTGGACAAAGAAGAAGACATCTAGTCTTCTGTGTTACGGTCAGATAAAGCAAAAATTGAATTGTTTGGTCACAATGATGTTTCCTTCATTTGGCGTAAAAAAGGAGAAGCCTTCAACCCAAAGAACACCATCCCCACTGTCAAACATGGTGGTGGGAACCTAATGCTTTGGGGGTGTTTTTCAGCCAATGGACCAGGGAACCTAATCACAGTAAACGGCACCATGAAAAAAGAGCAATACATGAGGATTCTCAACAACAACATCAGGCAGTCTGCAGAGAAACTTGGCCTTGGGCACCAGTGGACATTTCAGCATGACAATGACCCAAAACACAATAGAAAAAGTGGTAAAGAAATGGTTAGCAGACAACAACATTAACGTTTTGGAGTGGCCCAGACATAGTCCAGACTTGAATCCAATTGAGAATCTGTGGAGGGAGCTAAAGATCAGGGTGATGGCAAGAAGACCCTCCAACCTGAAAGATTTGGAGCTCATTGCTAAAGATGAATGGGCAATAATACCCGTGGAGACATGCAAAAAGCTGGTCTGCAGTTATAGGAAGCATTTGATTGCTGTAATAGCCAATAAAGGCTTTTCTATCGATTATTGAGAAGGGTATGAATAATTTTGGACTGGACACTTTTTGCTCAAATGTAAATAAAATCAGAGAAATGTTTTTTTTCCACAATAATAACTCTTGTACATCGTCTTATTATCTTTTGGGAGACACCTATGTCATTTCCCGTCAAAAAATTACTTGCTGGTTGAATCAAAGTAACTTTAAGTCAAAATTTGCCAGGGGTATGAATAATTATGGGCAGCACTGTATATTATAACATTGTACAAGAAAGACAATCCATTAGAATATACATAAAGATAAAACGTAACCTTTAATAATGTTACTATGAGAGTCCATTCACACGTCCGTAAGTGTTTTGCGGATCCGCAAAACACGGAAACCGGCAATGTGTATTCCGCAATTTGCAGACCGCACATCCCCGGCACTATGATAGAAAATGCCTACTCTTGTCTGCAATTGTGGACAAGAATAGGACATGTTCTATTTTTTTGCGGAAACGGAAGCACGGATGCAGATGTGCGGATCCGCAAATGTGGATATGGATCCGCAATTGCGGATGCGGACAGCACATTCCGGCCCCATTGAAAATGAATGGGTCTGCACTTATTAAAGTTAAGCAAAAAGCATAGATGTGGTAGGCAATAACAAGTGCTCGGCAGCACCAAATCAGAAACCATATGTCCTACCACAATCCGGGGGGTTCCAGTGCACATTCATGAATCCAGGAGGGAAAGCAAAAAAAACATCCATCCCTGGGCTAGATGATGATGTGGTATTGAAGGACAGGGTGGGCAAAGAACTGTCCCTGATATTGCCCTACAGGGGGGTGCTATTCTGGCCCTAATAGCCTAACCACAGACCACCCGCCCTGATAAGAGCGACCCTGTCCGGGACCTTACCCTATATAAAAATGGCCCTAGTAAGCACCTAGCCCCTAGGCCCCTGACTTCCAGGTGATCACTATATAGATCTATGTGTTTTTGGCTCATAAAAGAATACTATAAGTATATTGCACCCCTCTGTGATCACACCTATCGATAGCACACCTATACCAGTCTGTAAAAAGACTTTTGTGGCCCTATTAGCTAGCGTTTGTTGTCCCTAACAGCCTGTCCTTGCTCCACACAGCAACCTCTCCCTACACTGGCAAAACACTGAATGTAAAATGGTGACCAGATCAGGATTATTTATAAGGTAGGGGCTATGTCCATGTGCTGAAACATTTCAATTGGCTGTCCTGTACCAGCTAATGGATGTGTATACTGTCCTCATACACGTTAGCACGGTGTGTAATCTGACATGTAGCTAAACCTTTTTGTCCTCTGAGAGAAAAGAGACTGTTCCGCTTTAAGGTTCTCTTTATTGCTCGTAGACTGACAGGAAAGGTGAAACTACAGAATAAAACAGTAGTATTTTAGAACATAAATACCATGGTATATGGCATAAAACACAGAATAATCTGCTATACATTCAGTATATGAGATAATACAATGATAGTGAGCTATCAATACAAGAAACATAATAAAATGCAGTAAATGACACATAGATAGTGCTCTTACCGACTATGCTCAAAAACAGGCTGAATAACAGATGATGTGACAGGAAAACCAGTGAGAGAGCATGGTTGCTGAGACATAAGATGGTGGCTGCTTGCTGTACCAGCACAAGACTAGCAAGAACCAGGAACTACCCACAATGCACTGGGACTCCCATAATGCATAGAGAAAAACAGGCTGGGTGAAATACCTAAACTCATCAATAGATGGTGCTGTTACGACACAATGTAATGCAAATGAATTACAACAGTTAAATGCCATGTCAACTGATAAAGAGACAGAAACAACTGGAACTGAATCTGGGGACAGAACACTCCCCGCTTGACGTCAACCGACGTCACTATTGTATTCTTTTGGTGCAAACAGTAGAACGAGTTCTCCTACTGGTCTGAGGAACAATTTGGTCTCTCCCTGTCTCTGTATTTTCAATTCTACTTTGCGTATAATTCCGTCCTTACTTGGGAATGTCTTAGTCACAAGTCCTAACGGCCACTCATTTCTCCGTGACTGGCAGTCTTTCATTAGGACTACATGCCAGTCTGGAGGTTAGGCTTGTTGGTTTGCCACTTTCTCCTCGGTTGCAGAGTGGGAATGTATTGCTTTTTCCACTTGTCCCAGAACGAGTTTGAGAGACTCTGTACTTGTCTCCATCGATTTTTGTAAAGATCTTTGGAATTGAATTCTCCAGGTGGAGCACAAATTTGTTCAGTCTTTTGGGTAAGCAGTGTGGCGGGTGTGAGAACTGTTGGGTCATCAGGATCGCTAGAAATCGGGGTTAGCGGTCTGGCATTTATGATAGCCGATACTTCTGCCATGAAGGTAGTCAGGCTTTCATGAGTCAGCTTTGAAGATCCTTCTTGTAAGAAGATTGAGTCGAGGATTCTCCGTGCGATGCCTATCATCCTCTCCCAAGCACCTCCCATGTGAGAAGAGTGTGGTGGGTTGAAGGTCCAAGTACATCCTCGTTCACTGAGGTATCTTTCTATGTTGTTAACATCCAAGTTGGAAGAGAGTTGTAGTTCTCTCGCTGCTCCGACAAAGTTTGTGCCTCGGTCAGAACGAATGTGTTTGACAGGTCCTCTAATGGCAATGAAACGTCGGAAAGCATTAATGAAACAGGAAGTATCTATAGATTCAATTACTTCAATATGGACAGCTCTGATGGACAGACAGGTGAACATAATCGCCCAACGTTTCCCGTGCACACGGCCTCCCCTGGTTTGCCGGACAACCACAGGCCAAGGTCCAAACACGTCTAGGCCAACATTCGTGAAGGGTGGATCCATACTTAGTCGGTCATACGGGAGGTTTGCCATCTTCGGTGCCTGTGACATACCACGGAGTTTCCGACAGGTAACACATTTAAATATGAATCTGCATACACATCTTTTAGCTCCAACTATCCACATTCCAGCTGCTCTTAGAGCTCCTTCAGTAAACAGACGACCTTGGTGCTTTGTCTGTTCATGGTAATGTTGCACGAGCAGAGTAGCTATATGATGCTGTCCAGGAACTATCACAGGATGTTTCTCTG
The DNA here is from genome assembly GCF_014858855.1 of Bufo gargarizans. Taxonomy (NCBI): domain Eukaryota; kingdom Metazoa; phylum Chordata; class Amphibia; order Anura; family Bufonidae; genus Bufo; species Bufo gargarizans. Next base: position 279,122,810 of record NC_058083.1, on the reverse strand, counting down.
CTAGGCCTACATCGGCTTCCATAAGGCGTCCACCTACCCTTAAGAGCCCATCTTCATCGATCACTGGGTCTAGTTTCCTTAAAACACTACCTTTAGGCACGGGTCTTTGGCTGACTACACAGTCGATTTCCGTAGCATAGGTTTCATGCTGTACAGCCTGGATAATTACATTTTTTGACCGCTCTAGAGCTGTGTAGACATGTTTACAATGATGCCAACCTCTACAGATATCTTTATCTGCCGATGAGGTTGCTTTGTACGACCGAGCAATGTGGGTCAGGCAAGTGATGGCACGGACAAGAGATCTCCAAGTAGAGAACCTACTGAATCTGTGGGATTTCAGGTGGTGGTCCAGAGTCTCCGTATGTAACACAGATACCTGAGGACGTATCTCAACATCAGCATGGGGGTCTACTAGTTCAAACATGGCAGTTTCTGTTGTGTTGGGCGTTGGTTTATACAAAAAGGTGGGGCCTGTAAACCAAATTGTATCCTTGAGACGGTCAGCAGCAACGGATCTGGTTGCTTGGTCTGCCGGGTTGAGATGAGTAGGTACATATTTCCATTGTTCAGGAGAGGTAGATCTTCTGATCCTTAGAACTCTGTTGTTGACGTAGACATAGAAGCGTCTAGATTCATTACAGATATATCCCAGTACTATCTTGCTATCTGTATAGAACTCAGAATCTTTAATCTCTAGGTCCATTTCTGTAGCGATGAGTTCGGCTAACTCCACCGCTAACACCGCGGCACATAGTTCCAGGCGTGGTATTGTGTGTTCCTGGAGTGGCGTTAGTTTTGCTTTACTCATGACAAACCCTACATGGCATTGTCCGCTGGTATCTAACGTCTTCAAGTAAGCTACCGCCACAATTGCTTTGACTGAAGCATCGCAGAAAACACAAAGTTTTTGTGTCTCAACCTTGGTAGTTGGTATAGAAACATATGGATGTGCTATGTGAAGATCCGATAAGGCTGTAAGGGAATTCTTCCAGGCCACCCACGTGGTTCTTTCCTTCATGGGAAGGGGAGTGTCCCAGTTCGACCCTTCTTTGGTGAAGTCTCTTAACATAGCTTTACCTTCGATGAGTATAGGAGCTGCAAATCCCAGTGGGTCATATAAACTGCTTATGGCCGACAGTACTCCTCTGCGAGTAAAGGGTTTTTCTTCTCTGCTAACCTGGAAAGTGAAAGTATCAGCTTTTATGTCCCATAGTAGGCCAAGGCTCCGTTGCATCGGAGGCGAGTCAAAGCCTAGGTCTAAATCCTTCACGTCTTCTGAATGGTCCTGAGAAGGAAAGGCTTCCATCAATTTCTGGCTGTTAGAAGCGATCTTGTGTAGCCTCAGGTTAGACAGAGAGAGCATCTCCTGGGTTCTTTTAAGAAGACTGATTGCAGTCTCATCTGAGGGCATTGATTTCAGACCGTCATCCACATAGAAGTCCTTCTCTACAAAGAGTCTGACATCCGCTCCGTACTTTTCTTCTACTTTCTGAACTGCGCGTCTTAATCCATAGATAGCGACTGCAGGAGAAGGACTATTGCCGAAGATGTGAACTTTCATATGATACTCTGTAACATCTTTAGAGGGATCGTTGTCCTTGAACCATAGGAATCTCAAGAAATTTCTATGTGCTTTCTTAACTAGGAAGCAATGGAACATCTGTTGGATATCAGCCGTGAATGCAACGGAGTCTCTGCGAAACCGGAGAAGCACTCCTATGAGCTTGTTGTTTAGATCTGGGCCTGACAGCAAAACGTCATTCAATGATACGCCTTCACACTTGGCACTTGAGTCAAACACTACTCTGATTTGACCTGGCTTCTTCGGGTGATACACGCCAAACATGGGCAGGTACCAGCGCTCTTCCGAGTCTCGAATTACAGGTGCTAGCTCTGCATGACCATTCCAGAATATCTTTTCCATGAAGGTAAAGAAGTGATCTCTCATCTCAGGTTTGACTCTTAGGTTGTGCCTAAGAGAGACAAATCGCTTGAAAACTTGCTCTCTATTGTTGGGTAAGCGTTGTCTTTGAGGTTTAAAGGGTAGAGGTGCAACCCAGCTTCTTGTTTCGTCCTGCACCTATTCCCTGCTCCATTATATCTAGGAACAGTCTATCTTCGAATGACATCGCTATACGATTGTCTTCTTTAGTCTTGCGGAAGACTGTGGATCCCAGGTGGTCTTGATTGGCATCCCAGACGAAGTCATCGTAGGTGGGACCTGCAAAGGTACCTGGTGATGAAGTGCTTTGAGGCAGTTCCTTGATGAAGAAGTGATTTTCGCATGGTTGGAGAAGAGATGGGCGTCCATTCTCAAGTGTACTGGTAAGCATGCTGTAGACAGTTGTTGGTTTGTGTACACCTCCCAAACAGACTTCTCCTACAATGACCCATCCTAGGTCTAGTCTCTGGGCGTATGGAGCATTGTGAGGTCCATTAATCTGCTCTCTAACCTTGTGGACCTGTAGGATATCCCTCCCGAGGAGTAATACTATCTGAGCTTCAGGATCAAGGTTCGGGATCAGGTGTCTTATACGCTTCAGGTGAGGCTGATGCGCTGCTACTTCTGGCGTGGGTATCTCGGACCTGTTGTCAGGAATCTGGTTACATTCCAGTATAGTTGGTAAAGGCAGACGCACTTGACCATCGCTGGACTCAACTATGTAGCCGCTTGCCCTCCTTCCGGCTGTTTCCACAGTACCAGCACAAGTTCTTAGAGAGTAGGGGGCACCGGGTCCTTTGATGTCGAAGCTATCAAAGAAGGCAGACTTCGCTAACGACCTGTTGCTTTGATCGTCTAGAATTGCATACACTTTGATGGCTTTGCTTCGGTCGTCTGCTGGGTAAACCTTCACTAGGGAGATTTTAGAGCAGGATCTGCCGGTCTCTGCAAACCTCTGTACATTTAGAAGTAACTGCCAAAGTGTCAGTATTTGTGTCCTTCAGCTCCCCGCTTTGCTCTTGGGTTTTGGATGAAGCCCACGATGGTGGCCCAGGGTGTAGAGCTGTGTTATGGTTTGAGCTGTCACATTCGGCACACTTTGCACTAACCTCACAGTCCCTGGCGAAGTGCGAAGTTGACGAGCAGCATTTAAAACAGATGTTGTTCTCCTTGAGGAAGGTCTTGCGGTCTTCCACTGACTTTTCTCTGAAGGTTCTGCACTTAAGTAGAGAATGAGGCTTCCTGTGTAAGGGACACTGTCTGGTCGGGTCCTTGGGTTTGTCTCCTCCTTGATAGGAGCTGAACTCTTTATGGACTGCACCTGTGGAAGAAACGTTAATTTTGTGGACCTCCACCGTTGCCCTACGAGGTTTACTGAGTGAGGTGGTGGCACATGACATCATGAAATCAAAGCTAGGATCATTTCTGATTTTTGCTTGTTCAGAGACAAAATCTACAAACACATTAAATGGAGGAAATGGTACATTGTAAGTCTGTTTATACCGAGAACCATACATGACCCACTTCTCTTGCAAGTTGTATGGGAGCTTCTGAACTATGGGATTCACACCTCTAGCAGTGTCAAGAAATGTCAATCCCACCAGATCCCCTTCTGCCTTTGCTACACTCAGTTCCATTAATAAGTCACTTAACTCTCTAAGCTTTGAATAGCCTTTGTTCACTATTTTAGGAAAGTCCTCAATTCTCTTAAATAAGGCGCTTTCTATGACCTCTGCTGCGCCATAAACCTCATTAAGTCTCTCCCAGACCCTTTTTAGACCAATGTCTGGATAATTTACATTGATGTCTCTAATCCGTCTAGCGTGTTCGGCGGACTCACTTCCCAGCCATTTTACCAGGAGATCCAGTTCTTCACTACAAGACAGACCTAAGTCTCTGATGTCATTTTGGAAGGAAGCTCGCCAAGCTCTATAGTTCTCAGCACGGTCGCTGAACTTTACAAGTCCCTTGTTGACCAGCTCACGTCGAGCAAGGAACCTGGCAAAGTCCATTGTGGCTTGATTGGTGCTGGAACCGGCTGGTGGTGTGTTGTCAGAGTGAATGTGTGGTGCTTGGCCATACCTGTTGGAAGTCTCTGGTTTAATCCTGTCTGTGTAATACCGTTCTGAAGCAAAGGGCATCTCTCTTAGCAGGGGCGGATTTTTGATTCTCTGTTCTGGAGAGAAGTTGTTGTAGGCAGTTTCACTCTGATGTGTATTCTCTAGTCTGCTGCAAGGAGACCGATAGTCGACTTTCTGATGATCCAAATAAGCAGGTAGGCTTGGCTTGTCAACAAACCGCTTTGTATTAAGCTGTGGATCTGGGTCGTCGTCCGACTTGGAATGTTGATAGACATATTGTAAGGTACGCTGTTCTGGATCTTGGTATTCAACTTCTGGATGGACATTGCTGCGATGACTCTTGGTTTCCTGAAGTTCCGTGGCTTCTAGATACTCTGCTTCCGCTATGGCAGCTGCTGTCTCTTTATCTGCGGCCAGTTTTTCTAGAGTGGCTTCAAGTTGAGCTTTCTCCCTATTCAGAGAAGCTTCAAGTTGCGCTTTCTCTAGCTTTATCTGCACCTCTTGTTCTATGAAGCTGGCTTTTGCCTTTGCTGCTTCTGCTTTGGCGCGGGCAATGGCGGCAGCTTCTCTGATCGATGTCCTATTTGAGCCACTTATCTGAGACCTTGTCTTAATGGAAGATGCTCGACTAATAGACATGTTGCGACTGTTAGGAGACTGCTGCGATATCCGTAAGTAGGCTCTGCGTGGATAATGGCGGGCTCCGTATAGTCAGATATTCGGTGCGACTGTTAGAAGACTGTTGCGATATCCGTATGCAGGCTCCACGTGGATAATGGCGGCTCCGTCAGTCTGATCTTCAGAGCTTGTTCTCAGCAGTCATTTCACTGCTGTCTTTGGCAGTTATTCACTGAGCTTGTTCTCAGCAGTCGTTTCACTATACTGTCCTCATACACGTTAGCACGGAGTGTAATCTGACATGCAGCTAAACCTTTTTGTCCTCTGAGAGAAAAGAGACTGTTCCGCTTTAAGGTTCTCTTTATTGCTCGTAGACTGACAGGAAAGGTGAAACTACAGAATAAAACAGTAGTATTTTAGAACATAAATACCATGGTATATGGCATAAAACACAGAATAATCTGCTATACATTCAGTATATGAGATAATACAATGATAGTGAGTAGAGTTGAGCGAACACCTGGATGTTCGGGTTCGAGAAGTTCGGCCGAACTTCCCGAAAATGTTCGGGTTCGGGATCCGAACCCGATCCGAACTTCGTCCCGAACCCGAACCCCATTGAAGTCAATGGGGACCCGAACTTTTCGGCACTAAAACGGCTGTAAAACAGCCCAGTAGAGGGCTGCAAAAGGCAGCAACATGTAGGTAAATCCCCTGCAAACAAATGTGGATAGGGAAATGAATTAAAATAAAAATTAAATAAATAAAAATTAACCAAAATCAATTGGAGAGTGGTCCCATAGCAGAGAATCTGGGTTCCCGTCACCCACCACTGGAACAGTCCATTCTCAGATATTTAGGCCCCGGCACCCAGGCAGAGGAGAGAGGTCCCGTAACAGACAATCTGGCTTCATGTCAGCAGAGAATCAGTCTTCATGTCATAGCAGAGAATCAGGCTTCACGTCACCCACCACTGCAACAGTCCATTGTCAAAAATTTAGGCCCAGCACCCAGGCAGAGGAGAGAGGTCCCGTAACAGACTATCTGGCTTCATGTCAGCAGAGAATTAGTCTGCATGTCATAGCAGAGAATCAGGCTTCACGTCAGCCACCAATGCAACAGTCCATTGTCAGATATTTAGGCCCAGCACCCAGGCAGAGGAGAGAGGTCCCTTAACAGAGGATCTGGCTTCATGTCAGCAGAGAATCAGGCTTCACGTCACCCACCACTGCAACAGTCCATTTTCATAAATTTAGGCCCAGCACCCAGGCAGAGGAGAGAGGTCCCGTAACAGAGGATCTGGCTTCATGTCAGCAGAGAATCAGTCTGCATGTCATAGCAGAGAAACAGGCTTCACGTCAGCCACCACTGCAACAGTCCATTGTCATAAATTTAGGCCCAGCACCCAGGCAGAGGAGAGAGGTCCCGTAACAGACAATCTGGCTTCATGTCAGCAGAGAATCAGTCTTCATGTCATAGCAGAGAATCAGTCTTCATGTCATAGCAGAGAATCAGGCTTCACGTCACCCACCACTGTAAGAGTCCATTTTCATAAATTTAGGCCCAGCACCCAGGCAGAGGAGAGAGGTCCCGTAACAGACAATCTGGCTTCATGTCAGCAGAGAATCAGTCTTCATGTCATATCAGAGAATCAGGCTTCACGTCACCCACCACTGTAAGAGTCCATTTTCATGAATTTAGGCCCAGCACCCAGGCAGAGGAGAGAGGTCCCGTAACAGACAATCTGGCTTCATGTCAGCAGAGAATCAGTCTTCATGTCATAGCAGAGAATCAGGCTTCACGTCACCCACCACTGCAACAGTCCATTTTCATAAATTTAGGCCCAGCACCCAGGCAGAGGAGAGAGGTCCCGTAACAGACAATCTGGCTTCATGTCAGCAGAGAATTAGTCTGCATGTCATAGCAGAGAATCAGGCTTCACGTCAGCCACCAATGCAACAGTCCATTGTCAGATATTTAGGCCCAGCACCCAGGCAGAGGAGAGAGGTCCCGTAACAGAGGATCTGGCTTCATGTCAGCAGAGAATCAGTCTTCATATCATAGCAGAGAATCAGGCTTCAAGTCACCCACCACTGCAACAGTCCATTTTCATAAATTTAGGCCCAGCACCCAGGCAGAGGAGAGAGGTCCCGTAACAGACAATCTGGCTTCATGTCAGCAGAGAATCAGTCTTCGTGTCATAGCAGAGAATCAGGCTTCACGTCACCCACCACTGTAAGAGTCCATTTTCATAAATTTAGGCCCAGCACCCAGGCAGAGGAGAGAGGTCCCGTAACAGACAATCTGGCTTCATGTCAGCAGAGAATCAGTCTTCATGTCATAGCAGAGAATCCGGCTTCACGTCACCCACCACTTTAAGAGTCCATTTTCATAAATTTAGGCCCAGCACCCAGGCAGAGGAGAGAGGTCCCGTAACAGACAATCTGGCTTCATGTCAGCAGAGAATCAGTCTTCATGTCATAGCAGAGAATCAGGCTTCACGTCACCCACCACTGCAACAGTCCATTTTCATAAATTTAGGCCCAGCACCCAGGCAGAGGAGAGAGGTCCCGTAACAGACAATCTGGCTTCATGTCAGCAGAGAATTAGTCTGCATGTCATAGCAGAGAATCAGGCTTCACGTCAGCCACCAATGCAACAGTCCATTGTCAGATATTTAGGCCCAGCACCCAGGCAGAGGAGAGAGGTCCCGTAACAGAGGATCTGGCTTCATGTCAGCAGAGAATCAGTCTTCATATCATAGCAGAGAATCAGGCTTCACGTCACCCACCACTGCAACAGTCCATTTTCATAAATTTAGGCCCAGCACCCAGGCAGAGGAGAGAGGTCCCGTAACAGACAATCTGGCTTCATGTCAGCAGAGAATCAGTCTTCATGTCATAGCAGAGAATCAGGCTTTACGTCACCCACCACTGTAAGAGTCCATTTTCATAAATTTAGGCCCAGCACCCAGGCAGAGGAGAGAGGTCCCGTAACAGACAATCTGGCTTCATGTCAGCAGAGAATTAGTCTACATGTCATAGCAGAGAATCAGGCTTCACGTCAGCCACCAATGCAACAGTTCATTGTCAGATATTTAGGCCCAGCACCCAGGCAGAGGAGAGAGGTCCCGTAACAGAGGATCTGGCTTCATGTCAGCAGAGAATCAGTCTTCATATCATAGCAGAGAATCAGGCTTCACGTCACCCACCACTGCAACAGTCCATTTTCATAAATTTAGGCCCAGCACCCAGGCAGAGGAGAGAGGTCCCGTAACAGAGGATCTGGCTTCATGTCAGCAGAGAATCAGTCTGCATGTCGTAGCAGAGAAACAGGCTTCACGTCAGCCACCACTGCAACAGTCCATTGTCATAAATTTAGGCCCAGCACCCAGGCAGAGGAGAGAGGTCCCGTAACAGACAATCTGGCTTCATGTCAGCAGAGAATCAGTCTTCATGTCATAGCAGAGAATCAGTCTTCATGTCATAGCAGAGAATCAGGCTTCACGTCACCCACCACTGTAAGAGTCCATTTTCATAAATTTAGGCCCAGCACCCAGGCAGAGGAGAGAGGTCCCGTAACAGACAATCTGGCTTCATGTCAGCAGAGAATCAGTCTTCATGTCATAGCAGAGAATCAGGCTTCACGTCACCCACCACTGCAACAGTCCATTTTCATAAATTTAGGCCCAGCACCCTGGCAGAGGAGAGAGGTCCCGTAACAGACAATCTGGCTTCATGTCAGCAGAGAATCAGTCTTCATATCATAGCAGAGAATCAGGCTTCACGTCACCCACCACTGCAACAGTCCATTTTCTTAAATTTAGGCCCAGCACCCAGGCAGAGGAGAGAGGTCCCGTAACAGACAATCTGGCTTCATGTCAGCAGAGAATCAGTCTTCATGTCATAGCAGAGAATCAGGCTTTACGTCACCCACCACTGTAAGAGTCCATTTTCATAAATTTAGGCCCAGCACCCAGGCAGAGGAGAGAGGTCCCGTAACAGACAATCTGGCTTCATGTCAGCAGAGAATTAGTCTACATGTCATAGCAGAGAATCAGGCTTCACGTCAGCCACCAATGCAACAGTTCATTGTCAGATATTTAGGCCCAGCACCCAGGCAGAGGAGAGAGGTCCCGTAACAGAGGATCTGGCTTCATGTCAGCAGAGAATCAGTCTTCATATCATAGCAGAGAATCAGGCTTCACGTCACCCACCACTGCAACAGTCCATTTTCATAAATTTAGGCCCAGCACCCAGGCAGAGGAGAGAGGTCCCGTAACAGAGGATCTGGCTTCATGTCAGCAGAGAATCAGTCTGCATGTCATAGCAGAGAATCAGGCTTCACGTCAGCCACCACTGCAACAGTCCATTGTCATAAATTTAGGCCCAGCACCCAGGCAGAGGAGAGAGGTCCCGTAACAGACAATCTGCCTTCATGTCAGCAGAGAATCAGTCTTCATGTCATAGCAGAGAATCAGTCTTCATGTCATAGCAGAGAATCAGGCTTCACGTCACCCACCACTATAAGAGTTCATTTTCATAAATTAAGGCCCAGCACCCAGGCAGAGGAGAGAGGTCCCGTAACAGACAATCTGGCTTCATGTCAGCAGAGAATCAGTCTTTATGTCATAGCAGAGAATCAGGCTTCACGTCACCCACCACTGTAATAGTCCATTTTCATAAATTTAGGCCCAGCACCCAGGCAGAGGAGAGAGGTCCCGTAACAGACAATCTGTCTTCATGTCAGCAGAGAATCAGTCTTCATGTCATAGCAGAGAATCAGGCTTCACGTCACCCACCACTGCAACAGTCCATTTTCATAAATTTAGGCCCAGCACCCAGGCAGAGGAGAGAGGTCCTGTAACAGACAATCTGGCTTCATGTCAGCAGAGAATCAGTCTTCATGTCATAGCAGAGAATCAGGCTTCACGTCACCCACCACTGTAAGAGTCCATTTTCATAAATTTAGGCCCAGCACCCAGGCAGAGGAGAGAGGTCCCGTAACAGACAATCTGGCTTCATGTCAGCAGAGAATTAGTCTGCATGTCATAGCAGAGAATCAGGCTTCACATCAGCCACCAATGCAACAGTCCATTGTCAGATATATAAGCCCAGCACCCAGGCAGAGGAGAGAGGTCCCGTAACAGAGGATCTGGCTTCATGTCAGCAGAGAATTAGTCTGCATGTCATAGCAGAGAATCAGGCTTCACGTCACCCAACATTGGAACAGTCCATTGGCATATATTTAGGCCCTGGCACCCAGACAGAGGAGAGGTTCATTCAACTTTGGGTAGCCTCGCAATATAATGGTAAAATGAAAATAAAAATAGGATTGAATGAGGAAGTGCCCTGGAGTCCAATAATATATGGTTAAGGGGAGGTAGTTAATGTCTAATCTGGACAAGGGACGGACAGGTCCTGTGGGATCCATGCCTGGTTCATTTTTATGAACGTCAGCTTGTCCACATTGGCTGTAGACAGGCGGCTGCGTTTGTCTGTAATGACGCCCCCTGCCGTGCTGAATACACGTTCAGACAAAACGCTGGCCGCCGGGCAGGCCAGCACCTCTAAGGCATAAAAGGCTAGCTCTGGCCACGTGGACAATTTAGAGACCCAGAAGTTGAATGGGGCCGAACCATCAGTCAGTACGTGGAGGGGTGTGCACATGTACTGTTCCACCATGTTAGTGAAATGTTGCCTCCTGCTAACACGTTGCGTATCAGGTGGTGGTGCAGTTAGCTGTGGCGTGTTGACAAAAGTTTTCCACATCTCTGCCATGCTAACCCTGCCCTCAGAGGAGCTGGCCGTGACACAGCTGCCTTGGCGACCTCTTGCTCCTCCTCTGCCTTGGCCTTGGGCTTCCACTTGTTCCCCTGTGACATTTGGGAATGCTCTCAGTAGCGCGTCTACCAACGTGCGCTTGTATTTGCGCATCTTCCTATCACGCTCCAGTGCAGGAAGTAAGGTGGGCACATTGTCTTTGTAGCGTGGATCCAGCAGGGTGGCAACCCAGTAGTCCGCACAGGTTAAAATGTGGGCAACTCTGCTGTCGTTGCGCAGGCACTGCAGCATGTAGTCGCTCATGTGTGCCAGGCTGCCCAGGGGTAAGGACAAGCTGTCCTCTGTGGGAGGCGTATCGTCATCGTCCTGCCTTTCCCCCCAGCCACGCACCAGTGATGGACCCGAGCTGCGTTGGGTGCCACCCCGCTGTGACCATGCTTCATCCTCATCCTCCTCCACCTCCTCCTCATCCTCGTCCTCCTCGTCCTCCAGTAGTGGGCCCTGGCTGGCCACATTTGTACCTGGCCTCTGCTGTTGCCAAAAACCTCCCTCTGAGTCACTTCGAAGAGACTGGCCTGAAAGTGCTAAAAATGACCCCTCTTCCTCCTCCTCCTCCTCCTGGGCCACCTCCTCTTCCATCATCGCCCTAAGTGTTTTCTCAAGGAGACATAGAAGTGGTATTGTAACGCTGATAACGGCGTCATCGCCACTGGCCATGTTGGTGGAGTACTCGAAACAGCGCAACAGGGCACACAGGTCTTGCATGGAGGCCCAGTCATTGGTGGTGAAGTGGTGCTGTTCTGTAGTGCGACTGACCCGTGCGTGCTGCAGCTGAAACGCCACTATGGCCTGCTGCTGCTCGCACAGTCTGTCCAGCATGTGCAAGGTGGAGTTCCACCTGGTGGGCACGTCGCATATGAGGCGGTGAGCGGGAAGGCCGAAGTTACGCTGTAGCGCAGACAGGCGAGCAGCAGCATGATGTGAACGCCGTAAGCGCGAACAGACGGCCCGCACTTTATGCAGCAGCTCTGACATGTCGGGGTAGTTGTGAATGAACTTCTGCACCACCAAATTCAGCACATGCGCCAAGCAAGGGATGTGCGTCAAATTGGCTAGTCCCAGAGCTGCAACGAGATTTTGCCCATTATCACACACCACCAGGCCGGGCTTGAGGCTCACCGGCAGCAACCACTCGTCGGTCTGTTGTTCTATACCCCGCCACAACTCCTGTGCGGTGTGGGGCCTGTCCCCCAAACATATGAGTTTCAGAATGGCCTGCTGACGTTTACCCCGGGCTGTGCTGAAGTTGGTGGTGAAGGTGTGTGGCTGACTGGATGAGCAGGTGGAAGAAGAGGAGGAGGAAGCCGAGAAGGAGGAGGTGGCAACAGGAGGCAAAGAATGTTGCCCTGCGATCCTTGGCGGCGGAAGGACAATGCGCCAAACAGCTCTCCGCCTGGGGCCCAGCTGCCACTACATTTACCCAGTGTGCAGTTAGGGAGATATAGCGTCCCTGGCCGTGCTTACTGGTCCACGTATCTGTGGTTAGGTGGACCTTGCTACAGATGGCGTTGCGCAGTGCACACTTGATTTTATCGGATACTTGGTTGTGCAGGGAAGGCACGGCTCTCTTGGAGAAGTAGTGGCGGCTGGGAACAACATACTGTGGGACAGCAAGCGACATGAGCTGTTTGAAGCTGTCTGTGTCCACCAGCCTAAATGACAGCATTTCATAGGCCAGTAGTTTAGAAATGCTGGCATTCAGGGCCAGGGATCGAGGGTGGCTAGGTGGGAATTTACGCTTTCTCTCAAATGTTTGTGAGATGGAGAGCTGAACGCTGCCGTGTGACATGGTTGAGACGCTTGGTGACGGAGGTGGTGGTGGTGTTGGTGGTACATCCCCTGTTTGCTGGGCGGCAGGTGCCAACGTTCCTCCAGTGGCGGAGGAAGAGGCCGAGGCGGCAGCAGCAGAAGAGGTAGCAGGGGGAGCCTGAGTGACTTCCTTGGTTTTAAGGTGTTTACTCCACTGCAGTTCATGCTTTGCATGCAGGTGCCTAGTCATGCAGGTTGTGCTCAGGTTCAGAACGTTAATGCCTCGCTTCAGGCTCTGATGGCACAGCGTGCAAACCACTCGGGTCTTGTCGTCAGCACATTGTTTGAAGAAGTGCCATGCCAGGGAACTCCTTGAAGCTGCCTTTGGGGTGCTCGGTCCCAGATGGCGGCGGTCAGTAGCAGGCGGAGTCACTTGGCGGCGGGTGTTCTGCTTTTGCCCACTGCTCCCTCTTTTGCTACGCTGTTGGCTCGGTCTCACCACTGCCTCTTCCTCCAAACTGCAATTTTGGCGGGATAAACGAGAGACAAGGCGCTCATAGGGTAGTATTGTTTGGTAAAACGTTTTAGAGAGAGTGCTGTATCAGTAGTTGTACTCACCTTCTGGTGCTATGCTTATATAAGCACAGCACTTGCAAAGGCGGGAGGAATAGGGGTACAATCCGGATGAGGTGTGCTGCCGGTATCTTTCTCAATCCTAGGAGTTGCCAGTACTCCAAAGGAGTGATGTAGAATACTGTGAAAGGGCTGTGTACTGGCTTGTACACACTATGATACCTTTTGGCGCAAAACCACAATAGCAAATGTCGTCTTTTAAGAGATATTTATTTGTTCAGATGACAACGCGTTTCGGAGTGACAATACTCCTTTGTCAAGTCTAAAAGAAACAGTGGTGGTCCCAGGGGATAAAGCATAAAGGGAAAGATAAAAGACTGTAGGTGCATATGTAAGGTTCATGATGATAATAAGTCAATAGATATAGAATAAAAAATGGGAGGTAAAATATATATATATATATATATATATACATATATATATATACATACATACATATATACACACATATACATACGCATATACAAGTGTACATACACACAATACACGAAATAGACTTATGTAAAAGCTGAACTTAAAATGAGACTTATATAGAAAAGCTGAAATTAAAATTAATATGGCCGCATTAGTGCAGGATGAGCAAATAAAATGGTAATGTTGTAAAACATGGTTATAAATATAAATATGGATACAAGTGTCATGGGATTCGTTAATACATGTAATCATGTTACTGCCCTAGTTGTCGATTGTACTGGTCGAAAATGACACTCGTAGGTAAAAAATGACAAAAATGAAAGTGGGCCTGATATGCCGCCAGTGTTAGCAAACAGTGTTAGCCCGGATGGGGACTCTTAGGTAGGGAACCATATGTGCATGTATACAGGACTAGAAACAACCAAATACGTATAAATGTATGCACATATCCACAAAAAACTGTTGGAGGATAGAGTGTTAATGATGATTATTGATGTAATGATGATGATGAGGGGAAACACATGGGGAGAGGCGATTACCTTTAGGACCGGGTATACACGGTTGGCAGGGCTGGTCCAGTTGCTAAAGTTAAGAATGGAAGAGAAGACATTATTTCCTATGGGCTATGATGCTGGATTTAATGGCTAAAGGTTGAGTGGAAAAGTTGAACCAGTATAAACCAAAATAAACCCATAGTGTTACTGCCCCACCCATCAAATTAACACTATGGGTTTATTTTGGTTTATACTGGTTCAACTTTTCCACTCAACCTTTAGCCATTAAATCCAGCATCATAGCCCATAGGAAATAATGTCTTCTCTTCCATTCTTAACTTTAGCAACTGGACCAGCCCTGCCAACCGTGTATACCCGGTCCTAAAGGTAATCGCCTCTCCCCATGTGTTTCCCCTCATCATCATCATTACATCAATAATCATCATTAACACTCTATCCTCCAACAGTTTTTTGTGGATATGTGCATACATTTATACGTATTTGGTTGTTTCTAGTCCTGTATACATGCACATATGGTTCCCTACCTAAGAGTCCCCATCCGGGCTAACACTGTTTGCTAACACTGGCGGCATATCAGGCCCACTTTCATTTTTGTCATTTTTTACCTACGAGTGTCATTTTCGACCAGTACAATCGACAACTAGGGCAGTAACATGATTACATGTATTAACGAATCCCATGACTAGGGATGAGCGAACTCGAACTGTATAGTTCGGGTTCGTACCGAATTTTGGGGTGTCCGTGACACGGACCCGAACCCGGACATTTTCGTAAAAGTCCGGGTTCGGGTTCGGTGTTCGTCGCTTTCTTGGCGCTTTTGTGACGCTTTCTTGGCGCTTTTTGAAAGGCTGCAAAGCAGCCAATCAACAAGCGTCATACTACTTGCCCCAAGAGGCCATCACAGCCATGCCTTCTATTGGCATGGCTGTGATTGGCCAGAGCACCATGTGACCCAGCCTCTATTTAAGCTGGAGTCACATAGCGCCGCCCGTCACTCTGCTCTGATTAGCGTAGGGAGAGGTTGCGGCTGCGACAGTAGGGCGAGATTAGGCAGATTAACTCCTCCAAAGGACTTGATTAACTGATCGATCTGCAGCTGTGGATCATTGAGCTGCTGATCCTCAATTGCTCACTGTTTTTAGGCTGCACAGACCGTTTGTCAGTCTCATTTTTCTGGGGTGATCGGCGGCCATTTTGTGTCTTGTGGTGCGCCAGCACAAGCTGCGACCAAGTGCATTTAACCCTCAATGGTGTGGTTGTTTTTTGGCTAAAGCCTACATCAGGGTGAAGCTGTCACACCAAGTGCATTTAACCAGCAATAGTCTGTTCATTTTTTGGCCATATACAAAATCAGGGGCAAGCTGCGCCTGTCACCAAGTGCATTTAACCCTCAATGGTGTGGTTGTTTTTTGGCTAAAGCCTACATCAGGGTGAAGCTGTGACACCAAGTGCATTTAACCAGCAATAGTCTGTTCATTTTTTGGCCATATACAAAATCAGGGGCAAGCTGCGCCTGTCACCAAGTGCATTTAACCCTCAATGGTGTGGTTGTTTTTTGGCTAAAGCCTACATCAGGGTGAAGCTGTCACACCAAGTGCATTTAACCAGCAATAGTCTGTTCATTTTTTGGCCATATACAAAATCAGGGGCAAGCTGCGCCTGTCACCAAGTGCATTTAACCCTCAATGGTGTGGTTGTTTTTTGGCTAAAGCCTACATCAGGGTGAAGCTGTCACACCAAGTGCATTTAACCAGCAATAGTCTGTTTATTTTTTGGCCATATCCCAGTCTAATTCTGTCACTAAATCCATACCGGTCACCCAGCGCCTAAATACTAGGCCTCAAATTTATATCCAGCTAAATCTGTCCCTAGTGCTGTAGCTGGGCGAGTTATTTAGTGTCCGTTCAAGCACATTTCTTGTTCTGGGTTGAAATACAATTCCCAATTTAGCAATTTCATAATTTAGTGGTTCCTGCTATATCAGAGCTATTTGAAATCTATCCCAAAAAGGGTATATAATATTGAAGGTGCACATTGGGTCATTCAGAATAACTTCACACACACCCGCTACTGTGTATTTCCAAGTCTAATTCTGTCACTAAACCCATACCTGTCACCCAGCGCCTAAATACTAGGCCTCAAATTTAAATCCCTCTAAATCTCTCGTTACCGCTGTACTGTTGTTGCTGGGCAAGATATTTAGTGTCCGTCAAAGCACATTTTTTGTTCTGGGTTGAAGTACAATTCCCAATTTAGCAATTTCATAATTTAGTGGTTCCTGCTATATCAGAGCTATTTGGAATCTATCCCTAAAAGGGTATATAATATTGAAGGTGCACATTGGGTCATTCAGAATAACTTCACACACACCCGCTACTGTGTATTTCCAAGTCTAATTCTGTCACTAAACCCATACCTGTCACCCAGCGCCTAAATACTAGGCCTCAAATTTAAATCCCTCTAAATCTCTCGTTACCGCTGTACTGTTGTTGCTGGGCAAGATATTTAGTGTCCGTCAAAGCACATTTTTTGTTCTGGGTTGAAGTACAATTCCCAATTTAGCAATTTCATAATTTAGTGGTTTCTGCTATATCAGAGCTATTTGAAATCTATCCCTAAAAGGGTATATAATATTGAAGGTGCACATTGGGTCATTCAGAATAACTTCACACACACGCTTCTGTGCATTTCCAAGTCTAATTCTGTCACTAAATCCATACCGGTGACCCAGCGCCTAAATACTAGGCCTCAAATTTAAATCCCTCTAAATCTCTCGTTACCCACCGCTGTACTGTTGTTGCTGGGCAAGATATTTAGTGTCCGTCAAAGCACATTTTTTGTTCTGGGTTGAAGTACAATTCCCAATTTAGCAATTTCATAATTTAGTGGTTTCTGCTATATCAGAGCTATTTGAAATCTATCCCTAAAAGGGTATATAATATTGAAGGTGCACATAGGGTCATTCAGAATAACTTCACACACACGCTTCTGTGCATTTCCAAGTCTAATTCTGTCACTAAATCCATACCGGTGACCCAGCGCCTAAATACTAGGCCTCAAATTTAAATCCCTCTAAATCTCTCGTTACCCACCGCTGTACTGTTGTTGCTGGGCAAGATATTTAGTGTCCGTCAAAGCACATTTTTTGTTCTGGGTTGAAGTACAATTCCCAATTTAGCAATTTCATAATTTAGTGGTTTCTGCTATATCAGAGCTATTTGAAATCTATCCCTAAAAGGGTATATAATATTGAAGGTGCACATAGGGTCATTCAGAATAACTTCACACACACGCTTCTGTGCATTTCCAAGTCTAATTCTGTCACTAAATCCATACCGGTGACCCAGCGCCTAAATACTAGGCCTCAAATTTATATCCCGCTAAATCTCTCGTTACCGCTGTACTGTTGTTGCTGGGCAAGATATTTAGTGTCCGTCAAAGCACATTTTTTGTTCTGGGTTGAAGTACAATTCCCAATTTAGCAATTTCATAATTTAGTGGTTCCTGCTATATCAGAGCTATTTGAAATCTATCCCAAAAAGGGTATATAATATTGAAGGTGCACATTGGGTCATTCAGAATAACTTCACACACACCCGCTACTGTGTATTTCCAAGTCTAATTCTGTCACTAAACCCATACCTGTCACCCAGCGCCTAAATACTAGGCCTCAAATTTAAATCCCTCTAAATCTCTCGTTACCGCTGTACTGTTGTTGCTGGGCAAGATATTTAGTGTCCGTCAAAGCACATTTTTTGTTCTGGGTTGAAGTACAATTCCCAATTTAGCAATTTCATAATTTAGTGGTTTCTGCTATATCAGAGCTATTTGAAATCTATCCCTAAAAGGGTATATAATATTGAAGGTGCACATTGGGTCATTCAGAATAACTTCACACACACGCTTCTGTGCATTTCCAAGTCTAATTCTGTCACTAAACCCATACCTGTCACCCAGCGCCTAAATACTAGGCCTCAAATTTAAATCCCTCTAAATCTCTCGTTACCGCTGTACTGTTGTTGCTGGGCAAGATATTTAGTGTCCGTCAAAGCACATTTTTTGTTCTGGGTTGAAGTACAATTCCCAATTTAGCAATTTCATAATTTAGTGGTTTCTGCTATATCAGAGCTATTTGAAATCTATCCCTAAAAGGGTATATAATATTGAAGGTGCACATTGGGTCATTCAGAATAACTTCACACACACGCTTCTGTGCATTTCCAAGTCTAATTCTGTCACTAAATCCATACCGGTGACCCAGCGCCTAAATACTAGGCCTCAAATTTAAATCCCTCTAAATCTCTCGTTACCCACCGCTGTACTGTTGTTGCTGGGCAAGATATTTAGTGTCCGTCAAAGCACATTTTTTGTTCTGGGTTGAAGTACAATTCCCAATTTAGCAATTTCATAATTTAGTGGTTTCTGCTATATCAGAGCTATTTGAAATCTATCCCTAAAAGGGTATATAATATTGAAGGTGCACATAGGGTCATTCAGAATAACTTCACACACACGCTTCTGTGCATTTCCAAGTCTAATTCTGTCACTAAATCCATACCGGTGACCCAGCGCCTAAATACTAGGCCTCAAATTTAAATCCCTCTAAATCTCTCGTTACCGCTGTCCTGTTGTAGCTGGGAAAGTTATTTAGTGCCCGTCAAAGCACATTTTTTGTTCTGGGTTGAAGTACAATTCCCAATTTAGCAATTTCATAATTTAGTGGTTCCTGCTATATCAGAGCTATTTGAAATCTATCCCAAAAAGGGTATATAATATTCAAGGTGCACATTGGGTCATTCAGAATAACTTCACACACACGCTTCTGTGCATTTCCAAGTCTAATTCTGTCACTAAATCCATACCGGTCACCCAGCGCCTAAATACTAGGCCTCAAATTTATATCCCGCTGAATTTGAATACAATACATTGGGCCAAATAATATATTTGTTGTTGTGGTGAACCATAACAATGAGAAAAACATCTAGTAAGGGACGCGGACGTGGACATGGTCGTGGTGGTGTTAGTGGACCCTCTGGTGCTGGGAGAGGACGTGGCCGTTCTGCCACATCCACACGTCCTAGTGTACCAACTACCTCAGGTCCCAGTAGCCGCCAGAATTTACAGCGATATATGGTGGGGCCCAATGCCGTTCTAAGGATGGTAAGGCCTGAGCAGGTACAGGCATTAGTCAATTGGGTGGCCGACAGTGGATCCAGCACGTTCACATTATCTCCCACCCAGTCTTCTGCAGAAAGCGCACAGATGGCGCCTGAAAACCAACCCCATCAGTCTGTCACATCACCCCCATGCATACCAGGGAAACTGTCTCAGCCTCAAGTTATGCAGCAGTCTCTTATGCTGTTTGAAGACTCCGCTGGCAGGGTTTCCCAAGGGCATCCACCTAGCCCTTCCCCAGCGGTGAAAGACATAGAATGCACTGACGCACAACCACTTATGTTTCCTGATGATGAGGACATGGGAATACCACCTCAGCATGTCTCTGATGATGACGAAACACAGGTGCCAACTGCTGCGTCTTTCTGCAGTGTGCAGACTGAACAGGAGGTCAGGGATCAAGACTGGGTGGAAGACGATGCAGGGGACGATGAGGTCCTAGACCCCACATGGAATGAAGGTCGTGCCACTGACTTTCACAGTTCGGAGGAAGAGGCAGTGGTGAGACCGAGCCAACAGCGTAGCAAAAGAGGGAGCAGTGGGCAAAAGCAGAACACCCGCCGCCAAGAGACTCCGCCTGCTACTGACCGCCGCCATCTGGGACCGAGCACCCCAAAGGCAGCTTCAAGGAGTTCCCTGGCATGGCACTTCTTCAAACAATGTGCTGACGACAAGACCCGAGTGGTTTGCACGCTGTGCCATCAGAGCCTGAAGCGAGGCATTAACGTTCTGAACCTGAGCACAACCTGCATGACCAGGCACCTGCATGCAAAGCATGAACTGCAGTGGAGTAAACACCTTAAAACCAAGGAAGTCACTCAGGCTCCCCCTGCTACCTCTTCTGCTGCTGCCGCCTCGGCCTATTCTGCTGCTGCCGCCTCGGCCTCTTCCTCCGCCTCTGGAGGAACGTTGGCACCTGCCGCCCAGCAAACAGGGGATGTACCACCAACACCACCACCACCACCTCCGTCACCAAGCGTCTCAACCATGTCACACGCCAGCGTTCAGCTCTCCATCTCACAAACATTTGATAGAAAGCGTAAATTCCCACCTAGCCACCCTCGATCCCTGGCCCTGAATGCCAGCATTTCTAAATTACTGGCCTATGAAATGCTGTCATTTAGGCTGGTGGACACAGACAGCTTCAAACAGCTCATGTCGCTTGCTGTCCCACAGTATGTTGTTCCCAGCCGGCACTACTTCTCCAAGAGAGCCGTGCCTTCCCTGCACAACCAAGTATCCGATAAAATCAAGTGTGCACTGCGCAACGCCATCTGTAGCAAGGTCCACCTAACCACAGATACGTGGACCAGTAAGCACGGCCAGGGACGCTATATCTCCCTAACTGCACACTGGGTAAATGTAGTGGCAGCTGGGCCCCAGGCGGAGAGCTGTTTGGCGCACGTCCTGCCGCCGCCAAGGATCGCAGGGCAACATTCTTTGCCTCCTGTTGCCACCTCCTCCTTCTCGGCTTCCTCCTCCTCTTCTTCCACCTGCTCATCCAGTCAGCCACACACCTTCACCACCAACTTCAGCACAGCCCGGGGTAAACGTCAGCAGGCCATTCTGAAACTCATATGTTTGGGGGACAGGCCCCACACCGCACAGGAGTTGTGGCGGGGTATTGAACAACAGACCGACGAGTGGTTGCTGCCGGTGAGCCTCAAGCCCGGCCTGGTGGTGTGTGATAATGGGCGAAATCTCGTTGCAGCTCTGGGACTAGCCAATTTGACGCACATCCCTTGCTTGGCGCATGTGCTGAATTTGGTGGTGCAGAAGTTCATTCACAACTACCCCGACATGTCAGAGCTGCTGCATAAAGTGCGGGCCGTCTGTTCGCGCTTCCGGCGTTCACATCCTGCCGCTGCTCGCCTGTCTGCGCTACAGCGTAACTTCGGCCTTCCCGCTCACCGCCTCATATGCGACGTGCCCACCAGGTGGAACTCCACCTTGCACATGCTGGACAGACTGTGCGAGCAGCAGCAGGCCATAGTGGAGTTTCAGCTGCAGCACGCACGGGTCAGTCGCACTACAGAACAGCACCACTTCACCACCAATGACTGGGCCTCCATGCGAGACCTGTGTGCCCTGTTGCGCTGTTTCGAGTACTCCACCAACATGGCCAGTGGCGATGACACCGTTATCAGCGTTACAATACCACTTCTATGTCTCCTTGAGAAAACACTTAGGGCGATGATGGAAGAGGAGGTGGCCCAGGAGGAGGAGGAGGAGGAGGAGGAAGAGGGGTCATTTTTAGCACTTTCAGGCCAGTCTCTTCGAAGTGACTCAGAGGGAGGTTTTTGGCAACAGCAGAGGCCAGGTACAAATGTGGCCAGCCAGGGCCCACTACTGGAGGACGAGGAGGACGAGGATGAGGAGGAGGTGGAGGAGGATGAGGATGAAGCATGGTCACAGCGGGGTGGCACCCAACGCAGCTCGGGTCCATCACTGGTGCGTGGCTGGGGGGAAAGGCAGGACGATGACGATACGCCTCCCACAGAGGACAGCTTGTCCTTACCCCTGGGCAGCCTGGCACACATGAGCGACTACATGCTGCAGTGCCTGCGCAACGACAGCAGAGTTGCCCACATTTTAACCTGTGCGGACTACTGGGTTGCCACCCTGCTGGATCCACGCTACAAAGACAATGTGCCCACCTTACTTCCTGCACTGGAGCGTGATAGGAAGATGCGCGAGTACAAGCGCACGTTGGTAGACGCGCTACTGAGAGCATTCCCAAATGTCACAGGGGAACAAGTGGAAGCCCAAGGCCAAGGCAGAGGAGGAGCAAGAGGTCGCCAAGGCAGCTGTGTCACGGCCAGCTCCTCTGAGGGCAGGGTTAGCATGGCAGAGATGTGGAAAACTTTTGTCAACACGCCACAGCTAACTGCACCACCACCTGATACGCAACGTGTTAGCAGGAGGCAACATTTCACTAACATGGTGGAACAGTACGTGTGCACACCCCTCCACGTACTGACTGATGGTTCGGCCCCATTCAACTTCTGGGTCTCTAAATTGTCCACGTGGCCAGAGCTAGCCTTTTATGCCTTGGAGGTGCTGGCCTGCCCGGCAGCCAGCGTTTTGTCTGAACGTGTATTCAGCACGGCAGGGGGCGTCATTACAGACAAACGCAGCCGCCTGTCTACAGCCAATGTGGACAAGCTGACGTTCATAAAAATGAACCAGGCATGGATCCCACAGGACCTGTCCGTCCCTTGTCCAGATTAGACATTAACTACCTCCCCATAACCATATATTATTGGACTCCAGGGCACTTCCTCATTCAATCCTATTTTTATTTTCATTTTACCATTATATTGCAAGGCTACCCAAAGTTGAATGAACCTCTCCTCTGCCTGTGTGCTAGGCCTAAATATATGCCAATGGATTGTTGCAGTGGTGGCTGACGTGAAGCCTCATTCTCTGCTATGACATGCAGACTGATTCTCTGGTGACATGAAGCCAGATCCTCTGTTACGGGACCTCTCTCCTCTGCCTGGGTGCTGGGCCTAAATTTATGAAAATGGACTGTTGCAGTGGTGGGTGACGTGAAGCCTGATTCTCTGCTATGACATGCAGACTGATTCTCTGGTGACATGAAGCCAGATCCTCTGTTACGGGACCTCTCTCCTCTGCCTGGGTGCTGGGCCTAAATTTATGAAAATGGACTGTTGCAGTGGTGGGTGACGTGAAGCCTCATTCTCTGCTATGACATGCAGACTGATTCTCTGCTGACATGAAGCCAGATTGTCTGTTACGGGACCTCTCTCCTCTGCCTGGGTGCTGGGCCTGAATTTATGACAATGGACTGTTGCAGTGGTGGCTGACGTGAAGCCTGATTCTCTGCTATGATATGAAGACTGATTCTCTGCTGACATGAAGCCAGATTGTCTGTTACGGGACCTCTCTCCTCTGCCTGGGTGCCGGGGCCTAAATATCTGAGAATGGACTGTTCCAGTGGTGGGTAACGGGAAGCCAGATTCTCTGCTATGATATGAAGACTGATTCTCTGCTGACATGAAGCCAGATTGTCTGTTACGGGACCTCTCTCCTCTGCCTGGGTGCTGGGCCTAAATTTATGAAAATGGACTATTACAGTGGTGGGTGACGTGAAGCCTGATTCTCTGCTATGACATGAAGACTGATTCTCTGCTGACATGAAGCCAGATTGTCTGTTACGGGACCTCTCTCCTCTGCCTGGGTGCCGGGGCCTAAATATCTGAGAATGGACTGTTCCAGTGGTGGGTGACGGGAAGCCAGATTCTCTGCTATGGAACCTCTCTCCAATTGATTTTGGTTAATTTTTATTTATTTAATTTTTATTTTAATTAATTTCCCTATCCACATTTGTTTGCAGGGGATTTACCTACATGTTGCTGCCTTTTGCAGCCCTCTAGCCCTTTCCTGGGCTGTTTTACAGCCGTTTTAGTGCCGAAAAGTTCGGGTCCCCATTGACTTCAATGGGGTTCGGGTTCGGGACGAAGTTCGGATCGGGTTCGGATCCCGAACCCGAACATTTCCGGGATGTTCGGCCGAACTTCTCGAACCCGAACATCCAGGTGTTCGCTCAACTCTACCCATGACACTTGTATCCATATTTATATTTATAACCATGTTTTACAACATTACCATTTTATTTGCTCATCCTGCACTAATGCGGCCATATTAATTTTAATTTCAGCTTTTCTATATAAGTCTCATTTTAAGTTCAGCTTTTACATAAGTCTATTTCGTGTATTGTGTGTATGTACACTTGTATATGCGTATGTATATGTGTGTATATATGTATGTATGTATATATATCTATATGTATATATATATATATATATATTTTACCTCCCATTTTTTATTCTATATCTATTGACTTATTATCATCATGAACCTTACATATGCACCTACAGTCTTTTATCTTTCCCTTTATGCTTTATCCCCTGGGACCACCACTGTTTCTTTTAGACTTGACAAAGGAGTATTGTCACTCCGAAACGCGTTGTCATCTGAACAAATAAATATCTCTTAAAAGACGACATTTGCTATTGTGGTTTTGCGCCAAAAGGTATCATAGTGTGTACAAGCCAGTACACAGCCCTTTCACAGTCTTCCTCCAAACTGTAAAAGTCAGTGGCACGACCTTCATTCCATGTGGGGTCTAGGACCTCATCGTCCCCTGCATCGTCTTCCACCCAGTCTTGATCTCTGACTCCTGTTCAGTCTGCACACTGCAGAAAGACGCAGCAGTTGGCACCTGTGTTTCGTCATCATCAGAGACATGCTGAGGTGGTATTCCCATGTCCTCATCATCAGGAAACATAAGTGGTTGTGCGTCAGTGCAGTCTATGTCTTCCACCGCTGGGGAAGGGCTAGGTGGATGCCCTTGGAAAAACCCTGCCAGCAGAGTCTTCAAACAGCATAAGAGACTGCTGCATAACTTGAGGCTCAGATAGTTTCCCTGATATGCATGGGGGTGATGTGACAGACTGATGGGGTTGGTTTTCAGGCGCCATCTGTGCGCTTTCTGCAGAAGACTGGGTGGGAGATAATGTGAACGTGCTGGATCCACTGTCGGCCACCCAATTGACTAATGCCTGTACCTGCTCAGGCCTTACCATCCTTAGAACGGCATTGGGCCCCACCATATATCGCTGTAAATTCTGGCGGCTACTGGGACCTGAGGTAGTTGGTACACTAGGACGTGTGGATGTGGCAGAACGGCCACGTCCTCTCCCAGCACCAGAGGGTCCACTAACACCACCACGACCATGTCCACGTCCGCGTCCCTTACTAGATGTTTTCCTCATTGTTATGGTTCACCACAACAACAAAAATATTATTTGGCCCAATGTATTGTATTCAAATTCAGCGGGATATAAATTTGAGGCCTAGTATTTAGGCGCTGGGTGACCGGTATGGATTTAGTGACAGAATTAGACTTGGAAATGCACAGTAGCGTGTGTGTGAAGTTATTCTGAATGACCCTATGTGCACCTTGAATATTATATACCCTTTTAGGGATAGATTTCAAATAGCTCTGATATAGCAGAAACCACTAAATTATGAAATTGCTAAATTGGGAATTGTATTTCAACCCTGAACAAAAAATGTGCTTTAACGGACACTAAATAACTTGCCCAGCCACAACAGTACAGCGGTAACGACAGATTTAGCGGGATATAAATTTGAGGCCTAGTATTTAGGCGCTGGGTGACCGGTATGGATTTACTAACAGAATTAGACTTGGAAATGCACAGTAGCGTGTGTGTGAAGTTATTCTGAATGATCCTATGTGCACCTTGAATATTATATACCCTTTTAGGGATAGATTTCAAATAGCTCTGATATAGCAGAAACCACTAAATTATGAAATTGCTAAATTGGGAATTGTATTTCAACCCAGAACAAAAAATGTGCTTTGACGGACACTAAATAACTTTCCCATCCACAACAGGACAGCGGTAACGAGAGATTTAGCAGGGATATAAATTTGAGGCCTAGTATTTAGGCGCTGGGTGACCGGTATGGATTTACTAACAGAATTAGACTTGGAAATGCACAGTAGCGTGTGTGTGAAGTTATTCTGAATGACCCTATGTGCACCTTGAATATTATATACCCTTTTAGGGATAGATTTCAAATAGCTCTGATATAGCAGAAACCACTAAATTATGAAATTGCTAAATTGGGAATTGTATTTCAACCCTGAACAAAAAATGTGCTTTGACGGACACTAAATAACTTTCCCAGCCACAACAGTACAGCGGTAACGAGAGATTTAGCGGGATATAAATTTGAGGCCTAGTATTTAGGCGCTGGGTGACCGGTATGGATTTAGTGACAGAATTAGACTTGGAAATGCACAGTAGCGTGTGTGTGAAGTTATTCTGAATGACCCTATGTGCACCTTGAATATTATATACCCTTTTAGGGATAGATTTCAAATAGCTCTGATATAGCAGGAACCACTAAATTATGAAATTGCTAAATTGGGAATTGTATTTCAACCCAGAACAAAAAATGTGCTTTGACGGACACTAAATAACTTTCCCATCCACAACAGGACAGCGGTAACGACAGATTTAGCGGGATATAAATTTGAGGCCTAGTATTTAGGCGCTGGGTGACCGGTATGGATTTACTAACAGAATTAGACTTGGAAATGCACAGTAACGTGTGTGTGAAGTTATTCTGAATGACCCTATGTGCACCTTGAATATTATATACCCTTTTAGGGATAGATTTCAAATAGCTCTGATATAGCAGAAACCACTAAATTATGAAATTGCTAAATTGGGAATTGTATTTCAACCCTGAACAAAAAATGTGCTTTGACGGACACTAAATAACTTTCCCATCCACAACAGGACAGCGGTAACGAGAGATTTAGCGGGATATAAATTTGAGGCCTAATATTTAGGCGCTGGGTGACCGGTATGGATTTACTAACAGAATTAGACTTGGAAATGCACAGTAGCGTGTGTGTGAAGTTATTCTGAATGACCCTATGTGCACCTTGAATATTATATACCCTTTTAGGGATAGATTTCAAATAGCTCTGATATAGCAGAAACCACTAAATTATGAAATTGCTAAATTGGGAATTGTATTTCAACCCAGAACAAAAAATGTGCTTTGACGGACACTAAATAACTTGCCCATCCACAACAGGACAGCGGTAACGACAGATTTAGCGGGATATAAATTTGAGGCCTAGTATTTAGGCGCTGGGTGACCGGTATGGATTTAGTGACAGAATTAGACTTGGAAATGCACAGTAGCGTGTGTGTGAAGTTATTCTGAATGACCCTATGTGCACCTTGAATATTATATACCCTTTTAGGGATAGATTTCAAATAGCTCTGATATAGCAGAAACCACTAAATTATGAAATTGCTAAATTGGGAATTGTATTTCCACCCAGAACAAAAAATGTGCTTTGACGGACACTAAATAACTTGCCCATCCACAACAGTACAGCGGTAACGACAGATTTAGCGGTATATAAATTTGAGGCCTAGTATTTAGGCGCTGGGTGACCGGTATGGATTTAGTGACAGAATTAGACTAGGATATGGCCAAAAAATAACCACACTATTGCTGGTTAAATGCACTTGGTGTGACAGCTTGACCAACCACACTACTGAGGGTTAAATGCACTTGGTGACGGGCGCAGCTTGCCCCTGATGTAGTATATGGCCAAAAAATGAACAGACTATTGCTGGTTAAATGCACTTGGTGTGACAGCTTCACCCTGATGTAGGCTTTAGCCAAAAAACAACCACACCATTGAGGGTTAAATGCACTTGGTGACAGGCGCAGCTTGCCCCTGATGTAGTATATGGCCAAAAAATGAACAGACTATTGCTGGTTA
This sequence comes from Bufo gargarizans, assembly GCF_014858855.1. NCBI lineage: Eukaryota > Metazoa > Chordata > Amphibia > Anura > Bufonidae > Bufo > Bufo gargarizans. The sequence goes on along the minus strand of NC_058083.1, from coordinate 279,095,469 downwards.
AATGCACTTGGTGTGACAGCTTGACCAACCACACTACTGAGGGTTAAATGCACTTGGTGACGGGCGCAGCTTGCCCTTGATGTAGTATATGGCCAAAAAATGAACAGACTATTGCTGGTTAAATGCACTTGGTGTCACAGCTTGACCAACCACACTACTGAGGGTTAAATGCACTTGGTGACGGGCGCAGCTTGCCCCTGATGTAGTATATGGCCAAAAAATAAACAGACTATTGCTGGTTAAATGCACTTGGTGTGATAGCTTCACCCTGATGTAGGCTTTAGCCAAAAAACAACCACACCATTGAGGGTTAAATGCACTTGGTGACAGGCGCAGCTTGCCCCTGATGTAGTATATGGCCAAAAAAGAAACAGACTATTGCTGGTTAAATGCACTTGGTGTGACAGCTTCACCCTGATGTAGGCTTTAGCCAAAAAACAACCACACCATTGAGGGTTAAATGCACTTGGTGACAGGCGCAGCTTGCCCCTGATGTAGTATATGGCCAAAAAATAAACAGACTATTGCTGGTTAAATGCACTTGGTGTGATAGCTTCACCCTGATGTAGGCTTTAGCCAAAAAACAACCACACCATTGAGGGTTAAATGCACTTGGTGACAGGCGCAGCTTGCCCCTGATGTAGTATATGGCCAAAAAAGAAACAGACTATTGCTGGTTAAATGCACTTGGTGTGACAGCTTCACCCTGATGTAGGCTTTAGCCAAAAAACAACCACACCATTGAGGGTTAAATGCACTTGGTGACAGGCGCAGCTTGCCCCTGATGTAGTATATGGCCAAAAAATAAACAGACTATTGCTGGTTAAATGCACTTGGTGTGACAGCTTCACCCTGATGTAGGCTTTAGCCAAAAAACAACCACACCATTGAGGGTTAAATGCACTTGGTCGCTGCTTGGATGCACTTTTTCGCAGCACCGCACAAGACACAAAATGGCCGCCGATCACCCCAGAAAAAAGTGACTGACAAACGGTCTGGGCAGCCTAAAAACAGTGAGCAATTGAATTTCAGCAGCTCAATGATGCACAGCTGCAGATCGATCGATTAATCAAGTCCTTTGGAGGAGTTAATCTGCCTAATCTCACCCTACTGTCGCAGCCGCAACCTCTCCCTACGCTAATCAGAGCAGAGTGACGGGCGGCGCTATGTGACTCCAGCTTAAATAGAGGCTGGGTCACATGGTGCTCTGGCCAATCACAGCCATGCCAATAGTAGGCATGGCTGTGACGGCCTCTTGGGGCAAGTAGTATGACGCTTGTTGATTGGCTGCTTTGCAGCCTTTCAAAAAGCGCCAAGAAAGCGTCACAAAAGCGCCAAGAAAGCGACGAACACCGAACCCGAACCCGGACTTTTACGAAAATGTCCGGGTTCGGGTCCGTATCACGGACACCCCAAAATTTGGTACGAACCCGAACTATACAGTTCGAGTTCGCTCATCCCTAATAGTGAGCTATCAATACAAGAAACATAATAAAATGCAGTAAATGACACATAGATAGTGCTCTTACCGACTATGCTCAAAAACAGGCTGAATAACAGATGATGTGACAAGAAAACCAGTGAGAGAGCATGGTTGCTGAGACATAAGATGGTGGCTGCTTGCTGTACCAGCACAAGACTAGCAAGAACCAGGAACTACCCACAATGCACTGGGACTCCCATAATGCATAGAGAAAAACAGGCTGGGTGAAATACCTAAACTCATCAATAGATGGTGCTGTTACGACACAATGTAATGCAAATGAATTACAACAGTTAAATGCCATGTCAACTGATAAAGAGACAGAAACAACTGGAACTGAATCTGGGGACAGAACAATGTGTCATGGGTCAAAGTTCCTCACAATGTAAAAGAATATGGCGGGTGCGAATATCTCCATATGTTTGTATGTTTGGCGAATCGCGAACACGCAAAGTTCTAATCCTTTACAGTATTTCCTATAGAGCTTTTTGGCTTATACTTTCTTATATGACTCTGTACAGTAATGTATTAGTAACTATATGTTGCTAAATTTGCTCCTTTTTTCTACCATGCACAGTCAGATTGTTTAGAAGCTGAAGTTTCGTGACATTTTTGAACCAACAATCTTCTTCCTTGAGGTGGTGAGACCTGACCCTTCAATTAAAGATATATATATATATATGGATAAGTAAGGGTTTTTATTAGGGATGAGCGAACTCGAACTGTATAGTTCGGGTTCGTACCGAATTTTGGGGTGTCCGTGACACGGACCCGAACCCGGACATTTTCGTAAAAGTCCGGGTTCGGGTTCGGTGTTCGTCGCTTTCTTGGCGCTTTTGTGACGCTTTCTTGGCGCTTTTTGAAAGGCTGCAAAGCAGCCAATCAACAAGCGTCATACTACTTGCCCCAAGAGGCCGTCACAGCCATGCCTACTATTGGCATGGCTGTGATTGGCCAGAGCACCATGTGACCCAGCCTCTATTTAAGCTGGAGTCACATAGCGCCGCCCGTCACTCTGCTCTGATTAGCGTAGGGAGAGGTTGCGGCTGCGACAGTAGGGCGAGATTAGGCAGATTAACTCCTCCAAAGTACTTGATTATTGATCGATCTGCAGCTGTGGGTCATTGAACTGCTGATACTCAATTGCTCACTGTTTTTAGGCTGCCCAGACCGTTTGTCAGTCACATTTTTCTGGGGTGATCGGCGGCCATTTTGTGTCTTGTGGTGCGCCAGCACAAGCTGCGACCAAGTGCATTTAAGCCTCAATGTGTGGTTGTTTTTTGGCTAAAGCCTACATCAGGGTGAAGCAGTCACACCAAGTGCATTTAACCAGCAATAGTCTGTTTATTTTTTGGCCATATACTACATCAGGGGCAAGCTGCACCTGTCACCAAGTGCATTTAACCCTCAATGGTGTGGTTGTTTTTTGGCTAAAGCCTACATCAGGGTGAAGCTGTCACACCAAGTGCATTTAACCAGCAATAGTCTGTTTATTTTTTGGCCATATACTACATCAGGGGCAAGCTGCGCCCGTCACCAAGTGCATTTAACCCTCAGTAGTGTGGTTGGTCAAGCTATCACACCAAGTGCATTTAACCAGCAATAGTCTGTTCATTTTTTGGCCATATACTAAATCAGGGGCAAGCTGCGCCCGTCACCAAGTGCATTTAACCAGCAATAGTCTGTTCATTTTTTGGCCATATACTACATCAGGGGCAAGCTGCGCCCGTCACCAAGTGCATTTAACCCTCAGTAGTGTGGTTGGTCAAGCTATCACACCAAGTGCATTTAACCAGCAATAGTCTGTTCATTTTTTGGCCATATACTAAATCAGGGGCAAGCTGCGCCCGTCACCAAGTGCATTTAACCAGCAATAGTCTGTTCATTTTTTGGCCATATACTACATCAGGGGCAAGCTGCGCCCGTCACCAAGTGCATTTAACCCTCAGTAGTGTGGTTGGTCAAGCTATCACACCAAGTGTATTTAACCAGCAATAGTCTGTTCATTTTTTGGCCATATACTAAATCAGGGGCAAGCTGAGCCTGTCACCAAGTGCATTTAACCCTCAGTAGTGTGGTTGGTCAAGCTGTGACACCAAGTGCATTTAACCAGCAATAGTCTGTTCATTTTTTGGCCATATACTACATCAGGGGCAAGCTGCGCCCGTCACCAAGTGCATTTAACCCTCAGTAGTGTGGTTGGTCAAGCTATCACACCAAGTGTATTTAACCAGCAATAGTCTGTTCATTTTTTGGCCATATACTAAATCAGGGGCAAGCTGCGCCTGTCACCAAGTGCATTTAACCAGCAATAGTCTGTTCATTTTTTGGCCATATACTACATCAGGGGCAAGCTGCGCCCGTCACCAAGTGCATTTAACCCTCAGTAGTGTGGTTGGTCAAGCTGTGACACCAAGTGCATTTAACCAGCAATAGTCTGTTCATTTTTTGGCCATATACTACATCAGGGGCAAGCTGCGCCCGTCACCAAGTGCATTTAACCCTCAGTATTGTGGTTTGTCAAGCTATCACACCAAGTGCATTTAACCAGCAATAGTCTGTTCATTTTTTGGCCATATACTAAATCAGGGGCAAGCTGCGCCCGTCACCAAGTGCATTTAACCAGCAATAGTCTGTTCATTTTTTGGCCATATACTACATCAGGGGCAAGCTGCGCCCGTCACCAAGTGCATTTAACCCTCAGTAGTGTGGTTGGTCAAGCTATCACACCAAGTGCATTTAACCAGCAATAGTCTGTTCATTTTTTGGCCATATACTAAATCAGGGGCAAGCTGCGCCCGTCACCAAGTGCATTTATCCAGCAACAGTCTGTTCATTTTTTGGCCATATACTACATCAGGGGCAAGCTGCGCCCGTCACCAAGTGCATTTAACCCTCAGTAGTGTGGTTGGTCAAGCTATCACACCAAGTGCATTTAACCAGCAATAGTCTGTTCATTTTTTGGCCATATACTAAATCAGGGGCAAGCTGCGCCCGTCACCAAGTCCATTTAACCCTCAGTAGTGTGGTTCGTCAAGCTGTGACACCAAGTGCATTTAACCAGCAACAGTCTGTTCATTTTTTGGCCATATACTACATCAGGGGCAAGCTGCGCCCGTCACCAAGTGCATTTAACCAGCAATAGTGTGGTTATTTTTTGGCCATATCCCAGTCTAATTCTGTCACTAAATCCATACCGGTCACCCAGCGCCTAAATACTAGGCCTCAAATGTATATCCCGCTAAATCTGTCGTTACCGCTGTACTGTTGTGGCTGGGCAAGTTATTTAGTGTCCGTCAAAGCACATTTTTTGTTCTGGGTTGAAATACAATTCCCAATTTAGCAATTTCATAATTTAGTGGTTTCTGCTATATCAGAGCTATTTGAAATCTATCCCTAAAAGGGTATATAATATTCAAGGTGCACATAGGGTCATTCAGAATAACTTCACACACACGCTACTGTGCATTTCCAAGTCTAATTCTGTCACTAAATCCATACCGGTCACCCAGCGCCTAAATACTAGGCCTCAAATTTATATCCCGCTAAATCTCTCGTTACCGCTGTCCTGTTGTGGCTGGGAAAGTTATTTAGTGTCCGTCAAAGCACATTTTTTGTTCTGGGTTGAAATACAATTCCCAATTTAGCAATTTCATAATTTAGTGGTTTCTGCTATATCAGAGCTATTTGAAATCTATCCCTAAAAGGGTATATAATATTCAAGGTGCACATAGGGTCATTCAGAATAACTTCACACACACGCTACTGTGCATTTCCAAGTCTAATTCTGTTAGTAAATCCATACCGGTCACCCAGCGCCTAAATATTAGGCCTCAAATTTATATCCCGCTAAATCTCTCGTTACCGCTGTCCTGTTGTGGATGGGAAAGTTATTTAGTGTCCGTCAAAGCACATTTTTTGTTCAGGGTTGAAATACAATTCCCAATTTAGCAATTTCATAATTTAGTGGTTTCTGCTATATCAGAGCTATTTGAAATCTATCCCTAAAAGGGTATATAATATTCAAGGTGCACATAGGGTCATTCAGAATAACTTCACACACACGTTACTGTGCATTTCCAAGTCTAATTCTGTTAGTAAATCCATACCGGTCACCCAGCGCCTAAATACTAGGCCTCAAATTTATATCCCGCTAAATCTGTCGTTACCGCTGTACTGTTGTGGCTGGGCAAGTTATTTAGTGTCCGTCAAAGCACATTTTTTGTTCTGGGTTGAAATACAATTCCCAATTTAGCAATTTCATAATTTAGTGGTTTCTGCTATATCAGAGCTATTTGAAATCTATCCCTAAAAGGGTATATAATATTCAAGGTGCACATAGGGTCATTCAGAATAACTTCACACACACGCTACTGTGCATTTCCAAGTCTAATTCTGTCACTAAATCCATACCGGTCACCCAGCGCCTAAATACTAGGCCTCAAATTTATATCCCGCTAAATCTCTCGTTACCGCTGTCCTGTTGTGGCTGGGAAAGTTATTTAGTGTCCGTCAAAGCACATTTTTTGTTCTGGGTTGAAATACAATTCCCAATTTAGCAATTTCATAATTTAGTGGTTTCTGCTATATCAGAGCTATTTGAAATCTATCCCTAAAAGGGTATATAATATTCAAGGTGCACATAGGGTCATTCAGAATAACTTCACACACACGCTACTGTGCATTTCCAAGTCTAATTCTGTTAGTAAATCCATACCGGTCACCCAGCGCCTAAATACTAGGCCTCAAATTTATATCCCGCTAAATCTCTCGTTACCGCTGTCCTGTTGTGGATGGGAAAGTTATTTAGTGTCCGTCAAAGCACATTTTTTGTTCAGGGTTGAAATACAATTCCCAATTTAGCAATTTCATAATTTAGTGGTTTCTGCTATATCAGAGCTATTTGAAATCTATCCCTAAAAGGGTATATAATATTCAAGGTGCACATAGGGTCATTCAGAATAACTTCACACACACGTTACTGTGCATTTCCAAGTCTAATTCTGTTAGTAAATCCATACCGGTCACCCAGCGCCTAAATACTAGGCCTCAAATTTATATCCCGCTAAATCTGTCGTTACCGCTGTACTGTTGTGGCTGGGCAAGTTATTTAGTGTCCGTCAAAGCACATTTTTTGTTCAGGGTTGAAATACAATTCCCAATTTAGCAATTTCATAATTTAGTGGTTTCTGCTATATCAGAGCTATTTGAAATCTATCCCTAAAAGGGTATATAATATTCAAGGTGCACATAGGGTCATTCAGAATAACTTCACACACACGCTACTGTGCATTTCCAAGTCTAATTCTGTTAGTAAATCCATACCGGTCACCCAGCGCCTAAATACTAGGCCTCAAATTTATATCCCGCTAAATCTCTCGTTACCGCTGTCCTGTTGTGGATGGGAAAGTTATTTAGTGTCCGTCAAAGCACATTTTTTGTTCTGGGTTGAAATACAATTCCCAATTTAGCAATTTCATAATTTAGTGGTTTCTGCTATATCAGAGCTATTTGAAATCTATCCCTAAAAGGGTATATAATATTCAAGGTGCACATAGGGTCATTCAGAATAACTTCACACACACGCTACTGTGCATTTCCAAGTCTAATTCTGTCATTAAATCCATACCGGTCACCCAGCGCCTAAATACTAGGCCTCAAATTTATATCCCGCTGAATTTGAATACAATACATTGGGCCAAATAATATTTTTGTTGTTGTGGTGAACCATAACAAAGAGGAAAACATCTAGTAAGGGACGCGGACGTGGACATGGTCGTGGTGGTGTTAGTGGACCCTCTGGTGCTGGGAGAGGACGTGGCCGTTCTGCCACATCCACACGTCCTAGTGTACCAACTACCTCAGGTCCCAGTAGCCGCCAGAATTTACAGCGATATATGGTGGGGCCCAATGCCGTTCTAAGGATGGTAAGGCCTGAGCAGGTACAGGCATTAGTCAATTGGGTGGCCGACAGTGGATCCAGCACGTTCACATTATCTCCCACCCAGTCTTCTGCAGAAAGCGCACAGATGGCGCCTGAAAACCAACCCCATCAGTCTGTCACATCACCCCCATGCATACCAGGGAAACTGTCTCAGCCTCAAGTTATGCAGCAGTCTCTTATGCTGTTTGAAGACTCCGCTGGCAGGGTTTCCCAAGGGCATCCACCTAGCCCTTCCCCAGCGGTGAAAGACATAGAATGCACTGACGCACAACCACTTATGTTTCCTGATGATGAGGACATGGGAATACCACCTCAGCATGTCTCTGATGATGACGAAACACAGGTGCCAACTGCTGCGTCTTTCTGCAGTGTGCAGACTGAACAGGAGGTCAGGGATCAAGACTGGGTGGAAGACGATGCAGGGGACGATGAGGTCCTAGACCCCACATGGAATGAAGGTCGTGCCACTGACTTTCACAGTTTGGAGGAAGAGGCAGTGGTGAGACCGAGCCAACAGCGTAGCAAAAGAGGGAGCAGTGGGCAAAAGCAGAACACCCGCCGCCAAGAGATTCCGCCTGCTACTGACCGCCGCCATCTGGGACCGAGCACCCCAAAGGCAGCTTCAAGGAGTTCCCTGGCATGGCACTTCTTCAAACAATGTGCTGACGACAAGACCCGAGTGGTTTGCACGCTGTGCCATCAGAGCCTGAAGCGAGGCATTAACGTTCTGAACCTGAGCACAACCTGCATGACCAGGCACCTGCATGCAAAGCATGAACTGCAGTGGAGTAAACACCTTAAAACCAAGGAAGTCACTCAGGCTCCCCCTGCTACCTCTTCTGCTGCTGCCGCCTCGGCCTCTTCTGCTGCTGCCGCCTCGGCCTCTTCCTCCGCCTCTGGAGGAACGTTGGCACCTGCCGCCCAGCAAACAGGGGATGTACCACCAACACCACCACCACCACCTCCGTCACCAAGCGTCTCAACCATGTCACACGGCAGCGTTCAGCTCTCCATCTCACAAACATTTGAGAGAAAGCGTAAATTCCCACCTAGCCACCCTCGATCCCTGGCCCTGAATGCCAGCATTTCTAAACTACTGGCCTATGAAATGCTGTCATTTAGGCTGGTGGACACAGACAGCTTCAAACAGCTCATGTCGCTTGCTGTCCCACAGTATGTTGTTCCCAGCCGCCACTACTTCTCCAAGAGAGCCGTGCCTTCCCTGCACAACCAAGTATCCGATAAAATCAAGTGTGCACTGCGCAACGCCATCTGTAGCAAGGTCCACCTAACCACAGATACGTGGACCAGTAAGCACGGCCAGGGACGCTATATCTCCCTAACTGCACACTGGGTAAATGTAGTGGCAGCTGGGCCCCAGGCGGAGAGCTGTTTGGCGCACGTCCTTCCGCTGCCAAGGATCGCAGGGCAACATTCTTTGCCTCCTGTTGCCACCTCCTCCTTCTCGGCTTCCTCCTCCTCTTCTTCCACCTGCTCATCCAGTCAGCCACACACCTTCACCACCAACTTCAGCACAGCCCGGGGTAAACGTCAGCAGGCCATTCTGAAACTCATATGTTTGGGGGACAGGCCCCACACCGCACAGGAGTTGTGGCGGGGTATAGAACAACAGACCGACGAGTGGTTGCTGCCGGTGAGCCTCAAGCCCGGCGTGGTGGTGTGTGATAATGGGCGAAATCTCGTTGCAGCTCTGGGACTAGCCAATTTGACGCACATCCCTTGCTTGGCGCATGTGCTGAATTTGGTGGTGCAGAAGTTCATACACAACTAACCCGACATGTCAGAGCTGCTGCATAAAGTGCGGGCCGTCTGTTCGTGCTTCCGGCGTTCACATCCTGCTGCTGCTCGCCTGTCTGCGCTACAGCGTAACTTCGGCCTTCCCGCTCACCGCCTCATATGCGACGTGCCCACCAGGTGGAACTCCCCCTTGCACATGCTGGACAGACTGTGCGAGCAGCAGCAGGCCATAGTGGAGTTTCAGCTGCAGCACGCACGGGTCAGTCGCACTACAGAACAGCACCACTTCACCACCAATGACTGGGCCTCCATGCGAGACCTGTGTGCCCTGTTGCGCTGTTTCGAGTACTCCACCAACATGGCCAGTGGCGATGACGCCATTATCAGCGTTACAATACCACTTCTATGTCTCCTTGAGAAAACACTTAGGGCGATGATGGAAGAGGAGGTGGCCCAGGAGGAGGAGGAGGAGGAGGAGGAAGAGGGGTCATTTTTAGCACTTTCAGGCCAGTCTCTTCGAAGTGACTCAGAGGGAGGTTTTTGGCAACAGCAGAGGCCAGGTACAAATGTGGCCAGCCAGGGCCCACTACTGGAGGACGAGGAGGACGAGGATGAGGAGGAGGTGGAGGAGGATGAGGATGAAGCATGGTCACAGCGGGGTGGCACCCAACGCAGCTCGGGTCCATCACTGGTGCGTGGCTGGGGGGAAAGGCAGGACGATGACGATACGCCTCCCACAGAGGACAGCTTGTCCTTACCCCTGGGCAGCCTGGCACACATGAGCGACTACATGCTGCAGTGCCTGCGCAACGACAGCAGAGTTGCCCACATTTTAACCTGTGCGGACTACTGGGTTGCCACCCTGCTGGATCCACGCTACAAAGACAATGTGCCCACCTTACTTCCTGCACTGGAGCGTGATAGGAAGATGCGCGAGTACAAGCGCACGTTGGTAGACGCGCTACTGAGAGCATTCCCAAATGTCACAGGGGAACAAGTGGAAGCCCAAGGCCAAGGCAGAGGAGGAGCAAGAGGTCGCCAAGGCAGCTGTGTCAATGCCAGCTCCTCTGAGGGCAGGGTTAGCATGGCAGAGATGTGGAAAACTTTTGTCAACACGCCACAGCTAACTGCAACACCACCTGATACGCAACGTGTTAGCAGGAGGCAACATTTCACTAACATGGTGGAACAGTACATGTGCACACCCCTCCACGTACTGACTGATGGTTCGGCCCCATTCAACTTCTGGGTCTCTAAATTGTCCACGTGGCCAGAGCTAGCCTTTTATGCCTTAGAGGTGCTGGCCTGCCCGGCGGCCAGCGTTTTGTCTGAACGTGTATTCAGCACGGCAGGGGGCGTCATTACAGACAAACGCAGCCGCCTGTCTACAGCCAATGTGGACAAGCTGACGTTCATAAAAATGAACCAGGCATGGATCCCACAGGATCTGTCCGTCCCTTGTCCAGATTAGACATTAACTACCTCCCCTTAACCATATATTATTGGACTCCAGGGCACTTCCTCATTCAATCCTATTTTTATTTTCATTTTACCATTATATTGCGAGGCTACCCAAAGTTGAATGAACCTCTCCTCTGTCTGGGTGCCGGGGCCTAAATATATGCCAATGGACTGTTCCAATGTTGGGTGACGTGAAGCCTGATTCTCTGCTATGACATGCAGACTGATTCTCTGCTGACATGAAGCCAGATCCTCTGTTACGGGACCTCTCTCCTCTGCCTGGGTGCTGGGCCTAAATTTATGAAAATGGACTCTTACAGTGGTGGGTGACGTGAAGCCTGATTCTCTGCTATGATATGAAGACTGATTCTCTGCTGACATGAAGCCAGATTGTCTGTTACGGGACCTCTCTCCTCTGCCTGGGTGCTGGGCCTAAATATATGCCAATGGACTGTTGCAGTGGTGGCTGACGTGAAGCCTGATTCTCTGCTATGACATGAAGACTGATTCTCTGCTGACATGAAGCCAGATTGTTTGTTACGGGACCTCTCTCCTCTGCCTGGGTGCTGGGCCTAAATATATGCCAATGGACTGTTGCAGTGGTGACTGACGTGAAGCCTCATTCTCTGCTATGACATGCAGACTAATTCTCTGCTGACATGAAGCCAGATTATCTGTTACGGGACCTCTCTCCTCTGCCTGGGTGCTGGGCCTAAATATATGCCAATGGACTGTTGCAGTGGTGGCTGACGTGAAGCCTCATTCTCTGCTATGACATGCAGACTAATTCTCTGCTGACATGAAGCCAGATTGTCTGTTACGGGACCTCTCTCCTCTGCCTGGGTGCTGGGCCTAAATTTATGACAATGGACTGTTGCAGTGGTGGCTGACATGAAGCCTGATTCTCTGCTATGACATGAAGACTGATTCGCTGCTGACATGAAGCCAGATTGTCTGTTACGGGACCTCTCTCCTCTGCCTGGGTGCTGGGCCTAAATATATGCCAATGGACTGTTGCAGTGGTGGCTGACGTGAAGCCTGATTCTCTGCTATGACATGAAGACTGATTCTCTGCTGACATGAAGCCAGATTGTCTGTTACGGGACCTCTCTCCTCTGCCTGGGTGCTGGGCCTAAATATATGCCAATGGACTGTTGCAGTGGTGGCTGACGTGAAGCCTCATTCTCTGCTATGACATGCAGACTAATTCTCTGCTGACATGAAGCCAGATTCTCTGTTACGGGACCTCTCTCCTCTGCCTGGGTTCCGGGGCTTAAATATCTGAGAATGGACTGTTCCAGTGGTGGGTGACGGGAAGCCAGATTCTCTGCTATGGGACCTCTCTCCAATTGATTTTGGTTAAATTTTATTAAAACAGCCCTCTAGCCCTTTCCTGGGCTGTTTTACAGCCTTTTTAGTGCCGAAAAGTTCGGGTCCCCATTGACTTCAATGGGGTTCGGGTTCGGGACGAAGTTCGGATCGGGTTCGGATCCCGAACCCGAACATTTTCGGGAAGTTCGGCCGAACTTCTCGAACCCGAACATCCAGGTGTTCGCTCAACTCTAGTTTTTATGAATATGTTTTTTTTTTAATATCCATTTAAAACTCTGTCACTGTTAGTATACATTGCTTAGGCAGCTGGAGCACTATAAATACAGTTGGTTTCTATCATATGTATGTTTAGGCCTTATTCACACATCATTATTTTGTGTTAGTGATTGTTGTCAAAAACCAAGAGTGGACCCTACAAGAAAAGGTAAAATGGAAAGATATTCATAGGTTATGTGGTCCCACTCCTAGTTCTGGATAATAATCACTGATGAAAATAAAGCCTTGTATTTATTGCTTTTTTTTAAATCTGATTTTACCTAATTAATAATTCATTGGTGAGAACGTACTGAGGGCACACCATCAATTAGGCAAGTTGAGGTGATTGCCTCAGGCTGCATGACCTGGAAGGGGTGGGGGGCTCAGGGCCATGAGAAGGGAGTTCATCCATTGCGCAAGGGCTCATCACTCTACATTCGACTGTATCTCTGTCCTCAGGACAGCGATACAGTTGAATGTTGCTGCAGAGCACAGGCGCAATGTTTAGTGCCCGTAGCCTGTCAGATGCTGATGCAGGAAGTGCAATACCATAATCACCATTGCCCCACCAGAACTGGGTAGCGTAAAGCTTGGGAAGGGGCCTGCACCACATTGCTAACAGCCACATAGAGCTAAGTATTTGAGTTAATTTTTTTTATTTGCACCATGCTTTTGGACTACTTTGAGGGGGCACCATTTCAATTTTTGCCTCAGGCAGCAGAAAAGCTGTGTGCACCTCTACACATACTGTATATACTTTGCAACACTGATTTACTATTGCTTGAAAATGGCTAAAATGAGGATTTGAAATGGAAGTTCTGCTTTAATTACTTTTAATAAAGTTCTTGGAAAGCTGTGCATCTCAAAAAAGTTTATACAATGGTGTTTCACCTGTATTTTCTTATATATTGGTGTCTACATTTTTCCATGTGTGGTTTAATAAAAAAAATTGTATTTATGATATTCATAATAATCATAATGAAGTCTTACTAACTTTAGGAACTGATCTGACATCATTAGTTGACACTCCCACCTTACTTAACTATATTTAATCATCTATTTTGTCCAAATACATTGCTGCAATTATATCTTAAGTCTCAAACGCACCATTATTTTAGTACAGTCGGCTGGCAAAACTAGATAAATGACATATCACCAACCTAATCCAAAAAACCTTGCTCAGAATATTCTTGCATCTATCACTTACATTTTTAAGCATCCAAAACATACTAAAAGCTATATAGAAAATGTAGGAAAACTTAAATGAGGCCCGGGAAATGCTTTCCTTACTAATTTAACCCTTTCATCCCTCAAAAATATGAATAGCAAATAAAACCCTGGTCACCAGTTGTAAATTAATTTGAAATACATTGCAATCCACCTCTAATTTATGTATCTTTAACTTTGTGAACTGTTGATTTTCTCCTATTAAACAATTTTGTTGATAGAAGTATGTGTTGCCCTCTGTTTGAACTTCTAAAGTTGGCTCTTTGATATTACATTTTGCTTTCTTTCCTTGTAATAATTCATATACTTAGCAACTGGCTTCAAAAAATCCTATTATATGGAGATTATGTTATCTAAAGCTTATTAAGCTTCATGTCAGGTTTTAAGGAGTTGAGGCATAAAGAACAGTGCAGAGGAAGCATGACTTTCTAATCATTAAAAAAGATAGACTGAAATCTTGCAGAAAGACTGAAATGTTTCCTAAATTCCTTCACCCTTCATGCACAAATATACATCAACATAGCAGCTAGCACTTCGGAAGTTATTAAAAACTTCTTGTGTAATTGCCAGCCTGTTGCTAATAACTAGCAAAACAAATTCAGTGTTTCACTATCACTGGTAAATAGAAGGCATGTTCTTACAAGTAACAATCGCATTTACATAAATATATTTTATCGATTCTCATCTCAAGAATCTTTCTCCACAATGAAAAAGAAATGTTTTCTTTTTTTGGTTGCAAAGAATATTATAAATAACTTAGTTGTAGATCTTTTTATTAAATCGATAAAATAAAGACCAATAAAAAATATAGAAGATTTTTTTAAGTCCCTAAAAGGTTATTCCCAACCAGAACATTAATGACATATCTCTAGAATATGCCATTAATGTAGGATATTTGCAAATCTCACCACTTGGACCTACTCTTATCTCAATAATGGGGCCCCAAAGTGAATGGAGAGCAAGCCACATATGTATGGCCACTGTTCATTCGTTTAGAATTTCAGGAAAAATGTGATTCGCAACAAATGCGAATTTCCTCGCACTTCGTGGTAACAAATTAAATTTTTCCTAAGATGGCGGCTACACGTGTGAGGACTGAGGACATGGGGAAAGTAACTCTGTGAAGGCGGGATCACCCAGATTGACATGCCTGCATGCAGCAAATCAGCAGACAGCCCTCTCATGTCACAGCCCTATAAATACGGCAGCCATTTTAGATTCTGCCATTTTCCACCATTCAGAGTGCAGGGAGAGATATGTGGAGGCGCTAAGGACAGCTATTGGAAACTGAAAAAAATGATTTTTAAGTGCAGGGCAAGGATAGGAGGAATCATTTCAAAGCATCTTAGTGCAGGGAGAGAAGTCAGAAGGCCCTAGGGACATTAATAGGAAAGTGATTTACATGTGCAGGGAACGATTATTTGGGGATCCAAATAGCCATTAGACAACTCTGTCATTCCAGATTTTTGTTATTGGGTTGCAAGTGTTATGTTGGAAAGCCTTTAGTGGCTTATAGCTTAGCATCTTATTCAGTACGACAAGAAAAATATATACGCATTTCACTTCTGCAGTTATTTCTGTTAAAAGTGTATATATTTCAATAGTACCAGAAAAATATATACAAACTTCACTATTTCATTGTTATCTGGTTAAAGCGTATAGTGGCCTATTTCATTCCAACAAGAAATATATATTCTCAGGTCACTTCTGCAATTATTTCTGGTGAAAGCCTATTGAGGTCGTAATTCAGTTAAAAAAAAAAGAAATATATATATATATATATATATATATATATATATGCACTGCACTGTTGCAGTTATTTCTGTAAAAAGCATATAGGGGAGTATTACAGAAAATATATTGTGAGACAGTGACAGGTCTCACTCAGGTTAGAGGCAAGGAAGGGGTGGATAGTTTGGTCCACACCCCTGTTCCACCACAGGTGAGAGAAGCTGGAGGTAATCAGCCTGGCACAAAGCACCTCCCAGAGTGTCAGAAAGGTGAGTGTGGTACCTGTGGACAGAGGCCTGGAGGCTCTGTCTGTGTGGTCTCAGCTGGGCAAGGCTGAGGGACCACAAAGCTGGGCGATAGCCTGAAGTTGGGGGACGCAGCGACGCCTGGGAGGGTTGCAGGGCCATAGTCAGGCAGACTACTGAGCCCCAATCCCCCACAAGAAATACTGAACTGGAGACAGTGGGCGTACTGTGCTCTGTACAGCCAGGAGGCTGTGGGACATTGGCTGACAAAGCCGCACGAGTTCACAGGGTGTAAACTGGGACCTAGGCGAGTCAGGAAACTTTATGTTTAGTTAGAGCCTGGACGGGCGAGTGTTTATTATTTTGTCATTTTATTGTTGCTGGTGTTGAGCAATAAATACACTGTTTGGACCTGAAACCTGGTGTCCTAAAGGCGTATCTGTGAGAATGACCCCCAAATAAGAGGCGATCCCTTACAATTGGTGTCGGATGCGGGCAGTTGTCCATGAGAGAAGGGCAACGGTCGGTTGCTAGGGGCAACGCTGAGACTGCAGGTGCTGCTAAAAGCTGTTTTTTTGCCGTGTGTGGCGTTAAAGGAACGGAAGCTTTTTTTTGTCCAGTGGAGCAGGTGCTGCTCATAAGAGTGTGAACTATTTTGCTGTGGTGCAAGTAAAACTGCAGTGAATTAAAGGGCCAGTAGCGCAGCAAAAGTGGACTTGTGGCTGAAAGCTTTTCCTGCTACCATGGGTCTCGGGGAAGAGTATGTCCGGCAGCGCTGGCGCATACAGCAGGCAGAAGACATGGCCATAGCAATTGGCTACACTAAAAATGAATTGGCGAAATTTGATGCAGAGCGAGAGGCTTTGGAGGCGCAGTTGCAGCTGGCCTTGAGAAATGGGTTCTCAACACTGTATGGACCCTGTACAAAGTTCCAAGAGGTTGGTGGTGTGCCGGGACTATCAGGGGAAAAGCAAAGATATGCCGTTGCCAAGGGCAACCGTCGGGAAGAGAAAGAGGTGGAGAGCGGTGCGGTTCTCAGGAGTGCATATCTTCCCTGCGACTGTGCCCGGAGTCCTAGAGAGGAAGTGCGGAGGTGCAGTAAAGCTGTTACTAGGAGCAACCACAACCTTGATGAGTCCGCGGGAGAGGATGTCACTGCTTTACCGGACTGGTTGATTACAAAGGGTAAGACTGTTCCTGTTATTAACCATGTGGCAGAGCCAGTGACAGTGAGCCGGCGGCAGGGGATATCTGCTGGGCCGGTAGGTGATAAGTCACACAGAGAAAAGACTGTGTCTGGACAGGCGGATAAGCTTGCTGTGATTGCTTCCTCGCAGAAACCTGCAGGGGAGAAGGTTTCTGGGTTTCCTCAGTTGCCCATGACCAAAGCTAGACATGGGATGACAAGGATCCGGGATCCCATGCTAGCCCGGGTAAGGGGTAGCACAATATTGAAACCTGAGACTGGTAAAATAATAAAGGTGCTGGACAGTCGTGCAGATAAGGACTATCCCCTGATTTTCACTGAGCGTGAGACTCCAATGAGAACAGAGACTGGTGAACTTGATGTTACAGATTCACTCATGCATGAGGGAGTGTTGGGCCGTGATATCGGTTTATTGCTGTGGGGTAAGGTAGACACTTCTGCAGATAGTGACGAAACTCCTGCAGAACCTGTACCTGTCCCTTTAAGTGAGGATCTAAGGGAGCTGCACTTTGACCTGCATGGGGAAAGAATATTGACCATTGGAAACAATGGTGCTGGTCAAGTGCAAGGTGATTGTGACAAAAGTGCGGAAATGCATAAGGAAAATATGATGTCATATGAAATATGTGGTGACAGTGAAATAACTTTTCCGTTGCAGGTTGTGGTCAGGGGAGAAGCGCCCCCTGGTGGTAAAAATGTAAATGATGATTAAACTTTATTTTCTGCATCTGCTATGTTTCATGAAGCGCGATATGACGTAATCAAAAGGTTTGAAGACGTGCATATAAGTAGTGTGGAGCAAAGCCCAGCTCCAGCTCAGTGTTTGAAGGTGCAGGAAAATATGATAGGGTTAGAGGGTGTACCGCACGTACCAGAGGTGGAAATGCAGTCTCCACAATGTTGGTCGGTTACTAAGGAAGTGTCCCAGGTGGGGATTAGCTCATCGGTGCCCCTAGAGGTCAGAATTAATAATGACACGAGCGGTATAGGTGACGTATGTGCTGTGACCAACTCAGAGAGTGAAGCTACCATGTCAAGGTCCTGCGAAACAAAGGTGGTTACTAGTAGCGACCAGACAGTTATATCTGACGAGATGGGAATTAAGTCGGGTGACATCAGCCTAGGTTCTGAAGCCCATATCCAGACAGTTGTAGGTGACCTGACACGACAGTACAGCTGCAAACAGGAGGATGATCTCTCTCTCTCCCCACGCTCCCTAGAAACGTTAGAGACGGGACTAGCTGTCTTCACAGAGCAACTGAAGAAAATTTCAGAAAGGGCAAAGAAAGAGAATGGTGATACTCCTACATCTGCTGCAGCAGAACCGAGCAAGGAGCAGCTGGAACCGGAGGCCAAAAAGCGGGGCACTTCCCACAAGCTTGTGCAAAAAGCTGAAAAGAAACTGCTGAAAAACATGGAGTTGGTGGTTCAGCGCCTGGAGAAACAGGGTGTGACTTACAAAAAGGTGGAGAAAACAAAGAACAAACTTCAGCGAGGATTGGATGATCTGATGGTGGACCTGGACCACCAGAAGCAAGTTATGTCTAATCCAGCGAAGAAACGGAGAAGTGTGACTGGCTCCTAGCTGAAGAGAAATGCATCTCTGCTCGATATGGTGAAAAAAGTGACCAAACAGAGACTGATGCTTGGGAAAAGGAGACCAAGGCCCTCTCCTTGGCTAAAGCCCTGGAAGAAGCGCTTGAGGAGCATGCTGAATTGGAGAGGCTGAACAAGCAACTCAGAGCAGAGACTGAAAATCTCATGAGCTTAAAAGATGAGTTGGAGAAATCTAAGTGTGCTCTCGAGCAGCAGGTAGAAGGTGAGAAACCTGAAGAGGAGAGTTCTCTGGAAGACGTCAAGAAGCCAGAGCCTGTTAAAAATGGGACTGGAGAGGGTGGCACTGTGGTGCTGGCTGTGGCAGAGAAGATGGAAGATGCTTCTGCTAAACCTAGTTGATGGGGCTGATGTGGATGCCGAAGACCACAGACCCGTGGTAGCGTGTAGCCTAGGCCTGGAAGATGTCCCCTCTGCATACAAGGCCTTCCAAATAGCCAGCAGGCTGCTGGGGAAGAAGTACAAGGAGGTGAACGATCAGTTTTCGGATCCGGGCTATTACAATGGCCTGTATCTCCTGACTCCTCCACAAAATGAGAACAGGGCCCTGGCCTCTGGAGAAAATAAAAGAAGACGAGGAGTCTGCTGAAGACCCTGGTGCCTCCCGCCTCAATGAGAAAGAGGGGGAGGGGTTAACAGGGCAAGTGTATGGTGCCATGTCCGAGAAGGATGAGAAGGCGGTCAAAGAGACTGGAGACTTCAAGAAGACAAAGACTGAAAAAGTTAAGGCCGATATGTTGGTTGACATGAAGTCCCCAGGTTCTACAGGGACCAAAGTTATGCCAAAGGGAGCCGCGGACGAAGTGGAAAAAGCCGCTAAAGAAGCAGAGGTCTCTAAAACTGCCATAGTAGCTGGGGTAACTACTGTTGGAAAGAAGGAAGAAGTGATCCAGATGCACTTAAAAGAAGCGAGTAGGGGCAAGCATGCTCTGCTGAAGGAGCCCTG
Organism: Bufo gargarizans; assembly: GCF_014858855.1. Classification (NCBI taxonomy): domain Eukaryota; kingdom Metazoa; phylum Chordata; class Amphibia; order Anura; family Bufonidae; genus Bufo; species Bufo gargarizans. The sequence goes on along the minus strand of NC_058083.1, from coordinate 279,076,266 downwards.
CAAAGCAAAGGAGAAAGTCTCGGGATATGACCATGACTGGGAACAGTTCAGGCAAGAGCTGCAGCAGTCCCAGAAAGGACGTGAGGCACATGTACAGGAGCCAGAGGATCTAAAAAGAGAGAGATCAAAATATACGACAGCGCATCATCACTCGGGAAAGAGTAAGAAAAGAGTATCTGGCCATGAGATGGGCACATGAGGCCTTTTAGGCACTTTCGGTTAGGCAAGATGTTGGTTTTGGTGATAAACCAAGCTCTGATGGCGTGGGTCTGGCAGAACAAAGGGAAGGTACGTGTCACCGAGGTTCCTGGCCTCGGTGAAATAAGAACCAGTAATTTTCTGTGTCAGCGGCAGCTAGTGCTCACTGACACTGGGTTACTTAGTGTGGCTGTAAAGCCAATCTGGGCCGGTTCTTATTGGGAGCAGCCAAAGAGCAGGTTGGGTGGCTGTTCCCCACGTCCAGGCCAGGTCGATACCCTCTCACCAGCCTCCTGTGGTTATGCAGGTGTTCACCCTCACGGGCTTGAACAAAGGGGGGGGGATATGTGAGACAGTGACAGGTCTCACTCAGGTTAGAGGCAAGGAAGGGGTGGATAGTTTGGTCCACACCCCTGTTCCACCACAGGTGAGAGAAGCTGGAGGTAATCAGCCTGGCACAAAGCACCTCCCAGAGTGTCAGAAAGGTGAGTGTGGTACCTGTGGACAGAGGCCTGGAGGCTCTGTCTGTGTGGTCTCAGCTGGGCAAGGCTGAGGGACCACAAAGCTGGGCGATAGCCTGGAGTTGGGGGACGCAGCGACGCCTGGGAGGGTCGCAGGGCCATAGTCAGGCAGACTACTGAGCCCCAATCCCCCACAAGAAATACTGAACTGGAGACAGTGGGCGTACTGTGCTCTGTACAGCCAGGAGGCTGTGGGACATTGGCTGACAAAGCCGCACGAGTTCACAGGGTGTGAACTGGGACCTAGGTGAGTCAGGAAACTTTATGTTTAGTTAGAGCCTGGACGGGCGAGTGTTTATTATTTTGTCATTTTATTGTTGCTGGTGTTGAACAATAAATACACTGTTTGGACCTGAAACCTGGTGTCCTAAAGGCGTATCTGTGAGAATGACCCCCAAATAAGAGGCGATCCCTTACAATATATATATATATATATATATATATGCACTGCTCTGTTGCAGTTATTTCTTGTTAAAACATATAGGCTCGTATTTCAGTAAAATAGGAGAAATATATATGCACGGCACTGTTGCAGTTATTTCTGGTGAAAGTGTATAGGGGCGTATTACAGTAAAAAAAATATATATACCCATTGCGCTGTTGCAGTTATTTCTGTTGAAAGCGTATAGTTGTGTATTTCAGTAAAAGAAGACAAATATATATATATATATATATATATATGCACTGCACTGTTGCAGTTATTTCTGGTGACAGCATCTAAGGGCATACTACAGTAAAAAAAAAACTTAAATATATACGCACTGCACTGCTGCAGTTATTTCTGTTGAAAGTGTATAGGGGCGTATTTCTTTAAAAAGAAAAAATATATATACCCAATGGAGTGTTGCAGTCATTTCTGGTTAAAGAGTATAGGGGTGTATTTCAGTAAAATAAGAAAAATATATACGCAATGCACTGTTGCAGTTATTTCTGGTGAAAGCATATAGGGGCATATTACAGTAAAAAAAAAAATATTAACCCACTGCACTGTTGCAGTTATTTCTGTTAAAAGCGTATAGGGGTATATTTCAGTAAAAAGACAAATATATATACGCACTGCACTGTTGCAGTTAGTTCTGGTGAAAAACCTGTATAGGCGTATTACAGTAAAAAAGAAAAATATATACGCCTTGCTCTGTAGCAGTTATTTCTGTTGAAAGCATATAGGGTCGTATTTCAGTAAAAAAAAAAAATATATATATATATACCCACTGCACTGTTTCAGTTATTTCGGGTGAAAGCGTATAGGGGCGTATTACAGTAAAAATATAAAACTATATGCATACTGCACTGTTGCAGTTATTTCTGGTGAAAGCGTAAAGGGGCGTATTTCAGTACTACCAGAAAATTATGTATGCACTTCACTATTTAATTGCATTCTGGTTAAAGAGTATAGTAGCCTATTTAATTCCAACAAGAAATATATATTCTCAGGTCACTTCTGCAGTTATTTCTGGTGAAAGCGTAGAGGGACATATTTCAGGAAAATAAAAATATATGCACAGCGCACTATTGCAGTTATTTCTGGTAATAGTGTATAGGGTGTATTACAGGTAAAAAAAAAGGAAAAAATATACACACTGCACTGTTGCAGTTATTTCTGTTGAAAGCATATAGGAGTGTATTTCATTAAAAAAAAAATATATATATACAGTACAGACCAAAAGTTTGGACACACCTTCTCATTCAAAGAGTTTTCTTTATTTTCATGACTATGAAAATTGTAGATTCACACTGAAGGCATAAAAACTATGAATTAACACATATGGAATTATATACATAAGAAAAAGTGTGAAACAACTGAAAATATGTCATATTCTAGGTTCTTCAAAGTAGCCACGTTTTGCTTTGATTACTGCTTTGCACACTCTTGGCATTCTCTTGATGAGCTTCAAGAGGTAGTCACCTGAAATGGTTTTCACTTCACAGGTGTGCCCTGTCAGGTTTTATAAGTGGGATTTCTTGCCTTATAAATAGAGTTGGGACCATCAGTTGCGTTGTGGAGAAATCAGGTGGATACACAGCGGATAGTCCTACTAAATAGACTGTTAGAATTTGTATTATGGCAAGAAAAAAGCAGCTAAGTAAAGAAAAACTAGTGGCCATCATTACTTTAAGAAATGAAGGTCAGTCAGTCCGAAAAATTGGGAAAACTTTGAAAGTGTCCCCAAGTGCAGTCACATTAACCATCAAGCGCTACAAAGAAACTGGCTCACATGTGGACCACCCCAGGAAAGGAAGACCAAGAGTCACCTCTGCTGCGGAGCATAAGTTCATCCGAGTCACCAGCCTCAGAAATCGCAGGTTAACAGCAGCTCAGATTAGAGACCAGGTCAATGCCACACAGAGTTCTAGCAGCAGACACATCTCTAGAACAACTGTTAAGAGGAGACTGTGTGAATCAGGCCTTCATGGTAGAATATCTGCTAGGAAACCACTGCTAAGGACAGGCAAAAAGCAGAAGAAACTTGTTTGGGCTAAAGAACACAAGGAATAGACATTAGACCAGTAGAAATCGGTGCTTTGGTCTGATGAGTCCAAATTTGAGATCTTTAGTTCCAACCACTGTGTCTTTGTGTGACGCAGAAAAGGTGAACGGATGGACTCTACATGCCTGGTTCCCACCGTGAAGCATGGAGGAGGAGGTGTGATGGTGTGGGGGTGCTTTGCTGGTGACGCTGTTGGGGATTTATTCAAAATTGAAGGCATACTGAACTAGCATGGCTACCATAGCATCTTGCAGCGGCATGCTATTCCATCCGGTTTGCGTTTAGTTGGACCATCATTTATTTTTCAACAGGACAGTGAAACCAAACATACCTCCAGGCTGTGTAAGGGCTATTTGACCTGGCGTCCACAGTCACCGGACCTGAACCCAATCGAGATGGTTTGGGGTGAGCTGGACCGCAGAGTGAAGGCAAATGGGCCAACAAGTGCTAAGCATCTCTGGGAACTGCTTTAAGACTGTTGGAAGACCATTTCAGGTGACTACCTCTTGAAGCTCATCAAGAGAATGACAAGAGTGTGCAAAGCAGTAATCAAAGCAAAAGGTGGCTACTTTGAAGAACCTAGAATATGACATATTTTCAGTTGTTTCACACTTTTTTGTTATGTATATAATTCCACATGTGTTAATTCATAGTTTTGATGCCTTCAGTGTGAATCTACAATTTTCATAGTCATGAAAATAAAGAAAACTCTTTGAATGAGAAGGTGTGTCCAAACTTTTGGTCTGTACTGTATATATATATATATATATATATATGCACTGCACTGTTGCCGTTATTTCTGGTGAAAGCGTATAGGGGTGTATTTAAGCAACAAAAATAAAAATATATGTACTGTTGCAGTTATTTATGGTGAAAGTGTATAAAGGCGTATTTCAGTACTACTAAAAAAATTATATATGCACTTCACTATTTAATTGTTTTCTGGTTAAAGATTATAGTGGCCTATTTCATTCCAACAAGAAATATATTTTCTCAGGTCACTTCTGCAGTTATTTCTACCGAAAGCGTATAGGGGCATATTTCAGTAAAATAAGAATATACACACTGCACTGTTGCATTGATTTCTGGTAAAAGTGTATGGAGGCGTATTACAGTAAAAAAAAGAAAAATATATACGCACTGCACTGTTGCAGTTATTTCTGGCAAAAGTGTATGGGAGTGTATTACAGTAAAAAAAAGAAAATATATGTACCCACTGCACTGTTGCAGTTATTTATAGTGAAAGTTTATAGAGGCGTATTTCAGTACTACCAGAAAAATATATATGCACTTCACTATTTAACTGTTTTCTGGTTAAAGCTTATAGTGGCCTATTTCATTCCAACAAGAAATATATATTATCAGGTCACTTCTGCAGTTATTTCTGGTAAAAGCGTGTAGGACATATTTAATTAAATAAAGAAAAAATATATACCCACTGCACTGTTGCAGTTGTTTCTGTTAAAAGCAGATAGGGGCATATTATAGTAAAAAATATAGGAATAGGCATAACTGGAGGAGGAAAGATTCCCGTGGAGACTAATATTTTACCCATATGTGCATGAGTGGATAACACTAACTTGGAGTGGCTACCTTGAAAATTGTGCGGTCCACCAAAGCGCATGGTTGCAGTTTTTTCTAGTCAAAGCGTATAGGGGCTTATTTCAGTAAGAAATACAAATGTATATACGCACTGCACCGTTGCAGCTGTTTCTGGTGAAAGCGTATGGGGCGTATTACAGTTAAAAAAGGAAAATATATACGTACTGCACTATTGCAGTTATTTCTGGTGAAAGCGTATAAGGGCGTATTTCAGTACTACCATCAAATTATATACACACTTCACTATTTAATTGTTGTTTTTTGCGTAAAGTGGCCTATTTCATTCCAACAAGAAATATATATTCTCTATATATATAACTTTATTTCTGGTGAAAGCGTGTAGGGGTGTATTATAGTAAAAAAAGAAACATATATATACTGTGTGTATATATATATATATATATATATATATATATATATATATAAAAATAAATATAGATAGATAGATTTTAGGAAGAAGAAACAAAATGGACACCATCCCATTAGCATTAATGGTGGAAACGTGGAGATAGTTCAAAGTTTCAGATTCTTGGGAGTTCATATTAGTCAGGACCTGTCATGGATAAAAAACACAACAGAAATTACCAAAAAAGGCCTTCAGAGGCTTTATTTTCTGAGGAGTCTGAAGAAAGCACAACTCCCAAAACAGCTGCTAGTCAATTTTTACAGGTGCACCATAGAATCTGTTATCACATACTGCATTACAGTGTGGTACTCCGGCTGCTCTTCTGAGGACAAGAAGACCCTCAAGCGCATCATCAGAATGGCTGGCAGAATCACTGGTACTCAGTTGCCATCACTGGATGACATCTTCACTGCTCGCTGCAGCAACAGGGCAAAAATTATCTGCGGGGATCCAACTCACCCTGGCCACAGCCTTTTCATTCCCCTACCCTCTGGTAGGCGTCTTAGAGTCCTACATGCCCGCACCACTAGGCTGAAGAACAGCTTTTACCCCAAAGCAATCAGTCTCCTAAATGCTCGGAGATTATTGCCCCTTCCTAGGATCGAAACTACCACAGACTGAAAGTGACTGCTGCATTCATGAACCCATGATGACCTCTTGTCTGCAGTGGTGTCTGAATCAGTGTGTATATATACTCATAAGCACTTCCTACTTTGCTCTTGCTATATACACTTACCTAAAGAATTATTAGGAACACCTGTTCTATTTCTCATTAATGCGATTATCTAGTCAACCAATCACTTGGCAGTTGCTTCAATGCATTTAGAGTTGTGGTCCTGGTAAAGACAATCTCCTGAACTCCAAACTGAATGTCAGAATGGGAAAGAAAGGTGATTTAAGCAATTTTGAGCGTGGCATGGTTGTTGGTGCCAGGCGGGCCGGTCTGAGTTTTTCACAATCTGCTCAGTTACTGGGATTTTCACGCACAACCATTTCTAGGGTTTACAAAGAATGGTGTGAAAAGGGAAAAACATCCAGTATGCCTTGTTGATGCTAGAGGTCAGAGGAGAATGGGCCGACTGATTCAAGCTGATAGAAGAGCAACGTTGACTGAAATAACCACTCGTTACAACCGAGGTATGCAGCAAAACATTTGTGAAGCCACAACACGCACAGCCTTGAGGTGGATGGGTACAACAGCAGAAGACCCCACCGGGTACCACTCATCTCCACTACAAATAGGAAAGAGAGGCTAAAATTTGCATGAGCTCACCAAAATTGGACTGTTGAAGACTGGAAAAATGTTGCCTGGTCTGATGAGTCTCGATTTCTGTTGAGATATTCAAACGGTAGAGTCCGAATTTGGCGTAAACAGAATGAGAACATGTATCCATCATCTGATGGCTACTTCCAGCAGGATAATGCACCATGTCACAAAGCTCGAATAATTTCAAATTGGTTTCTTGAACATGACAATGAGTTCACTGTACTAAAATGGCCCCCACAGTCACCAGATCTCAACCCAATAGAGCATCTTTGGGATGTGGTGGAACGGGAGCTTCGTGCCCTGGATATGTATCCCTCAAATCTCCATCTACTGCAAGATGCTATCCTATCAATATGGGCCAACATTTCTAAAGAATGCTATCAGCACCTTGTTGAATCAATGCCACGTACAATTAAGGCAGTTCTGAAGGCAAAAGGGGTCCAACACCTTATTAGTATGGTCTTCCTAATAATTCTTTAGGTGAGTGTATATGCTGTGAACTGTGAATAGTAATGCTTTCTAGTGCAATGTTATTTTTTTTTTCTAGTGTAATGCTTTAGTTTAAATGTCAGTTCTTGTTCCTCTGTCCATGGCATCTAGGATTGCTCCAAACAACATTTCATTGTATTGTACATTGTATTACATTGTATTGTGACAATAAAGGCATCTTATCTATCTTATCTTTTTTATATGTATATATATATATATATATATATATATATTTATACGCATTGCACTGTTGCAGTTATTTCTGACTAAAGCGTATAGGGGTGTATTACAGTAAAAAAAGACAAATATATGTACGTACTGCACTGTTGCAGTTATTTATATTGAAATCGTATAGGGGCGTATTTCAGTACTACCAGAAAATTATATGCGCACTTCACTATTTAATTGTTTTCTGGTTAAAGCGTATAGTGGCATATTTTATTCCAACAAGAAATATATATTCTCAGGTCACTTCTGCAGTTATTTGTGGTGAAAGCGTGTAAGGGTATATTACAGTAAAAAAAGAAACATATATATATATATATATACGCACTGCACTGTTGCAGTTATTTCTGATGAATGCTTATAGGGGCCTATTACAGTAAGAAAATAAAAATATATGTACGCACTGCACTGTTGCAGTTATTTCTCTTGAAAGAGTATAGAGGCGTATTTCAGTGCATACTCACTGCATTGTTGCAGTCATTTCTGGTAAAAGCGGATAGGGGCATATTTCGGTAAAATAAGAAAAATATATACGCACTGTTTCAGTTATTTCTTGTGAAAGCGTATAGGGACGTATTACAGTAAAAAAAAGAGAAATTTAGACAATTGTAAGATTTTTGGCTCTATACACCTTCACAATGGATTTGAAATGAAACAAACAAGATGCGCATTAACTGCAGACTGTCAGCTTTAATTTGAGGGTATTTACATCCAAATCAGGTAAACGGTGTAGGAATTACAACAGTTTGCATATGTGCCTCCCATAATGGACCAAAAGTAATGGGACAGAATAATAATCATAAATCAAACTTTCACTTTTGAATACTTGGTTGCAAATCCTTTGCAGTCAATTACAGCCTGAAGTCTGGAATAGACATCACCAGACGCTGGGTTTCATCCCTGGTGATGCTCTTCCAGGCATCTACTGCAACTGTCTTCAGTTCCTGCTTGTTTTTGGGGCATTATCCCTTCAGTTTTGTCTTCAGTAAGTGAAATGCATGCACAATCGGATTCAGGTCAGGTGATTGACTTGGCCATTACATAACATTCCACTTCTTTCCCTTAAAAAACAATTTGGTTGCTTTTGCAATATGCTTTGGATCATTGTCCATCTGCACTGTGAAGCGCCGTCCAATGAGTTCTGAAGCCTTTGGCTGAATATGAGCAGATAATATTGCCCGAAACACTTCAGAATTCATCCTGCTGCTTTTGTCAGCAGTCACATCATCAATAAATACAAGAGAGCCAGTTCCATTGGCAGCCATACATGCACACGCCATGACACTACCACCACCATGCTTCACTGATGAGGTGGTATGCTTAGGATCATAAGCAGTTCCTTTCCTTCTCCATACTCTTTCGATCACCCTGGTGCAAGTTGATCTTCGTCTCATCTGTCCATAGGATGTTGTTCCAGAACTGAGAAGGCTTTTTTAGATGTTGTTTGATCAAACTCTAATCTGGCCTTCCTGTTTTTGAGTCTCACCAATGGTTTACATCTTGTGGTGAACCCTCTGTATTCACTCTGGTGAAGTCTTCTCTTGATTGTTGACTTTGACACACATACACCTACCTCCTGGAGAGTGTTCTTGATCTGGCTGACTGTTGTGAAGGGTGCTTTCATCAGGGAAAGAATTATTCAGTCATCCACCACAGTTATTTTCCGTGGTCTTCGGGGTCTTTTGGTGTTGCTGAGCTCACCGGTGCATTTCTTCTTTTTAGGAATGTTCCAAACAGTTGTTTTGGCCACGCCTAATGTTTTTGCTATCTCTCTGATGGGTTTGTTTAGTTTATTCAGCGTTATGATGCCTTGCTGCACTGATAGTTACAAGCTCTTTGGATCTCATCTTGATAGTTGACAGCAACAGATTCCAAATGCAAATAGCACACTTGAAATGAACTCTGGACCTTTTATCTGCTCATTGTAATTGGGATAATGAGACGATAACACACACCTGGCCATGGGACAGCTGAGAAGCCAATCATCCCATTACTTTTGGTCCCTTTAACAAGTGGGAGACACATATGCAAACTGTTGTAATTCCTACACCGTTCACCTTGTTTGGATGTAAATACCCTCAAATTAAAGCTGACAGTCTGCAGTTAAAGCAAATCTTGTTTGTTTCATTTCAAATGCATTGTGGTTGTGTATTGAGCCAAAAATCTTAGAATTGTGTCGATGTCCTAATATCTATGGACTTGACTGTACATACTGCACTGTTGCCGTTATTTCTGTTGAAAGAGTATAGGGGCATATTTCAGTAAAAAAAGACAAATATATACGCACTGCACTGCTGCAGTTATTTCTGGTGAAACCAGTATTTCAGTACTACCAGAAAATTATATATGCACTTCACTATTTAATTGTTTTCTGGTTTAATATTATAGTGGCCTATTTCATTCCAACAAGAAATATATATTCTTAGTTCACTGCTGCAGTTATTTCTGGTAAAGCATATAGGGGCGTGTTTTAATACTGCAAGAAATATATATACGCATATACGCACGTTACTCTTAAAAAAAATCTGATCAAAGCATATAGGGTCGTATTTTAGTACAACAAAAAATATATATTCTCAGTGCATTTCAGCAGTTAATTGTGGTGAAAGCATTTAGTGGCCTATTTCAGTACAAAATTCTGATCAAAGCATATAGGGTCGTATTTTAGTACAACAAAAAATATATATTCTCAGTGCATTTCAGCAGTTAATTGTGGTGAAAGCATTTAGTGGCCTATTTCAGTACAAAAAGAAAATATATATTCTTCACTTTTAGGGGTGTTTTAATTTCCATTTAATTTGTTTAGTTCAGCTATAAGTATGTTAGGCAGAGAAGTGCCAGGCCATGCACAGAGGTTCGCAGCAGAGTAAGGGGTCGTCGTAGCAGTAGTCACAGCGAGAGGCCATAAGCTCCCGATGTCATAGAGCGGTCGTGTCTTGAACAGCAACCCTGCAGTTCTTGAGTGGTTAATTCGGTCATCCACGTCATCCCAAGTGACATCAGACACCCCCAGCCAATAGTCAGTGGGTTTGTCAGACACAATCCCTTAGTTGGCATGGCCCGGGATCAGGCACTGTGCCCTCGCCTGTCCTCAACCTGCCTCCGGCCTTTTCTGTTCCATCACTGCAAGAAGTACTACATGCAGTGGGCTCAGCTTCACTTTTCAGCATGGATTAGCTACTAGAGGACAGTCAGCAGCTACTGCCCAGCCAAGATGTGGAGGACACTTCCGCCACTTCCTCCACCAGGCGGGCAAGAAGTGATGAGGAGAGTGGCACCAGAGCTTGTGTTGTGAGTGGTCGGGCTCCTGACCCAGAGGCCATTAAGGCATACATCAGTGATGTGCAGACACTACTCGATGATGATGAAGACAATCGCACTTGAGAGCCATGTGAAGAAGGGGCTTCGTCATCATCATGAGAAGAGGGTGGCAGCTTGCACATCAGGCAGCAGCTGAACCAGCAAGTTGCTAGTGTGGCCAGGAGTCAGCAGGGTGGAAGCTGTGGGAGGTCGGGAGCCAAATGTGACTATGGTAGACCACCTGCTTCGCACCAGCCTACCTGTTGGTGCGAAGTTAGCAGCATCTTCTGCCCCTCATGATTCATGTCCATTTCTTGCCCCCCCCATCATTTCACATTTCTGCCCCTCATGATTCATGTCCATTTCTTGCCCCCCCATGTGCTAATATCATAGTACCATCCTCTCCCCCTGTCCCCTAATGTGCCAGTATCAAGTGCCTCTCTCCTACCCCCTTCATGTGCCAGTATCATGGCGCCAATAGCCCCCCTCCCCCGTGGCAGTAAAGTAACAGTCCGGTATTTAAAAAAACAAACAAAAAAAGAAACACTTTTAGAAAAGTTTGTCCTGGGATTCGATCTCATGACCTCTACACATCAGAGGCAAGGCATATGCCCTCACAGTTATGAAAGCTGTCTAACTAGTTACTTAAAAAAAAAATCATATAAGACTTCTACTGTAGGTAACTTTGCCCACTGTGTATGGATGTAGCAGAGCTGGGTGTGTTGGGGCAGCTGTCATGTGTATGGTTGTACACTAGGTATCAGTACACTAGGTATAAGTAGAAGTCTTATATTTTTTTAATTTTTTATTTTTTTAAGCAGCTACCTAGACAGCTTTCATGGCTGTGAGGGTAAATGCCTTCCTCTGATGTGTAGAGGTTGTGAGTTCAAATCCCAGGACAAACTTTTCTGAAAGACATTCTAAATGATCTCGTAGCTATGTGTCAGCTGTGAACGCTCTGCCCGAAGTGAAGTGACTGAACATACTCGCAGCGTATCTGGCCGACTGAAGAAGTGAAGGAGATGATGTCAGTAGGGGGCGGGGCACCATGAGAGGAGTCACAGTGAGGCAGTCACAGGCAGCAGCACCGCACAGACAGCTTCCTCTACTTCTGTCTTCTCAACTGAAGCCGCTCCTCCTCCCTTAGCCTGCCCTGCACAGTGCGCTTCACGCAGGGCCTCGTCTCCGCCCCTTGTGAATCTGATTTCAGCCGCGTTCTCCTGGCTTGAGGCTGAAAGGGAATGTCATTCCTGCCATGAAAAAAGTGCAGGAACGTCGTTCCCCCTCCACCCAACCCCTGTGTACACCCCTATAAATGTTTTGGGAGTCACTTGTAAACTTTATGTAGCTTGAGAAAGACTTGGATGTCGAAACGTTGCTGATTACTTTGGTGTAATAAAACACTGAATTTTGAAGTTTGAGAGTGCCGTGATCTTTCTAAAGTCTATCTACGTTTTTTTGGGGCCTGAGGCCGGGACCTGACGCCGCGATCACCACTATTAGCATTGAAGTGTCTTCAAGTTAGTGGTGCTGTCCTAATCCAGTTTTTTGTTCTGCTGTTGCCATATCCACACTATGTAATCTTACCACTCTGTGGCCTCCTCATGCTGCTGCTATCTCCACACTATGTCACCTTGGCATTCTGTGGTCTCCTGATGCTGCTGCCATATCCACACTATGTCACCTTGCCACTCTGTGGCCTCCTTATGCTGCTGCTATCTCCACAATATGTCACCTTGCTACTCTGTGGTTTCCTGATGCTGCCATATCCAAACTATGTCGCCTTGCCACTCTGTGGTCTCTTCATGCTTCTGTCATCTCTAAACTATGTCCCTTGCCACTCTGTGGTCTCTTCATGCTGCTGCCATCTTCACACTATGTCTGGCCTCCTCATGTTGCTGCTATCTCCACACTATGTCACCTTGCCATTCTGTGTTCTCCTGATGCTGCTGCCATATCCACACTATGTCACCTTGCCACACTGTGGCCTACTGATGCTTCCGCCACCTCCAAACTATGTCACCTTGCCACTCTGTGGCCTCATCATGCTGCTGCCATCTCCACAATATGTCACCTTGCTACTCTGTGGTCTCCTGATGCTGCTGCCATCTCCACACTGTCAGCTTGCCACTCTGTGGTATCCTGATTCTGCCATATTAACACTATGTCACCTTGACACTCTGTGGTCTCTTCATGCTTCTGCCATCTCCACACTATGTCACCTTGCCACTCTGTGGTCTCCTCATGCTGCTGCGATCTAAAGACTCTGTCATTGTGCCATTCTTTCAAAGTGTTTTTTTTATATTTTTTTTATGATGGATGACTGAAAAACTCATTTTGCTGTATTGACTGAATAACGTTGTGTGAGATCGTGTGACATCTGAAAGTGTGAGGAGAATATATATTATGAAACAACAAATATACAAAAAGTTCATGAAAACAAGGACAACCTCATGATGCTGCCTTCACCTCCAGACTCTGTCATTGTGCCACACGGTGGTGTCATCATACTGCTGCCATCTACAGACTCTGTAATTGTGCCACTCGGTGGCCTTCTCATGATCCTGCTGCTGCATCCATCACCTCTAGATTCTGTCATTGTGCCACTCAGTGGCTTTCTCATACTGCTGTTGCAGCGTCCCACTACGTGTGTGTGGCACTGCTTAAAAGCACTTTTTACCTTGTCAATAGTACTATGTTGTAATGTATGATTTTGTATTTATGTATCTGCAAAATCCCTGTTAACAGGTAGATTAGGTGTAATTTATACACTCCACCACTAGATGGGGATAAAACTTAGGTCTTATATATACCTTATTCAGGCCTTGTTAGTCAGTAGAGTGGAGGACAAATTCAGGTTCAGTGGGGACAGAAACAGGTCAGTGTGGAGATCAGTGATTGGAAGGCTGATGCTGAGAAAGTGAAAAGGTGCAGATCTAGCACGTCAGCTCTGAGGAAAAGTTTTAGTCCAGCAAGGGACAAAAGGACAGACTTATATACATCCAAAGGATAAAAGCCGCAAACCAGGCATAAAGGATCTTTGGGATATTCAGGTGAAGGATACCATAGCCTCCGGCAACCTCACCAAAATTGCACTGATATTGAAAATAACCCACTGCTCCAAACTAAAACCTGAAAAGCCTAGAAACAGTGGATTTGCAAAATCAACTCTGTACCATCAAGAGACTGCATTTTTGTACTGCTGCAACCAAAGTCACCAAAAGTAAAAGTTCTGAGTTGCATCTTACCACTGTCTACCTCTTTATTACTACTAATGGTTGTATCACCATTAACGGTACTGGCGTCACGACAAAAACCATCAAGGGACTCAGCCGCAACAAGTACCCTAAGCACCCCTAACATCAAGGGCACCTTTTATTGGTGTCACGAACATGATATTAACCCTTGCGCCATATTTGAGAGACTGTCGCATGTGAATAAGCCCCTTTATTTGATTGAGAGACTTTTGCTTATTGTGCGCTGTTTTGGGATACAGAACTGTTTAAACTGCTTGAAAAGTATATGGAGGTGCCCCAGCATCAAAATCGCAGTGTTAAAAGTGAGAAAATCCAACATTCGTGTGTCACTATAACTGCTTGCTGTCAGTGAATAGACTGTTTCTAGGCAATTAAAATGGCTACCGGTGCTCTGATTTGAAAAATAATACTGCGCCATCACTGTGGACAAGTTAGCGACACCCCCTGAAGAGCGGGAAAATATTGTGCCGCCCCTTTCTGCAAAACTGTCTGGTCAAAGCTCATGCTACCTGTACTGTGTGGGTTCTAAAAGGCCAGCCCTGTATGCAAACATAGCACCGCCTTCGTTGCCCTATGAAGAGTTCTACCATCGAAACAAAATGGGAGGAACTATACTATGTGTGGCATATCTATGTGCCTACCTGTTAAATGTTGGGACAAAAGCGCTGACGCCTATGAACATCTTTATACACAAAAAACTGCCCCAGTATTGTGTGTCACCAAACAACCGAACCCAATTGACCTTTTAAGGACTATTGTGTGTGACAGCAGCAATATTTGTGTGTAGCGCAACCTGCGCTAAATTGCTCAGTCTTAAGGAGAGCTCTGCATAGGAAGGGACAGAGTGTAGGGAGTGTTATTGGAAGAATTTTATTAGAATAACTTTTCACAGACCCCTTTTAAGGACGATTGTGTGTAACAGCAGCAATATATATTTTAAGCACATCCTGTGCTAAATAGCATCTGATAGGTCGCTGCGGATAGTTAAATTATGCATGCCACATCTCCTGTGTAAAGTGTGCACATCCCTAAAATATCAGTGACATCCAGTGTACTTTTTCCGTAGACGGTGTCCGCTGTGGACAGTTAAATTAGCTGCGCCACATCTCCTATGTAAAGTGTGCGCATCCCTAAAATATCAGTGACATCCAGAGTAATTTTTCCGTAGATGGTGCCCACTGCGTACAGTTAGATCATCTGCGCCACATCTCCTGTGTAAAATGTGCGTATCCCTAAAATATCAGTGACATCCAGTGAACATTTTCCGTAGACGCTGTCCGCCGTGGACAGTAAAATTATCCGTGCCACATGTCCTGTGTAAAGTGTGCGCATTCAATAAAATATCTGTTACATTCAGTGCACTTTTTCAATAAATGTTGTCCACTGCGGACAGTGACATTACCAGTACTACATCTCCAGTGTAAAGTGTGCGCATCCCAAAAATATCTGTGACATCTATTGTTCTTTTTCAATAGACAGGGTCCGCTCCGAACAGTGACATTACCAGTGCTACATCTCCAGTAATCCACAAGATAGAAGAAAGGCTCCAGCACCAGACATGGACGTTGTGAATAATCCCGATCTTTATTTATCACCAAAATTCAGGTAGGTACAGCAAACAGTGACACTGGTTCCCACTTGTTCCCAAAGATCTACGCGTTTCGAACAGTAGTGTTCTTAGTCATGACAGTTAAATTATGCACACCACATCTCCTGCTTAAAGTGTGCGCATCCCTAAAATATCAGTGACATCCAGTGTACTTTTTCCGTAGACGGTGTCCTCTGGGAACAGTGAGATTAGCTGCGCCACATTTTCAGTGTAAAGGGTGCGCATCCAAAAAATATCTGCTACAACCAGTGTACTTTTTTAATAGACGTGCCAACTGGGACAATGACACCAGACGCGCCACATCTCTAGTGTAAAGTGTGTGTGTCCCTAAAATATCAGTGACATCTCGTGTACTTTTTCCGTAGATGGTGTCCGCTGCGGACAGTTAAATTATCCGTGCCACATCTCCAGTGTAAAGTGTATGCATCCAAATAATATCTGTGACATCCAGTGTTCTTTTTCAATAGACGTTGTCCGCTGTGGACATTGACATTAGCTGCGCCACATCTCCAGTTTAAAGTGTGCGCATCCCTAAAATATCAATGACATCCAGTGTACGTTTTCCAAAGACAGTGAACGCTGCGTACAGATAAATTATCTGTGCCACATCTCCAGCCGTAAAGTGTGCGCATCCCTAAAATCTCTGTGACATTTAGTGTACTTTTTCCGTAGATGATGTCCGCTGCGGACAGTTAAATTATCCTTGCCACATCTCCAGTGTAAAGTGTGCAAATCCCTAAGGCTGGGTTCACACTTAAGCGTTTTACAGCGCGTTCAAACGCGCTGTAAAACGCTCAACACATGAAAACCAATGCTTCCCTATGGCCCTGGTTCTCACTTGAGCGTTTTACAGCGCGTTTGAACACGCTGAAAAACGCCCTACGCTCAAAAAAGGTCTTGAGCTTCTTTGGGGCGTTTTGTCGCGCGTTTGCGGCCATAGGATTGCATAGGAACACGCAAATATGTTCTTTTGCGCGTTTGTGACCAGAAAAACGTGCGTACGAACGCGCGTTTGGCACATAGCAACAGGCAATAAGGCCACACCCTAGTGATAGGCAAATGTCTAGCCTGACCAAGATGGAGGAAGCAGGCTGTGATAGTGAGACACTGATCAGGCTTGTGCAGGCAAAACGCTGCCTGTATGACATCCAAGATGCCAAATAGAAAAACAGGAGAAGCAGGCAGCATGTATGGGAGGACATTGGACAAAGCATCTGGCCACAGTGGAAGATATTATCCAAAACAGGGAAAGAAGGCCAAGGTATTGACATGTGTGTTCTGAGTGTAAAAAGGAACTCCTTGTGTGCACTGGTGTAAAAACTATATGTAATAGTCCAGCCCAGCTCTACCTGCGGCCCTCCAGCTGTTGTCCAACTACAACTCCCAATATGCTGTGCTGTATTTTACTTGCTGTAGCCTGTCCAGGCATACATGGAGTTGGAGTTTTGCTACAGCTGGAGGGCTGCAGCTTCACCATCCCTGTTCTAGTATATGGCCAGTCAATGGTTCCCCGTCACCCACATTCTGGCACAATGTAGTGGGCCAGTATGCTCAATTTGCACTTGTTCCAATCTGGAAATGTATTTTAAATTCAAATGTTGGCCTACATTTGTGGTTTGGATTTGTTATAAAGTTGATATGGATATTGTCTACGTTGAAACATTATTGTGCTTGTGGGCTATTGCAGCACTGGCATATTATAGGTGATTGTATGTCTACAGTACCAGTATTGGGCACATAAATGGGACCCCTAATTCCGCCTACATTGTTTTCCCTTTTTTTAATGGACGAGTATTGGGCACATAAATGGGACCCCTAATTCCGCCCACATTGTTTTCCCTTGTTAATGGACGAGAATTGGTGGGCACTATTGGGGCTTCTACAAGGGGCACTATATAGGTGAAAAAGCGGCATTGCACAAATTCACTCTTCAAATCTTTTAATTCAGCCATTACAATAAACAAAGAAAATGGAATATTACAAGATAAAGAAACAATCTTTGCAGCTGAAAAAGACAAAATTATATAAATTTATATGGTTTGCATTTGCCAAGGTAACTCCCCCTGTGGTGACATGAAATATGCAGTGAAGTGGTCCCGAATGGCGGCACCATGTTTTTTTCCCACGAACACCGCTGTGAATCGGACTCTCCATGGAATGGCTCAAAGAATCCTCAAAATTGAAGCCATCCCTTTTGTCTGACAAAATTGTGAAGAGCACATGCTACCTTCACAGCCGAGATGGCGGTCTCCAATTTAAGATGTATGGGTGAGTGCAGAACTCGCCATTTGTTGGATAATATGCCGAATGCACATTCCACCACCCTGCGTGCTCTTGTCAGACGATAATTAAAAACACGTTGTGCAATGGAGAGACCGCGGCTGGAGTATGGCCTCATAAGATGCTCACCTAGAGCAACCAAGTGGTGCCAGGCAGTGTGGTGTTCCCGGGAAGGTCAAGGGCATTAGTAATGAGCATTTGACCAAAGTCAGAATGCCCAAAAACAGCAGAGTCAGAGCTGCTTCCATAGGAACCCACATCGATGTAACGGAAACAATAGTTAGCATCACATACCGCAAAAAGAACAACAGAAAAGTATTTTTTATAATTAAAGAACTGACTGCCACTGCTCATTGGCTTCAGAACGCGGATGTGTTTGCCGTCAATTGCTCCTACACAGTTCGGGAAATTGCATGTTTGCTGAAAAGTATCCGCAATTTTCAGCCACTCCTCCTTGTTTGGTTGGCCCATCACAGCAGCATGAAGGACATGCCAAATGGCGATGCAGGTTTCCGTCACGATCACACTGGCTGTGGATTTCCCGATCTGGAAGGTGTAGTGAAGACTGATCAAACATTGGCCAGTAGCTAAGTAGCTGAAAAAAATGTGAGAAAATAAAGATAAAAATTAATGGATGTTTTTTTTTATTATAGTAAACTTACTAAAAACCAACTGGAAGAGCCTCAAAGATGCCTTCATTCGTCATCGGCGCAAGGAGAGGGAACAGAGGAGAGGAGCTTCGCCAAGTGCACGGTCCAGCTATGTCTATGCGGAGCAAATGGCCTTTCTAATACCATGCACTGAAATGTGTAGGTGAGTCCAGTCCATACACATGCAGGAGAGGGTGTGGTATGACATGCATTCACTTTCATATCTTGCACATACTTATGTATATTTTCATGTTCACAGCACTGATAGTAGCTGGTCGCAAAGTCAACAGCATGAGGAGGAAGAGGAGGAGGTCTTCAGGGACAGTGAGGCCTGTGCGTCTACGGGGCCACCAAGTCCTCCTCCACCGATCCCACCCCTCCATTCCAAACCCCCACACAGCCTGCCCCACCTGTCGTGGAAACCAAAAACATTCGGACTCACCGTCCAAAAAGGAGAAGAGCAGATCGCCAAGAGGACCGGCTAATTGCATGCCTGGATGCACTTGCCCATCCAGCACCCAAACTCTCTAGTGATGCCCTTTTCTTACTTAGTTTGGAGGAAAAAATGCAGCAAGTGCCCAGAAGTCGCATAACTGAAGCGAGGGATACCATAACAAGGGCCATAGACAGCTTCATTCCAAATTATGACATCACAACATCCACCACAACATCCATCACAACATCCACCACCCACTCACACATACACATCACAAACATACCCACAAACTAACATACCACACCCTCACGACACATGGTACACACAACCACAATCATCATACAGCTATCCCTCCACCAGCATGGGCAACAACACCTCCACCACCACTCAAATGCAACCTGCCCATCAATCAGGCGGAATGAGAGAGGCCATGCGGGATCCAGAGCCACATTTTGCCTTCCCACAATACCAAAACCTTTGAGAAATAGCATACATAATTTGGTGCATCAGGGGTGTTCGACCTTCATTGTTAATATAGGAAAATTACCTAATAATTTTAAGTTAAAAAGTACGATAGTTATGTGGATTTTGTTAAAGACAGTATGCACATTTTTTGAGGAACTGTAAGATATTATTACTTTTCAAAAAAAATAAAAAAACATTTGCAAAGTTTTTGGGACTCTTATTTCGAAGTGAGTGGTTCCGTATGGAAAAATGTGGGTAAACTATGTATGTATGGTATCTATATGCCATCACAACCACCAGTAGAAAATAACAAAGGCCACACTAATATCCAGTCACCACTCAATGCAAATGCTTTATAAGGCCACAATTAGAGTCTACTTACCGCAAAGTAATAATCAGTCTTTCCGCTGGTGGTATACTGTCCCGCATGAAGGTGTCCTGACGTTCTAAACGGGTGCCCAACAACACCAGGAGCTCATCAAAGCTGTTAAAAACTGGTACCTTCACAATTGGAACCCCACTACTATAACTATTGTATATGTACAAACCTGGTGATGGACAAACGCGTGTAGGAAAAGAATTTGTCTTCATGGGCCCGGAGGGTCTCGTACAATGCCCAGAACTGTCCCCTTTCCTGTCGATTGGCAATGACAGGATGGACCCAGAAGCGTCGCCTGCTCTCTCTCCTTCACCCGAAACGTCTGAGATGGATTGCTGCAACAATTGCCGCAATTGGTCGCCTTCTGGAGAATTCCAGGACTGCAAACAATCCACTCTCCCAACACACATGAAATTTCCCACCTGCATTTCTCTCACATTAGACACCTTCCAATATTTTCATTGGACAACACTGCTGTCAATCACACAAACGCACGCAATACGCGCGTTGACTATGGACAAAAACGCGCACAAAAATGCGCAAAAAAAGCGCATATCAAATACACTCAAGTGTGAACCCAGCCTAAAATATCAGTGACATCCATTGTACTTTTTCCATAAACAGGTTCCGCTGCGCACAGTTAATTTATCCGTGCCACATCTCCAGTGTAAAGTGTACACATCCCAAAAATATATGTGACATCCAGTGTTCTTTTTCAATAGATGGTGTCCGCTAAAACATTGACACCAGCTGCGCCACATCTCCTGTCAAAAGCGTGCACATCCCTAAAATTTAAGTGACATCTAGTGTACTTTTCGTAGATGGTGTCCAATGCGAACAGTTAAATCATCCACGCCACATCTCCTGTGTAAAGTGTTTGCATCCCTAAAATATCAGTCACATCCAGTGGACTTTTTCCGTGGACGGCGTCCACTGCGTACAGCTAAATTATCCGTGCCGCATCTGCTGTGTAAAGTGTGCGCATCCCAAACAAATATGTGACATCGAGTGTACTTTTTTAATAGATGGTGTCTGCTGCGGACAATAAGATTAGCTGTTCCACATCTCCAGTGTAAAGTGTGCATCCCAAAAATATCTGTGATATCCAGTGTACTTTTTTAATAGACAGTGTCCTCTGTGGACAGTGACATTAAAAGTGCCACACTTTCCAGTGTAAAATGTGCGCATCCAAAAAATATCTGACATTTAGTGTACTTTTTCTGTAGACGGTGTCCGTTGCGTACAGCTAAATTATCCGCACGGCATCTTCTGTGTAAAGTGTGCGCATTCCAAAAATATCAGTAGACGGTGTCCGCTGCGTACAGCTAAATTATCCCTGCCACATCTTCTGTGTAAAGTGTGCACATCCCTAAAATATCTGTGACATCCAGTGTACTTTTTCCGTTGACGGTGTCCACTGCGTACAGCTAAATTATCCATGCCGCATCTGCTGTGTAAAGTGTGCGCACCCAAAAAATATCTGTGACATCCAGCGTACTTTTTCAATAGACAGTGGCCTCTGCGGACAGTGACATTAAAAGTGCCACACTTTCCAGTGTAAAATGTGCGCATCCCAAAAATATCTGTGAAATCCAGTGCACTTTTTCAATAGATGTTGTCCGCTGCGGACAGTGAGATTAGCTGCGGCAAATCTCCAGTTTAAATTGTGTGTATCCCTAAATTATCAGTGACATCCAGTGTACTTTTTCAGTAGTAAGTGTCAGCTGCGGACAGTTAAATTTTCCTTGCCACATTTCCAGTGTAATGTGTGCACATCCATAAAATATCAGTGACATCCAGTGTAATTTTTTCATAGACGGGGTCTGCTGCGTACAGTTAAATTATCCCCGCTGCATCATCTCCTTAAAATGTGTGCATCCCTAAAATATCAGTGACATAAAGTGTACTTTTTCGTAGACGTTATCCACTGCTGACAGTTAAATTATCTGCGCCACATCTCCTCCTCTAAGTGTGTTCATTCCTAAAATATCAGTGACATCCAGTGTATTTTTTCCATAGATGGTGTCCACTGCAGACAGTTAAATTATCCGTGCCACGTCTTCTGTGTAAAGTGTGCGCATCCCTAAAATATCTGTGACATCCAGTGTACTTTTTCCGTAGACGGTGTCTGATGCAGACAGTTAAATCATCTGTTTCACACACTGGGCCGTAAAGGACATATATTGTCCTTGACCATAGTTACAGCTCTACACGTCATCGTTGCCATGAACTATACCAGACACCAACAGGCTCAAGGACTGGCCCACCTTCTGAAGTACATACATATGCAGGGCTGGTATAGCTTTTCTAGAGAAGTAGTGACGGCTTGGGACTTTCCACCTTGGCTCAACACAAGCCATCAGTTCTCTGAGTCAACTGCATGAAAGTGAAGGACTGAAGTATCAGTAACTTGGCCAGGAGCATGTTCAGCTTCTGTCCCATTGGATGAGTGCATGCATACTGTTGTCTTTTTGCAATCACCTCAGTGATTGAATGCTGGCAAAATGCCTGACGAGGAGGAGGAGAATCAGGACCTGCAGACAATAGGAATGAAACACAGCTCTCGTCTCCTGAGGAGGTAGAGCCCTGAATGCTGGAAAAGGGGGGAGGGTCGCTGGGAGATGCGTCAGGCTGTACCACTACATTAGCGCCACGGTTTTCCCAGGCCACTTTATGGTGACATTCCATGTGTTGACACAGGGCCGCGCTTTACCTTCTGCCCATGCTCACGTCCTCTGGCAACTTGATGAAAAATTCCCACACCTGGGAAAATTAAATTTTACCCCCACCACTGCGTGATGACTGCCTGCTGCTGCCTCTATAAACCTGTGCATTGCTAGTTGTTTCCCACTGGCCAATCATCATAGTGGGGAGTGGAGTGATTGGGCATACTGGCGATCATGGCAAGCCATATGCTTGTTTGCTTATGTACTGATAGGTGTATAATTAGAATCAAAGTGAAATAGATCCCTGCGGGTGCTTGTAAGCGATGCTGATGAAAGCTGAATATGCAGAAATGCATCCATGTGTTTATTGGATATAATATGAAATATTAAAACCTTGAAGTTCACTGGTACTCCTGTCCTGAAACTGTTAAATTCACTGTAAGGGTCCTTCAGCAATTATGGCCTAGCAGGCCTACTCACAGTTACATGTCCAGTTCATACTGGTCGTCAGACGTGGTACATCCTGGTTCCGCTCTGAGTCGTGGCCTGTGTGGATTAATACTTGGCTGGGCCCACAAAATGGTATTAGCAACTGTAGAACAAATGGGCCTGTCAATGGTATAGGCTCCGCAAGCCTAGGGGTTAACGATGCAGGAGGCTCCGTGGGTCTGGGTGACGCTGGCCTTATATGACGGACCCGACTCCTGGTATAACAGAGTTTTTCTCCTGGCACAGTCATAGAGGTCGCTGAACTGGTGGCAACGGGATCTTTCTCTGCAGGCCCGGGCACATCAGAGTTCTCGGATGGATCGCTACTGTTAGGTGGTGTTGGTGCCACCCTAGACGCAGCAATTTGTCGGAGGCCATCAAGATGGATTTCTAGCCTGGTGATCTGTTCTTCCAGAGTCTCATGCGATGCTTCACTGCAGGGATCTGGTGCAGTCGCAGCAGGTACCGTTGCTGAGTCTTGACTCTTTCCTCGCCACAGGACATCAAGGGTCTCGTGGAATTTCTGCATATTTTCCATCTCCGCTTGTGTCTTCTCCCTGCGGGGCAACTCAGGTAAGGGATAGGGACTCACCCGTTTCTCTAGCACTGTGGGCTGCCAGAAGATATTAGGGCCGGTGAAGGAACCCCTCTCCTGATAAGTATTGTGAGCGGGTTCCGCTGGAATCTCAGGCTCGCATTCTGGACTGGCAGGCTCCTCAGGCTCTTCCCAATCCTCTGGTCCCGGCTTAGGACGGGTTATTGCCATGGCATATGGACCCCTCAGGCCCTCGGCAGGGGTAAATTCTACTTCTTCCCCTTCGCGGAGGTTATGCAAACATTCGGGTAAATAGTAGGGATGAGCGAACTCGAACTGTATAGTTCGGGTTCGTACCGAATTTTGGGGTGTCCGTGACACGGACCCGAACCCGGACATTTTCGTAAAAGTCCGGGTTCGGGTTCGGTGTTCGTCGCTTTCTTGGCGCTTTTGTGACGCTTTCTTGGTGCTTTTTGAAAGGCTGCAAAGCAGCCAATCAACAAGCGTCATACTACTTGCCCCAAGAGGCCGTCACAGCCATGCCTACTATTGCATGGCTGTGATTGGCCAGAGCACCATGTGACCCAGCCTCTATTTAAGCTGGAGTCACATAGCGCCGCCTGTCACTCTGCTCTGATTAGCGTAGGGAGAGGTTGCGGCTGCGACAGTAGGGCGAGATTAGGCAGATTAACTCCTCCAAAGGACTTGATTAATCGATCGATCTGCAGCTGTGCATCATTGGGCTGCTGAAATTCAATTGCTCACTGTTTTTAGGCTGCCCAGACCGTTTGTCAGTCACTTTTTTCTGGGGTGATCGGCGGCCATTTTGTGTCTTGTGGTGCGCCAGCACAAGCTGCGACCAAGTGCATTTAACCCTCAATGGTGTGGTTGTTTTTTGGCTAAAGCCTACATCAGGGTGAAGCTGTCACACCAAGTGCATTTAACCAGCAATAGTCTGTTTCTTTTTTGGCCATATACTACATCAGGGGCAAGCTGCGCCTGTCACCAAGTGCATTTAACCCTCAATGGTGTGGTTGTTTTTTGGCTAAAGCCTACATCAGGGTGAAGCTATCACACCAAGTGCATTTAACCAGCAATAGTCTGTTTATTTTTTGGCTATATACTACATCAGGGGCAAGCTGCGCCCGTCACCAAGTGCATTTAACCCTCAGTAGTGTGGTTGGTCAAGCTGTCACACCAAGTGCATTTAACCAGCAATAGTCTGTTCATTTTTTGGCCATATACTACATCAGGGGCAAGCTGCGCCTGTCACCAAGTGCATTTAACCCTCAATGGTGTGGTTGTTTTTTGGCTACAGCCTACATCAGGGTGAAGCTGTCACACCAAGTGCATTTAACCAGCAATAGTCTGTTTATTTTTTGGCCATATACTACATCAGGGGCAAGCTGCGCCCGTCACCAAGTGCATTTAACCCTCAGTAGTGTGGTTGGTCAAGCTGTCACACCAAGTGCATTTAACCAGCAATAGTCTGTTCATTTTTTGGCCATATACTACATCAGGGGCAAGCTGTGCCCGTCACCAAGTGCATTTAACCCTCAGTAGTGTGGTTGGTCAAGCTGTCACACCAAGTGCATTTAACCAGCAATAGTGTGGTTATTTTTTGGCCATATCCCAGTCTAATTCTGTCAGTAAATCCATACTGGTCACCCAGCGCCTAAATACTAGGCCTCAAATTTATATCCCGCTAAATCTGTCTTTACCGCTGTACTGTTCTGGCTGGGCAAGTTATTTAGTGTCCGTCAAAGCACATTTTTTGTTCTGGGTTGAAATACAATTCCCAATTTAGCAATTTCATAATTTAGTGGTTTCTGCTGTATCAGAGCTATTTGAAATCTATCCCTAAAAGGGTATATAATATTCAAGGTGCACATAGGGTCATTCAGAATAACTTCACACACACGCTACTGTGCATTTCCAAGTCTAATTCTGTCAGTAAATCCATACCGGTCACCCAGCGCCTAAATACTAGGCCTCAAATTTATATCCCGCTAAATCTGTCTTTACCGCTGTACTGTTCTGGCTGGGCAAGTTATTTAGTGTCCGTCAAAGCACATTTTTTGTTCTGGGTTGAAATACAATTCCCAATTTAGCAATTTCATAATTTAGTGGTTTCTGCTGTATCAGAGCTATTTGAAATCTATCCCTAAAAGGGTATATAATATTCAAGGTGCACATAGGGTCATTCAGAATAACTTCACACACACGCTACTGTGCATTTCCAAGTCTAATTCTGTCACTAAATCTATACCAGTCACCCAGCGCCTAAATACTAGGCCTCAAATTTATATTCAGCTGAATTTGAATACAATACATTGGGCCAAATAATATTTTTGTTGTTGTGGTGAACGATAACAATGAGGAAAACATCTAGTAAGGGACGCGGACGTGGACATGGTCGTGGTGGTGTTAGTGGACCCTCTGGTGCTGGGAGAGGACGTGGCCGTTCTGCCACATCCACACGTCCTAGTGTACCAACTACCTCAGGTCCCAGTAGCCGCCAGAATTTACAGCGATATATGGTGGGGCCCAATGCCGTTCTAAGGATGGTAAGGCCTGAGCAGGTACAGGCATTAGTAAATTGGGTGGCCGACAGTGGATCCAGCACGTTCACATTATCTCCCACCCAGTCTTCTGCAGAAAGCGCACAGATGGCGCCTGAAAACCAACCCCATCAGTATGTCACATCACCCCCATGCATACCAGAGAAACTGTCTCAGCCTCAAGTTATGCAGCAGTCTCTTATGCTGTTTGAAGACTCCGCTGGCAGGGTTTCCCAAGGGCATCCACCTAGCCCTTCCCCAGCGGTGAAAGACATAGAATGCACTGACGCACAACCACTTATGTTTCCTGATGATGAGGACATGGGAATACCACCTCAGCATGTCTCTGATGATGACGAAACACAGGTGCCAACTGCTGCGTCTTTCTGCAGTGTGCAGACTGAACAGGAGGTCAGGGATCAAGACTGGGTGGAAGACGATGCAGGGGACGATGAGGTCCTAGTACCCCACATGGAATGAAGGTCGTGCCACTGACTTTCACAGTTCGGAGGAAGAGGCAGTGGTGAGACCGAGCCAACAGCGTAGCAAAAGAGGGAGCAGTGGGCAAAAGCAGAAAACCCGCCGCCAAGAGACTCCGCCTGCTACTGACCGCCGCCATCTGGGACCGAGCACCCCAAAGGCAGCTTCAAGGAGTTCCCTGGCATGGCACTTCTTCAAACAATGTGCTGACGACAAGACCCGAGTGGTTTGCACGCTGTGCCATCAGAGCCTGAAGCGAGGCATTAACGTTCTGAACCTGAGCACAACCTGCATGACCAGGCACCTGCATGCAAAGCATGAACTGCAGTGGAGTAAACACCTTAAAACCAAGGAAGTCACTCATGCTCCCCCTGCTACCTCTTCTGCTGCTGCCGCCTCGGCCTCTTCTGCTGCTGCCGCCTCGGCCTCTTCCTCCGCCTCTGGAGGAACGTTGGCACCTGCCGCCCAGCAAACAGGGGATGTACCACCAACACCACCACCACCTCCGTCACCAAGCATCTCAACCATGTCACACGGCAGCGTTCAGCTCTCCATCTCACAAACATTTGAGAGAAAGCGTAAATTCCCACCTAGCCATCCTCGATCCCTGGCCCTGAATGCCAGCATTTCTAAACTACTGGCCTATGAAATGCTGTCATTTAGGCTGGTGGACACAGACAGCTTCAAACAGCTCATGTCGCTTGCTGTCCCACAGTATGTTGTTCCCAGCCGGCACTACTTCTCCAAGAGAGCCGTGCCTTCCCTGCACAACCAAGTATCCGATAAAATCAAGTGTGCACTGCGCAACGCCATCTGTGGCAAGGTCCACCTAACCACAGATACGTGGACCAGTAAGCACGGCCAGGGACGCTATATCTCCCTAACTGCACACTGGGTAAATGTAGTGGCAGCTGGGCCCCAGGCGGAGAGCTGTTTGGCGCACGTCCTTCTGCCGCCAAGGATCGCAGGGCAAAATTCTTTGCCTCCTGTTGCCACCTCCTCCTACTCGACTTCCTCCTCCTCTTCTTCCACCTGCTCATCTAGTCAGCCACACACCTTCACCACCAACTTCAGCACAGCCCGGGGTAAACATCAGCAGGCCATTCTGAAACTCATATGTTTGGGGGACAGGCCCCACACCGCACAGGAGTTGTGGCAGGGTATAGAACAACAGACCGACGAGTGGTTGCTGCCGGTGAGCCTCAAGCCCGGCCTGGTGGTGTGTGATAATGGGCGAAATCTCGTTGCAGCTCTGGGACTAGCCAGTTTGACGCACATCCCTTGCTTGGCGCATGTGCTGAATTTGGTGGTGCAGAAGTTCATTCACAACTACCCCGACATGTCAGAGCTGCTGCATAAAGTGCGGGCCGTCTGTTCGCGCTTCCGGCGTTCACATCCTGCTGCTGCTCGCCTGTCTGCGCTACAGCGTAACTTCGGCCTTCCCGCTCACCGCCTCATAATGCGACGTGCCCACCAGGTGGAACTCCACCTTGCACATGCTGGACAGACTGTGCGAGCAGCAGCAGGCCATAGTGGAGTTTCAGCTGCAGCACGCACGGGTCAGTCGCACTACAGAACAGCACCACTTCACCACCAATGACTGGGCCTCCATGCGAGACCTGTGTGCCCTGTTGCGCTGTTTCGAGTACTCCACCAACATGGCCAGTGGCGATGACGCCGTTATCAGCGTTACAATACCACTTCTATGTCTCCTTGAGAAAACACTTAGGGCGATGATGGAAGAGGAGGTGGCCCAGGAGGAGGAGGAGGAAGAGGGGTCATTTTTAGCACTTTCAGGCCAGTCTCTTCGAAGTGACTCAGAGGGAGGTTTTTGGCAACAGCAGAGGCCAGGTACAAATGTGGCCAGCCAGGGCCCACTACTGGAGGACGAGGAGGACGAGGATGAGGAGGAGGTGGAGGAGGATGAGGATGAAGCATGGTCACAGCGGGGTGGCACCCAACGCAGCTCGGGTCCATCACTGGTGCGTGGCTGGGGGGAAAGGCAGGACGATGACGATACGCCTCCCACAGAGGCCAGCTTGTCCTTACCCCTGGGCAGCCTGGCACACATGAGCGACTACATGCTGCAGTGCCTGCGGAACGACAGCAGAGTTGCCCACATTGTAACATGTGCGGACTACTGGGTTGCCACCCTGCTGGCTCCACGCTACAAAGACAATGTGCCCACCTTACTTCCTGCACTGGAGCGTGATAGGAAGATGCGCGAGTACAAGCGCACGTTGGTAGACGAGCTACTGAGAGAATTCCCAAATGTCACAGGGGAACAAGTGGAAGCCCAAGGCCAAGGCAGAGGAGGAGCAAGAGGTCGCCAAGGCAGCTGTGTCACGGCCAGCTCCTCTGAGGGCAGGGTTAGCATGGCAGAGATGTGGAAAAGTTTTGTCAACACGCCACAGCTAACTGCACCACCACCTGATACGCAACGTGTTAGCAGGAGGCAACATTTCACTAACATGGTGGAACAGTACGTGTGCACACCCCTCCACGTACTGACTGATGGTTCGGCCCCATTCAACTACTGGGTCTCTAAATTGTCCACGTGGCCAGAGCTAGCCTTTTATGCCTTGGAGGTGCTGGCCTGCCCGGCGGCCAGCGTTTTGTCTGAACGTGTATTCAGCACGGCAGGGGGTGTCATTACAGACAAACGCAGCCGCCTGTCTACAGCCAATGTGGACAAGCTGACGTTCATAAAAATGAACCAGGCATGGATCCCACAGGACCTGTCCGTCCCTTGTCCAGATTAGACATTAACTACCTCCCCTTAACCATATATTATTGTACTACAGGGCACTTTCTCATTCAATCCTATTTTTATTTTCATTTTACCATTATATTGCGAGGCTACCCAAATTTGAATGAACCTCTCCTCTGTCTGGGTGCCGGGGCCTAAATATATGCCAATGGACTGTTCCAATGTTGGGTGACGTGAAGCCTGATTCTCTGCTATGACATGCAGACTAATTCTCTGCTGACATGAAGCCAGATTCTCTGTTACGGGACCTCTCTCCTCTGCCTGGGTGCTGGGCCTAAATATATACCAATGGACTGTTGCAATGGTGGCTGACGTGAAGCCTGATTGTCTGTTACGGGACCTCTCTCCTCTGCCTGGGTGCTGGGCCTAAATATCTGACAATGGACTGTTGCATTGGTGGCTGACGTGAAGCCTGATTCTCTGCTATGATATGAAGACTGATTCTCTGCTGACATGAAGCCAGATTGTCTGTTACGGGACCTCTCTCCTCTGCCTGGGTGCTGGGCCTAAATTTATGAAAATGGACTGTTGCAGTGGTGGCTGACGTGAAGCCTGATTCTCTGCTATGACATGAAGACTGATTCTCTGCTGACATGAAGACAGATTTTCTGTTACGGGACCTCTCTCCTCTGCCTGGGTGCTGGGCCTAAATATATGCCAATGGACTGTTGCACTGGTGGCTGACGTGAAGCCTGATTGTCTGTTACGGGACCTCTCTCCTCTGCCTGGGTGCTGGGCCTAAATATCTTACAATGGACTGTTGCATTGGTGGCTGACGTGAAGCCTGATTCTCTGCTATGATATGAAGACTGATTCTCTGCTGACATGAAGCCAGATTGTCTGTTACGGGACGTCTCTCCTCTGCCTGGGTGCTGGGCCTAAATTTATGAAAATGGACTCTTACAGTGGTGGGTGACGTGAAGCCTGATTCTCTGCTATGATATGAAGACTGATTCTCTGCTGACATGAAGCCAGATTGTCTGTTACGGGACCTCTCTCCTCTGCCTGGGTGCTTGGCCTAAATTTATGACAATGGACTGTTGCAGTGGTGGCTGGCGTGAAGCCTGATTTTCTGCTATGACATGCAGACTGATTCTCTGCTGACATGAAGACAGATTCTCTGTTACGGGACCTCTCTCCTCTGCCTGGGTGCCAGGGCCTAAATATCTGAGAATGGACTGTTCCAGTGGTGGGTGACGTGACGCCAGATTCTCTGCTATGGGACCTCTCTCCAATTGATTTTGGTTAATTTTTATTTATTTAATTTTTATTTTTATTCATTTCCCTATCCACATTTGTTTGCAGGGGATTTACCTACATGTTGCTGCCTTTTGCAGCCCTCTCGCCCTTTCCTGGGCTGTTTTACAGCCTTTTTAGTACCGAAAAGTTCGGGGGTTCGGGTTCGGGACGAAGTTCGGATCGGGTTCGGATCCCGAACCCGAACATTTCCTGGAAGTTCGGCCGAACTTCTCGAACCCGAACATCCAGGTGTTCGCTCAACTCTAGTAAATAGCTGCTTTCACAGACCTCTGATTCACATAAAGGTCTCGGCCTGTGGACAAGTACTTGATGAACCCTGAAACTGCGGCTTTTATCAAACATGACCACCACTCTCATCCTCCTCTCCAGATGGGGCTGAGTATTCGCCTGGTGCTCATACACTGTTTTCGCAAGCTCCTTGAAATATATCTTATTCTCAGTAGTCTTTCGTATTGCCGCGGCGTGTATCCTGGCCATCAGCAAGGGCCATTGCGTAGAGGGCCTGATAAACCCCCCACGCTAGCCAAGGCACGGGTCGGGCTGCGACCACGATGGGAAACAAGGTGGCCTCTCCGGTCCCGGAGTATCATCTCAGGCTCGATCATCTCAGGCTCCGGGGTCTTGTTCGCAGGTAAGGCCATTCCGGCAGGAGACTCACATTCCCGAACCTTCTTCTGCACACCACTGGGAGGCACATAGGACTTCACACAAGACCTCCCACTGCTCCGGGAGGCCGCCCCCCCTAGGTACTCCAACATGGGGGTGGAGGAGTCCATCTTGGCATAATATGCAAATTAAAGGCAGTGGCACGAAAATACAGTTTTTCCCGCTCTCTTCAGCAGAAGGCGCCAAATTCTTCCCGCCAATACAATACAGCCATGACGCAGCAATAATTCCAGTCAGCTTAGGCGGCCATCTTTAAGCATAATGCTGTCAATTCACTGACAGCAAGCGGTGGCTCGGCAAACAGTCCACAGTGCACAGTTCTACACAGCAAATTTCCACAGTTTCTTGGCCCAACAATTTTCAAATAAACAGATAGGGCAGTTATCACTTAGTAAGCAATAATGGCACACAGTTCAGATTCTGTAGGTTGCGTAGAAATATTTGTATCCTGTTTGTGACGCCCAAATAAGCGGTATGCAGCCCTGCAGGGTGAGCGATGGTGAGGTCACAGGGGTAGTTACTAACCAAGGGTGTTTTTGGTACTCACAGTTTTTTATATACCCTGTGCAGGTGTACAACAGTGATGAAGAGGCTGGCACATGGATTCTCTGGGGCACTCTCTTTGTATAGGGACCAGGCCGGGTTGTAGGTGAGGTGCCCTGGGTGTTGCAGGTTTAATGTGCCGGTGGCAAGATCCCTTTAAGTTTGTGACGCCAGTGCCGGTAATGGTAGCACACCGATTTATTGTAGTAATAATTGAGGAACACAAGTTGCAGTGAACCAGAACTTCCTTTTACTGAAACAGTTCAACTATTTACAGTCTTTGATTGGTTCCACATATAAAAGATTGTAACAGGCAGGCTTTATATAAACGGCAGGCAAAGTCCTTGCAAGATACTCAGAGGGAATAACACTTACAGATCAGGCTGTATTTTCCTCAGTTCCTGTCTGGCTTTCTCCAAGGCCCGTATGCCCTATTGCTGGCTTTATCCTCTGGTAGGGAAACCTTCCTCTGGTATATCTCTCCTTGCTGTAGAATATCCTTCTGCCCTTCAGCTCTCTATTTGGCTGGAAATAAACCTGGCTCTGCACTGTACTTTTAAAGGAACTTGGTTTCTCAGGAGGCAACTTCTTCCCCTGGATGCAAGCGAGGAACCTGGGCTATCTAGCTGCATGTTGGAACTGATCCTCAGCTCCTCTCTAGCTAAATAAATAAATAAACTTGGCTCTGCACTGTACTTTTAAAGGAACTTGGTTTCTCAGGAGGCAACTTCTTCCCCTGGATGCAAGCTAGGAACCTGGGCTATCTAGCTGCATGTTGGAACTGATCCTCAGCTCCTCTCTAGCTAAAGAGCTAGCTTCACTCCCTTCTGGACTGAAACCTTCCTGTCCTGGACCTGACAATATATACTAAGGGGTTCCCTAGCTCCCTCTACTGTCTAAGAGGAGGAACTACCCCTAACAGGCCGGGTACTGGAGAAAACAGGAAAAATACACATAAAAACATCATATAAAATACAATGACTCTGTTCCACAAAAGGTGAGGAACAACGTGGCCCAATTTACCCTTGTCTAGTGCCCACATTTACCTAGTGGGATACTACAGCTTGTCCACTACTGACCACCCTTTGTAAGCTTCAAGCTTATGCATATCACACCTCAGCCTGCTTTTGGTAGGGCTAAATTACGGCTAGAGCTATTATCTTGGTTTTGTTTTAAAGCTGATACTGTATGCCCTTGGCTGCTAAAGTGCTTCCCCATTAGGATGTATGAGATGCTCCCTTGGCAAGGGAATTATTAATGCATGTGCATGTACTATTTAGCCCAAGGGGCTTTGTCAGAACCCATTGTCAGCATCATGATCTGCATGAACTATGTTAAATGGTCAGGATCAGAGTTTTCTCCAATCTAACACTAGTATCAGAGGCTAGCTGTCAATTATAGCTGCTATACCATTAATTGCATGTCTTCTGGGTACACATGATTGCTCAAGCAATTGCATTGACGATTGACGTACATGTCAAAACGTAGTAAGCAGTTGTTAACACCAAATATATCAACTCACATTATATAAGCTATTTTATGAATAATTTACTAATTATGGTGGTGCATGTGAAAAGTTCAAATGCAAGGCAGCAATTTGCTCCTCAAGATTATTTTGTATGTGTAACTGTTTAGTTTCATTTCTATATTTCCAAGTTTTTAAATGACATATTAGATTAAAATAAGTTCACTGGAAGGCTAAAGTATAGTTCAAATAATGCTGTATGAGGGGCTTTCTGAATAAGACATCAAGTTTCCAGTCATCAGAGGATAATTTATTGATACTTGTCAAAAGGAAGTACCAGTCTAACAGAAATCTAGACAAAAGGAATGCCTGATGAAATTCCTTTGAAGTGCCTTTTATAAAAGTCCTTGGTAATACATATTGATGAACTCCAAATTGTCTTGCCTGAAGGGAAAAGTAGGCTGCTTTACACTGTCTTATAAATATTCATCAAAAGAACAAGACTTATGCTTCCAGGCGTGAGGTGAATGATTATGTTTGTATGATTGCCTTAGAATCCGGATAATTAGTAAAACTGTATTTGACAAGAAGATCAGTTTCTTGCTATGTGGCTCTCTTTGGACTTCAAACATATTTTGTTTATTGATAATCAAGTAAAATCATGCATTGATTAATTTCTATTATAGGACTACATGATTCTATGCACATTCGCACAGAGTGAAAATCTTTTCACTGCAAAACAAAACTTTAAAAACATTTTTCTCTATAAAAAAATCTTGGCTGCAACTAAATTGACTATATAATTGCTTTTTAAAATGTCATCATTTCCCTTGTGCTATTTATAATACTGTTCAAAAGGTATGTCCACTTTTGAACACTACTTAAAAGAGCTTTCCAATATTGTTTTACAAAATTTCCACATAGCAGCAAGCTGCATAAAATAGAGAAGAAAAAAACCCTTACTCAACTTTTAATTGTCCATAGCTCAAGAGACGCGGATTTGGTCCACTGGGACTGCAGCAGTCTTGTGCCATTCTTGGCTAATGAAATCTCTACAGCCAATCACTGGCCTCTGGCTTCTGCAGGCTCATTTAGGACTGGAACAACTGGGACCAGAGCTGTGGTGCTAGAATGGCATGACATTTAAAAGGTGAGTACTTTTTTTTATTTTCTTTACTTTATACTGCCCTCAATTCTGTACCGATTTGTTATTAAAACAATCTTGGAAAACCCCTTTAAAGAGATGCTACCATCAGAGTATTTTTTTTAACTCAGCAATCATAGAATTATTATTTTTTTGACTTTTTGAAGATGTTATCTCAATTATAATCATTATGATAATTGTATGTGTGGAATTGGGATGGCAGTATGATAGCTCTACTGTTCTCTTGATAGGCCTAGATTAAGATGCCACCGAAGAGCATTGTACTTATCAGTGTACTGTGTGATGCTCTAATTGAGTCACTCATCCCCTTTTCTCTCTAGTGGTAGTCAATGATATGACTGAATAAGTCAAGTGAGACTGTTAGCCATGCTAAAAGACTAAACCAAGGAGGAAGTTAGAGGGCCAGGTTTTGAAGTAGAAAACAATCCACCAAAAAAAAAAAAAAAAAAAAAAACATTGAATAACTTTGTAAATGTATTGTGTTTGTTATTCATTATTGTTAAGTTGCATCCTGTATAATTTAAATGAAAATTCACAATCTCACTGGCTTTCCCAGAACATAGTTGGAAAGGCTGTTACTGTAGCTATATGGAGCCCAAGGATGATGAATGCCACTATATACCTACAGTGCCTTGCAAAAGTTCACCACACTTGACTTTTTTGTTGTATTTTTTTATATTACAGTTTTAAATTCAATGTTTTGATAATCTGAATTTTATGTGATGGATCATAACACAAATAGTCTAAGTTGGTGAAGTGAAATGAGAAAAATATATAAATAAAACTATTGCTTAGAAATAGAAAACAGAAAATTGGCATGTGCGTATTTATTCACCCCCTTTGTTAGGAAGCCCATAAAATACTCTGGTGCAACCAATTACATTCAGAAGACACATAATTAGTGAAATGATGTCCACCTGTGTGCAATCTAAGTGTCACATGATCTGTTATTACATATACACACCTTTTCTTAAAGACCCCAGAGTCTGAAACACTTTAGCAAGAGGCATCACTAACCAAACACTGCCATGAAGACCAATGAACTCTCCAAACAAGTAAGGGACAATGTTGTTGAGAAGTAAAAGTCAGGGTTAGATTATAAAAAAAATATCAAAATCTTTGATGATCCCCAGGAGCACCATCAAATCTATCATAACCAAATGGAAAGAACATGGCACAACAGCAAACCCACCAAGAGACTTCTGCCCACCAAAACCCATGGACCGGGCAAGGAGGGCATTAATCCGAGAGGTAGCACAGAGACATAAGGTAACCCTGGAGGAGCTGCAGAGTTCCACAGCAGAGACAGGAGTATCTGTACATAGGATGACAATAAGCCGTACGCTCCATAGAATTTGGCTTTATGGCAGAGTGGCCAGAAGAAAGCCATTACTTTTGGCAAAAAACTAAAAGGCACGTTGTGAGTTTGGAAAAGGCAAGTGGGAGACTCCCAAAATGTACAGAGGAAGGTGCTCTGGTCTGATGAGACTAAAATTTTACTTTTCAGCCATCAAAGAAAATGCTAAAGAACACCATCCCCACAGTGAAACATGGTGGTGACAGCATCCTGCTGTGAGGACATTTTTCAGCAGCCGGGACTGGGAAACTGGTCAGAGTTGTGGCAAAGATGGATGGTGATAAATACAGGGATATACTTGAGCAAAACCTGTACCACTCTGTGTGTAATTTGAGGCTAGGAGCGGAGGTTCACCTTTCAGCAGGACAATGACCCCAAACACACTGCTAAAGCAACATTTGAGTGGTTTAAGAGGAAACGTGTAAATATGTTGGCATCGCCTAGTCAAAGCCCAGATCCCAATCCAATAGAACATCTGTGGTCAGACTTAAAGATTACTGTTCACAAATGCAAACCATCCAACTTGAAGGAGCTGGAGCAGTTTTGCTTGGAGGAATGGGCAAAAATCCCAGTGGTTAGATGTGGCAAGCTCATAGAGACTTATCCAAAGTATTGACTTTAGGGGGGGGGGGGGTGAATAGTTATGCACATTGACCTTTTCTGTTATTTTGTCATATTTGATGTTTGCTTTACAATAAAAAAAATCTTCAAAGTTGTTGGCATGTTCTGTAAATTAAAGGATGCAAATCATCAAACAATCCATGTTAATTCCATGTTAGTTCCAAAATACAAAAAAGTCAAAGGGGGTGAATACTTTTGCAAGGCACTGTATATAGTGGTATCCATTGAACACATAAGTCGGAGGTAAGTGTAAGGAAATCATCTTGGTGTATACCTTTGACCTACACTGCGAACACAGTAGGAAATCACCTTTATTCAAGCAATCCCCTCATGCAAAAATACAACCTACATAGAACTGTAATATGAAAGAAGTTCTTATACACTCCACCTGCAAATTCACTGGCAAAACGGCAAATAGGACTCACCTGATTTGTGAATGAAAATTTAATTCAATCAGTAATTACACACTCATGATATAATTTATCATTACCCTATATCAACTGTAGTCTATAATTGCCAAAGGCTGTGATCTATAACCATTAATAAAGTACATAAACCCCTTAGGATTTTTTTCCTTTCTTTTTTGTGTTTTTATTTTTTCTCCCCGCCTTCCCAAAAATTTGCTGTTTTGGAACAGTTTTCATTTATTTATTTTTACAGCGTTCATCTGAAGAGTTAGGTCATGTGATAGTTTTATAGAGAAGATCATTTCCGGACGTGGCAATACCTAATATGTATACTTTTTCTTATTTATTTAAGTTTTACACAATAATAGCATTTCTGAAACCAAAAAAATGATGTTTTAGTGCCACTATAGTCTGAGATTGTCTTAATTAGGGTATAATTTTTTGCGGGACGAGGTTACGGTTTGATTGGTACTATTTTGGGGGTCATACGCCTTTTTGATCGCTTGCTGTTGCACTTTTTGTGATGTAAGGTGACAAAAATGGCTTTTTTTTACATTTTTTTTTTTTTATGGTGTTTATCGGACTGGGTCTATCATGTGATATCTTTATAGAGACGGTCGTTACGAACGCGGTGATACCTAATATGTGTAGTTTTTTATTTTTCATTTTTTATAGAAAAAGGCAATTTTTTTTTTTATTTTACATTTTTATTTATTTATTTTTACATTTTTTTTCACTTTTTTTTATCAAGTCCCTCTTGGATCTTGAAGATCCAGTGGGGCTGTACTATACTTTGCAATGCTCTTGCATTGCAAAGTGTAATACAATCAGATGCCCTGTAGGTGGCAACAGCGGATGCTTTTTCAAAGCGTCCGGTTGCCATGGCAACCATCGGGGCTGCCATCGTAGCGCAGTAGCCCCGATGGTGGAGAGAGGGAGTCCCCTCCCTCTATTAACCCAATGGATGCCGCTGCCGGCATCCATGGGGTTAATAGATAATAAATAGAGAATAAATTCTCAAAACTATCAACATATTGATTCAAATGTAACACTGACATGAATTACAATATGTCATGAGAAAATTGTCTCAGAATCGATTGGATTTATAAAAGCATTCCAAAGTTATTACCACATAAAATGACATCAGATTTGCTAAATTTGGCTCAGCCCATATGGTCTTTAAGGGATTAGCATCGAAGGTATCTTCAAACTTGTAATCACTCAGTCTGCCTATTTATGAAATCACTGTTGAAAGCAAAGCATAAAAATGCAAGACTGTAATTAACCAAAATGAATATTGACAAGCCACCAAACTTCTGGGAAATTGTCTTTTAGACAGATGAGACAAAACTTGAGCATTTTGGCATGTCACATCAGCTCTGTGTTCTCAGATAAGAAAATGAAGCGTACAAAGGAAAGAACATTGTATCTACAGGGTGGGCCATTTATATGGATACACCTTAATAAAATGGGAATGGTTGGTGATATTAACTTCCTGTTTGTGGCACATTAGTATATGTGAGGGGGGAAACTTTTTAAGATGGGTGGTGACCATGGCGGCCATTTTGAATCCAACTTTTGTTTTTTCAATAGGAAGAGGGTCATGTGACACATCAAACTTATTGGGAATTTCACAAGAAAAACAATGGTGTGCTTGGTTTTAACGTAACTTTATTCTTTCATGAGTTATTTACAAGTTTATGACGACTTATAAAATGTGTTCAATGTGCTCCCCATTGTGTTGGATTGTCAATGCAACCCTCTTCTCCCACTCTTCACACACTGATGATGTGTTTCCCTCTTTATGCACTGAAGCTGGCACGTTCCCTGAGTTTTTCCAGCAAGATGGTGCACCACCACATTATGGGTGTCAGGTCCGATCATTCCTAGATGAACAGTTTCCTGGAAAGTGGATTGGTCGTCGTGGGCCAGTTGAATGGCCCCCAAGGACTCCCGATCTGACCCCCTTAGACTTTTATCTTTGGGGTCATCTGAAGGCAATTGTCTATGCTGTGAAGATACGAGATGTGCAGCACCTGAAACTGCGGATATTGGAAGCCTGTGCTAGCATTTTTCCTGCGGTGTTGCTCAGTGTGTGAAGAGTGGGAGAATAGGGTTGCATTGACAATCCAACACAATGGGCAGCACATTGAACACATTTTATAAGTGGTCAGAAACTTGTAAATAACTCATGAAAGAATAAAGTTAAAACCAAGCACACCATTGTTTTTCTTGTGAAATTCCCAATAAGTTTGATGCGTCACATGACCCTCTTCCTATTGAAAAAACAAAAGTTGGATTCAAAATGTCTGACTTCAAAATGGCCGCCATGGTCACCACCCATCTTGAAAAGTTTCCCCCCTCACATATACTAATGTGCCACAAACAGGAAGTTATTATCACCAACCATTCCCATTTTATTAAGGTGTATCCATATAAATGGTCCACCCTGTACTGTGAAACAGAGGAGGCTTAAATAAATTCTCAAAACTATCAACGCATCCTGGAGCGAAATTTGCTGCCCAGTGTCAGAAAGCTTGGTCTGAGTCACAGATTATAGTTCCTCCAACAGGATAATGACCTAAAACACAGAATTAAAAACATCCATCAATGGCTAAGAGCAAAGCATTCAACTATTCTAAAATGGCCTTCTATGAGCCCTGATCTAAATGCTATTGAACATCTGTAAAAGGAGTTGACACATGCAGTCTGGAGAAGGCACCCTTCAAACCGGAGACAGCTGGAGCAGTTTGCTCATGAGGAGTGGGCCAAAATACCTAAGGACAGGTGCAGGAGTCTCATTGAGAGTTACAGAAATTGCTTGATTGCGGTGATTGCATCAAAAGGTTGTGCAGCAAAATATTAAGTTAAGGGTAACATATTTTTTGTTCAGACCAGTTTCATTTATTATAGTTTTTTCATTTATTTGTTTTTTTTTTTATTATAAATGATTCTGTTTAAATACAATTCAAAAACAATGTTGGATTTTCATACTTATTTTTATTATTTTGTCAGTTTCAAGTTATTTCAGTGACCATTGTAGGTTTTTCTTTTTTTAACAGAAGGGTATGAACAATTTTGACCATGTGTGTAGTACTAAAGTACAGCTAATATTCCAAGAGTGTGGTGACACAATCAATTTAAGTCAACTTTAATATCCCTGCTTTGATTTGTCGTTGCCCAAAGATTAAAGAAATTTTACCATATTTTAGTTAGTTTGCCCAGTTTTGTGAGGCACTGATTTAAAGAATCATTGTGGTGGACAAAATAGAAAAAGTACGAATTCAGCTCTACTTCACCCTTAGATTGGTTTTATTTTAGTTTCTACGTGTTGTGCAGTCTATACAAATCCTATTCCCCCCAAAAATCTTGTTTTATATGTTTATCAGCTGGGGAGATTTGGCTTATTGCCAATTAGGGCAAAGAGTGGACATTATCTATCCCAATGGTT
Organism: Bufo gargarizans; assembly: GCF_014858855.1. NCBI lineage: Eukaryota > Metazoa > Chordata > Amphibia > Anura > Bufonidae > Bufo > Bufo gargarizans. Next base: position 279,036,257 of record NC_058083.1, on the reverse strand, counting down.
TATCTGGACCATAAAATTCTTAGAGCATGACCAATTTTATGTTCTACTTTATAGAGACACCTACTACTCTCCTAAACGGCTTGGAACTAAGTGGTACTTTTAAAATACTTCCCTCTGTAAAACAAACAATAATGCGTTAGTGTGTGGTAAACTACAATGATTTGGAATGAGCATTGCTTGGGGAATAAAATCTCTTTTAATGTTAACTCATTATTAACCTTGAACTCTGTTTGAAGCTCAGGTAAAAACTCTGGCTTAATATGATTAGACACACAAAAAAGGTACATAAAATAATTTTGGATGTTTCATATACTCTTGAAGTAAATGCCAACTCATTTATATACATAGTTTTTTTGTTATTATTATTTATCTATTATGTTGCTTAGCATTTTCTTTGTATACTATCTATAATATTAACATTTAAATAGGACCCAAATCCCCAAAATAAAAAATGCTATTCTTAGAATTTTTGGGCACGAATATTCGAATCGAGAATATTAATCGCGAACTATCGGCACTTCGAGAATTCGTGAATATTTTGAATATAGTGATATATATTCGTAATTTCAAATATTTTTCTTGCTTAGCAACATCCCTAGCAACCAATAGGAAAGTTGCCTACCCCTTACTATATAAGAAACTCTCAAGCAGCCATATAATTACTGTGCTCTGTGCTTTTCACACTACATTAGATAGATAGTTAGATAGCATATATATATATATATATATATATATATATACACACACATATATATATATATATATATATATATATATATATATACACACATAATACAGATAGTTAGTGGGAGATAGTCAGTGTAGGATATAGCCTGATATAGTGTAGCTGCAGTGCAGGGTGTTAGGTAGTGTGGTAGGTTCTGCTGTCCATACATACATGCAGACCTTCTAAAATGTGAAGTTTCGCGTATTGCGCCAAAATATTGGCATCATTAGTGCCGATTAGCGCAATCGCAAATATATTCAAGCACTCTAACTGCATAAAAAAAAAATGTTTTATGTTCTGCCATGCCAGACATTTTCTCCAGTCTCAGGAAACTTCTAGCAGTTTGAAAAATGTAGCAAAAGTGACCACGCCTGTATTTTGCATGCATAACGTGAATAATACATTGCCGATTTTTCGCAATCAAGAAATAATCTCGAATTCGTGAATTTGCGAATATTCACACAAATATTCGTGAAATATCTCAAATTTGAATATAGCCCCTGCCGCTCATCACTAATACTTAGTATGGTAGGAATTTGGTTACGGACACAGTTCAAATTTTTTGACCTAGGGATAGGTCCTTGTTAAAGATTATTTTAACTAATTAGTTTTGGCTTAAAATCATTTTTTTTTTTTACTTGGATAATTTTTCTATTTTTGTATGGTAATTGTATCAATTCAAATTAAATTTTATATATTATAAACCAAAAGCATAATGGTTTAACTGCCTGTCATAAATGTGTGTTCATAGTTTATAAAGAATCAGCAAGCAAATAAACTGTAAATGATACTAAGTTTTACTGATTATGGTCTTGAAGCAACTATATATTTGAAATACTAGATACTATTTCATGGGACTTCATTGGCTCATATAATAATTACACAATATCTGCAAGATTTGGTAGATTATAAGTAGAGATGAGAGAATTTTTCAAAAATTCAATTCGGCCGCTTTGCCGAATTTTTCAGAAAGATTTGCTTCGATACGAATTTATTTGCGGCGAATCGAATTTAAAAAATGCTATTTCCTGGCTGCTGAGAGCCTTTATAGTGGTGTAGAACACTGCTCCTTGCAGTAACACACATAGGGAGTCTACTGTGTTAGTGAAATAATACTGTAAGTCCGTATGACATGCAGATGACAGGTCTCGATCTTAGAATCACTGCACACTTCACTTATTTGGGCAGTCATGGGACCAAAACTGACCACATAACTCAAGTATGAACTCAGCCTTACAGGTAAATGTTAGTGTAAAAAAGAAGCGCACTCCTTTTACACCAGAACCTGTTCTATTATACGCTTATACAAGTAGAGCCCCCCTGACAGAGTGGAGAGGGTGTCAGCAGTAAGTTTGTTTTGACTTCACTGATTAATTTTCCCCATTCTCTGATCTGTCAGAACAATTTACAAGAAAAAAAGGATCCTGTCTGTGGAGCATATGCCTTTATTCGGTCAGCATTTGCTCAATAATCCATCAGTATTGCTAAAGGCAAAAAATTAAAATTAAAAACAGAGTGGATCTAAAACAGAGATGACACATGAATGGAATATTTATACATGTATATATACATGTCTTCTGTGTTTTGTACCAACTCCTGCTTTTGACTACCAAATCATAAGCCAATTCTGATGAGACCATACAGACCTTAAAGCTGCTACACAGACAGGATTCGTTGTGCGTCTAATTTTCTTTCCTTCTGACAGATCAGAAGAAGTATCAAATAAATTATGTCAGCCAGGTCTAAAGCCAAAATAGTGGACCAGACCAGTCATATAGTGGGGAGGGTGGGAACAGCATGAGAAGTCCATAGAGTGGACCTACGGTATGACATAGTGGTGAGGTGAAAGCAGCATGAGGAGACCACAGAGTGGCACAATGACCAAGTCTCGAGGTGGGAGGCAGCAGAATTAGAAGGAGGCCACAGAGTGGCACAATGAGTCTGGAGGTGGCAGCAGCACAAAGACAGAGTCTGGAGGTCGCGGCAGCATCAGGAGCCCACAGAGTGGCAAGATGACATACTGTGGAGGTGGGTGGCAATACCAGTACCATCTGAAGATGGTCGGTGAAAGAAGGAGCACTTGGCATCAAATGTGTGGCATCAGGAAGGTAACAGCATCAGAATAGTAGCTGAGGCAGGCAGCCAGAAGAAACCGGTCTCTTTTGTCAAATTGTTGGTGTGGCACCGTGAATAATCTAGTCTGATGCATCAGGCATTCGTGTGTAGAAATCTTGGCTGACCCACGCCTGATTCCTCTTGATGCAGTGTCCCATTATGTGCTATATGTGGGCACTTTAAACTCTTGCTAAATGTCATATCAAATGTATTATGGTATCATGCTGTAATTCCCTTTAACGGGCTGGCAGTGTCATTTACCTTTATTCGCCCCTAGGTGGTGCTGGCACTACTTATATATATAGCTAAGGAGGTGGTCAAGTCAGTGTGTGTGTTGATGATGAGAATGAAGAGATGAGGAAGTTAATGAAGGAGGTGGAAATTTGTTTTTCTACCAATATAACTCACAAAAGATTTTACCGCATATAAGTGCATCGCTTAACGCTGAATACCATTTTTTCCCACCAAAATAAGTCACAAAATATTTTACCACATATAACTGCAGCGCTGAATGCTAAATAAAATTTATTTTTCCACCAAAATATTTCAATAAAGATTTTACCACATATAACAAACAGAGCACGGAGATGGAAAGGGGCTTCGGACTCCCCCCGCATTATACGGACGTCTCATAAATAAACTGCTGCTCCCAACAGCAGCTCCTGGGAAGCTAATAGAGCGTCCTGGTCATCCGATGTCTATTCGCTCCGCTGAAGGATTATTTAGAAAATAAGTAGAAGCCACACAGGGCCCCACGCTGCAGATTTATCATGGAGACATCATGGAGATTTTACTGCATATAACTAGAGTTGAGCAGACACCTGGATGTTCTGGTTCGGCAGGTTCGGTCATGGAAAGAGCTAGAGGGCTGCAAAAGGCAGCAAAATGTGCTTAAGAGCATGGCAAATGCTCTGCAAACAAATCTGGATAAGGAAATTAATTTAAAAAACATAAAAGACCTTAAAAAAAATTAGTGGGAATGATGTAGGAGGTAGAGGTTGAGGAGGCGGTGAATGGGTGGATGTGGCCGTGTAGGCTCACATGGCGGTATAGGTGGAAGCTGCAGCGAAGGAGGAATAGGTAGCCAACATAGATGTGTGTTATTTAGCATTTTTACATAGGGGTATCCCCCAAAATATTGGGACATATAAAAAAAAAGGAATAAGTGCACTTGAGTACAAGGATGGATGGTTGAAGCTGTTAGAACTGACTATTCTGCACAAGGTACAAACAAGTCCTGAGGGATCCAAGCCTGGTTCCTTTTAATGAACGCGAGCTTGTCCACGTTGGCGGTGGACAGGCGGCTGCGTCTGTCTGTAATCACGCCTCCTGCCGTGCTAAATACACATTCAGAGAGTACACTGGCTGCAGGGCAGGCCAGCACCTCCAAGGCATACAGGGCAAGCTCTGGCCATGTGGACAATTTGGAGACCCAGAAGTTGAATGGGGCAGAACCATCAGTCAGTACATGTAGGCGTGTGCACAGGTACTGTTCCACCATGTTGTTCAAATGCTGCCTCCTGATAACACACTACATATCAGCAGTTGGGGCTCGTTGTTGCAACGAGGTGATAAAGCTTTTTCACATGTCGGCCATGCTAACCCTGCCTTCCGAGGTGCTAGCGCTGACACAGCTGCGTGCACGACCTCTTTCTCCTCCCCTGCCTTGTGCTTCCACTTGTCCCCCTGCATCAGTCGGGAATGCTCTCAGAAGCGCATCTACCAGCGTGCGCCTGTAGTCGTGCATCTTCCATTCACGCTCCAGTGAGGCAATTAAGGACGGCACATTGTCTTTGTAACAGGGATCCAGCAGGGTGGCCACCCAGTAGTCAGCAGACGTTAAAATGTGGGCAACTCTGCTGTCGTTGTGCAGGCTCTGCAGCATGTAGTTGTTCATGTGTGCCAGGCTGCCCAGAGGTAAGGACAAGTTTTCCTCTGTGGGAGGCGTATCGTCTGCATCCTCCGTATCCCCCCAGTCACGCACTAGTGATGGGCCCGAGCTGCGCTGGATGCCACCCCGCTGTGAATATGCTTCATCCCCATCCTCCTCCTCCAGTAGTGGGCTCTGGCTGGCCAAATTTGTACCTGGCCTCTGCTGTTGCAAAAATCCTCTTTCTGAGCCACTTCTAAAATACTGGCCTGAAAGTGCTAGAGATGACCCCTCTTCCTCCTTCTCGTCCTGGGCCACATCCTCTTCCATCATCGCCCTAAGTGTTTTCTCAAGGAGACATAGAAGTGGTATTGTAACGCAATAACGGCATCATCGCCAATGGCCATGTTGGTGGAGTACTCGAAACAGTGCAACAGGGCACACAGGTCTCACATGGAGGCCCAGTCCTTGGTGGTGAAGTGGGGCTGTTCCACCGTGCAACTCACCAGTGCGTTCTGCAGCTGAAACTCTACTATGGCCTGCTGCTGCTCGCACAGTCTCTCCAGCATGTGCAAGGTGGAGTCCCACCTGGTGGGCACGTCGCTTATGAGGGGGTGAGCGGGAAGGCCGAAGTTACGCTGCAGAGCAGACAGCCGAGCTGCGGCAGGATGAGAATGCCGGAAGCGCCCACAGACGGCCCGCACTTTATGCAGCAGCTCTGACATGTCGGGGTAGTTGTGAATGAATTTCTGCACCACAAAATTCAGCACATGTGCCAGGCAAGGGATGTGCGTCAAACCGGCTAGTCCCAGAGCTGCATCGAGATTTCGCCCATTATCGCACACCACCAGGCCGGGCTTGAGGCTCACTGGCAGCAACCACTTGTCGGTCTGTTGTTCTACACCCCACCACAACTCCTGCACGGTGTGGGGCCTGTCCTCCAAACACATCAGTTTCAGAACAGCCTGCTGACGTTTACCCCTGGCTGTGCTGAAGTTGGTGGTGAAGTGAAGGTCTGTCGTTGACCAGGTGAGGAGGTGGTAGAAGAGGAGGAGGAAGCCAGGTAGGAAGAGGAGGCAACAGGAGGCAAAGAATTAGGCCCTGCGATCCTTGGTGGCGGAAGGACGTGCGCCAAACAACTCTATGCCTGGGGCCCAACCGCCACTACATTTACCCAGTGTGCAGTTAGGGAGATATAACGTCCCTAGCCGTGCTTACTGGTCCACATATCTGTGGTTAGGTAGACCTCGCCACAGATGGCGTTGCACAGTGCACACTTGATTTTATCCGATACTTGGTTGTGCAGGGAGGGCACGGCTCTCCTGGAGAAGTAGTGGTGGCTGGGAATGACGTACTGTGGAACAGCAAGCGATATGAGCTCTTTGAAGCTGTCCCTCTCCACCAGCCTGAATGACAGCATTTCAAAGGCCAGTAGTTTACAAATGCTAGCATTCAGGGCCAGGGATCGAGGGTGGCTAGGTGGGAATTTACGCTTTCTATCAAAGGTTTGTGAGATGGAGAGCTGAACGCTTCCGTGTGACATGGTGGATATGCTTGGTGACGGAGGTGTTGTTGTTTGTGGCACATCCTCTGTTTGCTTGGTGGCAGGTGCCAACGTCCTCCAGAGGCGGAGGAAGAGGCCGAGGCAGCAGCAGAAGAAGGAGCAGGAGGGGCCCTTTCTTGGTTTTTAAGGTGCTTACTCCACTGCAGCCCGTGTCTCGCATGTAGATGCCTGGTCATGCAGGTTGTGCTAAGGTTCAGAACGTTAATGCGTCGCTTCAGGCTCTGATGGCGCAGCGTGCAAACTACTCGGGTCTTGTTGTCAGCACATTATGTGAAGAAGTGCCATGCCAGGGTGACGGTGGCCAGTAGCAGGCGAACTGTTTTGGCGACGGCTGCTCTGCTTTTGCACCCTGCTCCCGCTTTTGCTACGCTGTTGGCTCGGTCTCACCACTGCCTCTTCCTACGAACTCTGAAAGTCAGTGGCACGACCTTCATTCCATGTGGGGTCTAGGACCTCATCGTCCCCTGCATCGTCTTCCACCCAGTCTTCCTCCCTGACCTCCTTTTCGGTCTGCACACTGCAGAAAGACGCAGCAGTTGGCACCTGTGTTTCGTCATCATCAGAGACGTGCTGAGGTGGTATTCCCATGTCCTCATCAGGAAACATGAGTCGTTGCGCATCAGTGCATTCTATGTCTTCCACTCCTGGGGAAGGGCTAGGTGTATGCCCTTAGGAAACCCTGACAGCAGAGTCTTCAAACAGCATAAGAGACTGCTGCATGTCTTGAGGCTCAGACAGGTTCCCCCGATATGCACAGGGGTGATGTGACAGACTGATGGGCATGGGTTTCAGGCGAAAACCTGTGCGTTTTCTGCAGAAGACTGGGTGGGAGATAATGTGAATGTGCTGGATCCACTGTCGGCCACCCAATTGACTAGCGCCTGTACTTGCTCAGGCCTTAGCATCCTTAGAACGGCATTAGGCCCGACCAAATATCGCTGTAGATTCTAGCGGCTACTGGGACCTGAGGTAGTAGGATCAGTAGGACGTGTAGCTGTGGCAGAACGGCCACGTCCTCTCGCTGCACCAGAGGCTCCACTAACACCACCACCACGACCATGACCACATCCCTTATTAGATGTTTGCCTCATAGTTAGCGTTTACAAAGCAAAGTAAAAAGTGGTTAAGTCTGTTAAAAATAATTAACCGCCAATAAAATCCCTGATGTAGGGTATTGCACTCAATATTATTTTTTTCAACTCTATATGACAGCGGTATTTGTGGCCTAAATGTGACAGTCACTTATGCATGTCTTATCCCAGATGTGCAGTATATTAGAGGTTTTCTTTCACCCCAGTAAGCAAAAAGATGTATTTCTGGCCTAAATGTGACAGTCACTTATGCAGGTCTTATCCCAGATGTGCAGTATATTTGAGGGGTTTTTCACCCCAGTATGCCAAAACCGTATTTATGGCCTAAATGTGACAGTCACTTATGCACGTGTAATCCCAGATGGGCAGTATATTAGAGGGTTTTTTCACCCTAACCAAAAAGCTGTATTTCTGTCCTAAATGTGACAGTCACTTATGCTTGTCTAATCCCAGTGGTGTGAACTGATGAAGCTGTCCTTTTACCCCGAAACGCGTATGGTATTGACAGTGAGGGACCACTAAGAAAGAAGCGCTTATAACTGCATGTCTCCATTTGGACTTAAAACAACTACAGAGCAAATCACCTGCATCTAAGAAGATTCGAAATCTCCGCAGTTTTGCGCATGTCCTTCCGCCACCGAGGATTGCAGGGCATTTCTCTTTGCCTCCTGTTGCTTCCTCCTCCTACTTCACTTCCTCATCCTCTACCGCCTCCTCATCCGGTCAGCGTAACACCTTGACCTCCAATTTCAGCACAGCCAGGGGTGAACGACAGCAACTTATCTGTTTGGGGGACAAACCACACACCGCGCAGGAGTTGTGGACGGGCATGGAACAACAGACCGATGAGTGGTGCCAGTGAGCCTCAAGCCCGGCCTGGTGGTGTGCAATAATGAGCAGCTCTAAGCCTAGCTGGTTTGACGCACATCCCTTGCCTGGCGCATGTGCTGAATTTGGTGGTTGTGTCACGACAGGTAAGTAAGCGGGGAAATAACCAAACATGGGAAAACAAACAGAACAAACAACTAGGCCCAAAAGCTAGGGAGAAAAGGGTCAGCTCCTAGCAATCCCTAAAATCTTTCCCTAAACTGCTGTGCCCATGTGCATACCCTAAGGATGGATATGCACATGCCTTTATGCCTAAAACCTAAACACCCTGGGCAAACTCTAAGCAGCAGGGAAAAGGAAAGAGGCTACCTGCTTCTTCAAACCAGGAGGAAGCAAGCGTCTCGCTAGAGGCCTAGATAAAACACACAAAGGGAAATGAAGGAGTGGACTTATCTTGAGCAGAGCTGGAGCAGACGATCCTTCACAAATCAAGAGCTCCCAGGAAAGAACTATAACTCGCACAGGCCACTGGGGGAAGGAGGGATAAATAGCCTCACTAACAATGAAACCCAGTACACCTGAGGGAAGGTGGATCCAGCACAAACAAATCAAAACAAACTAAGAAGTCAGACAATGTGCAGCCAGTCTGACAGATCTCCGCACATTCACAGGGCAAGGCATGACAGGTTGGTGCAGAAATTACCCCAATATGTCAGAGCTGCTGCAGAAAGTGCGGTCCATCTGTGCACACTTTCGGCGTTCTCACCCTGCTGCTTCTCGCCTGTCAGCGCTGCAGCGTAACTTCGGCCTTCCCACTCACCGCCTCATATGCGACGTGCCCACAAGGTGGAACTCCACCTTACACATGCTGGCCAGACTGTGAGAGCAGCAGCAGGCGATAGTGGAGTTTCAGCTGCAGCACGGGTGAGTCGCTCTGCGGAACAGCACCACTTCACCACCAATGACTGGGCCTCCCTGCGAGACCTGTGTGCCTTGTTGCGCTGTTTCGAGTACTCCACCAACATAGCCCGTACCGATGACGCAGTTCTCAGCATTACTATTCCACTTCTATGCCTCCTTGAAAAAACGCTCCACTACAGAGTTGAACAGGACAAAATATTAAATTGTCCTGAAATACAGACGCAATGTAAATGTTTCACTAACAAAACAGTTTAATTCTGAATGTGGGTGAAGTAGAACATTATGCACAAGGCAATATATTACACCTGTTTTATATACTGAGACACACTGGGGGAGATTTATCAAAACTGATGTAAAGGAAAACTGGCTTAGTTGCACATAGCAACCAGACTCCACCTTTTATTTTCCATACGAGCTCTGCAAAATTAAATTTGTAATCAGATTTTTTTGCTATGGGAAACTAAGCAGTTTTTTCTTTATACCAGTTTAGATAAATCTCCCCCACTTTGAGTAAAATAACAGATTAACTCTTAATCTGGGTGCAGTAAACATCATGCACACAGAGATACACTCAACCTGCAGTGACAATACAGTCTCCCTGTATTGTCCGTGTACTTGCCCCCTCCAATATTCTTTTTTAAACCAGTTTTCATCAACACGTCTCTCCCTAAACTCAGCTCACAGGACGATGGCTGTGACTGCACGGGATCAGGGTTTTATAGGGCTGTGAGATCACATGGGATGGGTAGGTGCTGCTTGGCTGGCTGCACGGCATTATGGGTCATTGTGTTCCCGGAATTCTTACTTTCACTGCTTAACACGTGCAAGCCACCATTTTTAGGAAAAACTGATCCGTTACCATGAATTCGTGGCAAATCAGATTTTTTCCTAAACCGGATCAAATTCCACTTTGCATAATTAGATTCCCTCAACATTAATAACTAGTAATACTATCCCAATGACCAACCTTGTGAACTGAAATTTATAGCTACTGCAGCAAGCACAGAGAATCTACCGTATGTGAAACTGACAATAAGCTTTACAGCTCTCATAATAAATTAGCTAATAAAAACATACTAAAGCACCTCTTTAAGCTATTTAAGATGCTATAAGCTTAATGTGTGTACTAATCAGCGGTTATTAATAAGGCCATTTCACCTGCACATGTAGTATTAAAGATCTTAATTAATGAACGCAATACAATACATTGCAACTAGTTAATGAATAGACATGCAAGATTTTTCTGGATTATGTCATTAAAGGGGTTGTGTCACTTAAGAAAATGCCATTTATTATGTAGAAAAAATGTATATAGCCAACAAAGGAAGCAATATGGATAATCACTATACATTAGTAAATGGCATGTATTAACTTTTTCTACATTCGTCTTCCGCCGGTCCTAGAATTTCACCTCTAGCAGCACAATACAGATGCCCCCGACCGTCCCTCTTAATCATGGCCCCAGTTCCGAAAACCTACAAAATAGAACCGGCGTCCTATTCCATTATTCCTAGCTGAAGTATTCAGGCGACGTGGCCTGCTTACATTTTTTTCAATTTGTTTCAATGGTCAGCCATTCAGCAGGCACTCTCCCATAATTTTTTTAATGGTCAGCTCAGCAGCAGGCCCTCACATATAATAATTTAGAGGGTCAGCTCACCTGCAGGCCCTCACCTAATTATACCTAATAGGTAATTTGTGCGCATGCTGCCTTGCTTGGATGTGGTAGCCATTTCTCAGGCTCCCTCTCCGGAATCGATCACTGATTCCCCCTTAATCGTGGTCACTGTGGCGCTGAAAATAACATTGAAAGTTGATAGGGCAGACAGCCGACTGGATTGTCGCCGTCACGGGGACGTGTGATCGGCCCCAGGTTATCTAGAGTCATCAAAGCGGCAGCATGCCCTCGCCCATAATGTTTTAAATGGTCAGATCAGCAGGCGCTTGCTACAAATGTTTTTAAGGGTCACCAGCAGGCCATCAATCATTTTTTTCAAGGCTGTGTATGATGCCCTCATTTATGTGTGACACGGGTTGTATCGGAGTGCCTCTTCCTGCACTCTTGCACTTTTTATACAAGTAAATATACAGGAAAGAAGTTTCCTAAAAATGTTTCCTCTAAAATCGATTTTCTTTGGTTTTGTGCGTATTATTGTCAGTCTGTAAAAGTGGTGTACTACTCGGACAACATCGTTCCCAGCAGCGACCTGGGAGTCCAAGATGCATCCATACATCCTCCCCATGCTGTTCCTGAACCATTTTGGTGTTGTTTCAATCAATTTCTGACCTTTTCCTATGAACCAGGCACCCTCCCCTCTTCAGAGCAGCTCGGGTTTTCCCATTGACTTCCATTATACTCCGGTGCTCAGTAGAGCACCCGACCATCCTGTTGTGTTTGGCCCGAGCACCTGAGTACTATGGTGCTTGATCAACACTAGATCCAACAATTATGTTGGAGGCATGTAGTGTATGCAAGCCATGTGCGACCCCTCTCATCACTCACGCTTTTCTGCACCTGGTTTGCCTGGGCGAACTGAGTCACACAGGGGAGGAACTGCTCCATATCCTTCAGCAAGAAATTGAATCCTGGCTTTCTCCGCGACAACTCAAAATCGGAACTATGGTGACCAACAACGGGAAGAACATGGTGTCGGCGCTGCATCAAGCATGGCTGAGCCATGCGCCCTGCATGGCACACGTGTTCAATCTGGTTGTCAAGTAGTTCCGGAAGTCTTCCACCCATCTGAAAGGCATTCTTAAAATGGCCAGAAAACTTTGCATGCACTTCATCCACTCGTACACTGCAAACCACACCCTCCTTGAGCTGCAGTGGCAGAATGGCATCCCCCAACATAGGCTGATATGCGACGTTTCCAACCATTGGAATGCTACCCTCCATATGTTGGACCGATTGAACGATCAGAGAGAGGCAGTATACGATTCCCTGATGATCCAAGCGGACAGAAGTCCTCTGTGTAACTTCGATGTCAGCCAGTGGCAGCTCATGTGTGACACCTGCCGTTTGCTCAGGCCCTTTGAGGAGGTCACGTTATTTGTCAGTCAACAGGACTACGGGATAAGCAATGTAATTCCACTGCTTTATGTTCTGGAATAGATGCTGTTTTTTTTTATGCCTGCCCTGAGCCAACTACTACTAAAAACGAACTTTTTTTTCTTCAGTTAGTCAATATCAATACATGATCGGCAGCCATTTTATGCAACGATAGTGCACCAGCACAGGCTATCTGCATGTCTGCAAGTCAAGATATACAGCTTTTTGCTTACTGGGGTTAAAAAAATACATCTGTTAAATATAGCGCACATCTGGGATTACACATGCATAAGTTTCTGTCACATTTAGGCCAGAAATTCGGCTTTATGGTTACTGGGGTGAAAAAAGCCTCTGATATACTGCCCATCTAGGATTACACATGCATAAGTGACTGTCACATTTATGTCATAAATTCGGCTTTGGCATACTGGGGTGAAAAAAGCCTCTGATATACTGCACATCTGGGATTACACATGCATAAATGACTGTCACATTTAGGCCATAAATACGGCTTTGGCATACTGGGGTGAAAAAGCCTCTGATATACTGCACATCTGGGATTACCCATGCATAAGCGACTGTCACATTTCGGCCACAAATAAGGCTTTTTGGTTACTGGGGTGAAAAAAGCCTCTAATATATTGCACATCTGGGATTACACCTGCATAAATGACTGTCACATTTAGGCCAGAAATAAGGCTTTTTGGTTACTGGGGTGAAAAAAGCCTCTGATATACTGCACATCTGGGATTGCACATGCATAAGTGACTGTCACATTTATGCCATAAATACGGCTTTGGCATACTGGGGTGAAAAATGCCTCTGATATACTGCACATCTGGGATTACACTTGCATAAGTGACTGTCACATTTAGGCCATAAATATGGCTTTGGCATACTGGGGTGAAAAGAGCCTCTGATATACTGCACATCTGGGATTACACTTGCATAAGTGACTGTCACATTTAGGCCATAAATATGGCTTTGGCATACTGGGGTGAAAAGAGCCTCTGATATACTGCACATCTGGGATTACACATGCATAAGTGACTTTCACATTTATGCCATAAATACGGCTTTGGCATACTCGGGTGAAAAAGGCCTCTGATATTATGCACATCTGGAATTACTCATGCATAAGTGATTGTCACATTTAGGCCAGAAATACGGATTTCTCATACTGGGGTCAAAAAAGCCAATAATATATTGCACATTTGGGATTACACATGCATAAATGACTGTCACATTTAGGCCAGAAATATGGCTTTTTGGTTACTGGGGAGAAAAAAGCCTCTGATATACTGCACATCTGGGATTACACATGCATAAGTGACTGTCACATTTAGGCCAGAAATATGGCTTTGGAATACTGGGGTGAAAAAAGCCTCTGATATACTGCACATCTGAGATTTCACATGCATAAGTGACTGTCACATTTAGGCCATGAATACGGCTTTGGCATACCGGGGTGAAAAAAGCCTCTGATATAATGCACATCTGAGATTACACATGCATAAGTGACTGTCATATTTAGGCCACAAATACGGCTTTTTGGTTACTGGGGTGAAAATAGCCTTTGATATACTGCACATTTGGGATTACACATGCATAAATGACTGTCACATTTAGGCCAGAAATATGGCTTTTTGGTTACTGGGGAGAAAAAAGCCTCTGATATACTGCACATCTGAGATTTCACATGCATAAGTGACTGTCACATTAAGGCCATACATACGGCTTTGGAATACTGGGGTGAAAAAAGCTTTTAATATACTGCACATCTGGGATTACACTTGCATAAGTGACTGTCCCATTTAGGCCAAAAATACAGCTTTGGCATACTGGGGTGAAAAAAGCCTTTGATATACTGCACATCTGGGATTACACGTGCATAAGTGACTGTCACATTTACGCCATAAATACGGCTTTGGAATACTGGGGTGAAAAAAGCCTCTGATATAATGCACATCTGGAATTACACATGCATAGGTGAGTGTCACATTTAGGCCATAAATACAGCTTTTGCATACTGGGGTGAAAAAAGCCTCTGATATACTGCACATCTGGGATTACCCATGCATAAGCGACTGTCACATTTAGGCCACAAATAAGGCTTTTTGGTTACTGGGGTGAAAAAAGCCTCTAATATATTGCACATCTGGGATTACACCTGCATAAGTGACTGTCACATTTAGGCCAGAAATGCGGCTTTTTGGTTACTGGGGTGAATAAAGCCTCTGATATACTGGACATCTTGGATTACACTTGAATAAGTGACTGTCACATGTAGGCCATAAATATGGCTTTGGCATACTGGGGTGAAAATAGACTTGGATATACTGCACATCTGGGATTACACATGCATAAGTGACTGTCACATTTAGTCCAGAAATACAGCTTTATGGTTACTGGGGTGAAAAAAAACCTCTAATATACTGCACATCTGGGATTAGACAAGAATAAGTGACTGTCACATTTAGGCCAGAAACACGGCTTTTTGGTTACTGGGGTGAAAAAAGTCTAATATACTGCACATCTGGGATTAGACAAGCATAAGTGACTGTCACATTTAGGCCATAAATACGGCTTTGGCATACTGGGGTGAAAAAATCCTCTGATATACTGCACATTTGGGATTACACATGCATAAGTGACTGTCACATTTAGGCCAGAAATACGTCTCTTTGGTTACTGGGGTGAAAAAACCCTCTAATATAGTGCACATCTGTGATTACACGTGCATAAGTGACTGTCACATTTAGGCCACAAATACAGCTATTAGGTTATTGTTGTTAAAAAAAATCTTTTTTTTCATATACTGCACATCTGTGATTACACGTGCATAGGTGACTGTCACATTTAGGCCACAAATAAGGCTTTTAGGATACTATGGTGAAAAATACCTCTGATATACTGCACATCTGGGATTACACTTGCATAGGTGACTATCACATTTAGGCCACAAATAAGGCTTTTAGGATACTGTGTTGACAAATCCCTCTGATATACTGCATATCTGGGATTACACTTGCATAGGTGACTGTCACATTTAGGCCACAAATACGGCTATTAGGATACTGTGGTGAAAAAAAAACCTTCTTTTTATAAACTGCTCATCTGTGATTACACATGCATAGGTGACTGTCACATTTAGGTCACCTCAGGTCCCAGTAGCCTCCAGAATCTACAGCGATATTTGGTCGGGCCTAATGCCGCTCTAAGGATGGTAAGGCCTGAGCAAGTACAGGCGGTAGTCGAATGGGTGGCCGACAGTGGATCCAACACGTTCACATTATATCCCACCCAGTCTTCTGCAGAAAGTGCACAGGTGGCGCCTGATCCCATGCTCATCAGTCTGTCACATCACCCCCGTGGATATCAGGGAAACTGTCTGAGCCTCAAGTCATGCAGCAGTCTCTTATGCTCTTTGAAGACTCTGCTGGCAGGGTTTGCCAAGGGCATCCACCTAGCCATTCCCAAGGGGTGGAAGACATAGAATGCACTGACGCACAACCACTTATCTTTCCTAATGAGGACATGGGAATACCACCTCTTTGATGATGACGAAACACAGGTGCCAACTGCTGCGTCTTTCTGCAGTGTGCAGCCCAAAAAGGAGGTCAGTGATGAAGACTGGGTGGAAGACGATGCAGGGGACGATGAGTTTCTAGACCCCACATGGAATGAAGGTCGTGCCACTGACTTTCAGAGTTCGGAGGAAGAGGCAGTGGTGAGACCGAGCCAACAGCGTAGCAAAAGCGGGAGCAGGGTGCAAAAGCAGAGCAGCCATCGCCAAAACAGTTCGTCAGCTACTGGCCACCGTCACCAGGGACCGAGCACACCAAAGGCAGCTTCAAGAAGTTTCCTGGCATGGCACTTCTTCACACAATGTGCTGACGACAAGACCAGAGTAGTTTGCACGTTGTGCCATCAGAGCCTGAAGCGAGGCATTAACGTTCAGAACCTTAGCACAACCTGCATGACCAGGCATCTACATGCGAGACACGGGCTGCAGTGGAGTAAGCACCTTCAAAACCAAGAAAGGGCTCAGGCCCCTCCTGCTCCCTCCCAAATTCCCACCTAGCCACCCTCGATCCCTGGCCCTGAATGCCAGCATGTCTAAACTGCTGGCCTTTGAAATGCTGTCATTACGGCTGGTGAAGACGGACAGCTTCAAACAGCTCATGTCGCTTGCTGTCCCACAGTACATCGTTCCCAGCCGCCACTACTTCTCCAGGAGAGCCGTGCCCTCCCTGCACATCCAAGTATCGGATAAAATCAAGTGTGCACTGCGCAACGCCATCTGTGGCAAGGTCCACCTAACCACAAATACGTGGACCGGTAAGCACAGCCAGGAACGCTATATCTCCCTAACTGCACACTGGGTAAATGTAGTGGCGGCTGGGCCCCAGGCGGAGAGCTGTTTGGCGCACGTCCATCCGCCGCCAACGATCGCAGGGCATAATTGTTTGCCTCCTGTTGCCTCTTCTTCCTACTCGGCTTCCTCCTCCTCTTCTACCACCTCCTCATCCGGTCAGCAACAGACATTCACCACCAACTTCAGCACAGCCAGGTATAAACGTCATCAGGCCGTTCTGAAACTGATGTGTTTGGGGGACAGGCCCCACACCGCGCAGGAGTTGTGGCGGGGTATAGAACAACAGACCGACGAGTGGTTGCTGCCAGTGAGCCTCAAGCCCGGCCTGGTGGTGTGCGATAATCTCGTTGCAGCTCTGGGACTAGCCGGTTTGACGCACATCCCTTGCCTGGCGCATTTGCTAAATTTGGTGGTGCAGAAATTAATTCACAACTACCCCGATATGTCAGAGCTGCTGCATAAAGTGCACAGCCATCTGTGCACGCTTCCGGCGTTCTCATCCTGCTGCCGCTCGGCTGTCTGATCTACAGCGCAACTTCGGCTTTCCTACTCACCGCCTCATATGCGACTTGCCTACCAGGTGGAACTCCACCTTGCACATGCTGGAGAGACTGTGCGAGCAGCAGCAGGCCATAGTGGAGTTTCAGCTGCAGCACGCACGGGTTAGTCGCACTGCGGAACAGCACCACTTCACCACCAATGACTGGGCCTCCATGCAAGACCTGTGTGCCCTGTTGCGCTGTTTCAAGTACTCCACCAACATGGCCAGAGCTGATGACGCCGTTATCAGCGTTACAATACCTACAATACCACTTCTATGTCTCCTTGGGAAAACACTTAGGGCGATGATGTAGGAGGATGTGGCCCAGGATGAGGAGGAGGAAAAGGGGTCATCTCTAACACTTTCAGGCCAGTCTTTTAGAAGTAAGTGGTTTAGAAAGAGGATTTTTGCAACAGCAGAGGCCAGGTACAAATTTGGCCAGCCAGGGCCCACTACTGGAGGGCGAGGAGGAGGATGGGGATGAAGCATGTTCACAGCGGAGTGGCATCCAACACAGCTCGGCGCTGGTAGACGCACTCCTGAGAGCATTCCCGACTGACGCCGGGGGACAAGTGGAAGCACAAGGCGAAGGCAGGGGAGAAGGAGGAGGTTGCCAACGCAGCTGTGTCAGCGCCAGCACCTCAGAAGGCAGGGTTAGCATGGCCGACATGTGGAAAAGCTTTGTCACCTCGCCGCAACAACCGGGCCCCAACTGCTCATATGGAGCGTGTTAGTAGGAGGCAGCATTTGAACAACATGGTGGAACAGTACCTGTGCACACGACTACACTTACTGACTGATGGTTCTCTGCCCCATTCAACTTCTGGGTCTCCAAATTGTCCACATGGCCAGAGCTTGCCCTGTATGCCTTGGAGGTGCTGGCCTGCCATGCAGCCAGTGTACTCTCTGAAAGTGTATTTAGCACGGCAGGAGGCGTCATTACAGACAGACGCAGCCGCCAATGTGGACAAGATTCTTTGTTTTATTTTTATTTTATTTGTCCCAATATTTTTAGGGCTACCTACCCCAATAAAAAAAAAAAAAAAACATTGTTGGCTACCTGTTCCTCCTCCATTGCTGCCTCCACCACATAAACCACCTCCTCAACCTCCAACTCCATATACACCTCCTTCTCTGAGTTGCAGGCAGGGGCGGACTGGGCCGGGGGGCAGGGGGGCAATTGCCCCCCGGGCCTCCCTGGCTTGCTGTCCCGGCCGGCCGGCCGGCCGGGCCGGAATGAACTGCCACTTTAAGCCAGGGAGACGGGGAGCAGGGGAGGCGTGTTGCCGGCAGCCTATCAGACAGGCCGCCGGACCGGCGCAGGCGGCGCGATGACGTCATCGGCGCGATGACGTCATCGCGCCACCTGCGCCGGTCCTGCGGCCTGACTGAGCCGCTGCGCTGCCGTAAAGTGATTAGATCTGTGCTGGCTGGAGGCGGGACCGGAGTATTCCAGAGAAGCAGGGAGGTAAGTATAAGTCTGACTGACATTTTTTTTTTCTTCTTTATTTCTGTCCCTATCTGGCTACTGGCCCTGGGCCTGGCACTTTATGAGGGGGGTGGGGGGCACAATCTGGCTAGTGGCTACTCCTGGCACATTATAGGGGGGCCCCTATCTGGCTACTCCTGGCACATTAGTGGGGGGCCCTATCTGGCTACTGGCACATTAGTGGGGGGCCTATGGCTACTGGCAGATTATATGGGGGCCTATGGCTACTGGCACATTATGGGGGGGCTATGGGTACTGGCACATTATGGGGGACCTATGGCTACTGGCACATTATGGGGGCCTATGGCTACTGGCACATTATGGGGGGGCTATGGGTACTGGCACATTATGGGGGACCTATGGCTACTGGCACATTATGGGGGACCTATGGCTACTGGCACATTATGGGGGGCCTATGGCTACTGGCAGATTATAGGGGGGCTATGGCTACTGGCAGATTATAGGGGGGCCTATGGCTACTGGCACATTATAGGGGGGGGGGCTAAGGCTACTTGCACATTATAGTGGGGGCGCTATGACTACTTGCACATTATATGGGGGGGCTATGGCTACTGGCACATTATGGGGGACCTATGGCTACTGGCACATTATGGGAGGCCTATGGCTACTGGCAGATTATAGGGGGGGCCTATGGCTACTGGCAGATTATAGGGGGACCTATGGCTACTGGCAGATTATAGGGGGGCCTATGGCTACTGGCACATTATGGGGGGGCTATGGGTACTGGCACATTATGGGGGACCTATGGCTACTGGCACATTATGGGGGCCTATGGCTACTGGCACATTATGGGGGGGCTATGGGTACTGGCACATTATGGGGGACCTATGGCTACTGGCACATTATGGGGGACCTATGGCTACTGGCACATTATGGGGGGCCTATGGCTACTGGCAGATTATAGGGGGGCTATGGCTACTGGCAGATTATAGGGGGGCCTATGGCTACTGGCACATTATAGGGGGGGCTATGGCTACTTGCACATTATATGGGGGGGGGCTATGGCTACTGGCACATTATAGGGGGGCCTATGGCTACTGGCAGATTATAGGGGGACTATGGGCTGATGGCAGATTATAGGGGGACTATGGGCTGATGGCAGATTATAGGGGGACTATGGGCTGATGGCAGATTATAGGGGGACTATGGGCTGATGGCAGATTATGGGGGCCCTATGGCTACTGGCACATTATGGGGGGCCTATGGCTACTGGCACATTATGGGGGGCCTATGGCTACTGGCACATTATGGGGGGCCTATGGCTACTGGCACATTATAGGGGGGCCCTATGTGGCTACTGGCACATTATAGGGGGGCCCTATGTGGCTACTGGCACATTAGTGGGGGGGCTATGGCTACTGGCACATTAGTGGGGGGGCTATGGCTACTGGCACATTAGTGGGGGGGCTATGGCTACTGGCACATTAGTGGGGGGGCTATGGCTACTGGCACATTAGTGGGGGGCTATGGCTACTGGCACATTAGTGGGGGGGCTATGGCTACTGGCACATTAGTGGGGGGGCTATGGCTACTGGCACATTATAGGGGGGCCTATGGCTACTGGCACATTATAGGGGGGCCCTCTCTGGGTACTGGCACATTATAATGGAGGGGGCCTATGGCTACTGGCACATTATAGGTGGGCTCTATCTGGCTACTGGCACATTATAGGGGGGCCCTATCTGGCTACTGGCACATTATAGGGGGGCCCTATATGGCTACTGGCACATTATAGGGGGCCCTATCTGGCTACTAGCACATTATAGGGGGCACTATGGGGACATTAGCTCAACTGGGGATATTACAAGGGGGTATTTTGTGCACTGTCTATTATAAGGAAAATTATTTCTACTGGGGGGGGGGGGGCATTATGGTGGGTTTTATTACTCCCCCATGGTATGACCCCCTAGTAGCAGCACCAGCCTCTCCCTGCTCTGCTATCCCTCTGCCCCTTCTCCAAATCCTTATTATGAAATCTTTCTCATTAGGATAAAACACAACATCAGCTCCGCCGAGCCCCCGACCAAAGTGTGGAAGTGGCGTCCGAGATCCCCAAGGGTCAAGTAACTGTAAGTTTTCAAATAAAATATGTTTATGTTATACACATATAGCCTACACTGTGCCACACAATATACAGTTTCTCCTGCAAAAGTCATCAAGTGTCATGGGGGGGACACAGAGCAGCGCCCAGCGGGGAGGAGAGAATACACGGATGCAACACTGTATCAGCCAGAAAATGACACTTTCGGCATTATACCAAAAATGCAATTTTCGGCTGATATGTTTCGGCGGCCGATATATCGGAGCATGCCTAGTTTATTTTGTTTTACTGTGTTGTAATTTACATGGCTGACGAAAGTGGCAAGGGGGGGGGGGGTCAGGAGGAGGCAGGGGAAATGGGAAAGCAGGAGGGGGGCTCAGTGGGCCTCTGGGTGTTACTTGCCCCCTGGGCCAAAAGTTGCCAGTCAGCCCCTGGTTGCAGGTTAATCATTTGGAATTTTTTGTTATTTAATTTCATTTTAAGCTATTTCCCTATCCACATTTGTTTGCAGAGCAGTTGCCATGCTCTTAAGCACATTTTACTGCATTTTACATCCCTCTAGCCTTTTCAAGGACTATTTTAGAGACATTTTAAATTTAAAAAGTGCCAATTTTAATGCCCTAAATTGAAAAAAATTCTTATTTTAAATTGTCGGGTGACATTTTACCATTTTTGGCGTATACAAACCCCTGCTGTGCCTGGGTGACAGGGGCTTAAATCTCTCAAAATCCTCTGTTGTATTGCTGGGTGACATAAACCCCCTTTTGCCGTGAATGAACCCCTGCTCTGCATTGCTGTAAGTGGCCTAAATCTCTCAAAATCCTCTGTTGAATTGCTGGGTGACAAGAACCCCCTTTTGCCGTGAATGAACCCCTGCTGTGCCTGGGTGACAGGGGCCTAAATCTCTCAAAATCCTCTGTTGTATTGCTGGGTGACACAAACCCCCTTTTGCCGTGAATGAACCCCTGCTCTGCATTGCTGACAGGGGCCTAAATCTCTCAAAATCCTCTGTTCTATTGCTGGGTGACATGAACCCCCTTTTGCCGTGAATTAACCCCTGCTCTGCATTGCTGACAGGGAACTAAATTTAGTGAAAACATCTGTTACTGATCGGAAGATGCGCAACTACAAGCGCACGCTGATGATGGCATTCCCACCTGACAGCGGGGGCACAGTGGAAGCAGAAGGCGAAGGCAGAGGAGGAGGAAGAGGTCGCCAACGCAGCTGGGGCACCACCAGCACCTGAGAAGGCAGGGTTAGCATGGCCAAAATGTGGAAAAGCTTTATCAGCCTTGGAGGTGCTGACCTGCCCTGCAACCAGTGTATAGTGTGAACGTGTGTTTAGTACGGCAGAGAGCATTATCACAGGCCGCAGCCAATGTGGACAAGCTTACATTTATTAAAATGAACCAGGCATGGATCCCACAGGACTTGTCCGTACCTTGTCCAGAATAGACATTTATACCAGCCTCAACCATCCATTCTTGTGCTCAAGTGCACTTATTCTTAGTTTTATTTTGTTATATGTTCCAGTATTTTGGGGGATACCCCAATTTAAAAATATTAAATAACACAAATCAGTGTTGGCTACCTATTCCTCCTTTACCGCCGCTACCACCTACACCGCCACGTCAACTTACACCACCACATACACCCATCCACCGCCTCCTCAACCTCCTACTCCGAGATCCAGATTGTTATTTTAAATTTTTGGGTATTTTAAGTTATTTTAAGTCATTTCTCTATCCAGGACAGTTGTCATGTTCTTAAGCACATTTTGATGCCTTTTGCAGCCCTCTAGCCCTTTCCAGGACTATTTTAGAGCCATTTTAGTGCCCAAATGTTCGGGTCCCCCTTGACTTAAATGGGGTTCGGGGTCAAGTTCGGGTCCCGAACCTGAACTTTTTTTTCAAGTTCGGCCGAACCTGCCAAGCCCGAACATCCAGGTGTCTGCTCAACTCTAATAATTATGCTTTGAATGTCTTTTTTCTTCCTCATCTGTGATGGCCAGGTAAGCTCTGCTCAAAGAATCTTCAATTAATAAGTCTTTCCCTGGACAGTAGCAAATGTCAATCATATTTCTGAAGTTGTAAAAGCATGTACTGCAGTCTCTTTGGGGCATTTAGCAGTAGTTTCTTTGTAATGCTCTCCAGAGGTTTGTGATCAGAGGGTACCATTACTTGTCTGCTATAACTGTACTGGTGGGACTTCACCATCCCAAATACTACAGCTAGTAGTTCCTTGGTGTTAGAGCTCTGCTTTCAAATGTGATTGGCTCTTTATCCTGCATTAGTGTGGCTCTAACCCGTTTCTAAGCGATAACATTAGACAACCACTACACCATCTGGATCAAAGTATTTTAGGTTTGCTATGTCTGCAAAAGCCATCTTCGCTAACTGGAAAGCAGTTTCTTGGGCATCTGTCAATTCCCAGAGCATATCTTTGTGAGTTAGTTGTCTCAGTGTCATTTCTAGTGTTGATCACGAATATTCGAATTTAGAATTTTTATCGCGAATATAGGTACTTTGAAAATTCGTGAATATTTCAAATATTGTGATATATATTCGTAATTTTGAATATTCTATATATTTTTATTTTTTATTGAATATTATATTTTTTTTTATCAGTACACATAATCCCTCCCTGCTTCTAGCTTGTGGGCCAATAAGAAAGCTGCAATATACTTGACTTTAGGAGTAGTGTTGTTTGTGAATTTTTGTAATGCGAATTTCGTAATTCGTAATGCAATTTTTTTTTCAACTTACAACTATTAGACAAAGTAGATTATAGCACTATATTAGCTAAATTGCTCTATATTTGTTTTTTTTCGAATATTTGCTATATTGCTATATATTCTTGTTTTAGAATATTACAAATATTTCAAAAAATGAAGTTATAGCAATATAGCGAATATTCGAAAAAAAAACAAATATAGAGCAATTTAGCTAATATAGTGCTATAATATTCTTTGTCTAAAAGTTTAAAAATTCACAATAAAAATTCGCATATTACACGATCATTACCTTGCCGATTTTTCGAGTAAAAAAATCGTAGAATATAACGAATATTCAAATTTGCAAATATTCTACAAAATATTTGCGAAATATCGCAAATTCGAATATGACCCCTGCCGCTCATCACTAGTCATTTCTGACAGACTATTGCAGAATTTAGAAAGATAATTTACCATGCCAAAAAAATCATTGTACTCCACATAGATCTGTAGAGTTGGGCATGTCTTGTATTCCTCTCACCTTTTCATTATCCACTTTCACATCATTTGAGGTTAGAAGATGTCCAATAGAAGAACCCTGCAATTTTCAGTTTTAATTTTTCCAAATTTAGCTTTTTACATTTCATTCGACATCTGTCCAAAAATTGTATCATCCCTCTGGTCATGGTCCTTTACTGCAGATTCCAGATCTTTATGTTCTCCCACAATTAGCATATCATCTGCAATTGTTTGTACTCCAGAAATTTCTTCCAGGGCTTGCATCAATTTCTGCTAGAACACCTCTGGAGTAGGACATAGGCTAGTTTCACACTAGCGGCAGGGGAGTCCTGCAGGCTGTTCCGGCAGGTGAAGCACATGGAGAAAGGCAGCACATGGAGAAAGGCAGCCGGACTAAAAGTACTGCATGTCATACTTTTTATCCAGCTGCCTCTCACCGTGCTGCCCCCAGAACTCTGCTACCGCCCCCATTATAGTCAATAGGGACTGAGCTGCAGTCTGGGGGCACACGTGAACTAGCGGCAGGATGGATCCGACAGGCTGTTCACCCGCCGGACTCCCCTGCCGCTAATGTGAAAATACCCTTAATCCCACGGGCATTCTCAGCCATTTATAGTGTCCGAATGGAGACGGGAATGCTGTCAATAAACTTGATTCTTCATCCAGTTCCCCATGCCATATCACATACAGAGAATATTTTCACCTTTAATATATCTGGTAGAATGTCTTCTATTGTAGGCATTGGATAATTTATTTTCAGAGATTTGTTCAATGGTTTTGGGTCAATGCAGATTCTTTAGTCTGGTGGTTTCTTTACTATAACTAAACTGCTTGTCACGAACCAGCCGGTGTGAACCCACTGTGCCACGTGTCCTACCTCATCTAAGGGCGTTGTCTAAGTAAACCCCTTTATTTTCACAATACACCTGATGGTGGAGATAGACTTTTCCGAGGGTAACACCAGGTCGTTACCTCTTGAGGAGGATTGGCACACGAGGCAGCTGGTCCAGGCGGACCAGGAGGTACCTGAGCAAGGTACCAGAGGTACAGGCGTTGTCAGCAAGCTGATTTGTAACCAGGAGCAACAGTGCAGGAACGAAGGATGAGGAAGAGGTGAAGTCAAACAGGCAATAGGTCAGAGCAGGTGGCACAGGTACAGGTCAGGCAATTCGGGTCGGAAACAGGAGAGTCAAGGTAAACAGGCAGGGAACAGGTAGCAGAGTCCAGGAATACAAGTACAAGTCAGGAACACAAGCAGATATCAGGAACCTTAGCAGGACACAAAGACCTTGACACTGAGGCATCTGGGAAGAGGGTTGAGCCACTAATATGTGCAGGAGGGTTAGGATTCGTCAGCGAGGTCACATAACCAAACCCATAAAGCACAGGAAGTGACGCGCCGGCCCTTAAGGAAGTGCTACAGCGAACAAGCAGCAAGCATGCCGTGGCCAGGGCTGAGAGGAAACTGTGGAGCGGATCCAAGAACAACAGTACCTATACAGACAGAGCCCAGGACTGCAGCTGTGAATGGGAAGCACTGGTAGAAGATCACCTCTAAACACAGCGCCCGGGACCGCGGCGGTAAGCAGGGAGACAGCGGCAGACCGCAGCCTCTGTTACGCTGCTTATCGAGTCTGTGCTTTCATGCAAAGGTGCAATCATGTCTCTGCTAATGCAAATCACAGTTACTCTTTAAGTGGTTGCATTAAAGCTACAGTTACTCTTCTTGTAGGCAACCTATTAGGCAGTACTGAGTGATCAATTTATAGTTTGTATTTGCCTTCAAATACCATGGTGATGGATCATGTGACTGACCATGTGATGAGCGCAGTGACATTACCACAGGTCCTTTTCCTCCTGCACAGCAAAGATGAAGATCATCTCCTAGCAACCATGCGTGAAAATCGCACCACATCCGCACTTGCTTGCGGATGCTTGCGATTTTCACGCAGCCCCATTCACTTCTATGGGGCCAACGTTGCGTGAAAAACTCACAAAATAGAGCATGCAGCGATTTTCACGCAACACACAAGTGATGCGTTAAAATCACCGCTCATGTGCACAGCCCCATAGAAATGAATGGGTCTGGATTTAGTGCGGGTGCAATGCGTTCACCTCTTCTTGTTACATGGGTTCCAAAATGTAAGTTTGCAAATCCCCATAGGCTTCAGAAAACTTTTGTTGTACAGTCGTGGCCAAAAGTTTTGAGAATGACACAAATATTAGTTTTCACAAAGTTTGCTGCTAAACTGCTTTTAGATCTTTGTTTCAGTTGTTTCTGTGATGTAGTGAAATATAATTACACGCACTTCATACGTTTCAAAGGCTTTTATCAACAATTACATGACATTTATGCAAAGAGTCAGTATTTGCAGTGTTGGCACTTCTTTTTCAGGACCTCTGCAATTCGACTGGGCATGCTCTCAATCAACTTCTGGGCCAATTCCTGACTGATAGCAACCCACTCTTTCATAATCACTTCTTGGAGTTTGTCAGAATTAATGGGTTTTTGTTTGTCCACCCACCTCTTGAGGATTCACCACAAGTTCTCAATGGGATTAAGATCTGGGGAGTTTCCAGGTCATGGACCCAAAATGTCAACGTTTTGGTATCCAAGCCACTTAGTTATCACTTTTGCCTTATGGCACGGTGCTCCATCGTGCTGGAAAATGCATTGTTCTTCACCAAACTGTTGTTGGATTGTTGGAAGAAGTTGCTGTTGGAGGGTGTTTTGGTACCATTCTTTATTCATGGCTGTGTTTTGGGGCAAAATTGTGAGTGAGCCCACTCCCTTGGATGAGAAGCAACCCCACACATGAATGGTCTCAGGATGCTTTACTGTTGGCATGACACAGGACTGCTCACCTTTTCTTCTCCGGACAAGCCTTTTTCCTGATGCCCCAAACAATCGGAAACAATCGGAGAATATGACTTTGCCCCAGTCCTCAGCAGTCCATTCACCATATTGTCTGCAGATGATCAATCTGTCCCTGATGTGCGTTTTTTTGTAGAGAAGTGGCTTCTTTGCTGCCCTTCTTGACACCAGGCCATCTTCCAAAAGTCTTCGCTCACTGTGCGTGCAGATGCACTCACACCTGCCTGCTGCCATTCCTGAGCAAGCTCTGCACTGGTGGCACTCCGATCCCGCAGCTGAATCCTCTTTAGGAGACGATCCTGGCGCTTGCTGGACTTTCTTGGACGCCCTGAAGCCTTCTTAACAAGAATTGAACCTCTTTCCTTGAAGTTCTTGATGATCCTATAAATTGTTGATTGAGGTGCAATCTTAGTAGCCACAATATCCTTTCCTGTGAAGCCATTTTTATGCAATGCAATGATGGCTGCACGCGTTTCTTTGTAGGTCACCATGGTAAACAATGGAAGAACAATGATTTCAAGCATCACCCTCCTTTTAACAGGTCAAGTCTGCCATTTTAACCCAATCAGCTTGACATAATGATCTCCAGCCTTGTGCTTGTCAACATTCTCACCTCAGTTAACAAGACGATTACTGAAATGATCTCAGCAGGTCCTTTAATGACAGCACTGAAATGCAGTGGAAAGGTTTTTTGGGGATTAAGTTAATTTTTATGGTAAAGAAGGACTATGCAATTCAACTGATCACTCTTCATAACATTCTGAAGTATATGCAAATTGCTATTATAAAAACTTAAGCAGCAACTTTTCCAATTTCCAATATTTATGTAATTCTCAAAACTTTTGGCCACGACTGTACATATATTTCAAGTATCTTGTCCATGGGGTTAATAGTGTCCTCTTTGGTAAGCAGAGTAACTGGAATAGCATTGTTTCTTGCTCCACAATCTAGATGAAATTTATTGGGCTGCTTATCCAACAAAATGGCTGCCTTATATAATTAATTACTGCCTGTTTGACTGTATTGCCATTATCTGTTACAGGATTCAACTGCAGCCATGGGATGTCCTCTGCACTATTACTGTCTGCATCCCGTGTCAGGGTGATCTTGTCTGTACTGTTTGTCTGGTTTCAGTCTGCACAATTCCTACAGGTTTCCCCATATACTGGACATTTCTCTTTGTTTCTCTCATGTCTTTTACCACAACATTTACTGTGCATGAGGCTTTACCTTGTGCAGATACTGCATGTACTGTGACATCACGGGTGCCCTCCATCATCCTCAGATTGTCTTTTGTCAGCTTAGGAGCCCTGCTGATTTGCATGTATTACTCTAGCGCAGTGATGGTGAAACCTTTAGAGACAAGTGCCCAAACTGCAACCCAAAACCCACTTATTTATCGCAAAGTGCCAACACAGCAATTTAATCTGAACACTACAGTCCAATATAGTATATCTTTCATGTACTTTATCATTTAGCTATAATAACTTGCCTACATTCAATGTGCTGCCTATGTTGTTCATAGTGCGCCCTGTGCTGATGAATGGCAGGAAAAGTCTAAGGCATATTGGTACACCATGGAATTTTTTCATAGTGCGGATGCCCACAGAGAGGGCTTTGAGTGCTGCCTCTGATGCCCGTGCTATAGGTTTGCCACCACTGCTCTAGCACTAGCTCTTACCCTCTCTGATGAGGGAGTCTCTGATGGCCACAAATCTTCAGTTCTGTCATATCTGTCCATATTCTTTTCAATCCCATTATTCCTTAAGAAGAACTTGTATCTCTCTACAGTCTCATTCTTTTTGGGGTCACAAGGCTTATCACATAACTACAATATGTCTGCCACACTGTCTATGCTGTCCAGGATTAAGGTCTGGGCTTTTTATCTGCCCTTCTCCCCAATTAAGTAACAAAAGCTTTACTTTTCTCATCGCTGGGATCCACTATGAACTCCAGGGTAAACTGATCCTTCTAGTGTCTCCAAGTCTGTGACAGATTGGAAGAGCGGACATCCAGTCTGTGAGGGGGTTGCAATGCACGCTCCATAGTGCAGTCATGACAGACACTCTGTTCTTACAATTGCCTTGAGTCTCTATATAGGATCAGACTCACACAATCTCTCGGTGCTTGCAGGTAGCAGACTTGTTATTCAGAGATTCTGTACCCAGCTGCCACCATGTTCTGTTATTTGGTTCTTCCACACACAGTCTTTGGTACCAGACACCTTTATTTTAGGGAGATATCCACCACCATTACACGTCTGTATGATCAACAAACCAACAAGTCCTATAAAAACAGATACAAAGCATCTACAAGTAGTGAGACCCCAAGAGGCCATAAGTAGCATCTAATATATCGCCAACTAAGTCTGCATCATGTGTCATGCAGTCTTCTAGTGATATGATGATTTAGCAGGTGTGACCACTTAGGCCAATGATTGGCCAAAGCGATCACTGGACCAAACCCTTTCCAGTCTCCTGGGGACTGGCATTAGCTGGGAATGGGACAATGTCATAGGAACAGCAGGACTGGATTTTTTTAAATTAACTACAGGTTAAAAGGAACCTGTCACCTCTACTATGCTACCCTCACTGAGCATTTCTAAATGTTCATTGTGTTACCCTAAACATATAAATTACACTTTTAATTTAATTTGCAGACAAATTCAATAAGTATTATGCATTTTTGTACTTCCCATCTTTTATGCAAATTAACATAAGAGTCATATCTTACTTGTGTGACCAGAGAAGAGTCATATTTTCAAGCTCTGACTCATCTCAGGTTAATTTGCATATGTATCAAATCGTTTTTTTTTTACACAATAAAAGCACCCAGAGCTATGGGGACTGGGTATTGCGGATGTGCTAGTGGCCATCTAGCAACCCATGTCCTCGGCTCTATACCCAAAATCCAGGTGACAGGTTCCCTTTAAGACCATTAGAATTCTTAACTCTTAGGCTGGACAACCTCTTTAAATATGGGAATATCATGGAGATAATGGATATGTTTGATAGACCACTTCATTAGTGTTGAGCGAGCATGCTCGGCCGAACTGCTCTTCGGCTCGAGCATCGCTATGCTCGGCACAGGGCGGCACTAGGCCGAGAACCGCATGTGCTCCTCCCCGCATGTTTCTTGGCTGCTATGCATTGGACATTGGAGCACAGGCAATATGTAGCCAATTGAGTGTTTTTTCTACTGTGGTGACAGGAGAGGAGAAGCAGGAGAAGCCGGAGGAGCAAGAGGGCAATGAGGAAGATGAAACAGAGGACTCAGAGACACAATTGCAGTATGCAGTGGAGATGGATGCAGGGAATCCCTCAGAGTCACTTGCACAAATGGCCTGCTTCATGCTCACTTGTTTGCGCAGCGACAGCAAAATTGTCACCATTCGGCAGAGGGACCACTTCTGGCTCTCCATCATGTTAGACCCTCGCTACCGTTCCAAATTGGGGCCTTTTTTAGACCTACTGAGAGGGAGGACAAACTGAGGTACTACAGAGACATCCTATGTAGTCAGTTGGCCTCTGCCTATCTGCATCATCGTCCATCCTCTCGCAGGTCTCCCCAGGGGGTCCCTTTGCGCTCACATTCAACTGCCATGGCTGCTGGGGATGGTTGCAGTGGCAGGAACAGTAGCAGCTCCATCAGCAGCAACCTGAGTCTAGAGTCCATGATGAGCAGCTTTCTTCACCCCCATAGTGAAGAAACTACTCACCAGCAGCAGCAGGTAAACCTGGAGCAGGACCTAAACCAGCAGGTGGTGGCATACTTGGACAGCACCCTGCCACCCCAAATTGAAGATCCTTGGAAAAGCTGTCCTGCCCAGCCAGTAGTTTGGCATCAGAGGGGGTGTTTAGTGCGGTGGGAGCCATAGTTACCCCAAGAAGAACTCTCCTGTCCACCCAACATGTGGAGACTTACTTTTGTCAAGATGAATCAAGCGTGGATCGACAAGGATTTCCACCCACCGATGCCTGATGCAGCAGATTAGATCATCCATCTCCACACCATGTGACCTTGCCACTCTGTGGTATAATGTTGCTGCCATCTCCACACTGTCACTTTGCCACTCTGTGGTATCATGCTGCTGCTGTTGCTGCCATCTCCATGCTATGTCACTGTGCCACTCTGTGGTATCGTGCTGTTGCTGCCATCTAAACACTGTCACCATGCCACTATGTGACCTCCTCATGCTGTCATCTCCACACTATGTCACCTTGCCACTCATTTTTATCATGCTGCTGCTGCTTAAAACGCCTTAGACTGATCAGCCGCCCACTAGTGATGAGCGGCAGGGGTCATATTCGAATTCGCGATATTTCGCAAATATTTTGTAGAATATTCGTTGAATATTCGCAAATTCGAATATTCGTTATATTCTACGATTTTTTTTACTCGAAAAATCGGCAAGGTAATGATTGTGTAATATGTGAATTTTCGTAATTCGAATTTTTTATAGCAAATTTTTCAGACAAAGAAGAATATAGCACTATATTAGCTAAATTGCTCTATATTAGATATTTTTTTTCGAATATTCGCTATATTGCTATAACTTTGTTTTTTCGAATATTCGTAATATTCTAAAACAAGAATATATAGCAATATAGCGAATATTCGAAAAAAACGAATAAAGAGCAAAATTCGCAAACACTACTACTCCTAAAGTCAAGTATATTGCAGCCTTCTTATTGGCCCAGAGGGATCATGTGTACTGATAAAAAAAAAGGGAAAAATAAATTTTGAATATTCGAAATTACGAATATATATAACTATATTCGAAATATTAGCGAATTTTCAAAGTACCTATATTTCGTGATAAAAATTCGAAATTCGAATATTTGTGATCAACACTACCGCCCACAATCTAATTTAGGTTTTGGAACCGACAAACCCAACTTGCTTTTGAGGGCTGCATTAATCTGCAGGTTACCGTTGTACAGCTCTAGAGATAACTTCCCATCTGCATATTTCTCAACAATCTGTGCCCTTAGTCTTTTATCCAGACTCTGTCATTGTGGCACTCTGTGGCCTCCATATGCTTTCGCCAACTCCAGACTTTTTTATTGTGCCACTCTGTGCCCTCCTCATGCTGCCGCCACGTCCAGAATCTGTCATTGAGCCACTTTGTAGCCTTCTGATGCTGTCACCAACTCCAGACTCTGGCATTGTGCCACTCTGTGGCCTTCTCATACTGCTGCGAACTTCACACTGTGTCATTGTGCCACTCTGTGGCCTCATCATGCTGCCGCCACCTCCAGACTGTCATTTTACAACTCTGTAGCTTTCTTGACACTAACATGGACCTGTTAGACTGAGTTAATACTTGAGTTATTTGCTCAGTTTTGGCCCTGTGACTTTCCAAATAAGTGAAGTGTGCAGTGATTTTAACACAGCACACTTCCTATGCGTGTTACTGCAAGGCACAGTGTTCTACATCCATATAAAGACTCTCTGCAGCCCGGAAATGGGCATTTTTTTTAACACGATTCGCTGCAAATAAATTCGTATCAAAGCAAATTTTTTCCGAAAATTTGTCGAACCAGCCGAATCGAATTTTTTTGAAATTCACTTATCTCTACCGGCAGGGAGAGCGCCTAGCCGGCAAAGAGGCGGGGCTCACAAGGGGGGGTGAAGGCAGGGCGTACTGAGGGGGGGCACAGATGGGGGGCATGGAGGATACACTACCTGATTTCAGGCTCCCATCTGATAAGTGCAGATCAGAGCCTGGAACAGGCACTTTTACACTGCCGCGATCCGATTGGCTAGTCTGTACAGACTAACCAATCGAACTGATCGTCTGCAAGGAACCACTCTGGTCCCTTGCCAGCACTACTGCACTCTGCACTGTCCATGACAACAGCAGGGCTGATGTAGAAGCTTTTAATCCAAGCATTTTGCCACGACATTTAGACATGTGCTATCTGCATGGGGTATTTGAAAATATCACGTATTTAGCCGTATAGCAGTCGGGAAGGGGTTAAAAATGTATTTGGGATGTGGAAACGTCACACAGATATCCCACAGATAATGTCAATGCTCTCACCAGCGGCTAATGAAAAATTACAGGGAATGTCACAGGTATTTGGGATGAGGAAACGTTATACAGGAGAGGTACCACCGGTAATGTCTCTGTCCGCAGCGTCTACGCAAAAAAGTACACTATGTCACAGATACATTTTTGAAGCGCACATGTTACACTTTAGATGTCCCCTTGGTAATGTCACTGTTAGAAGCGGACTCCGTCTATTGACAAAGTACACTGTATGTCACAGATTTTTGAAGCGCATACGTTACACTGCAGATCTGGTGCTGGTACTGTCACTGTCCGCAGCAGACCACATCTACGGAAAAAGTACACTGTATGTCAAAGATAAAATAAAAAAATGTTAGCGCGCACGTTACACTGCAGATGTGGCAGTGGTCAGGGACGTAGCTAAAGGCTCATGGGCCTGGTGCAAGAGTTCAGCTTGGGGCCCCCCTTCTCTCAGTGCTTTGTGGCCAGGGGCAGGGTAGCATGAACTTGGTGCTGCCTGAGGCAAAAATTGAAACGCCCCCCCTCCCCCAATTCTTGATCTAACCCCTTCCCTCCAGCTAGAGGTGTAACTTGACCAGCATGCACTTTCTAAAATACCAGTGTCTTCTTATGTGGTAACAAGGTCTTTGGGCCCCCTGAGGCTCCTGGGCCTGGTAGCGACTGCTACCTCTGCATCCCCTATAGCTACGCCCCTGGCACTGGTCATGTCACTGTCAGAAGCGGACACCGTCTATGGAAAAACTACACTGGATGTCAGATATTTTTTGGATGCGCACACGCTACACTGGAGATGTGGCGCATCTAATGTCGCTGTCTGCTAGTGGCCTAACTATTGCACGCTAGATATTGCTGCCACACACAATAGTCTTTTGAAGGACTTTTGGGTCTGTAAAATTTTAGCTATTTAGATCAGTGTGCGCAGAAAAAACTGAAAAAAATTGCTGCTTCCACACACAAATATTGTCCTTAAAAGGACTTTAGGGCCTCTGAAAAGTGTTTCTAATAAAATAATTCCTATTTCACTCCCTACACTGTGTGTCCCTTTCTCAGGACAGCTCTCCCTGACTAAGAATGAGTCGAACATGCGTCATCGGGTGCTATATAGCACCCGATGACGCATTCCGGCCAGCCAATCACTGTAATGCCAACATGGCTACTGCATTACAGTGAGGGCAGTACTTACCTGCATGTTTATTGGCTGCATAGCAGCCAAGAAACGTGCGGGGCGGAGTCTCGAGCATAATACGGTATTTGGCCGATTACCGCCATGGGCCGAGCATGCTCGATCATCACTAGTAACAAGTTAAGAATATTGGGGTTTTCAATTCCTACGCTGGACAACCTCTTTAAATATGGTTATCATCATGGAGATAATGGATACATATTTTGCAGACA
Source organism: Bufo gargarizans (assembly GCF_014858855.1). Classification (NCBI taxonomy): domain Eukaryota; kingdom Metazoa; phylum Chordata; class Amphibia; order Anura; family Bufonidae; genus Bufo; species Bufo gargarizans. The sequence continues at coordinate 279,002,080 of NC_058083.1, read as the reverse complement.
TATATTTTGTATAATCAGTGTTTTTGCTTGCTTATTTTCTTATTTTTAAAAAGATATAGATAGTATCTATCTACCCATTATACATCCATCCATTATCTATCTATCTATCTATCTATCTATCTATCTATCTGTCACCAATATATTTTGTAGCATTTTCTATTTTATGGTTGTGTCTTAAATCCAATTTAATCAAATCTTAAATGACTTGAATTGTCAGTGGCAGAACTTCAATGTCACTTAAATACAGAGATTACAAATTCTCAAAAGCAAATTTGCACACCAGGTCAAATGTGGTTCATCTTCATCTGACAGTACAATGGGCAATGAGTATTTGTCAGTGAATAAATAATTCATTACACACAACTACTTGCTATGTAAATTATAGTCTATGCATATTAAATCATTTAGCACCGAAATGGACAGCTGGGACCTCAGGAATATCTCAACGGACAAGTTCGATTTTCAATGAGTTTACTTTCGTGATACTATAACCCTGTAAATTGGTTCAATCAAAAATGATAAAAAAAAATAATTGTATGACCATGCACCTATTAGTTATAAATAATTTTGTCCTGTAGAATCTGCATTGGTGATTATTTAATACAAGTTGTGTAATAGCTTATACAATATTATCATCATTTGTTAGTTCACAATTATCAATGAGAAATTTTAATAAATCAATAGATACTTATCTGAAAAATAAATTCGAAAACAGCTTCATACACATTTGTTCGAGTATGTTTAAAAGTTATCACAAAAAGACAACAAAACAAATGACTCCAAAACTGAAACTCATGTCATGCAAACAATTACATATTTATTTATTTATTTTTGTTGAAATTTAGGTATTTGAAGGTTGAGTGAATCAAAGAATACGAAGTGGACTTCAATCCGAATTTCAGGGAAAATTCAATATTCAGGGAAAAAGGCCACTGGGACCAAAAATGTGCAAAAAAGCCAAATAATAATAAATGAATAACCAAAGAATGCATATGTACATCGTTGGTCGCTCAGTAATGTATGGAATGGGCTTAAGAGATGAGTCTATCCCATACATGGTGGGTGCCAGCTATTTTGCAGAGCTCATAAACAATAGCAGTGGCTGGGATTGGAAATAGCTCCTATCCTGACAGTTTACCAACTCAGGTGCACCCCCTCTTTTCCCCGATTATTACTCAGTGATATAATCACGTCGTGCCAATCATTTGCAATGGTGGTCTTCTGAAGGCTCCTAAGCCAGCAACAATACACCACCCATTATACTCTGGTAACGGTGTAATAGGTCGATAAACTTGCTATTCACAGCAATATAAAAGTATTGCTTTAATCAAATGATTGCAGGTTCAAGTCTCCTGGTTCCCCCTTTAACCCCTATACAGGGATCTGTCCTTCATTGCAGGGTAGACATAAGGCTGTTACCTCTTGAAAAAGTCACGGTGAGGTTGGCTACTGACCCACATGAGCTAGAAAGACCAGTGCAAAGCACCAGGTGATTGGCAATACACGTAGTCTGTAAACAGGCAGAGGTCAGGGCAGGCAGTGTGTGTAAATTTGTGAAATAGTGCATAGGTCAGGGTAGGCGGCATATGTTCAGTACAGTAAATAGACATAGGTCAAGTCAGGTAGCAAAGAGTCATAATCCAGGAAACAGGCAGAAGTAAGTATAGATCTTTTGCAAGGCCTAGCAAGCAAGTGAAACCAAAAAAAGAATCTAAAATATTTCTCAAGCAAGGCATAGAACCAACAGCCCAGCATATCATAGAGGGCCTAGGCACTAATTAGTCCAACAGCTGAACAAATGGCAAAAGGGGCATTAAACCTTGCTGTGCTGCAAGGAGAGGTTCAATGAATCAACACTAATACACTCACAGAAAGAGAGCTAGCAGCATGGGACACAGGATTATGTTGGCCAGCCCCAGGCAGAAGCTGGTTGAGTGATGCGGCACCGATGCGCTCCCTGCATATTGCAGCAGGAATTTCTAAAATATTTTAATTTGCTTCTAATAATTAGAATATTAGATCTAAATTCTCAGAAATGAAATTGTTATTTTTTTTTCTATATGCTTTAAAAAATTGATTTAATAGTAGGAATGAGCAAACCCGAACTGTATAGTTTGGTATAGTACCGAATTTTGGGGTGTTCGTGACAGGGACCCGAACCCAAACATTTTCGTCTGGACTCCATATCGTCTGTATTGATGTTAATACCTAAAAATTTTAAAGATGTAGTAGGACAAAATGTTTTTTCCATACCTAGCGGGATATTAAAATAATCAGCAATACCAAAGAACTTGTAAAAAGAGATTCCCAACAGTATTCTCCATACTGTCTGCTGTCTGTTAAATGATATATTTTTTTCTCGGTTGAAATACAATTCCCAACTTAGCAATTCCCTAAATCAGTGGTTTCTGCTGTATCAGGCCAAGTTTAAATCTATCCATAAAAGGGTATATTACATTGAAGGTGCGGATAGGGTCATCCTCAATAACTTCACGCGCTACCGTGCATTTCCATGTCTAATTCTGTCAGTAAACGTATACCTGTCATCCAGGGCCTAAATACTAGGCCTTCAATTTATATTCAGCTAAATCTGTGGTTACTGCTGTGCCTGTATTGAATTCAATACATTAGGCCAAATTATTTTTTTCTTATTGTGGTGAACGGTAACAATGAGGAAAACATCTAGTAAGGGACGCGGACGCGGACATGGTCGTGGTGGTGTTAGTGGACCCTCTGGTGCTGGCAGAGGACGTGGCCGTTCTGCCACAGTCACACATCCTAGTGTACCAACTACCTCAGGTCCCAGTAGACGCCAGAATTTACAGCGATATTTGGTGGGGCCCAATGCCGTTCTAAGGATGGTAAGGCCTGAGCAGGTACAGGCATTAGTCAATTGGGTGGCCGACAGTGGATTAAGGCACGTTCACATTATCTCCCACGCAGTCTACTGCAGAAAGCGCACAGATGGCGCCTGAAAACCAAGCCCATCAGTCTGTCACATCACCCCCATGCATTTCAGGGAAACTGTCTGAGCCTCAACTTATGCAGCAGTCTCTTATGCTGTTTGAAGACTCTTCTGGCAGGGTTTGCCATGGGCATACACCTAGCCCTTCCCCAGCGGTGGAAGACATAGAATGCACAGACACACAACTACTTATGTGTCGGGATTTGAACCCGTGACCAGCCACATCCCAGGCAGTAGCCCTGTTTACTAGGCTATCATCCTCTCTGGACATTCCTCCCTGAAACCTATTAGTTAACCTCAGTCTTGCCAAGCCTTGCTCATCACCCTTGATTCCCCACACCTGGTACTTCCCTATATAAGTCCAGCCCCTTGCACTCTAGCTTGCTGATTATTGAGCTCCTGAGCCTTGATCAAGCTTCTCCTCATCTGTTGCTCTTGCTACTGCTGGAAGTCCACTGCTGACCAGGAATTGCCTACCGACTACTCTTCTGCCTTATCCCTACCTACTGAACTGCTACCACTGTTGCCATCCGGATTGTCTGACCACGCTTACTGCCGCCTGCCCTAACCCACCGCCTGCCTACCGACTACTCTTCTGCCTTATCCCTACTTACTGAACTGCTACCACCGTTGCCATCCGGATTGTCTGACCACGCTTACTACCTGCCTGCGGTCCTTGCCACTGGGCTCCACTCCTACCTCCAGCCAGCGGTCCTCTGACACAGGTGAGCCTGTAGGACTGTTACAGAATAATCAGCCGCACTATGGAGTCCGCAATGGCCACTCTGCGTAAGCAGGTCTCTGAACTTCAAGAATTTGGTACTACATATCAGGAGAAATTTGCCCAGCTCCAAGTCGTAGTCCAAAGCCAACAGAGCGAGATTATTGAACTACAGAGGCAACTCCTGGACGTCCGCGGCACGGCTGCAGACACCTGCATGCCACTCCCACCAAGATTCGGCGGTGATAGACGTCAGTATCGGGGGTTTCTAAACCAATGCCGCATCTATTTTCAGATGTACCCGGCCCCCTTCACCACCGAGAAGAAGAAGGTGCTATTCATGGTCAATCTCCTGACGGATGAAGCATTAGCATGGGCATCACCATACGTGGAGACTAACAGTCAGCTCCTGAACAACTTAAACAACTTCATCACCGCAATGAGCCAAGTCTTCGACGACCCCAACCGCTGTGCGACAGCCGAGGCGCGACTACATAGTCTGCGGCAAGGGAGACGCTCCGTCGCCGAATACACCGCTGAGTTTCGCCGTTGGGTCACGGACACCACCTGGAACCCAGCGGCACAGAGGAGCCAATTCCGGCGAGGCCTGTCCGAATTAATGAAGGACGAACTCGCCAGAGTTGAGGCCCCGGACGATCTGGATGACTTCATTCAGTTATGCATCCGGATAGATCAAAGACTCTCTGAGAGGAAGAAAGAAAGACTCTGGTCCTTGGACCACAGACCCACTTATTCCTTCTCTTCCACCGCCCAGCGCGACCCCCGGTCAGCAACTGAACCTATGCAGGTCGACGCTCTACGTAGGTCTCTATCCACAGCTGAGAAGGAGAGACGGCTGGCCGAAAACCTCTGCCTCTACTGTGGGGAGCCGGGTCATTTTGCCATCAAATGTCCTCATAAGATCCGAAAGACTATTGCCGTCACGGAACTAAAGGAGCAACCACAGACTCCAACCCCACCAGCAGCCCCTGAAAATAACAACACGGCGGCTCATGGATCCCACTTCATCGTCCCCATCCTCATCGAGATTGAGGGGCGACAACTCCCCTGTTCAGCGATGTTAGACTCCGGGGCGGGAGGCAACTTCATGGACCTAACCTTCGCCCGCGAAAAGAATATTCCACTGACAATCAAGGCAGCCCCCGTTGACCTGGAAACCGTCGACGGATCCCCACTCTCCTCGGGGCCGGCCACTCACGAGACCACCGAACTACAACTCCTCATAGAACCAGATCACCGTGAAAAGATCCACTTCTCTCTGATCGCCTCCCCGAAGTTCCCAGTGATCTTGGGCATCCCATGGTTGGCCACCCACAACCCCTCGGTGGACTGGGAAACCCGCTGCATACGATTCCCGTCCGAGTTCTGCACGCTAAATTGCTCCCACAAACCCGTCCTTCCACCCGAAGACACCACCATCTCAAAACTATCTGTCAAGGATCTGCTACCCCCTCAATACAGCGAGTTTCAGGATGTCTGCGACAAGAAAAACGCAGACAAGCTGCCACCACACCGACCCTACGACTGCCCTATAGAACTGTTGCCCGGGGCCGAAATACCCTTTGGCAGTATCTACTCCCTCTCAGAGCCTGAACTCAAGGCTCTGAAAGAGTACCTGGACGAGGACCTGAGGAAGGGGTTCATCCGGCCCTCCACCTCTCCCGCGGGAGCCCCCTTTTTCTTCGTAGAGAAAAAAGACTCCTCCCTGCGTCCCTGCATAGACTACAGAAAGCTTAATGACATAACCGTAAAAAACCGGTACCCGCTCCCACTGATTTCCGAACTCCTTGAGAGACTCCGGGAAGCGAAGATCTTCACCAAACTCGACCTTCGAGGGGCCTACAACCTCGTCCGAATCCGCCCTGGGGACGAATGGAAGACCGCCTTCCGGACACGTTATGGTCATTTCGAGTACCTGGTCATGCCTTTCGGACTCTGCAATGCTCCCGCCACCTTCCAGCACTTCATTAACGACGTCCTCAGGGACATGCTGGATCTGTTTGTAGTCGTTTACCTGGACAACATCTTGATCTTCTCTGAAGACCTCGAGCAGCACCGCGAACACGTCCGCAGGGTACTGCAGAGGCTCAGACAGAACTCTCTCTATATCAAGCTAGAGAAATGCGAGTTTGAGCGAACCACCACTCAGTTCCTCGGATACATCATCTCCCCAGAGGGCCTAAGTATGGACCCGGGGAAGGTCCAAGCTGTGATGAACTGGCCCGTTCCGAAAAACGAGAAGGAGATACAAAGATTCATTGGCTTCGCCAACTTCTATCGGAAGTTTATCCGGAACTTCTCCAAGGTCATAGCACCAATCACCCAACTCACCAAGAAGGCAGTCCCCTTCTCCTGGACACCCGAGGCCCAGGAGGCCTTCACCAAGTTGAAACTCCTCTTCACTTCTGCCCCAATCCTAATCCACCCAAACCCCGAGCTCCCATTTACAGTCGAAGTGGATGCATCAGACTCTGCGGTGGGGTTCAGTTTTGTCACAACGGACAGGGGAGAGGATGCTATTACACCCATGCGCATATTTCTCCCGCCAGATGTCCCCCTCTGAGAAGAACTATGACATCGGGAACAAAGAACTACTGGTGATCAAGGATGCCTTCTCCGAGTGGAGACACCTGCTGGAGGGAGCCACCAACCCCATAATCGTACTAACTGACCACAAGAACCTCAAGTTCATCCGCAGCGCTAAGAGACTTTCAGCCAGACAGGCCAGATGGAGCCTATTCTTTTCCCGCTTCAATTAATCTCATCACCTATCGCCCTGGATCAAAAAACGGCAAGGCTGACGCCCTCTCCAGAATGTTTTCCGAGCCCTCACAGAGTAACAAGGGCCAAAATAACATCTTGCCCGAGAGAAGGGTCGTAGGGGCCACCTACTCTAAAGAACTCCTGGGCACAATCAAAGAAGGATATGAAAATGACCCCTTCCTCTCCCACCCCACAGGCAATGTCAGCCTTACGTTTAAGAACGGTCATTGGTTTCATCAGGACCTACAACTATATGTACCAGAAATCGCACGGCTCGAAGTGCTCAAACTCAACCATGACTCCAAGGTGGCCGGCCATTTTGGCACAAGAAAGACCCAGGAGCTTCTCTCCCGCTCCTTCTGGTGGCCAACATACAGGGAGGACATCAAGAGGTACATCTCCTCGTGCACGGTCTGTGCCCGCAATAAGACTCCTCGTTCCTCTCCCGTGGGTCTGTTACAACCTCTCCGATTCCCTCCCGCCCCTGGGGCTCGATCTCCATGGACTTTGTGGTAGACCTTCCTCCTTCAAAAGGGATGAACACCATCCTGGTCGTGGTCGACCGTCTCACCAAGATGGCCCATTTCATCCCCTACAAAGGCCTACCCACAGCCAAACAGACGGCCGATCTTATTCTCAGAGAGGTCTTCAGGCTGCATGGGATCCCGGACGACGTGGTCTCCGACCGAGGTGTACAATTTGCCTCAAAGTTCTGGAAGAACTTCTGCCTGGCGCTCGGGGTTAAAGTGAACCTGTCCTCTGCTTTCCACCCTCAGTCAAACGGGCAGACGGAGAGAACTAATCAGACCCTAGAGCAATACCTACGCTGTTTCAGCTCCCACCTGCAGGATGACTGGCTCGATCATCTCCCCACGGCCGAGTTCGCCTACAACAATGCTGAGCACAGCTCAACCAAGCACAGCCCCTTCTTTGCTAACACAGGCTCACACCCGGTGTTCATTCCCCACCTACCCGTTGCCTCCACCCTCCCAGCAGTGGCCGAACGCCTAACAACCCTACAGGAGGCACAAGAGAACATTATAGACAACCTCCAGCTTGCCCAGAGGCGCTTTAAACAAGGAGCAGACAGACGTCGCAAACCCACCCCGGGCTTCCATGTGGGAGACAAGGTATGGCTGTCCACCAGGAACCTCAGATTGAAGGTCCCCTCCAAAAAATGTGCCCAAAGATACATGGGTCCGTTCCGGATCACCGCACAAATCAACGAGGTCACGTTCCGGCTCGACCTTCCGGACTCCATTAGGGTGCACCCTGTCTTCCATTGCTCTCTCCTCAAGCTATACGTGGAGAACACTTTCAGAGGCCGCCACTCGCCCCCACCACCACCCGTGAGGGTACAGGGTGAAGAAGAATACGTTGTCGCAAAGATCCTCGACTCCAGGATCCACCGGGGAAGACTACAATACCTAATTGGGTGGGAGGGTTACCCTCCCGAGGATAACTCCTGGGAGCCAGAAGAGAATGTCCACGCCCCCAGACTGGTAAAAGAGTTCCACCAACGGCACCCCGGTAAGCCTGCCCCTGCGGTGCCCGGAGGTCACCTTGGAAGGGGGGGAGTACTGTCGGGATTCGAACCCGTGACCAGCCACATCCCAGGCAGTAGCCTTGCTTACTAGGTTACCATCCTCTCTGGACATTCCTCCCTGAAACCTATTAGTTAACCTCAGTCTTGCCAAGCCTTGCTCATCACCCTTGATTCCCCACACCTGGTACTTCCCTATATAAGTCCAGCCCCTTGCACTCTAGCTTGCTGATTATTGAGCTCCTGAGCCTTGATCAAGCTTCTCCTCATCTGTTGCTCTTGCTACTGCTGGAAGTCCACTGCTGACCAGGAATTGCCTACCGACTACTCTTCTGCCTTATCCCTACCTACTGAACTGCTACCACTGTTGCCATCCGGATTGTCTGACCACGCTAACTGCCGCCTGCCCTGACCCACCACCTGCCTACCGACTACTCTTCTGCCTTATCCCTACCTACTGAACTGCTACCACCGTTGCCATCCGGATTGTCTGACCACGCTTACTACCTGCCTGCGGTCCTTGCCACTGGGCTCCACTCCTACCTCCAGCCAGCGGTCCTCTGACACAGGTGAGCCTGTAGGACTGTTACATTATGTTTCCTGATGATGAGGACATGGGAATACCACCTCAGCACGTCTCTGATGATGAAACACAGGTGCCAACTGCTGCGTCTTTCTGCAGTGTGCAGCCTGAACAGGAGGTCAGGGAGGAAGACTGGGTGGAAGATGATGCAGGGGACGATGAGGCCCTAGACCCCACATGGAATGAAGGTCATGCCACTGATTTTCAGAGTTCGGAGGAAGAGGCAGTGGTGAGACCGAGCCAACAGCGTAGCAAAAGAGGGAGCAGTGGGCAAAAGCAGAACACCCGCCGCCAAGAGAGTCCACCTGCTACTGGCCACCGCCATCTAGGACCGAGCACCCCAAAGGCAGCTTCAAGGAGTTCCCTGGCGTGGCAGTTCTTCAAGCAATGTGCTGACGACAAGACCCGAGTAGTTTGCATGCTGTGCCATCAGAGCCTGAAGCGAGGCATTAACGTTATGAACTTTAGCACAACCTTCATGACCAGGCATCTGTATGCAAAGCATGAACTGCAGTGGAGTAAACACCTTAAAAACAAGGAACTAACTCAGGCTTCCCCTGCCACCTCTTCGGCTGCTGCCTCGGTCTCTTCCTCCGCCCCAGGAGGAACGTTGGCATCTGCCGCCCAGCAAACAGAGGATGTACCACCAACACCACCACCTCTGTCACCAAGCATCTCCACCATGTCACACGGCAGCGTTCAGCTCTCAATCTCACAAACATTTGAGAGAAAGCGTAAATTTCCACCTAGTCACCCTCGATCCCTGGCCCTGAATGCCAGCATTTATAAACTATTGGCCTATGAAATGCCGTCAATCAGGCTGGTGGACACAGACAGCTTCAAACAGCTCATGTCGCTTGCTGTCCCACAGTATGTTGTTCCCAGCCGCCACTACTTCTCCAAGAGAGCCGTGCCTTCCCTGCACAACCAAGTATCCGATAAAATCAAGTGTGCACTGTGCAACGCCATCTGTGGCAAGGTCCACCTAACCACAGATACGTGGACCAGTAAGCATGGCCAGGGACGCTATATCTCCCTAACTGCACACTGAGTAAATGTATTGGCAGCTGGGCCCCAGGTGGAGAGCTGTTTGGCGCACGTCCTTCTGCCGCCAAGGCTCGCAGGGCAACATTCTTTGCCTCCTGTACCCTCCTCCTCCTGCTTGGCTTCCTCCTCCTCTTCTTCCACCTGCTCAACCAGTCAGCCACACACCTTCACCACCAACTTCAGCACAGCCCGGGGTAAACGTCAGCAGGCCATTCTTAAACTCATATGTTTGGGGGACAGGCCCCACACCACGCAGGAGTTGTGGCGGGGTATTGAACAACAGACCGATGAGTGGTTGCTGCCAGTGAGCCTCAAGCCCGGCCAGGTGGTGTGCGATAATGGGAGAAATCTCGTTGCAGCTCTGGGACTAGCCGGTTTGACGCACATCCCTTGCCTGGCGCATGTGCTGAATTTGGTGGTGCAGAAGTTCATTCACAACTACCCCGACATGTCAGAGCTGCTGCATAAAGTGTGGGCTGTCTGTTCGCGCTTCCGGCGTTCACATCCTGCCGCTGCTCGCCTGTCTGCGCTACAGCGTAACTTCGGCCTTTCCGCTCACCGCTCATATGCGGCGTGCCCACCAGGTGGAACTCCACCTTGCACATGCTGGAGAGACTGTGCGAGCCGCAGCAGGCCATAGTGGAGTTTCAGCTGCAGCACGCACGGGTCAGTCGCACTGCGGAACAGCACCACTTCACCACCAATGACTGGGCCTCCATGCGAGACCTGTGTGCCCTGTTGCTCTGCTTCGAGTACTCTACCAACATGGCCAGTGGCGATGACGCCGTTATCAGCGTTACAATACCACTTTTATGTCTCCTTGAGAAAACACTTAGGGCGATGATGGAAGAGGAGGTGGCCCAGGAGGAGGAGAAGGAGGAAAAGAGGTCATTTTTAGCACTTTCAGGCCAGTCTCTTAGAAGTGACTCAGAGGGAGGTTTTTTGCAACAGCAGAGGCCAGGTACAAATGTGGCCAGACAGGGCCCACTACTGGAGGACGAGGAGGATGAGGTGAAGGAGGATGAGGATGAAGCATGTTCACAGCGGGGTGGCACCCAACACAGCTTGGGCCCATCACTGGTGCGTGGCTGGGGGGAAACGCAGGACGATGATGATACGCCTCCCACAGAGGACAGCTTGTCCTTACCTCTGGGAAGCCTGGTACACATGAGCGACTACATGCTGCAGTGCCTGCGCAACGACAGCAGAGTTGCCCACATTTTAACGTGTGTGGACTACTGGGTTGCCACCCTGCTGGATCCCCGGTACAAAGACAATGTGCCCACCTTACTTCCTGCACTGGAGCGTGATAGGAAGATGCGCGAGTACAAGCGCACATTGGTAGACGCGCTACTGAGAGCATTCCTAAATGTCACAGGGGAACAAGTGGAAGCCCAAGGCGAAGGCAGAGGAGGAGCAAGAGGTCGCCAACGCAGCTGTGTCACAGCCAGCTCCTCTGAGGGAAGGGTTAGCATGGCAGAGATGTGGAAAAGTGTTGTCAACACGCCACAGCTAACTGCACCACCACCTGATACGGAACGTGTTAGCAGGAGGCAACATTTCACTAACATGGTGGAACAGTACGTGTGCACACCCCTCAACGTACTGACTGATTGTTCGGTCCCATTCAACTTCTGGGTCTCCAAAAAGTTCGGGTTCCCATTGACTTCAATGGGGTTTGGGTTCGGGGCGAAGTTCGGGTCGAGTTCGGATCCCGAACCCGACTATTTCCAGGAAGTTCGGACGAACTTCTCGAACCCGAACATCCAGGTGTTCGCTCAACTCTAGTTAATAGCTTACATTTAAATTTATTCTGAAGTGGTGATATTGCCCCCACAAAGCCCTGATCATCAAACCTGTCTTGGTTTACATGAAGAGACAGAAGAATCTGTGGTTGGTTCTCCAAGATGTTTGTCGCTGCTGCAAAGCTCCTTCAAAAACTGTGTGCAGGTGTGTCTAGATTAGAGATGGCCTTGCAGTTTGCCCGGCAGTTGTTTTGCGGCGAACTTTGCTCATTCACGGTTCGAAGAACATGCAAACATATAGCGATGCCCGCCATATTCTTTTTCATTGTGCCGAATTTTGACCTATGACACATCCATCTGGTGGGACAGGACAGCCAATTGAGACGTTTCAGCACATGGACACAACGCCTACCCTATAAATAAACCCGATCTGGCAGCCATTTTACATTCTGTTTTTTGCCAATGTAGGGAGAGGTTCCTGTGTGGAGCAGGGACAGACTGTTGGGGACACCAAACGCTAATAGGGCCACAAACGTCCTTTTAGAGATTGGTATAGGTGTGCTTTTGATAGGTGTGATATACTTATAATATACTTTCTAACATAGAAAGTACATATATTATAGTGCATTTGTATTGTGCAGCAGTTGTGTGCGGTACTGCTGCGATACTGCAGCTAGATAGAGGGACAAATGCTATTGGAATATACCTGTTGCCCAAAAAAAAAAAATTATTAAAGGGTGCAATATACCTGCTTCCACAAAATACTGATTAAGGGGTTTAATATACATGCTTCCACAAAATACTGATCGAGGGGCGTGATATACCAGCTTCCACAAAATATTGATTAAGGGGTTTGATATACCAGCTTCCAGCAAATATTAATTAACCTCTTCAGGACACAGGGCATACAGGTACGCCCTTATGTCCTGGTACTTAAGGACACAGGGTGTATCTGTATCACTGCCGCGCAGCGGGGGGTGATCGGAAGCCGGCGCTTGCTCAAATCATCGAGCAGGCATCTTGGCTAAATGCCCGGGGGGTCCCGTGGCCCCCCCATTCCGGCGATCGCCGCAAACCGCAGGTCAATTCAGACCCGCGGTTTGCGGCTTTCACCTATTGCGGCGGCAGCGGGCGGTGCCATCGGGCCCCCATGCGGCTGTGGGGGGACCGATGGCATGGAAGGCAGCGCGATGTCTAAGGAAGGCATCGCGCTGCCATCCGGTGACGAGCCTGTGAGATCCAGCCCCCTGAATCTGTTTGAGTAATGCACCCCAAAGACACCACCACCATAGCCCCTCTACTCCATTTAGAGGAATAATTTTCCTATTCATTCCCGGACTTTACAGATGCGCAGACATTTTTGGTATCGGTCCAGAAAAAGGAGGTAGCAACGGCCGCCACCCAGTGGTCTGACGACAGTACCCAGATCAGCCCAGGGACAGAGGTCCCCGCTGTTGCTGCCTACTCTGAGATCTCTAATGTCAGTGGTGGTGAAGGTGACGATGTGTCGATGGATGTCATGTGGGTGCCCACAAGAGTAGAAGCGGAGAGTTCAGAAGGAGGTAGAACTCGCAGTACACAGGAGGCAAAAAGCAGACTGCAAATGTATCTGGAGCGAGCCATCCACCATGCACGGTCACATCTGGCGCTCCCAGAACGCCGGCAGATGGCTTCGCAGTATGGGAATTTTGTAACGTGTCAGCTGCTGACAATAGTGTTGCAATCTGCAGCCTGTGCTGTCAACGTGTAAGTCATAGTGTTGATCAAGAATATTCGAATTTCAAATTTTTATCGCGAATATAGGTACTTCGAAAATTTGCGAATATTTCGAATATAGTTATATATATTCGGCAAGGTAATGATTGTGTAATATGCAAATTTTCGGAATTTGAATTTTCGGATTCAAATTTTTATTGCAAATTTTTTAACTTTTAGACAAAGAAGATTGAAGCACTATATTAGCTAAATTGCTCTATATTCGTTTTTTTTGAATATTCGCTATATTGCTATATATTCTTGTTTTAGAATATTACAAATATTCAAAAAAACTAAGTTATAGCAATATAGCGAATATTCGAAAAAAACGAATATAGAGCAATTTAGCTAATATAGTGCTATAATCTTCTTTGTCTAATAGTTGTAATTTTTTTCTCATCTGAAGTTCAGATTGGAAAAAAATTACAACTATAAAAAAAGATTATAGCACTATATTAGCTAAATAGCTCTATATTTTTTTTTTTTTTAATATTCGCTATATTGCTATATATTACGAATATTCGAAAAAACTGTTATAGCAATATAGCGAAAAATCGAATATAGAGCAATTTAGCTAATATAGTGCTATAATCTTAGTTCAAAAATTCGCAATAAAAATTAGAATCCGAAAATTCGAATTACGAAAATTCTCATATTACACAATTATTACCATGCCGATTTTTTTCAAGAAAAAAATCGTGAATTTTCGAATTTTCGACGAATATTCTAAAAAATATTCGCGAAATATCGCAAATTCGAATATGACCCCTGCCGCTCATCAATAGTAAGTCACAGTAAGCCCAACACTCACCTAGGGACGACCGCCTTAAGAAGGCACCTGGCCTCCCATCGCCGAGCCCAGTGCGAGCAACAATGTCAGAACCCTTCTCCTTCTCCTCTCTCTCCTCCCATTTGTCCTCCACTCCACCTTCCACCGTGCTGTCGTCACGTTTATCTGGCAAAAGGCAGGCTTCCGTGGCACAAAAATGTTTGATTGTAAAAAGTTGATGACGCTGGATAACCCTCTCACCCAATGACTGACTGCTGGCTTGTTGGAACTGCTAGCCCGCCAACTACTGCCATATAAACTGGTGGGCTTGTAGGCCTTTAGAAAATTAGTGGCCATTGGCCAACCGAAATGGAAGGTCCCCGGAAGGAAATATTTCTCCCAGAAGGGCATCCCAGAGCTATATGGCCACGTTCAGAGGCAAGTGAATGTATCTCTGGCACACAGTGTCGGTGCCAAGATACATCAGACCATAGACACGTGGTCTAGCAAACACGGGCAGGGAAGGTATATAACTTTTACTGCCCAACTTTCTGACGGCTGTCAAGCATGCAACCTGTGGCACACGTGTGGATTTGGTGTTACCACCATGAATTGCATGCAGCCCTGCCTCTTCTCCTTGGCTGACTCCTCCTTTTCCACTACTACTGCCTCTTCCATTGCTCCCTCCCAAGCTCCCAAGAACCTATTCGATGTGCCAGGTGAGACGTTGCCATGCTGTGCTGCGGCTGCTGTGCCTGGAAACTAAGAGCTACACAGGTCCTGCACTGCTTTCAACTCTGCGGTCTCAGGCTGATCAATGGCTAACTCCGCTCAATTTGACAGTTGGTAAAGTGGTGTGTGACAACGGTGCTGAGCACGCTTAAACAGCGCAAAATGACACACGCGCCATGCATGGCACACGTCCTGAACATAGTATTGCAGCGATTCGTTGCCAAATACCCCAGGGTCCAGGACGTCTTGCGGCAGGCCAGGAAAATCTCTGGCCATTTTAGAAGATCTTACACGGCCATGGCTCACCTTGCTGATGTTCAGCGGCGACATCACCTGCCCGTCAGATGTCTGATTTGTGACAGCCTGACGCGCTGGAACTCCACCTTGTATATGCTTGATAGGCTGCTCCTGCAGCAATGTGCCGTTAACAACTATCTGTACAAACTCTGCAGCAGGATAAGTTCTGGGGAGCTTGGTTTCTTTTCACCGTGCCAGAGCCTGCTCATGCGCAATGCATGCAGACTTCTGCGCCCATTTGATGAGATCACCAAATTGGTCAGTCGCAACCAGGGCACCATCAGTGACATCATACCTTACGCCTCCTTTCTTGAGCGTGCATTGCGTCGTGTCATTGATTAAAGCCACCGAGGAGCAGGAGCTGGAAGATGAGGAAGTCACAATGCAGAATGAATTCCCAGGGGGGGCTACTCCATCTGAGACAAGTCAGCAGGAGCCTGAAGAGGAGTCAGAGGAGGATGGTTCCTGGGGTGAGGAGGAGGAGCAAGAAGAGCAGGCTTTAAACTTTTTGGGGATCCCTGGTGTTGTCCGTGGCTGGGGGAGGAGACTGAAGACGACATTCTCCTGGGTGATAAGCATGAGCCAGGGCGCTCCACTGCTTCCAATTTAGTGCAAATGGGGGCCTTCCTGCTCCAGTTTTTGAAGAGGAACCCCTGTATAAAAAGCATTAAAGGCAAGGATAAGTAATTGGTGGCAACGTACTTAGACCCCTGGTACAAACACAAAATGGCGGACATGTTACCAGCATCACAGCGGGCTGTCAGAATTCATCATTTCCAGGCCTTGCTGTGAGATGCTGCATTCTGCTTTTGCCGGCTCTGGCAGAGGAATTTTCACCCACAGAGAAAAAGTTGCCGGTACCAATCCTACCGTGCATGCAAGAAGAGGGCGGTTTGAAGATGTGTTGGTCACTTCAGATATGAGATCATTCTTGCAACCAACCTATCGACGGCCGCCATCCGGATCCAGCCTCAGGGAACGCCTAGACAGACAGGTGTTCGACTACATTGGGTTAACGGACGATGTGGACGCTTTGAGAAACGAGGAACCACAGGCTTGACCTGTGGCCAGAGTTGGCACAATTTGCCATGGAACTCTTGGCTTGTCCCATGTAGAGTGTTCTATCCAAAAGGATGTTCAGCGCAGCAGGGGGGATCGTGATCGATAAGAGCACTCGCCTAGCTCTAAAAATGAATGAGGCATGGATCCTGGAGGAAATCAACACCTATGACGACCATGTTTAATTGAATTTCCTCATGACAGCCCACACATATCCGCCACCACCCAAAACAAAGAATGGTCCCTGTCTTATGCAAATACAGCAGCATAAAAAGCTTTTCTTTATGGTGAATGCCTAATGTTTGGGGCCTGTACTCCACTGGCCTGCAGTAAAATTGTTATCCAATGGCTGTCTAATATACCTCCAGCCACATATTCACTTGATGTTTTCTGTCCGATGAATGCCTAATTTGTGGGGCTTGTACTCCACTGGCCTGCAGTAAAATTGATGTCCAATGACCATCTAATATACCTCCAGCCACATAACCACTTGATCTTTTCTGTACGGTGAATGCCTAATGTTTGGGACCTGTACTCCAGTGGGCTACAGTAAAATTGTTATTCATTGGCCGCATAATGTACCTCAAGCCACATAATCACAATTTCTTTTATGTCAGGTGAATGCCTAATTTTTGGGGCCCATACTCCCGTGGCCAAAAAAATAATAATTCTAGGCTCCAGCAGGGCAAATTTTTGAGAATTTCCCTTTAAGATGCATAGAAATGGACCATGATTAAAATGTGGTCCATTTCTGATTTTTGTGGGAATTTTTGTCATTGATCCCCCTCTAGTATGTCACTCTCCATGTTGTGGAACTATTTGTGCATTTCTAGTAAGTATTTGGAGGCTGCAGATATGACCTGACGGTTTTTCTGGTCCCCCCTCCAATAAACTGAATCACTAGTCTATACTCTATAATAATCCATCACTAGTCTAGATGAATTGATGCTGTTTTTAAGGTAAACAGTAGTCACACTAGTTATTGATTTGATTTAGATTTCTTATTTATTCACTTTGCAGTTTGTTAATTGATAGAAATAAACTATTAACACTTCTATTTTTTTTAAAGCATTCTAAGGCTACTTTCACACCTGTGTTAGCTGCAGATCCATCTGGTATCTGCACAGATGGATCCACACTTATAATGCAAACGATTGTATCCGTTCAGAACGGATCCGTTTGCATTATGAAGAACAAAGTCAAAACTGATCCGTCCTGACTTACATTGAAAGTCAATGGGGAACGGATCAGTTTTCAATTGCACCATATTGCCAGTGAAAAGGGATCCGCCCCCATTGACTTACATTTTAAGTCAGGACTAATCCATTTGGCTCCGCATCGCCAGGCGGACACTAAAACGCTGCAAGCAACGTTTTGGTGTCTGCCTCCAGAGCTGAATGCAGGCGGAACGGAGCCAAGCTGATGCATTCTGAACGGATCCTTATCCATTTAGAATGCATTGGGGCTGAACTGATCCATTTTGAACAGTTTGTGAGATCCCTGAAATAGATCTCACAAACGGAATTCAAAACGCCAGTGTGAAAGTAGCCTTACTTTGCAGCATTTTCCCCACACCTTCCAAAACCACTGAAAAGTACTGTACCTTCTGCAGTTAGGAAACGGTGAGCCCTGAAATCCCGCCCAGTGTTGTCCCTATCTATTTGCACGATGTACCCTAATGGCGGCCCACAACTGAATGTCAGTCCCTTCCTAAATAAGTGCAGAGTCTGAATCATAATCGAGAAACCAGTAAGACAAATAACAAAAGACTGGTGACAGAATAGCACAAAAATCTGAAGACCAAACACCCGAAATGTACCAAGCCCAGGTCAAACTAGGAGAGTCAAAACCCAATGTAGACAGAACAATATAGGCGAAACCAGGGGTCAAAACCAGGAAATCTCATCAAAGTCGGTCAGTCAGGGCACAATCCAAGGTCAGAAATCTATGATTCTATCAGGCAAACTAACTAAAGAAAACCAATCACAGGCAAACTATCACTATATGTCACATAGCCAGGGATCTAAGCTAACCGGTCCAGGACCAATGAGGTGATTCCTTGGCCGGTGATCGCTTTGAATGACTGGTCTGTAGAGACTAGCCAATAATAGCAAAGTAATGCCAAGTGGGGCACCCACCCCAGCCCCCCCCCCCCCAATCATCTTCAGGATGGCCGAGTGGTAGCAGAGAGTGTCAATATCCAAAATTAAGCAGCACTACCGTTAGGTCCAAATTGAACAGTCCATGAAGTGCTGGTGACGGCAGTGTTAGGCCAGCAGACCCCTGATAATCAAGGATTTGGGAGAAATATTACAGCACTCAATGTCTTCAATGCAATTACTAATTTATTCAATAAGAATGCTTACATACAGCTGACACTCTGCTGCTATGGCTGACATCGGTACTGGCATTTATGTCAGCCATTTAACCCCTCCCATGCCACCGTCCTTAGGGACCACTGTATGTAATGGGTTGACAGAGGGAAAGATCCCCCTCCCTCTTCCATCAGGCCACTGCGCTGCCATGGCAGTGTCCCGATAGTGGATGGGTTAAAAGAGGAAGGGAGCTCCCTCCTTCCCCCATTAGGCCACTGTGCTGCAGTGTATTATACAGCTATCAGACCCCCTGGATCTTCAACAACCAACTGGGTCTGAGCACAAAAAGTGTTTTAAAAAAAAGTGTAAAAAAAATAAAAAAAATCTATTTTCCTATTTGTGCTAATTTATAAATGGTTACAAAATGAAAAAATAAATAACATTTAAATACACTACACATATGTAGTATCACCAAGTCCATAATGACCTGATGTACAAAAGGATCACGTTACTGTTCCCACACAGTGAAAGTCATAAAAAAGAAAAGAAAAACTATGATGGAATTGAAATTATGTCTACCTCACTTCCCAAAAATGGTGCCCCAAAATAGTACCAATCAAACAGTCACCTCATCCCGCAAAAAATGAGCCCCTACATAAGACGCCTGGAAAAATATAAAAATATGGCTTTTAGAAAATGGAGGCACAAACATGATTTTGTTTTTATGTGTAAAACCTAAATAAATAAAATAGACATATTAGATATTTCTGCAACTGAACAACCTGCTTTATAAAAATATAACATGATCTACCCCCTAAGGTGAATGCTGTAAAGAATAAAATAAAAACTATGCCAAAACAGCTATTTTTTTATCACCTTACATAAAAAATATGTAACGCCAAACGATCAAAAAGTCCAATATAGACCAAAATAATACCAATCAAACCATCCACTCATCCCGCAAAAAATTAAACAATTGCCCAAAAAATAAAAAAATATGGCATTCAGAAAATGGAGACACAAAAACATGATTTTTACTAATGCTTTATTATATAAACTGAAACATTTTTTTTTTAACTAGACATATTTGGTATAATCACTTCCTGTCACGGCCACGGTTATGGCCGTGACTCCTTGGGAGCCGCATACAGTTGCCCGCGGTTTAGGTTGTTGTTTCAACCGCAGCTTGAGGCTTGTTGTTGTTGGCCTCAAGTGCGGTTGCCGCGGACAACAGCTATGTGTGCGGTTCCCTTGGAGTTGTGTGCGTGTGTGTAGACACTTTTGTATGTCTGGTGTGCACTGTGCTTTATGTTTGGTGCGCATGGACATCTTCCTTTCACTGTGGCTGCCCGTGGCAACGTTTGGTATGTTGTACATGTGGTGGCAGTGTCCCGGCCTTCGGGCTGTCTCCCAGGACGGCTGCCACCCATGTCGTTGCCTGCGGCAACAGCCACAGTGTGATCCTAGTTTGGTCACTTCCCCTTTATGTGTGTTTCCCTTCTGTGGTGCTGGAAGGGTTAACTTCCTTCCCAGTGTGTGTGTGTGATCTCACTGGGTGTGTCCGACTGTGGGGTGTGGCTTCTTGGTCTATATAGCCTTGGTGTTTGGCATGGCTCAGGAGGTTGCTTCAGTCATGCTTGGCTGGAGCAGCCTCCTGTGCATATTACCTGCCAGTGAGAGCCACCCCTGTGGTCATAAAAGATATTGTCGTTATGTTTATGTGTTGCTGTGTGTTGATGTTGTATGTTATGTTCTGTTGGGACCTTTGTTCGTTTGGTTTGTGCAGCTAATGGTTCTGGATTCTGTGTGTGCTCTGGGATCCAGTCAGCAAGGCTGTGGCAGGTTGGTGGAACTCCTTAGTTCACATGCCATTTCCATTAGTCTGTTTCAGTTCCCCTTTTTCCCAGCAGCTTGGCCATCGAGACTCCTGCTCCTCCGTACCTTGGAGGAGTAGGTCGTCTTACCCAGCTCCTAGCTCAGGGATCTGCGGAGGGTAAGTCAGGGCTCCGAGGTTCCTGCGCATGGGTCCTCCTACCTTAAAGGTCGGCCCATGCAGGTAGGAGTTAGGGTCAGGTTAGGGATACTTAAAGAGGTGACCTGCTCCCTATCCTGTTCTCCTGGCCGAGCAGCCACAACATCATCGTGCATCACACGGCTGAGGGTTTCCCCCATCCTCAGCCGTGACACTTCCTTAGCAACCTGCTTTAGAAAAATAGCGAATGATCTAACCTGTCAGTTAAACATTGTAAAAAACAGACAATAAAAACTGCCAGAACAGCTATTTTTTTGTTACCTTACCTCACAAAAAGCATAATGTCGAGCAATCAAAAATCATATGTGTCATGGGGTAGAATCGGGGGCATAAAGATAGAGCGGAGGTGCACCCCTGTCCCTGCCTACTTGCACCACCCACCCTAGATGACGGGGCGCAACTGGGCGACAGTCCCTGACCTCAGTAAGTGCAAGCAGAGAGATAGATACAGCAGGGAAGCGGACAGCCAATGAGAGGTAGCACTAAAGCGGACAGAGAGGTGGAACAAGCAAGGTACCACCAAAAACCTAAGGGCAAGGCGGGTCAACTAGCCTGGGTTAGTCCAGGAGGTCCCGTCAGTACAAGAGAAGAGGCAAAGACAAAATCCAAAAGCAAGCCGAGGTCAAAATCCGAGAGGTAGTATGAAGGTTTAGGGAGCAGGCAGAAGAGGTGTCAGGAAGCAGATCAAGGGTCAAATCCAAAGGTAAGCTAAATAACAATAATAATACACAGCCTAAGGGACCAAAGTCACAGGCAACCTGTAGCCAGCAGGTTGCCTGTATTTATAGTAGAGAGTGAGGGTAATGTGACGTGGCCAGCATCACATGACCGATGGACAAACAAGTCGAGCATCGAGTGATCAGCTCGGCGCTCAAGGCAGACCTAGGAGCAGGGAGCCTCCGAGCTAGCAAAAGCCGCCCTGGGAACGAGGCTGAACACAGATCCTTGCTCCCGAAGCTAAGCAGCAGGTCTGCGGCTGATGGGAGACTGAGTTCGCCTTCGGTGCCCCGTTACAATATGTATCCCAAATTAGTACCAATAAAACCGTCACCTTTTTGGGAGTTTCTACGGTAGGGGTGCATCAGGGGGTCTTCAAATCTGACCTGGTTCATAAAAAACAGTCCAGCAAAATCTGCTCTCCAAAAACCATATGGTGCTCCTTTTCTTCTGTGCCTTGCTATGTTTCCATACAGCAGTTTACCATACCATGTAGGGTGTTTCTGTACACTGCAGAATCAGGGCAATATGTACTAAGTTTTATTTAGCTGTTAACCCATGCTCTGTTATAGGTGAAAAAATGGACCAAAGTGAAAATCTGCCAAAAAAGTTAAATATAGAAATGTAATTTCCATTTTTCCATTTTCCTCTAAATCTTGTGAAACACCTAAAGGGTCAACAAAGTTTGTAAAATCAGTATTGAATAACTTGAGGGATGTAGCTTTAAAAATGGGGTCATCGATGGGTGGTTTCTACTATGTAAGCCCTACAAAGTGACTTCATAACTGAACTGGTCCTTAAAAAAATGGGTTTTGGAAATTTTCCTAAAAGATTTAAGAATTGCTTTTAAAATTCTAAGCCTTCCAATGTCTTAAAAAAAAATTACATCTTCAAAATGATGGCAACATAAAGTAGATATATAGGATTTGTAAAATAACTATTTTATGAGGTATCACTATCTGTGTTAACCTCTTAAGGATTCAGCCCTATTTCACTTAAAGGACTTGGCCATTTTTTGCAAATCTGACCAGTGTCACTTTAAGTGCTGATAACTTTAAAACGCTTTGACTTACCCAGGCCGTTCTGAGATTGTTTTTTTGTCACATATTGTACTTCATGACACTGCTAAAATTGGGTCAAAAAAGTAAATTTTTTTGCATTAAAAAATACCATATTTACCAACAAAAATTTTTTTGAAATTTCAAAGTTTCAGTTTCTCTACTTCTGTAATACATAGTAATACCCCCAAAAATGGTGATGACTTTACATTCCCCATATGTCTACTTCATGTTTGTAGCATTTTGGGAATGATATTTTATTTTTTGGGGATGTTACAAGGCTTAGAAGTTTAGAAGCAAATCTTGAAGAAATTTGCAAAAACCCAATTTTTAGGGACCACTACAGGTCTGAAGTCACTTTGCGAGGCTTACATAATAGAAACCGCCCAAAAATGACCCCATTCTATAAACTACACCCCTCAAGGTATTCAAAACTGATTTTACAAACTTCGTTAACCCTTTAGGTGTTGCGCAAGAGTTATTAGCAAATGGGGATGAAATTTGAGAATTTCATTTGTTTGCCTAATTTTCCATTATAACCCATTTTTTCCACCAACAAAGCAAGGGTTAACAGCCAAACAAGACTGTATCTTTATTGCCCTGACTCTGCCGTTTACAGAAACACCACATATGTGGCCGTAAACTACTGTACGGGCACACAGTAGGGCATAGAGGGAAAGGTGCGCCGTATGGTTTTTGGAAGCCAGATTTTGCTGGACTGGTTTTTTGACACCATGTCCCATTTGAAGCCCCCCTGATGAACCCCTAGAGTAGAAACTCCATAAAAGTGACCCCATCTAAGAAACTACACCCCTCAAGGTATTCAAAACTGATTTTACAAACTTTGTTAACCCTTTAGGTGTTGCACAAGATTTAATGGAAAATAGAGATACAATTTCAAAATGTCACTTTTTTGGCAGATTTTCCATTTTAATATTTTTTTTCCAGTTACAAAGCAAGGGTTAACAGCCAAACAAAACTCATTATTCATTGCCCTGATTCTGTAGTTTACAGAAATACCCCATATGTGTCCGTAAACTTCTGTACGGCCACACAGCAGGGTGTAGAGTGAAAGGTGCGCCGTATGGTTTTTGGAAGCCAGATTTTGCTGGACTGGTTTTTTGACACCAAGTCCCATTTGAAGCCCCCCTGATGCACCCCTAGAGTAGAAACTCCATAAAAGTGACCCCATCTAAGAAACTACACCCCTCAAGGTATTCAAAACAGATTTTACAAACTTTGTTAACCCTTTAGGTGTTGCACAAGATTTAATGGAAAATAGAGATATAATTTCAAAATTTCACTTTTTTGGCAGATTTTCCATTTTAATATTTTTTTTCCCAATTACAAAGCAAGGGTTAACAGCCAAACAAAACTCATTATTTATGGCCCTGATTCTGTGTTTACAGAAACACCCCATATGTGGTTGTAAACCGCTGTACGGGCACACGGCAGGGCGCAGAAGGAAAGGAATGCCATACGTTTTTTGTAAGGCAGATTTTGCTGGACTGTTTTTTTTGACACCATGTCCCATTTGAAGCCCCCCTGATGCACCCCCAGAGTAGAAACTCCAAAAAAGTGACCCCATTTTAGAAACTATGGGATAGGGTGGCAGTTTTGTTGGTACTAGTTTAGGGTACATATGATTTTTGGTTGCTCTATATTACACTTTTTTGTGCGGCAAGGTAACAAGAAATAGATTTTTTGGCATTTTTTTTTAGTTATTTGCAACATTCATCTGACAGGTTAGATAATGTAGTAATTTAATAGAGCAGGTTGTCACGCGGCGATACCTAATATGTATACAACTTTTTTTATTTATGTAAGTTTTACACAATTATTTCATTTTTAAAACAAAAAAAATGTTTTAGTGTCTCCATAGTCTAAGAGCCATAGTTTTTTCAGTTTTTGGGCGATTATCTTACGTAGGGTCTCATTTTTTGCGGGATGAGATGACGGTTTGATTGGCACTATTTTGGGGTGCACATGACTTTTTGATCGCTTGCTATTACACTTTATTTTGACGTAAGATGACAAAAAATTGCTTTTTTTACACCGTTTTTATTTTTATTTTTTTACGGTGGTCACCTGAGGGGTTAGGTCATGTGATATTTTTATAGAGCCGGTCGATACGGACACGGAGATACCTAATATGTATACTTTTTTTGTTTATTTAAGTTTTACACAATGATTTCATTTTTGAAACAAAAAAAATCATGTTTTAGTGTTTCCATAATCTGAGAGCCATAGTTTTTTCAGTTTTTGGGCGATTATCTTGGGTAGGGTATGATTTTTGCGGGATGAGATGTCGGTTTGATTGGTACTATTTTGGCGTACATGCGACTTTTTTGATCACTTTTATTACCTTTTTTGGGAAGTAAGTAAGCAAAATTTCAATTTCCTAATAGTTTTCATTTTTTTCTTTTTATGGCGTTCACCGTGCGGGGAAAGTAACATGACCGTTTAATAGAGCAGGTTGTTACGGACGTGGCGATACCAAACATGTGTAGGGAATTTTATTTTTTTCATTTTTAATCAGTGATAAATGTGTTTTTTGATTTTAACTTTTTTAAACTTTTTTTAAACTTTTTTTGACCCAGACCAACTTGGTTCTTGAAGATCCAGTGGGTCTGATGTCTGTATAATACAGTACAGTACAATATATATTGTACTGTACTGTATTTTACTTACACTTTGTCTGAACAGATCTCGGCCTTCAGCACAGATCTGTTCAGCATCATGGACAGCAGGATGCCTAAGACGGCGTCCTGTTGCCATGGGAACCTTCCCCGTCTGCTCAGTACTGGTCAGAACTTCGCAGACGGGGAAGGGTAAGAAGGGGGGCTCTCTGGGGTCTGTCTGGGGGCTCTCTCCATCGGGGGGCTGCAAAGGCACTGCAGCCCCCCGATGGGAGAGGGAGGGAGCTCCCTCTTACTGTTAACTTTTTCCATACAGCGGTCCGTACGGACCGCTGTATGGAAAGGGTTAAACGGCTGACATCGCATCACCCATGTCAGCCGTTTATACCAGGGTGTCAGCAATGTGCTGGCACCCTGGTATACCGCACCGCCCCCACCGCCCACAACTCCCCCCCCCTGCACCACCCGCCGGCATAAAATCATGCAGGGGTGCAGGGGGGGTAAAATCTATGTTTGAGGGACACTAAAGTTTCTGATCCCGATCAGAAACTGCAAAAAGCGCAGCAAACCGCAGGTCTGAATTGACCTGCGGTTTGCGGCGATCGCCGATGGGGGGGGGGGTCATATGACCCCCCCTGGCATTGTCACATGATGCTGGCTGAATGATTTCAGCCGGCATCCCGTTCCCATTAACCCCAGCGGCGCCGGAATCTGCATTTAAAGTTAGGACGTACCGGTACGCCCCGAGTCCTTAAGGACTCGGGAAATAGGGCGTACCGTTACGCCCTGCGTCCTTAAGGGGTTAAAAGCAGAGAAATACAAATTTTGAAAATTATTAATTTTTCCAAATTTCCTGTAAATTTTGGATTTTTTTTATTAATAAAGGTGATTTATATTGACTCAAATTTACCACTATCATGAATTACAATGTGTCATAAGAAAACAGCCTCAGAATGGCTTGTATAAGTAGAAGCTTTCCAAAATTATTACCGCATAAAGTGACACATATCAGATTTACAAAATTTGGCATGGTCCTCAAGTTAAAAAATGGCCATGTCCTTAACGGGTTAAATACTGATCTTCCTGGTCAGAAGATGTGACCAACATCACATGAGCAATGACATCAACGCACCCAAGCGCTGCGAGCGCTGGCTCTAAATGGCTCCTTCACAGGGATACCTGGCTACCTTCCTAGCAACCAGATGCTGCTGGTGCTGCAGTAAAGAGTACCTGCCGGTATCATTTTTTTTTTTTTATGTAGTGTCACTGTTGTCCATGTCTGTTTTGTAGTTTTGCATCATGTGCTGGAATAGAGCTGAACGGAAATACCAGATACCCGAGTCACATGTGACACATGCAGGCTTTGTCATGGATTTGCACTTAAATGCAAGTTATCTGAACATTCATCTTTGGCCCTCTTCCATGCACATCATGCTTCTGCTTTAAAGAAAAAAGCCTAAATGGGTAACTAACTTCAGACACCCCTTTAACCGAAGGCCATCTGGCATAGTAAATATGTGTTAATTACATAACAGTCAACTGGAAAGGTGTCTAAACATTTGCACATACCACATTGTATATTTTTACTTTTTTTTCCACTCCAATAAATCTAGCAAATAATAATAATGGAGCTCTAATAACTGCAGAAATATCTTGTCTTCCAGTTTCTTTCCTGTAGAAATTGTGTTAACTTTTCACCTTCACATAAAAAACTGAAAATGTAATTTAACAAGGGGTACCTAAACTTTTACACAACTATATATGATTACATTTAATAAAAGTGGAGGTGAAAATGACATTCACCATAGCCGTGCACAGGGTGCAAAAATAATCCCACAGAAGCTTTTACAAAATTAGGTTTCTCTTTGAAATTGAAAGATTTCCCAAGGAGAATAATATCTGGGCAACTAGACCAAAATGTCAGTCATTAAATTAAGCTGACTGAAGTATCTTGAAGAAAGCTTGTATATCAAAAAGCTTGTGAGAAATGAAACACACGATACACATGTATTAAATCTAAAAAAAAATATTTCTATATAAAATAGCATTTAATACTGAATAAATATAATAATTTTTTCTGATCATTAAGTAAAATAATATTGCGCATTACGAACAGTCCTTTAGTTACTCTATACATGATAAAATAGCAGTACTGCACAATATTTAAGCAATTGTGGCAAATTAGGCAATTAAAGGGAGTCTGTCACCACAACTTGTCCTTATACACTGCTTACATAGTAGCATAACTACCGTCAGCCTAGCAGTGACCAGGAATTGTTGGCGACAATTCCCCACAGCTTCCTCATTTACCTACCAAGACACAGACCACTGTCCTTTTTGATGCCTTTGTTTGGGACATTGACCTTTGTCCTCATTGCGCTTGTACTACTTGCTAACAAAAGCACATTCTCCACCTATATATTCCCTGAGGAGTCCTGTTCAGGGATGAAGCATGGCATGCCGGGACGTTAAGTGAGGGAGAGAGACAGGGCTTTAGGCACCATTTAGGGACAGGTTCCTGACGGGGTCGCCCATATCGAGGCGGGTCCTCTGTATACTGTTAGGCAGGGACTACTAGCCCCATACCACCTTCGTAGGTAGGGCTTTCATCTAGAGTATTGTAGTCCGTGTCCCTTGGGAAACAACTGTGTAACATCATAGGACGATACTGCATAGGCACAAGTTACAGTCTGTGCTTCTATATCTGGTAAGACCATTTAATTTTTCTGGTAAATATCGTCTATAGGCGCATCCAGTATTAAGTTTTTATACATATTTCACTGCAATCCTGAATACTATTTTAATCATAGAGTTGAGTGGACACCTGGATGTTCGGGTTCGGCCGAATTTCACAAAAAAGTTCGAGTTCGGGACCCAAACTTGACCCCGAACCCCATTAAAGTCAATGGGGACCTGAACTTTTGAGCACTAAAATGGCTGTAAAAATGTCATGGAAAAGGCTAGAGGGCTGCAAATGCCAGCAAAATGTGATTAAGAGCAAGGCAAGTGCTCTGCAAACAAAGGTGGATAGGGAAATGACTTTAAATAACATAAAATACGTAAAAATAATAATCGTGATCTAGGAGGATGAGATCCATATGGAGTAGGAGGTTGAGGAGGCGGTGGATGTGGCAGTGTAGGTTGAAGCGGCGGTGGAGGAGGAGGAGGTAGCCTACACAGTTTTTATTTTGTTTTAAATGTATTTATATTTTTTTAAATTAGGGTACATAACCTGTGCTAACCCCCTCCAGTCGTGTTAAACACACGTTCAGACAATACACTGGCTGCAGGGCAGGCCAGCACCTCCAAGGCGTAAAGCTCAGGCCATGTGCCCAATTTGGAGACCCAGAAGTTGAAGGGGGCGTGTGCATACATACTGCTCCACCATATCGCACGTCCCCGTGATGTCCACGATCCAATTGGATATCTTCTCTATCAACTTTCGATGTTCTTTTATGCGCCTACCATGGTGATCACTGGTGGCGGGGATTCAGGGTTCCAGGCCGGAGAGGGAGCCTAAGAAAGGGATACCACATCCAAGGGAGGTCAATGGATGAAATTAAATTTAATTGAGCGGAAATGTGGGGCAAAGTATTGAAGCATAAGCTTCCAAGTTAAGGAGGGGGAGCGCGGTAATTACCCACTCCTGACTCGGGGAGGTAGTGATGATAAATAATAATACGGGACTCTTAAGATGCCCTGTTAATGGAATGATTAATAAAAAAAGTATAGGGAATGTCACTGAGGTATTTTGGATTTGAAAAACGTTAGCCAGGAGAGGCCCTGCTGCCGCTTTGCTGACTCTAGATACCTTCTGCCTGATCGCACGTCCCTGTGACGTCCACCATCCATTTGGATATCTTCTCTATCAACTTTTGATGTTCTTTTCTGAGCCTACCATGTTGATCACGGTTATCGGCGATTCAGGGTTCCACGCCGGAGAAGGAGCGTGAGAAAAAGAGACCACATCCAAGGGAGTTTAATTGTTTCAAATTAAATATGATAGAGTGGAAATATGGGACAAAGTATTGAAGCACAAATGTGGGACAACTTGTTAAAGTTTAAGCATTGAATGAAAGGATGTGGTGCGCATCAATTAAAGAAGAATTTCTTACATTTTATTCCCTATCACCTATGCAGAGCAGGTGTTTATTCACGTCCAAAATTGTAAAATGTCAACCCAAGAATGTAACAGAAAAATTTGTGAAATTTATTAACCTGTCTACTTGGTATAGCAGGGACCTATGACATAAAAAAATTGTTTACTGTCACCCAAAAATGTAACAGAGAAATTTGTTACATTTATTAAGCTGTCAACTAGGTAGAGGAGGGGTATATTACATTCAAATATTGGTGAATTTCACCTGAAAATGTAACAGACAAATTTGTAAATTTTTTGAACCTGTCTACTAGGTATAGCAGTGGTACATCACACCCAAATATTGGTGAATCCCGAAAATGTAACAAAGTAGTGAAATGACATAAATAAAATAAGTACAAATAAAAAATATATTGATTTAGGAGGTGGAGGTCCATATGAAGTAGGAGTTTGAGGAGGCGGTGGACGTAGGGGTGTAGGTGGAAGCAGTGTTGTAGGAGGACGAGGTAGCCAACACTGTTTTTTTATTTTAATTTAATTTTTAAATTAGGGTGCACTCCAAAAGAGTGTCCACCCAGTAATCAGCAGAAGTTAGAATGTCGGCAACTCGGCAGTCGTTGCAGAGACACTGCAACCTGTAATCGTTCATGTGTGCCAGGCTGCCCAGAGGCAACGAAAAGCTATCCTGTGTGGTAGGTGTATTGCCTGTGTCCTCTGTATGCCGCCAGCCACGCACCAGTGATGGCCATGAGCTGGTCTGGGTGCCACCCTGCTGTGAACATGGTTCCTCCTCCTCCATCTCCTCCTCATTCTTCACCTCGTCATCCTCCAGAACTGTGCCCTGGCTGGACAATTGTGTACCTGGGTTTTTTGGGTGCAGGAACCCACCCTCGGAGCCACTTGTGAATGACTGGCCGGAAACCCTACGAAATGATCCCTCTTCCTCCTCCTCCTGTGCCACATCCTCTTCTATCATCGCCAGCAGTGTTTTTTTCAAGGAGGCATAGAAGTGGGATAGTTACACTGAGAACGGCGTTATCGGCACTGACCATGTTGGTGGAGTACTCGAAACAGCGCAACAAGGAACACAGGTCTTGCATGGAGGCCCAGTCATTGGTGGTGAAGTGGTGCTGTTCCGAAGAGCGATTCACCCGTGCATGCTGCAGCTGAAACTCCACTATCGCCTGCTGCTGCTTGCACAGTCTGGCTAGTATGTGCAAGGTGGAGTTCCGCCTTGTGGGCACGTCACATTTGAGGCAGTGAGCGGCAAGGCTGAGGTTAGGCGAGCAGCAGCAGGGTGAGAACGCCGAAAGCGCGCACAGATGGCCCGCACTTTATGCAGCAGCTCTGACATATCGGGGAAATTTTTAAAGAATCTCTGCACCACCAAATTCAGCACATTCGCCAGGGAAGGGATGTGCATCAAACCGGCGTGAATATAAAAGCTGTATATATTAAACTTGAATTTCACACTTGCAGATCTGTAAAATAGTGTATTTTGGCAAAAAAAAGTGTGTTTTTAAAAACCCAGAAAAATGAAAACAATGATGGCTGTATTTCTAGCTTAAATTGCACACTAATCCAGATGTTTTATATTGCCAGATGTTTGCTACCAGAATATGAAAGCTGTATATACGTTTGAATTTCACACGTCCAGATGCAGCTAAGGATGTAAAATAGTGTATTTTGCTCAAAAAGAGTGTTTAAAAAAAAATTATGGCTGTATTTCTAGCTTAAATTGCACACTAATCCTGCAAATGCATTAGATGTTGTATACAAAAAAGGGTGATTTTTTACAACCAGATTATTAGTGCAGTTTTCCAAGATTGGATTTCAATGTCACAAAAGCTCAGATGCAGTGCTGGTGCACTGAGCTTGCATAAAATGGCCGCCACCATGCTTCACTGTGGGTATGGTGTTCTTTTGGTGATGTGAAGTGTTGTTTTTTGCGCCAAACATATCTTTTGGAATTATGGCCAAAAAGTTCATCAGATGGTTTCATCAGACCATAATACCTTTTCCCACATGCTTTTGGGAGTCTTCAGATGTGTTTTTGCAAAATGTAGCCTGGCTTGGATGTTTTTCTTCGTAAGAAAAGGCTTTCGTCTTGCCACTCTACCCCATAGCCCAGACAGAGGAAGAATATGTGAGATTGTTGTCTCATGTAGCACACAGCCAGTACTTGCCAGATATTCCTGCAGCTCCCTTAATGTTGCTGTAGGCCTCTTGGTAGCCTCCCAAAACAGTTTTCTTCTAGTCTTTTCATCAATTTTGGAAGGACTTCCAGTTCTTGGTAATGTCACTGTTGTGCCATATTTTCTCCACTTGATGATGACTGTCTGATGATGACTGTCTTCACTGTGTTCCATGGTATATCTAATGCCTTGGAAATTCTTTTGTACCCTTCTCCTTACTGATACCTTTTAACAATGAGATCCCTCTGATGCTTTGGAAGCTCTCTGTAGACCATGGCTTTTGCTGTGGGAAAAGACCAACTAGAGCAGCTGAACTTTATTTGGGTTAATCAGAGGCACTTTAAATGATGGCAGGTGTATGCTGACTCCTATTTAACATGATTTTGAAAGTAATTGTTTAATTCTGAACACAGCTACATCCCCAGTTATAACCACCACATTGTTTTTGTTTTTTTGTTTTCTTCCCTCCACCTAAAAGATTTCAGTTTGTTTTTCAATTGAGTATTGCAGTTTATAGGTCACATTAAAGGTGGAAAAAGTTCTGAAATGATTTAACTTTGTCTAATATTTTTACAGCTCCGAAACCTCACATTTTTAACAGAGGTGTGTAGACATTTTATATCCACTGTATTCTAAATACTAATATGCATACTCCTCTAAGACAGTGTTTCCCAACCAGTGTGCCTCCAGCTGTTGCAAAACTACAACTCCCAGCATGCCTGGACAGCCTTTGGCTGTGGGGGCATGCTGGGAGTTGTAGTTTTGCAACAGCTGGGAGGCACACTGGTTGGGAAACACTGCTCTAAGACTATGGTTGTGCATACATTTTTTCTACACATACTTACTGTACATCTAGAAAGCACATTTTCTATAACAGATGATATGGTTATAATGTTGCTTACTGCAGACTTATGTGATAAACTTAATATAATTTTCATATATTGAATAAGAAAATGCATTTCAAATAATTTGCCTCATCTAATATTGATAAGCTGATTGACTGGTATTAGGTCAACCTGTAGTATATTCTGGTCTCAAACCAGAACTGTAATATGATCATGTGATCATGCTCACTTTTGAAATCAATTTAAAATAAAGAAATGAAGAAAATTTGAAAAATGTCTTATGTAAGTGAGTTTATATTGATGGCCTATCCTCAGGATAGGTCATCAGTGGGGAGTTCAGGTACCCGGACCCAAAATCTGACTTTTTTTTTACTGAAGTCCGGGTTTAAGTTCGGTGTTCGGGTGATTTTATTATTTTGCCGTTATAACATGGTTATATCGGAAAATAATAGCATTCTTAAGACAGAATGCAAAACAATGTGTTCATTTAGGGGTTAAAAAAACAACTCACTTTATAATGCTGCAGTGGCTTCTCCTATCTTCACTGACGCCACCTCGCTCTCCCTTGTGGTTAATGTCCTCACGCATGTTGCAGGATCTTGTTCACTGAGGATAGAAGTAGCTGTTGCAGCGCGATCAAGTGGATGAGGCGAGTTGTTGTTTTTTTAACCCCTAAATGGTCATATTGTTTTGAATTCTGTCTTAAGAATGCTATTTTCTGATATAACCATTTTATAACTGAAAATAATAGTGAAGTTTGGGTCCATATTGACTTCAATGGGGTTCGGGGTTAAGTTCGGGTCTGAAGTTTGACCAAACCCGAGATTCCACGGGTTCTCTCATCCCTAGTCATCAGTATTGTATCAGTGAGGATCCAACTCCTGACAACTCCACCAATCAGCTGTGTGAAGAGGCCATGGCATTCCAGTGAGTGCTACTGCCTGTTCCTAGGCCAGTGACATCACATTCCTCATAAACTTGGCCTACCACTATACAATTTATGGTGGCATGTATGGTACGCTGTGAGAAAGCTGCAGCGCTCACTGTAGTGTCACAACCTATTTAAACTGATTATTTGTGGGGATGCCGTGAGTTGAATCAACACCGTTCAGATATTGATGACCTGTCCTTAGCATAGGTCATTGATAGGGATGAGCGAACTCGAACTGTATAGTTCGGGTTCGTACCGAATTTTGGGGTGTCCGTGACACGGACCCGAACCCGGACATTTTCGTAAAAGTCCGGGTTCGGGTTCGGTGTTCGTCGCTTTCTTCGCGCTTTTGTGACGCTTTCTTGGCGCTTTTTGAAAGGCTGCAAAGCAGCCAATCAACAAGCGTCATACTACTTGCCCCAAGAGGCCATCACAGCCATGCCTACTATTGGCATGGCTGTGATTGGCCAGAGCACCATGTGACCCAGCCTCTATTTAAGCTGGAGTCACATAGCGCCGCCTGTCACTCTGCTCTGATTAGCGTAGGGAGAGGTTGCGGCTGCGACAGTAGGGCGAGATTAGGCAGATTAACTCCTCCAAAGTACTTGATTATTGATCGATCTGCAGCTGTGGATCATTGAGCTGCTGATACTCAATTGCTCACTGTTTTTAGGCTGCCCAGACCG
The DNA here is from genome assembly GCF_014858855.1 of Bufo gargarizans. Lineage (NCBI taxonomy): Eukaryota > Metazoa > Chordata > Amphibia > Anura > Bufonidae > Bufo > Bufo gargarizans. The sequence goes on along the minus strand of NC_058083.1, from coordinate 278,968,563 downwards.
TTTGTCAGTCACATTTTTCTGGGGTGATCGGCGGCCATTTTGTGTCTTGTGGTGCGCCAGCACAAGCTGCGACCAAGTGCATTTAACCCTCAATGGTGTGGTTGTTTTTTGGCTAAAGCCTACATCAGGGTGAAGCTGTCACACCAAGTGCATTTAACCAGCAATAGTCTGTTTATTTTTTGGCCATATACTACATCAGGGGCAAGCTGCGCCTGTCACCAAGTGCATTTAACCCTCAATGGTGTGGTTGTTTTTTGGCTAAAGCCTACATCAGGGTGAAGCTGTCACACCAAGTGCATTTAACCAGCAATAGTCTGTTTATTTTTTGGCCATATACTACATCAGGGGCAAGCTGCGCCCGTCACCAAGTGCATTTAACCCTCAGTAGTGTGGTTGGTCAAGCTATCACACCAAGTGCATTTAACCAGCAATAGTCTGTTCATTTTTTGGCCATATACTAAATCAGGGGCAAGCTGCGCCCGTCACCAAGTGCATTTAACCAGCAATAGTCTGTTCATTTTTTGGCCATATACTACATCAGGGGCAAGCTGCGCCCGTCACCAAGTGCATTTAACCCTCAGTAGTGTGGTTGGTCAAGCTGTGACACCAAGTGCATTTAACCAGCAATAGTCTGTTTATTTTTTGGCCATATACTACATCAGGGGCAAGCTGCGCCCATCACCAAGTGCATTTAACCCTCAGTAGTGTGGTTGGTCAAGCTATCACACCAAGTGCATTTAACCAGCAATAGTCTGTTCATTTTTTGGCCATATACTAAATCAGGGGCAAGCTGCGCCCGTCACCAAGTGCATTTAACCAGCAATAGTCTGTTCATTTTTTGGCCATATACTACATCAGGGGCAAGCTGCGCCCATCACCAAGTGCATTTAACCCTCAGTAGTGTGGTTGGTCAAGCTGTGACACCAAGTGCATTTAACCAGCAATAGTCTGTTCATTTTTTGGCCATATACTAAATCAGGGGCAAGCTGCGCCCGTCACCAAGTGCATTTAACCCTCAGTAGTGTGGTTGGTCAAGCTGTGACACCAAGTGCATTTAACCAGCAATAGTCTGTTCATTTTTTGGCCATATACTACATCAGGGGCAAGCTGCGCCTGTCACCAAGTGCATTTAACCCTCAGCAGTGTGGTTGGTCAAGCTGTGACACCAAGTGCATTTAACCAGCAATAGTCTGTTTATTTTTTGGCCATATACTACATCAGGGGCAAGCTGCGCCCGTCACCAAGTGCATTTAACCCTCAGTAGTGTGGTTGGTCAAGCTATCACACCAAGTGCATTTAACCAGCAATAGTCTGTTCATTTTTTGGCCATATACTAAATCAGGGGCAAGCTGCGCCCGTCACCAAGTGCATTTAACCAGCAATAGTCTGTTCATTTTTTGGCTATATACTACATCAGGGGCAAGCTGCGCCCGTCACCAAGTGCATTTAACCCTCAGTAGTGTGGTTGGTCAAGCTGTGACACCAAGTGCATTTAACCAGCAATAGTCTGTTTATTTTTTGGCCATATACTACATCAGGGGCAAGCTGCGCCCGTCACCAAGTGCATTTAACCCTCAGTAGTGTGGTTGGTCAAGCTATCACACCAAGTGCATTTAACCAGCAATAGTCTGTTCATTTTTTGGCCATATACTAAATCAGGGGCAAGCTGCGCCCGTCACCAAGTGCATTTAACCAGCAATAGTCTGTTCATTTTTTGGCCATATACTACATCAGGGGCAAGCTGCGCCCGTCACCAAGTGCATTTAACCCTCAGAAGTGTGGTTGGTCAAGCTGTGACACCAAGTGCATTTAACCAGCAATAGTCTGTTTAATTTTTGGCCATATACTACATCAGGGGCAAGCTGCGCCCGTCACCAAGTGCATTTAACCCTCAGTAGTGTGGTTGGTCAAGCTATCACACCAAGTGCATTTAACCAGCAATAGTCTGTTCATTTTTTGGCCATATACTAAATCAGGGGCTAGCTGCGCCCGTCACCAAGTGCATTTAACCAGCAATAGTCTGTTCATTTTTTGGCCATATACTACATCAGGGGCAAGCTGCGCCCGTCACCAAGTGCATTTAACCCTCAGTAGTGTGGTTGGTCAAGCTGTGACACCAAGTGCATTTAACCAGCAATAGTCTGTTCATTTTTTGGCCATATACTACATCAGGGGCAAGCTGCGCCCGTCACCAAGTGCATTTAACCCTCAGTAGTGTGGTTGGTCAAGCTGTGACACCAAGTGCATTTAACCAGCAATAGTCTGTTCATTTTTTGGCCATATACTAAATCAGGGGCAAGCTGCGCCCGTCACCAAGTGCATTTAACCCTCAGTAGTGTGGTTGGTCAAGCTATCACACCAAGTGCATTTAACCAGCAATAGTCTGTTCATTTTTTGGCCATATACTAAATCAGGGGCAAGCTGCGCCCGTCACCAAGTGCATTTAACCAGCAATAGTCTGTTCATTTTTTGGCCATATACTACATCAGGGGCAAGCTGCGCCCGTCACCAAGTGCATTTAACCCTCAGTAGTGTGGTTGGTCAAGCTGTGACACCAAGTGCATTTAACCAGCAATAGTCTGTTCATTTTTTGGCCATATACTACATCAGGGGCAAGCTGCGCCCGTCACCAAGTGCATTTAACCAGCAATAGTGTGGTTATTTTTTGGCCATATCCCAGTCTAATTCTGTCACTAAATCCATACCGGTCACCCAGCGCCTAAATACTAGGCCTCAAATTTATATCCCGCTAAATCTCTCGTTACCGCTGTACTGTTGTGGCTGGGCAAGTTATTTAGTGTCCGTCAAAGCACATTTTTTGTTCTGGGTTGAAATACAATTCCCAATTTAGCAATTTCATAATTTAGTGGTTTCTGCTATATCAGAGCTATTTGAAATCTATCCCTAAAAGGGTATATAATATTCAAGGTGCACATAGGGTCATTCAGAATAACTTCACACACACGCTACTGTGCATTTCCAAGTCTAATTCTGTTAGTAAATCCATACCGGTCACCCAGCGCCTAAATACTAGGCCTCAAATTTATATTCCGCTAAATCTCTCGTTACCGCTGTCCTGTTGTGGATGGGAAAGTTATTTAGTGTCCGTCAAAGCACATTTTTTGTTCTGGGTTGAAATACAATTCCCAATTTAGCAATTTCATAATTTAGTGGTTTCTGCTACATCAGAGCTATTTGAAATCTATCCCTAAAAGGGTATATAATATTCAAGGTGCACATAGGGTCATTCAGAATAACTTCACACACACGCTACTGTGCATTTCCAAGTCCAATTCTGTTAGTAAATCCATACCGGTCACCCAGCGCCTAAATACTAGGCCTCAAATTTATATCCCGCTGAATTTGAATACAATACATTGGGCCAAATAATATTTTTGTTGTTGTGGTGAACCATAACAATGAGGAAAACATCTAGTAAGGGACGCGGACGTGGACATGGTCGTGGTGGTGTTAGTGGACCCTCTGGTGCTGGGAGAGGACGTGGCCGTTCTGCCACATCCACACGTCCTAGTGTACCAACTACCTCAGGTCCCAGTAGCCGCCAGAATTTACAGCGATATATGGTGGGGCTAAATGCCGTTCTAAGGATGGTAAGGCCTGAGCAGGTACAGGCATTAGTCAATTGGGTGGCCGACAGTGGATCCAGCACGTTCACATTATCTCCCACCCAGTCTTCTGCAGAAAGCGCACAGATGGCGCCTGAAAACCAACCCCATCAGTCTGTCACATCACCCCCATGCATACCAGGGAAACTGTCTCAGCCTCAAGTTATGCAGCAGTCTCTTATGCTGTTTGAAGACTCCGCTGGCAGGGTTTCCCAAGGGCATCCACCTAGCCCTTCCCCAGCGGTGAAAGACATAGAATGCACTGACGCACAACCACTTATGTTTCCTGATGATGAGGACATGGGAATACCACCTCAGCATGTCTCTGATGATGACGAAACACAGGTGCCAACTGCTGCGTCTTTCTGCAGTGTGCAGACTGAACAGGAGGTCAGGGATCAAGACTGGGTGGAAGACGATGCAGGGGACGATGAGGTCCTAGACCCCACATGGAATGAAGGTCGTGCTACTGACTTTCACAGTTCGGAGGAAGAGGCAGTGGTGAGACCGAGCCAACAGCGTAGCAAAAGAGGGGGCAGTGGGCAAAAGCAGAACACCCGCCGCCAAGAGACTCCGCCTGCTACTGACCGCCGCCATCTGGGACCGAGCACCCCAAAGGCAGCTTCAAGGAGTTCCCTGGCATGGCACTTCTTCAAACAATGTGCTGACGACAAGACCCGAGTGGTTTGCACGCTGTGCCATCAGAGCCTGAAGCGAGGCATTAACGTTCTGAACCTGAGCACAACCTGAATGACCAGGCACCTGCATGCAAAGCATGAACTGCAGTGGAGTAAACACCTTAAAACCAAGGAAGTCACTCAGGCTCCCCCTGCTACCTCTTCTGCTGCTGCCGCCTCGGCCTCTTCTGCTGCTGCCGCCTCGGCCTCTTCCTCCGCCTCTGGAGGAACGTTGGCACCTGCCGCCCAGCAAACAGGGGATGTACCACCAACACCACCACCACCACCTCCGTCACCTAGCGTCTCAACCATGTCACACGGCAGCGTTCAGCTCTCCATCTCACAAACATTTGAGAGAAAGCGTAAATTCCCACCTAGCCACCCTCGATCCCTGGCCCTGAATGCCAGCATTTCTAAACCACTGGCCTATGAAATGCTGTCATTTAGGCTGGTAGACACAGACAGCTTCAAACAGCTCATGTCGCTTGCTGTCCCACAGTATGTTGTTCCCAGCCGCCACTACTTCTCCAAGAGAGCCGTGCCTTCCCTGCACAACCAAGTATCCGATAAAATCAAGTGAGCACTGCGCAACGCCATCTGTAGCAAGGTCCACCTAACCACAGATACGTGGACCAGTAAGCACGGCCAGGGACGCTATATCTCCCTAACTGCACACTGGGTAAATGTAGTGGCAGCTGGGCCCCAGGCGGAGAGCTGTTTGGTGCACGCCCTTCCGCCGCCAAGGATCGCAGGGCAACATTCTTTGCCTCCTGTTGCCACCTCCTCCTTCTCGGCTTCCTCCTCCTCTTCTTCCACCTGCTCATCCAGTCAGCCACACACCTTCACCACCAACTTCAGCACAGCCCGGGGTAAACGTCAGCAGGCCATTCTGAAACTCATATTTTTGGGGGACAGGCCCCACACCGCACAGGAGTTGTGGCGGGGTATAGAACAACAGACCGACGAGTGGTTGCTGCCGGTGAGCCTCAAGCCCGGCCTGGTGGTGTGTGATAATGGGCGAAATCTCGTTGCAGCTCTGGGACTAGCCAATTTGACGCACATCCCTTGCTTGGCGCATGTGCTGAATTTGGTGGTGCAGAAGTTCATACACAACTACCCCGACATGTCAGAGCTGCTGCATAAAGTGCGGGCCGTCTGTTCGCGCTTCCGGCGTTCACATCCTGCTGCTGCTCGCCTGTCTGCGCTACAGCGTAACTTCGGCCTTCCCGCTCACCGCCTCATATGCGACGTGCCCACCAGGTGGAACTCCACCTTGCACATGCTGGACAGACTGTGCGAGCAGCAGCAGGCCATAGTGGAGTTTCAGCTGCAGCACGCACGGGTCAGTCGCACTACAGAACAGCACCACTTCACCACCAATGACTGGGCCTCCATGCGAGACCTGTGTGCCCTGTTGCGCTGTTTCGAGTACTCCACCAACATGGCCAGTGGCGATGACGCCGTTATCAGCGTTACAATACCACTTCTATGTCTCCTTGAGAAAACACTTAGGGCGATGATGGAAGAGGAGGTGGCCCAGGAGGAGGAGGAGGAGGAGGAGGAAGAGGGGTCATTTTTAGCACTTTCAGGCCAGTCTCTTCGAAGTGACTCAGAGGGAGGTTTTTGGCAACAGCAGAGGCCAGGTACAAATGTGGCCAGCCAGGGCCCACTACTGGAGGACGAGGATGAGGAGGAGGTGGAGGAGGATGAGGATGAAGCATGGTCACAGCGGGTTGGCACCCAACGCAGCTCGGTTCCATCACTGGTGCGTGGCTGGGGGGAAAGGCAGGACGATGACGATACGCCTCCCACAGAGGACAGCTTGTCCTTACCCCTGGGCAGCCTGGCACACATGAGCGACTACATGCTGCAGTGCCTGCGCAACGACAGCAGAGTTGCCCACATTTTAACCTGTGCGGACTACTGGGTTGCCACCCTGCTGGATCCACGCTACAAAGACAATGTGCCCACCTTACTTCCTGCACTGGAGCGTGATAGGAAGATGCGCGAGTACAAGCGCACGTTGGTAGACGCGCTACTGAGAGCATTCCCAAATGTCACAGGGGAACAAGTGGAAGCCCAAGGCCAAGGCAGAGGAGGAGCAAGAGGTCGCCAAGGCAGCTGTGTCAATGCCAGCTCCTCTGAGGGCAGGGTTAGCATGGCAGAGATGTGGAAAACTTTTGTCAACACGCCACAGCTAACTGCACCACCACCTGATACGCAACGTGTTAGCAGGAGGCAACATTTCACTAACATGGTGGAACAGTACATGTGCACACCCCTCCACGTACTGACTGATGGTTCGGCCCCATTCAACTTCTGGGTCTCTAAATTGTCCACGTGGCCAGAGCTAGCCTTTTATGCCTTGGAGGTGCTGGCCTGCCCGGCGGCCAGCGTTTTGTCTGAACGTGTATTCAGCACGGCAGGGGGCGTCATTACAGACAAACGCAGCCGCCTGTCTACAGCCAATGTGGACAAGCTGACGTTCATAAAAATGAACCAGGCATGGATCCCACAGGATCTGTCCGTCCCTTGTCCAGATTAGACATTAACTACCTCCCCTTAACCATATATTATTGGACTCCAGGGCACTTCCTCATTCAATCCTATTTTTATTTTCATTTTACCATTATATTGCGAGGCTACCCAAAGTTGAATGAACCTCTCCTCTGTCTGGGTGCCGGGGCCTAAATATATGCCAATGGACTGTTCCAATTTTGGGTGTCGTGAAGCCTGATTCTCTGCTATGACATGCTGACTGATTCTCTGCTGACATGAAGCCAGATCCTCTGTTACGGGACCTCTCTCCTCTGCCTGGGTGCTGGGCCTAAATTTATGAAAATGGACTCTTACAGTGGTGGGTGATGTGAAGCCTGATTCTCTGCTATGACATGAAGACTGATTCTCTGCTGACATGAAGCCAGATTGTCTGTTACGGGACCTCTCTCCTCTGCCTGGGTGCTGGGCCTAAATATATGCCAATGGACTGTTGCAGTGGTGGGTGACGTGAAGCCTCATTCTCTGCTATGACATGCAGACTAATTCTCTGCTGACATGAAGCCAGATTGTCTGTTACGGGACCTCTCTCCTCTGCCTGGGTGCTGGGTCTAAATATATGCCAATGGACTGTTGCAGTGGTGGGTGACGTGAAGCCTCATTCTCTGCTATGACATGCAGACTGATTCTCTACTGACATGAAGCCAGATTGTCTGTTACGGGACCTCTCTCCTCTGCCTGGGTGCTTGGCCTAAACTTATGAAAATGGACTGTTGCAGTGGTGGGTGACGTGAAGCCTGATTCTCTGCTATGACATGCAGACTGATTCTCTACTGACATGAAGCCAGATTGTCTGTTACGGGACCTCTCTCCTCTGCCTGGGTGCTTGGCCTAAACTTATGAAAATGGACTGTTGCAGTGGTGGGTGACGTGAAGCCTGATTCTCTGCTATGACATGCAGACTGATTCTCTACTGACATGAAGCCAGATTGTCTGTTACGGGACCTCTCTCCTCTGCCTGGGTGCTCGGCCTAAATATATGCCAATGGACTGTTGCAGTGGTGGCTGACGTGAAGCCTCATTCTCTGCTATGACATGCAGACTAATTCTCTGCTGACATGAAGCCAGATTGTCTGTTACGGGACCTCTCTCCTCTGCCTGGGTGCTTGGCCTAAACTTATGAAAATGGACTGTTGCAGTGGTGGGTGACGTGAAGCCTGATTCTCTGCTATGACATGCAGACTGATTCTCTACTGACATGAAGCCAGATTGTCTGTTACGGGACCCCTCTCCTCTGCCTGTGTGCTGGGCCTAAATATATGCCAATGGACTGTTGCAGTGGTGGCTGACGTGAAGCCTCATTCTCTGCTATGACATGCAGACTAATTCTCTGCTGACATGAAGCCAGATTGTCTGTTACGGGACCTCTCTCCTCTGCCTGTGTGCTGGGCCTAAATATATGCCAATGGACTGTTGCAGTGGTGGCTGACGTGAAGCCTGATTCTCTGCTATGACATGCAGACTGATTCTCTACTGACATGAAGCCAGATTGTCTGTTACGGGACCTCTCTCCTCTGCCTGTGTGCTGGGCCTAAATATATGCCAATGGACTGTTGCAGTGGTGGCTGACGTGAAGCCTCATTCTCTGCTATGACATGCAGACTAATTCTCTGCTGACATGAAGCCAGATTGTCTGTTACGGGACCTCTCTCCTCTGCCTGTGTGCTGGGCCTAAATATATGCCAATGGACTGTTGCAGTGGTGGCTGACGTGAAGCCTCATTCTCTGCTATGACATGTAGACTGATTCTCTGCTGACATGAAGCCAGATTGTCTGTTACAGGACCTCTCTCCTCTGCCTGGGTGCTGGGCCTAAATTTATGAAAATGGACTCTTACAGTGGTGGGTTACGTGAAGCCTGATTCTCTGCTATGATATGAAGACTGATTCTCTGCTGACATGAAGCCAGATTGTCTGTTACGGGACCTCTCTCCTCTGCCTGGGTGCTTGGCCTAAATTTATGACAATGGACTGTTGCAGTGGTGGCTGACGTGAAGCCTGATTCTCTGCTATGACATGCAGACTAATTCTCTGCTGACATGAAGCCAGATCCTCTGTTACGGGACCTCTCTCCTCTGCCTGGGTGCTGGGCCTAAATATATGCCAATGGACTGTTGCAGTGGTGGCTGACGTGAAGCCTGATTCTCTGCTATGACATGCAGACTGATTCTCTGCTGACATGAAGCCAGATTCTCTGTTACGGGACCTCTCTCCTCTGCCTGGGTGCTGGGCCTAAATATATGACAATGGACTGTTGCAGTGGTGGCTGACGTGAAGCCTCATTCTCTGCTATGACATGCAGACTGATTCTCTGCTGACATGAAGCCAGATTGTCTGTTACAGGACCTCTCTCCACTGCCTGGGTTCAGGGGCCTAAATATCTGAGAATGGACTGTTCCAGTGGTGGGTGACGGGAAGCCAGATTCTCTGCTATGGGACCTCTCTCCAATTGATTTTGGTTAATTTTTATTTATTTAATTTTTATTTTAATTCATTTCCCTATCCACATTTGTTTGCAGGGGATTTACCTACATGTTACTGCCTTTTGCAGCCCTCTAGCCCTTTCCTGGGCTGTTTTACAGCCTTTTTAGTGCCGAAAAGTTCGGGTCCCCATTGACTTCAATGGGGTTCGGGTTCGGGTTCGGGACGAAGTTCGGATCGGGTTCTGATCCCGAACCCGAACATTTTCGGGAAGTTCGGCCGAACTTCTCGAACCCGAACATCCAGGTGTTCGCTCAACTCTAGTCATTGATACTGTATTCGCAGAAATTCTCTTTAAAAGGTTCCTACTGTTTTGTTCATGTTGAACATATATAGACTTTGGGCCTCCATTATTAAATACAACAAATACATCCCGTGTTGTCTAATACCGCAGTCATGTGTTGATCCCTACCATTTGTCTGTCTTCTGCTGTATAGTAATGTAGAATGTCCTCATTATTTTCTATTGCATGCATGAGGCGTCCAACAGAAAAAAAAATCTCCTTCTGCCTCTGTATGAAATCATAGGTATATAGAAGTACAGTAGGGCCCCAAACTTAGTGGCTTTTGTAATGCAGTAGGTTTTGTCTTTTGACTTCAGAGTAGAGTTGAGCGAACACCTGGATGTTCGGGTTCGAGAAGTTCGGCCGAACATCCCGGAAATGTTCGGGTTCGGGATCCGAACCCGATCCGAACTTCGTCCCGAACCCGAAACCCATTGAAGTCAATGGGGACCCGAACTTTTCGGCACTAAAAAGGCTGTAAAACAGCCCAGGAAAGAGCTAGAGGGCTGCAAAAGGCAGCAACATGTAGGTAAATCCCCTGCAAACAAATGTGGATAGGGAAATGAATTAAAATAAAAATTAAATAAATAAAAATTAACCAAAATCAATTGGAGAGAGGTTCCATAGCAGAGAATCTGGCTTCCCGTCACCCACCACTGGAACAGTCCATTCTCAGATATTTAGGCCCCGGCACCCAGGCAGAGGAGAGAGGTCCCGTAACAGAGAATCTGTCTTCATGTCAGCAGAGAATTAGTCTGCATGTCATAGCAGAGAATCAGAGAGAATCAGCAGAGAGGTGGTATTCCCATGTCCTCATCATCAGGAAACATAAGTGGTTGTGCGTCAGTGCATTCTATGTCTTTCACCGCTGGGGAAGGGCTAGGTGGATGCCCTTGGGAAACCCTGCCAGCGGAGTCTTCAAACAGCATAAGAGACTGCTGAATAACTTGAGGCTGAGACAGTTTCCCTGGTATGCATGGGGGTGATGTGACAGACTGATGGGGTTGGTTTTCAGGCGCCATCTGTGCGCTTTCTGCAGAAGACTGGGTGGGAGATAATGTGAACGTGCTGGATCCACTGTCGGCCACCCAATTGACTAATGCCTGTACCTGCTCAGGCCTTACCATCCTTAGAACGGCATTGGGCCCCACCATATATCGCTGTTAATTCTGGCGGCTACTGGGACCTGAGGTAGTTGGTACACTAGGACGTGTGGATGTGGCAGAACGGCCACGTCCTCTCCCAGCACCAGAGGGTCCACTAACACCACCACGACCATGTCCACGTCCGCGTCCCTTACTAGATGTTTTTCTCATTGTTATGGTTCACCACAACAACAAATATATTATTTGGCCCAATGTATTGTATTCAAATTCAGCGGGATATAAATTTGAGGCCTAGTATTTAGGCGCTGGGTGACCGGTATGGATTTAGTGACAGAATTAGACTTGGAAATGCACAGAAGCGTGTGTGTGAAGTTATTCTGAATGACCCTATGTGCACCTTCAATATGATCTACCCTTTTAGGGATAGATTTCAAATAGCTCTGATATAGCAGAAACGACTAAATTATGAAATTGCTAAATTGGGAATTGTATTTCAACCCAGAACAAAAAATGTGCTTTGACGGACACTAAATAACTTTCCCAGCCACAACAGGACAGCGGTAACGAGAGATTTAGCGGGATATAAATTTGAGGCCTAGTATTTAGGCGCTGGGTGACAGGTATGGGTTTAGTGACAGAATTAGATTTGGAAATGCACAGTAGCGGGTGTGTGAAGTTATTCTGAATGACCCTATGTGCACCTTGAATATTATATACCCTTTTAGGGATAGATTTCAAATAGCTCTGATATAGCAGAAACCACTAAATTATGAAATTGCTAAATTGGGAATTGTATTTCAACCCAGAACAAGAAATGTGCTTGAACGGACACTAAATAACTCGCCCAGCTACAGCACTAGGGACAGATTTAGCGGGATATAAATTTGAGGCCTAGTATTTAGGCGCTGGGTGACAGGTATGGGTTTAGTGCCAGAATTAGACTTGGAAATACACAGTAGCGGGTGTGTGTGAAGTTATTCTGAATGACCCAATGTGCACCTTGAATATTATATACCCTTTTAGGGATAGATTTCAAATAGCTCTGATATAGCAGAAACCACTAAATTATGAAATTGCTAAATTGGGAATTGTATTTCAACCCAGAACAAGAAATGTGCTTGAACGGACACTAAATAACTCGCCCAGCTACAGCACTAAGGACAGATTTAGCGGGATATAAATTTGAGGCCTAGCATTTAGGCGCTGGGTGACAGGTATGGGTTTAGTGCCAGAATTAGACTTGGAAATACACAGTAGCGGGTGTGTGTGAAGTTATTCTGAATGACCCAATGTGCACCTTGAATATTATATACCCTTTTAGGGATAGATTTCAAATAGCTCTGATATAGCAGAAACCACTAAATTATGAAATTGCTAAATTGGGAATTGTATTTCAACCCAGAACAAGAAATGTGCTTGAACGGACACTAAATAACTCGCCCAGCTACAGCACTAAGGACAGATTTAGCGGGATATAAATTTGAGGCCTAGTATTTAGGCGCTGGGTGACAGGTATGGGTTTAGTGCCAGAATTAGACTTGGAAATACACAGTAGCGGGTGTGTGTGAAGTTATTCTGAATGACCCAATGTGCACCTTGAATATTATATACCCTTTTAGGGATAGATTTCAAATAGCTCTGATATAGCAGAAACCACTAAATTATGAAATTGCTAAATTGGGAATTGTATTTCAACCCAGAACAAGAAATGTGCTTGAACGGACACTAAATAACTCGCCCAGCTACAGCACTAGGGACAGATTTAGCGGGATATAAATTTGAGGCCTAGTATTTAGGCGCTGGGTGACCGGTATGGATTTAGTGACAGAATTAGACTGGGATATGGCCAAAAAATAAACAGACTATTGCTGGTTAAATGCACTTGGTGTGACAGCTTCACCCTGATGTAGGCTTTAGCCAAAAAACAACCACACCATTGAGGGTTAAATGCACTTGGTGACAGGCGCAGCTTGCCCCTGATTTAGTATATGGCCAAAAAATGAACAGACTATTGCTGGTTAAATGCACTTGGTGTGACAGCTTCACCCTGATGTAGGCTTTAGCCAAAAAACAACCACACCATTGAGGGTTAAATGCACTTGGTGACAGGCGCAGCTTGCCCCTGATTTTGTATATGGCCAAAAAATGAACAGACTATTGCTGGTTAAATGCACTTGGTGTGACAGCTTCACCCTGATGTAGGCTTTAGCCAAAAAACAACCACACCATTGAGGGTTAAATGCACTTGGTCGCAGCTTGTGCTGGCGCACCACAAGACACAAAATGGCCGCCGATCACCCCAGAAAAATGTGACTGACAAACGGTCTGGGCAGCCTAAAAACAGTGAGCAATTGAGGATCAGCAGCTCAATGATCCACAGCTGCAGATCGATCAGTTAATCAAGTCCTTTGGAGGAGTTAATCTGCCTAATCTCGCCCTACTGTCGCAGCCGCAACCTCTCCCTACGCTAATCAGAGCAGAGTGACGGGCGGCGCTATGTGACTCCAGCTTAAATAGAGGCTGGGTCACATGGTGCTCTGGCCAATCACAGCCATGCCAATAGTAGGCATGGCTGTGATGGCCTCTTGGGGCAAGTAGTATGACGCTTGTTGATTGGCTGCTTTGCAGCCTTTCAAAAAGCGCCAAGAAAGCGTCACAAAAGCGCGAAGAAAGCGACGAACACCGAACCCGAACCCGGACTTTTACGAAAATGTCCGGGTTCGGGTCCGTGTCACGGACACCCCAAAATTCGGTACGAACCCGAACTATACAGTTCGAGTTCGCTCATCCCTACTTCAGAGCTCTTTGCTCACAATACTTTTGCTTTCACATGGAGTGTTGCTTATGTTTTCTTCTCTGCTACCGTCTTCACTACTCTTGCCATATTCCTGTTAAATTATCAGCAATCGGTTTGCAATATTTGCTGAGTTTTTCATTCTTTCAGCATTCCATCTCAGAATTGTATTGCAGAATAATACTTGGAAAATATTTTATTTAAAAAAGAACATAGAAAGCAAACAATAGTTTATGGAAAATGTGAATATTATCCTATCAGTGATCAATGCCTGAAACGAATATTCAAAGAATAAATAGATTGGTTTTGCTTCTTCTAGTGAAGAGGTCATGGAAAGGACAAATCAAATGAAGCTAAATGGAAAAAAAAATAAAGAATTGAATGTGCAAAAGCATTAAAAATCCATGGAAATTTACAGCACAGTAAAAAAAATAATCTGTAGGGCATCATTCTTTCATCTTACTTTATCCTGGCTCCTGAACTAATAATTAAACCGATAGAAATAATTCTTTACCCATTTCTTTGTTCTGTTTAATCCTGATGTTCTGCCCATCATATTTGGACCATCTTCAAAGAAAACATACGCAAGCAGACAAAACAGTACTGAAACACTTGTAGTGTGCTACACATTTGTAATTCATAAACCTAAATGTGTTCAATAAATTTCCTTCTTACTAGTTTCCAAAGAGAACAAATTTAGTAAATATTTACTTCTTGCAAAAATGCTTCCTTTCATTAAGGGTTCATTCACACGGGCAATGTGCGTTCCGCATTTTACGGACCGCACATCGCTGGCACTATAATAGAAAATGCCTAATCTTGTCCGCAATTGCGGAGAAGAATAGGACATGTTCTATTTTTTTTCGGGAACGGAATAGCGGACCCGGAAGTGAGGATCCGCATTTCCGGATCCGGACAGCACATAGTGTGGCCCCATAGAAATGAATGGGTCCGCAATTCCGTTCCGCAAAATGCGGAACAGAATTGCAGACGTGTGAATGGACCACTAAACGGTTTCTAAAATTGATTAAGGTAATTAGGTTTATATTGGAAGGGTCCCCAACATTAAGCTGATCAAGAAATGTCCCACTACTGGGAAAGTCACAATCCGTTAGGGCAGGTTCACATCAGCATTATGAATTCAGTTTTTGTCTTCCGTTATAAGATGGTTATAACAGAAAATAAAGGAATCCATAAGACAAAAGTCAAAATGGAAGCCTTTAAGAGGCATTCCGTTTTGATCTGTCATAATAGAAGTCTATGGGAATCATAACGGATCCATCTGGGTCCCGTTATGCAAGATGGAAAACAAAGTCCTGCCGACAGACTTTTTTTTTTTTCCATTCTGCATAACAGAAACCAGACGGATCCGTTATGATTCCCATATACTTCTATTATGATGGAAAGCAAAACAGAATGCCTTTTAAAGGCTTACGTTTTGACTTCCGTCTTATGGATTCCATTATTTTCCATTATAGCCATGTTATAACGGAAAGCCATAACGGAATACATAACACGTGAACCCGCCCTTAATCTGTTGGACAACCAAGCAGGAAATGTACAGTATCCTGCGTGTGCCAAAACAGGTGATATAAAGCATTTGTACAGTTCCAATTATCAGATGGCTTGGAGCAGACCAGAGGCATGGCCTTACAGATTAAAAATTTTCCACTGACATATACACTGACATAATACATTGTACCACATGACTATTTACTGTCTAAACACATAAAAGACAAGAGTAAAAGATGTGAGCCTCCTTTTCTCCTTGCATGCCACCTTCTTGTCCCCGTGCAGCCCCCCTCTCTTCCATACTGTCTGAAGTGAGAGCTGAAAGTACCGTATATATAGCTTTCACTTCAGCCTGCTCTAATCCAGGTTAGATCTTGACTGAAGACATATTTTTGGTCTTATTTTAAAGCCAAGATTCACAGGCTCGCTGCATTCTAGCCTGAAAAAGAGTACAGAGAAGTGGCACAAAAGTGATTCCTCTGCAGCCACACAACGAAGTTGTGCAAAACAATATTGCCCTTTTCCGCTTGAGCGGGCAGAAATCAGGCTGATCAGTGTGGCGCATCAGCCACCCACATATGTCAGAGCATCGGATCAGCTTGGGGACCTATTAAATGGCTTCAAAAGGGCACCTATTAAATGGCTTCAAATCGTTGTCTAACAACCACTGATCTTGACATGAATTAAATAAAAGAAGCAATCTAAAGAAATACATTGGTGTGCTGTTTCAAACAATAAATATAAAACAGTTGAATACGGATCTCCAGGTAGAGACAGATCAACCCGGGGACGTGCATCCACAAAAGCAATCAGGAAGAGGGTGATCAGTGTGCATGTGTGCCGGGGGGGTGGGGTAGTCAGATTTAATTAAATTAGTTCTATTAATCTATTAAATTAGTTATATCCTTTTTCAATATACTCCTTTAAATGACACTAATACTCACTAGCCAGTAGTGCACCAAGAGGCCAAACTTTATTACTTTCATGCATTGCTACCTGACACAGCAGCAGTGTACAGTCGTGGCCAAAAGTTTTGAGAATTACATAAATATTGGAAATTGGAAAAGTTGCTGCTTAAGTTTTTATAATAGCAATTTGCATATACTCCAGAATGTTATGAAGAGTGATCAGATGAATTGCATAGTCCTTCTTTGCCATGAAAATTAACTTAATCCCAAAAAAAACTTTCCACTGCATTTCATTGCTGTCATTAAAGGACCTGCTGAGATCATTTCAGTAATCATCTTGTTAACTCAGGTGAGAATGTTGACAAGCACAAGGCTGGAGATCATTATGTCAGGCTGATTGGGTTAAAATGGCAGACTTGACCTGTTAAAAGGAGGGTGATGCTTGAAATCATTGTTCTTCCATTGTTAACCATGGTGACCTGCAAAGAAACGCCTGCAGCCATCATTGCGTTGCATAAAAATGGCTTCACAGGCAAGGATATTGTGGCTACTAAGATTGCACCTTAATCAACAATGTATAGGATCATCAAGAACTTCAAGGAAATAGGTTCAATTCTTGTTAAGAAGGCTTCAGGGCGTCCAAGAAAGTCCAGCAAGCGCCAGGATCATCTCCTAAAGAGGATTCAGCTGCGGGATCGGAGTGCCACCAGTGCAGAGCTTGCTCGGGAATGGCAGCAGGCAGGTCCGAGCGCATCGGCACGCACAGTGAGGCAAAGACTTTTGGAAGATGGCCTGGTGTCAAGAAGGGCAGCAAAGAAGCCTGAGACTGGGGCAAAGTTATATTCTCTGATGAAGCCTCTTTCTAATTGTTTGGGGCATCAGAAAAAAGGCTTGTCCGGAGAAGAAAAGGTGAGCGCTACCATCAGTCCTGTGTCATGCCAACAGTAAAGCCTCCTGAGACCATTCATGTGTGGGGTTGCTTCTCATCCAAGGGAGTGGGCTCACTCACAATTTTGCCCAAAAACACAGCCATGAATAAAGAATGGTACCAAAACACCCTCCAACAGCAACTTCTTCCAACAATCCAACAACAGTTTAGTGAAGAACAATGCATTTTCCAGCACGATGGAGCAGCGTGCCATAAGGCAAAAGTGATAACTAAGTGGCTCGGAGACCAAAGCATTGACATTTTGGGTCCATGGCCTGGATTTTCCCAGATCTTAATCCCATTGAGAACTTGTGGTGAATCCTCAAGAGGTGGGTGGAGAAACAAAAACCCACAAATTCTGACAAACTCCAAGAAGTGATTATGAAAGAATGGGTTGCTATCAGTCAAGAATTGGCCCAGAAGTTGATTGAGAGCATGCCCAGTCGAATTGCAGAGGTCCTGAAAAAGAAGGGCCAACACTGCAAATACTGACTCTTTGCATAAATGTCATGTAATTGTCGATAAAAGCCTTTGAAACGTATGAAGTGCGTGTAATTATATTTCACTACATCACAGAAACAACTGAAACAAAGATCTAAAAGCAGTTTAGCAGCAAACTTTGTGAAAACTAATATTTGTGTCATTCTCTAAACTTTTGGCCACGACTGTATATCCTGTGTCCCATCCTCCTCCACCTCCTTATCCCATAATACCGGTCCTTAAGAACCTGAGGAGAGAAGCCAATTGTCACGGCCATGGCTATGTCCGTGACTCCTTACCGCCTGCGGTTTAGTTTGTGTGTTCAACCACAGGTGAGGGTCGCTGTGTGTGGCCTCACTTGTGGTTGCCGCGGGCAACTAGTTGTGTTCTGTTATTGTCAGCAGAGCAGCCTGAGCGGTGCTAGGCAGCTTGCTGCTTTGGCATGCGGTCTCACCTGACTTCCTTTATGTTAGGTGTGTGTGTATGGTGTACACTGTGTTTTATGTATTGTGTGCACTTCCCTTTTAAGTGGTGTTTTTCCCTTCTCTGGTGCTGGAAGGGTTAACTCCCTTCCCAGTGTGTGTTTTGTGTCACTGGGTGTGTCCGACTGTGGGGTGTGGCTTCTTGGCCTATAAAGCCTCACTGTTAGTTCAGGTCTGAGGGTTGCTTCAGTCATGCTTGGCTGGAGCAGCCTCCTGTCTATTCTACCTGCCAGTGAGAGCCACCCCTGTGGTCATAAAGATATTGTCTTTATGTTTATGCCTTCTTGTGTGTGATGTTGTATGTAATGTTCTGTTGGGACCTTCCTTGTGATTTTATGCAGTTTACGGTTCTGGATTCCTGTTTGCACAGGGATCCAGTCAGCAAGGCTGTGGCAGGTTGGTGGAACTACTAGTTCGCCTGCCATACCCGTAAGGCTGTATGTGTTCCCCTTTTCCCAGCAGCTTGGCCATTGAGACTCCTGCTCCTCCGTGTCTAGGAGGAGTAGGTCGTCTTACCCTGACTCCTAGTCCAGGGACCGGACGGAGGGTGAGTTAGGGATCCGAGGTTCCTGTGCATGGGTCCTCCTACCTTAAAGGTCGGCCCATGCAGCTAGGAGTTAGGGTCAGGTTAGGGACGCGTTAGGAGGTGACCTGCTCCCTAATCCTGTCTTCCTGGCCGAGCAGCCTAACACTATCTGGCATCGCACGGCTGAGGGTTTTCCCCATTCTCAGTCGTGACACCAATGGGGGAAATACTGTATACGGCTGTGACTGTCAGCAGAGTGTTAAAGGGGTTATACCATGATTGATGTAAAAAATAAAAATCATACATACTCTAGTACATGACAATCTCTTTTAACAAAGCTAGAACCAGCCCTGTACCATATGTGGATCCAGAGATCCCCCCCCCCACCCCCACTCCCCATTCATTGCTCCAATTGTTCTGCAAGATTTATTTCAAGCTGGCATCTTAGGGGACATGTCCTTTCCCAGAGGGTGTGTCCTGTCTGCTGGAGCAGGTGGCAGTTGAAGGATGGAAATAAGCGCGCTTCCACCTCAATGAGCAGGAGAGAGAAATTTGAAAAAGAGCAAACAGCAGGTGGCGCTATACTGATAGATTTCAGGAAATAACTCAGTGGCTATACTAAATTGTTAGTTACATGCTATTACAAAAAATATTCAGTTCTAGGTAGTGGTTTGAAAACTCTAGAATATTATCCAAGGGATAACTTCTTTAAGGTGGTAGTTCCCTGTTTTATGGGTTCAGCAGTGCATAACACTGCAGCATATGTCTTTGGAAGTGATGTTAAAAGTTTGCAGGCCCCACAGTATGCTTCTGCTGGAGTTATTATTACTTTGGGAGGGCATAGATGAGATTCTATTAACATTCAGGAGCACAAAGTAAGCACTTATATCTATCTATCTATCTATCTATCTAGCTATATCATATCTATCTACTGTATTTTTTGCCCCATAAGACACACTTTTTTCCCTGCGTCTTATGGGGTGAATACTATGGAAGCACTCATTAGTATCTGAGGACCAGGAAGCGGTGAAGGCTCTGTACTCACCGCTTCCTGGTCCTCGGCTGTCAGCTGTGCAGTGACTGCACACAGCGTGAGGGCGCTCTGTGACCTCACGCTGTGTGCCTCAATTCACAGCATAGCCAGCGGCAGGAAGAGCAGGAGGAGCGTCAAAGTTGAGGATCGGCGGTGTCCGAAGCAGGAGAGGTAAGTGGATTTTTTTTATTTTATCTGATCAGAGGCTGGAGGCTACAGGCTGCAGACATGAGGCTGGGGGCTAAAGGCTGCAGACATGAGGCTGGGGGGTTGATCTGAGGCATGGGTCATATTAACATTGGGGGTCTGATTGGTGGTCTCATCTGAGGTCTAATGAAAAATATTTTTTTTCCTATTGTCCTCCTCTAAAAAAAATATGGTATGTCATATCTATCTATCTATCTATCTATCTTTCTATGTCATATCTATTTATCTATCTATCTTATAGCAGAGTACATTTTTATGCAACTCTGTTCTTAATATTTTTGTCTTTATGTAAACCTTTCATTTATACTGTATCTCATGTATATCACTTTTGATAAATGTTACATCTGCATTGCAATAGATTTTCCTGACATTAAGCTACTTAAAAATACCTTGGAAATGTTTATCTGTTAACTCATATAGTTCAAATTTGATATTATGTGAATTGACAATGAATTTAAATTATATTATCTACATACAATACTGTCAACTAGCGCTACACCACGTGGAGTTCGCAGCGGTGTATTGGCAGTCCCGTAACTTGCCAATAAAGTAATGTGCAGACCAGCTGTACACAACGCAGATAAGTGCCTGTAAATAAAAGTGTAACACCGCGCGCTATAGTAAAACTACTACCGAAGAAGTTACACAGACCGCTCTCCTCTTTATCACGTACTATGCAAACTGCTATAGATAATATATTTGAGTCCGGGTCCTACCTTCACTCAGATGTATCTACCGCGTTGTAGTGTTCCGTGATGGTCCACGTGTCTGTTCTGTGTTTGATGCAGGGCAGGAGACGTGGGTCCAGGAGAGGATGGCTGTGGCGTCGGTTTAGTATTAAGGCACTAGGATATAGTTCGCCCCGGCCGGTAGCAAACTACACCTGTTACCTGTTTTTGATTAAAGCTCACGTCTGAGCTGGTGACGTCACCGCTGGTAAGCTACGGGTAGCAGTGGAGATCAATCCTATTGATTGATCTCCACTGCTACCCGTAGCTTACCAGCGGTGACGTCACCAGCTCAGACGTGAGCTTTAATCAAAAACAGGTAACAGGTGTAGTTTGCTACCGGCCGGGGCGAACTATATCCTAGTGCCTTAATACTAAACCGACGCCACAGCCATCCTCTCCTGGACCCACGTCTCCTGCCCTGCATCAAACACAGAACAGACACGTGGACCATCACGGAACACTACAACGCGGTAGATACATCTGAGTGAAGGTAGGACCCGGACTCAAATATATTATCTATAGCAGTTTGCATAGTACGTGATAAAGAGGAGAGCGGTCTGTGTAACTTCTTCGGTAGTAGTTTTACTATAGCGCGCGGTGTTACACTTTTATTTACAGAAATTATATTATCTGACTGCACTGTAATTTCAGCCTCTTCTCTTTCAGGATACACTCTTTTAGTACTTTAATGCTCTTCTTAGCTAAATGACTTTCACTATTAAATTAATATGTATTAATATTTCAGTAAGGTACCTTGAGCTCAGGAAGGAGATGAACTCTTGCAGCTTTTGTAAAGGCGGACTTATATTAACATGAGCTTTTTAAATTATACTTTCTGCAGTTGAAGAATGACGTTGCACATTACACAAAGAACTATAATGATTTTTTTCTAATACAATACATCTCCTCTTTATCTAGAGTGTACATTCACTTGTTTGAGATGCCAAATATCACAATAAACTGGCATCCACCTCAAATCTCTCATATATATCATGAAAGACAATGATAATGTTGTAAATCAGTCAATTCTACATATTCTGTCTCCTAGTGGGTGTAATAGTCAGTGATTACTTTCTTCAAGCTTAGATCCCCTCGTTATATAAAAACATTTAATAAAATGTATTAAATTTAACAAGCTTCAATCAACTTTTTTTTTATCAGTAATTATCTGTTATGCCATGATGCCCCACAGCAGTGCTCCCCAAACCTGGGCAAAATTGGGTAAAAGTATTATATTCTTTATTCTCTATATTCCCCATTTAAATTAACATAACAAATGTCATATGTAAAAAATAGGGAGAAATGGTAGAGAGCCAGCATCTATACAGTGAAGTGAGCAGATGCAGAAACCAGCCATGGATACTGAACTAGCCAAAGGAGCAAATATGCACATATGAAGAAAAAGTGGAGAGACACAGAAAACATTGAAAAGCTTTTCTGTGTTGAGAGTAGGTTTGTGTAGAAGTTCTGTAAAGATCATCTGTCTAAAAAAGAAGCTTATAAGCTCCACAGTGAAACCTGCTCAGGTACCTGGAGAAACTTAACAAAAGGCAGAGTCCAGATATGCCCACTATATCTCGCCATGGAATCTTGTAGTACCATTAACTATGAGTATAGCGTCCTTTGAAAAAGGTGTAAAACTTAGTCTGACATTGGAAGCTGCCCCCATGGTTGTATAGCGAAAGAGAAGTGTTGCTCCCCTATTTCTGGATGTTTATGCTAGAGCTAGAGAGAAAAGTACAGTAAAAATCAAATTGCTCTTAAGAAATATATTGGCCTATTGACTACTTTTGCAACCATGTAACCTGTGAGAACTGTGGAAATTGCACATTGTTTAAGAACTGCCAGTCCATACATGCTGAGAACAGTTCCTAATATATTGAACTTGATTCTTTAGTAAAAAAAACTTTTCTTCTGTTAATCTGGTGTAATTATTGCCTACACTATCACAGTCCACCAGCATACCATCATCAACTGTCAAGGGACTCTGCCTTGCACCTCACAATTCATCACCATCAAGGGCACCCTGAACCACCATTGGGCAGGAGAACCCCAGGACCTGGGTGTGCCCTGAGGGGAAGAAATGTGCATCTTTCCCATCACTGCATGGCCCAGAGGAGCATTAGAGTTAGTAAAAACTACAAACATCATAATTGCTGCTGTCACTCCTATTCTCTTTTCTCACCTCCCCTGGGCTCACTACATGTGTTATCCTGAACATCACTTGTTTATTCAAGTGTTCCTAGCTTTATACCACAATCCCACTTATACCTATTGTCACTGCAAAATGCCTTCCTATACCCAGTTCAAGTTACCTGCAACCTTCAAGCATGTATGGTGGAGGATGAAGCCAATTAAAAGGGGTGCAGGGCGGTTTACAGTTTATGGGCAACAGTCTTTGTTGCCCATAACAATGAATCACAACACATTAATTTATTTTCTGCTCTTGAAAAATAAAACCTGTACTGTTATTGGTTGTCAGTGACAACAAAGACAATTTTTCTTTTAGACAATTTTCATAAATCTGGCTTAGTTTTAGTTGTAAATAAATAAATGCTCAACTTGTGTTATTTTCATTTTTACACAGAACTGTTGGCAGACAACTTTCAGTCAATGCTAGTTGAGATTTTTTCTCAGGACTTCTATAGATGAGAAAATGAATAAATACATTTGAAAAAAATAGTACATCCTGAGTCAAACATATGAAAAGGCACACAATATAGACTCATGCACACGGCCGTTGCCCGGCCGTTCCGTGCATTGAAGACTGCAATTTGCAGTCCCTAATGCATGGACAACATCCATGCAGTTTCCAGAGATGGATGCAGACCCATTAAATTTGAATGGGTCTGTGATCCGTCATCACCGCTAAAAAATAGAATTTTTTTTTGCAGTGAGGAGGCATGGAGAGAAACCCCATGTAAGCACACTGTAGTGCTTCTGTGGGGTTCCATGCCTCCATTCCGCACTGAACCTTCTGGATTGCAGACCCATTCAAGGTCCGAGGACAGTATATTGCGGACCCGCTGTTTGCGGTCCACAATTCTGGCAAAACTAGGCACACATTAATTCTGTGGCAATATGTATGTGTCAAAACTAGGCACACATTACCGTACTTTTCACCCTATAAGACGCACCAGCCCATAAGTGCACCTAGGATTTTGTGGAGGAAAATACGAAAAATATATTTTGAACCAAAAAGTGTGTTTTTGGTGGGTTTTGAACTAATGGTGGTCTGTGGATGACACTATTATGGGGGTATCTGTGGATGGCACTGTTATGGGGGCACCTGTGGATTGCACTGTTATGCGGGCATCTGTGGATGGCACTACTATGGGGGCATCTGTGGATGGCACTGTTATGGTGGCATATGTGGATGGCACTGTTATGGGGGATCATTGTGGGGGCATCTGTGGATTGCACTGTTATGGGGGCATCTTAGGATGACACATATATAGCATCTTATCTAATGTGTCATCCACAAATCCCCCATAACAGTGTCCCAATGTAGTGAATGGGGGCCGGCATCTGGTTCTGTAATGGCAGCGGGGCCCGATGCAGTCATTATATTCTACTACACCGGGCCCCGCTCACTGTAGTATAATCATATCTAACTTGTGGGTATTGTTAAAGTATTCAAATCTATACTACTAACTTCATGGCAGGCAGGAGGCCGGGCGGACGGGCACTCGCAACGTGACTCACTACATCATGCACCTGCACCGCCTGCTTTATTCATAAAATGGGCGGAGCAGGTGCGTGACGTAGTGAGCTACGATGCGAGCGCCCGCCCGCCCAGCCTCCTGACTGTCAAAAAGTTAGTAGTAAGTAGTACAAGCGCTGGATTTCAGATGATTTGCATACTTTAACAATACCCACAAGTTAGATATGATTATACTACATTGAGCAGGGCCCGGTGTAGTAGAATATAGTGACTGCACCGGGCCCTGCTCACATTACAGAACCGGATGCCGGCCCCCAGCCCCTCCTCCCTCTCAGCCGATATACCCGACGGTCGCAGCATTCGCCCCATAAGAAGCACTGCTATTTTCCCCCCACTTTTGGGGTGGAAAAAGTGCATCATATAGGGCGAAAAATACGGTAATTCTTAAATAGAATTAAAAGAGAACAAAACAAATCAAAATATAAACCTTATGCCTGAAACAGCAATATTGTAAATAAAATAAATTAATAACCTAAAATTAGGTCAGTTGCTATATAGTACACTTCCTGAAAGTGCAGTATAGCATAAATAATAATGAATATTATATAATCCTATATTTACAGAAAATGCGATCCTTAGGTCAGTTTTAATCACACAGAATGGTGTATTAATAACAATAATTGCATACAGTTTGTTTTGGCATGATACAGTTAAGCAGATATTATGATGCTACTAGATGATATATTGGTGTACTAGTACTGGAGCCAATAGTACCCTATAATAATAAGGGAACCAATCCTTACCAATGTTGATATTTAGCAGATAAGTGGTTTAATACAGTTTTTGAATTTCATTTTATTGTGTGTATTATATATTTTTTACATTATACTGTGGTCCCCCACAATGTGAAATGCCCCCTTATGTGCTCCCCACACAATATAATACCCTCTTATGTTTCCCATACAGTATAAAGCCCACTTATGTGCCCTCCACACAGTATAATGTCCCCATATGTCCCCTCACACAGTTCAATGCACCCTTATGTGCCCCCACTCAGTATAATGCGCCATTTTGTAACCCTACACAGTATAATGCCCCCTAAAGAGGTTATCTCATGATCAATGCAAAAAATGAAAACCAGATGACAGCATATAGTACATGCCAATCTCTTACTAACAAAGCTAGAGATAACACTGTACCTCTCATAGATCCAGAGATCTCCCCATTCATTTTTCCGATTGCTCTGCTAGATTATTGTCAAGCTGGCAGCTCAGGGAGTGTGTCCTTTCTGCAGCTCTCTCCCTATCACAGTTCAAAAGACAGCTGAAGGATGAGTGTGGTAGACAGAGAAATAAAAAAGAAAACAGCAGGGGGCACTACATTTTATTAAGTAACTCAGTGGCTATACAAAATATATAATTATATGCAATTACAAAAGTATTCAGATCCAGGTGCTGGTTTGAAAACTGCTGAATATTTTTCATGAAACAACCCCAAGTGTCCACACACAGTATAAAGCTCTATTATATGCCACCATGTAGTTTGATGCCACACAAAGTATAATGCCCTATTAAGTGCTCTAACACAGTATAATGCCTCCTCATATGCCTCATATACTACAGTGCCACCTTAGGATGCCCCATTACAATAGAATCTCTCCTTATGCATCCCACACATAGTGTAATCCTGACACAGTGTAATGCCCCCTTATGTGATCCACTTGTAGTATAATGCTTGATTATGTTTTCCCAAAGGTGAATACTCACCTAGCCCATGTTCCCACAATATTGAATATCATGGAGGAGCAGGAAACCGCAGCCGCTAGCTTCCTGCTCCACCATTCACTCTGCTTCCTACCTGTTGCAACTAGCCATCGGACAGACTGGAGCAGATCTCCAAATACAGATCTTCTCGGGACAGTCTGTCTGGTGGTTAAGCGCAGGAGGTGTAGTATCTGAATACGCCTTCCTGTGCCAAACCATCAGTCACTGGGAGAATGGTGGAACAAATAGCTAAGCTCTCCCTGCTTTACAATTGTATTAAACTGCTTACACATCCTGAGGACATGGAAGCAGTTGAAGTAGGTGATGCTGGAAAATTATGGTAATTAAAATGCTGGTAAAAAAACTTTTACCTGTACCAGCCTCTGTTGTAAAAGCAGCTGGGCTGATGGTTTACCAGGTGAGTGGCAACCCGTGTCAGTATGCAAGTTAGTGTTATATCAACCTAATGAGGCAGCACAGTGTCTCAGTGGTGTCTTGCAACGCTGCGGTTCTAGGTACAAATCCAATCAAGGACAGCATCTTCATGGAGTTTGTATGCTCTCCCCATGTTAATGTGGGTTTCTTCTTTGTACTCTGGTTTTAGTCCACACTTTAAAAGACATACAGAGGTAGCAGGGCTAGCACTCCAGCTCTTAACTAAAATTTCTTAACTCATCACGTTATCTTGAGATAAGTCCATAAAAATTATATTGAGATAAAATCCATTGAAAAGCAATTAAAGGTGTTTGCTTAGATTAGATAAGCCACATTCCTCCTCTGACTCCTCTTCCTTACACTCCTCTTCCAGCATTGCCACAGGTCCAGCAAGCGATGCTGATAAGGCTGTTTCTGGTGGTGATGGTGACCACAACTCTTCCTCTTCACGCTCATCTACGGCCTGATCCAGCACTCTTCGCAGGGCACGCTCCAGGAAGAAAACAAATGGGATGATGTCGCTGATGGTGCCTTCGGTGCGACTGACTAGGTTTGTCACCTCCTCAAAAGGACGCATGAGCCTACAGGCATTGCGCATGAGCGTCCAGTAACGTGGCAAAAAAATTCCCAGCTCCGCAGAGGCTGTCCTAGCACCCCGGTCATACAAATACTCGTTAACGGCTTTTTCTTGTTGGAGCAGGCGGTCGAACATTAGGAGTGTTGAATTCCAACATGTTGAGCTGTCGCAAATCAAGCGCCTTACTGGCATGTTGTTTCGGCGCTGAATGTCTGAAAAGTGCGCCATGGCCGTGTAGGAACGCCTGAAATGGCCACACACCTTCCTGGCCTGCTTGAGGACGTCCTGTAATCCTGGGTACTTATACACAAAGCGTTGTATGATCAGATTACACACATGTGCCATGCACGGCACATGTGTCAACTTGCCCAAATTCAATGCCGCCAACAAATTGCTTCCGTTGTCACACACCACTTTGCCAATCTCCAGTTGGTGCAGAGTCAGCCACTGATCCACCTGTGCATTCAGGGCGGACAGGAGTGCTGGTCCAGTGTGACTCTCTGCTTTCAGGCAAGTCAACCCCAAGACGGCGTGACACTGTCGTATTCGGGGTGTGGAATAGCCCCTGGGGAGCTGGGGAGGTGCCGTTGATGTGGAGCAAGACACAGCAGCAGAAGAGGACTCAGCCGAGGAGGTTATGGAAGAGGATGGAGTAGGAGGAGTAGAGGAGGTGGCAGCAGGCCTGCCTGCAAGTCGTGGCGGTGTCACAAACTCCTCTGCAGAGCCACGCATTCCATGCTTGGCAGCCATGAGCAGGTTTACCCAATGCGCAGTGTAGGTGATATAACTGCCCTGACCGTGCTTTGCAGACCAGGTATCAGTGGTCAGATGGATCCTTGCCCGAACACTGTGTGCCAGACATGCCATGACTTCCTTTTGCACAATTGAGTACAGGTTGGGGATTGCCTTTTGTGCAAAGAAATTTTGGCCGGGTACCTTCCACTGCGGTGTCCCAATAGCTAAATTTTTTTTGAAGGCCTCAGACTCCACTAGCTTGTATGGTAAAAGCTGGCGGACTAAGAGTTCAGACAAGCCAGCTGTCAGACGCCGGGCAAGGGGGTGACTTTGTGACATTGGCTTCTTACGCTCAAACATGTCCTTGACAGACACCTGACTGTAGGCAGATGAGCAGGAACTGCTCAAGACGAGAGACGGAGTGGCAGATGGTTGAGAGGGGGCAAGGAGGACAGCAGTGGTTGATGTGGCTGAAGATGCTGGACCAGGAGGAGGATGGCGGCTTTGAGTTTGTGTGCTGCTTGTACTCATGTGTTGATCCCATAGGCGCTTGTGATGTGCGATCATGTGCCTTCGCAAAGCAGTTGTACCTAGGTGGGTGTTGGACTTCCCACGACTCAGTTTTTTTTGGCACAGGTTGCAAATGGCATCGCTGTTGTCAGAGGCAGACACACAAAAAAAATGCCACACTGCTGAGCTCTGCAATGACGGCATTCTGGTGGTGGCAACAGCATGCGTTGATTGGCGTGCTGTCTGGCTGACCCCGGGTGCCGATGCATGCTGTCTGACTGTGCCACTAGCTCCTTGCGATGACCTCCCCCTGCTTCTAACTCGTCTCCTCCTCCTCTCTGTCTCCCCATGAGAACTTTCCACCTGTTCTTCTCCTCTTCAAGCGGGCACCCACGTGACATTCACGGACACATCGTCATCATCAACCGCTTCACTTGTATCTGACAACTTAGCAAAAGAAGGAGCAGCGGGTACAACATCATCACACCGTACGTCCATGTGTGTAATGCTGCCTGACTGAGACATACAGTCATGTGAAAAAATTAGGACACCCTTTGAAAGCATGTGGTTTTTTGTAACATTTTTAATAAAAGGTTATTTCATCTCCGTTTCAACAATACAGAGAGATTAAAGTAATCCAACTAAACAAAGAAAACTGAAGAAAAGTCTTTTCAAGATCTTCTGTAAATGTCATTCTACAAAAATGCCTATTCTAACTGAGGAAAAAGATAGGACACCCTCACATGTATTCCCTCTTAAATTGGCTCAGATCTCACACAGGTATATCACACCAGGTGCACATAATTAGTAGATCGTTACTCTGCATGTTGAATGAGGCTTGCCCTATTTAAACCTCAGACATTTAGTTTGGTGTGCTCCTGACTGTTGAAGTGAGAGTGAGCACCATGGTGAGAGCAAAAGAGCTGTCAGAGGACTTCAGAAAAAAGATTGTAGCAGCCTATGAGTCTGGGAAGGGATTTAAAAAGATCTCAAAAGATTTTGAAATCAGCCATTCCACTGTCCGGAAGATAGTCTACAAGTGGAGGGCTTTCAAAACAACTGCCAACATGCCCAGGACTGGTCGCCCTAGCAAGTTCACCCCAAGAGCAGACCGCAAGATGCTAAAAGAGGTCTCCAAAAACCCTAAAGTGTCATCTCGAGAACTACAGCAGGCTCTGGCTACTGTTGATGTAGAAGTACATGCCTCTACAATCAGAAAGAGACTGTACAAGTTTAACTTGCATGGGAGGTGTGCAAGGAGGAAACCTTTGCTTTCCAAGAGAAACATCGAGGCCAGACTGACATTTGCCAGAGATAAAGTTGACAAAGACCAGGACTTCTGGAATAATGTTCTTTGGACAGATGAGTCCAAAATTGAATTATTTGGACACAACAGCAGAGGACATGTTTGGCGTAAACCAAACACAGCATTCCAAGAAAAGAACCTCATACCAACTGTGAAGCATGGAGGTGGAAGTGTCATGGTTTGGGGCTGCTTTGCTGCAGCAGGACCTGGTCAGCTCACCATCATAGAATCCACGATGAATTCTACTGTGTATCAGAAGGTGCTTGAAGAACATGTGAGACCATCAGTTAGAAAATTAAAGCTGAAGCGGAACTGGACCATGCAACATGACAATGACCCAAAACATACTAGTAAATCAACCAAAGATTGGCTGAAAAAGAAGAAATGGAGAGTCCTGGAATGGCCAAGTCAAAGTCCAGATTTGAATCCCATTGAGATGCTGTGGGGTGACTTGAAAAGGGCTGTACGTGCAAGAAACCCCTCAAACATCTCACAGCTGAAAAAGTTCTGCATTGAGGAGTGGGGTAAAATTTCCTCAGACCGATGTCGAAGACTGGTAGATGGCTACAAGAACCGTCTCACTGCAGTTATTTCAGCCAAAGGAGGTAACCCTCGCTATTAGGGGCAAGGGTGTCCTATCTTTTTCCTCAGTTAGAATAGGCATTTTTGTAGAATGACATTTACAGAAGATCTTGAAAAGACTTTTCTTCAGTTTTCTTTGTTTAGTCGGATTACTTTAATCTCTCTGTATTGTTGAAACGGAGATGAAATAACCTTTTATTAAAAATGTTACAAAAAACCACATGCTTTCAAAGGATGTCCTAATTTTTTCACATGACTGTATCCCTGTTATCTACATCCTCTGGCAATAATGGTTGCGCATCACAAATTTCTTCCAACTGATGTGTAAATAACTCTGCTGACAGATCAAGTGAAGCGGCTGTGGTGCTAGTGTTGGTGCTAGTGGCAGGCGGGCGAGTGGTAACTTGTGAGGTGCCCGAAGCTGAGCTGGAGGAGGATGGTGCGTCAAGGTTCGGAGCGGAAGCTGTAGAAGATTGGGTGTCCTGTGTTAGCCAGTCAACTATGTCCTCAGAACTTTTTTAGTTCAGGGTACGTGGCCTCTGAACACTAGGCATTATTCTAGGGCCAAAGGGAATCACAGCACCACGACCACGACGGCCCCTGCGGGGTGGCCTGCCTCTACCTGTCATTTTTTTTAGATTAGTTAAGTTGTACTATGCGTGCAAGCTACTGTGACACCAGATATGAGTTGCGCTGAAGTGACACTATGCGCTTGCAGCTGGGCCTTGCCCTTAAACACACAAACACGTGTGTGCAACTGACTGCTATTTATTCAGTCAAAATTGTTGTTTTTCTTTAAATGGAATCGAATGTGACACCAGATATGAGTTGCGCTGAAGTGACACTATGCACTGGCAGCTGGGCCTTAAACACATAAACACATGTGTAACTGACTGCTATTTATTCAGTCAAAATTGTTGTTTTTCTTTAAAAGGAAATCGAAATCGAATGTGACACCAGATATGAGTTGCCCTGTTGACACTATGCACTTGCAGGGCATGAAACACACGAGCGTGCCGGCAACTGACTGCTATTATATTACAGTCAAAAATGTATTTTAATTTTTTTTTTAATGCAAGCTACTGTGACACCAGATATGAGTGGTGGCACTGGGCAAGTGGGCACAGTATACTCTGTGAGCCTGACACACACGCTGGCAGGCAGGCAACTGCAATTAGATTACACAGGAAAAAAAAAGAAGACTGATGTTCTAGCCCTAAAAAGGGCTTTTTGGGGTGCTGTCCTTACAGCAGAGATCAGATGAGTCCTTCAGGACTGGAGTGGACACTGAATACACTGGCCTAGCTATCGATTTCCCTATTAAATCAGCAGCAGCTACACTGTCCCTCCTCTCACTGAGACTGCAGCTTCCGAATGAATCTAAAATGGATGCTGTCCAGGAGGTGGGAGGGT
Organism: Bufo gargarizans; assembly: GCF_014858855.1. Taxonomy (NCBI): domain Eukaryota; kingdom Metazoa; phylum Chordata; class Amphibia; order Anura; family Bufonidae; genus Bufo; species Bufo gargarizans. The sequence goes on along the minus strand of NC_058083.1, from coordinate 278,937,249 downwards.
CTGGGAGGGAGGGTCTGCTGCTGATTGGCTGGAATGTGTCTGCTGACTGTGAGGTACAGGGTCATTAGGAACCCAGCTCTAAGTTTAAATCGCAATGCGATTAATATAACCTGTATTAATCGCATTGCGATTACAACTTAGATCTGAGTTCCTAATGGTTGTATTGCTAGAATTGACAAATATAACGAATATAGCACTATTCTAGCAATACAACAACCATTAGGAACCCAGCTCTAAATTGAATTCGCAATGCGATTAATATAACCTGTATTAATCGCATTGCGATTACAACTTAGTCAAATTTGTTACACTGCAGCTTCTGAATGAATCTAAAATGGTTGCTGTCCAGGAGGTGGGAGGGTCTGGGAGGGAGGGTCTGCTGCTGATTGGCTGGAATGTGTCTGCTGACTGTGAGGTACAGGGTCAAAGTTTACACAATGATGACGAATAGGGGGCAGACTGAACATCGCATATGTTCGCCCACCGTGGCGAACGTGAACAAGCTATGTTCGCCGGGAACTATTCGCCGGCGAATAGTTTGGGACATCTCTACTGCTGACATCAGCAATAGTTAGACCGCTGCAGACAGCGACATTATCTGCGCTACATCTCCTGTGTAACGTGTGCGCATCCCAAAAACCTGTGACATTACCTGTAATTTTAGATTTGCCGCTGCTGACATTAGCAACATTATCTGCGTTATATCTCCTGTGTGATGTTTCCACATCCCAAATACCTTCTTTAATTTTTTTACGCATACACTTACAAATCCTACGCTACTGTACGTGTGACATACTTTCAAGCATATGTAGCATTTAATATGAAGAAGACAAGAAGTATGGGACAGGAAAGTGGCCGTGATGCTGAGGGTGCACGCCGAGGCCGTGGCCCTGGGCGCGTTGAAACTGTGCCTGCTGCCAGAGCACAAGAAAAACAATCATCCATGATACCTAGCTTCATGTCCCAGTTTGCAGGGTGGCACAGGACAACTCTCTCAAAGTCAGACCAGTGCGACCAGGTGGTCGGTTGGTGTGCAGCAGATAATGCTTCACGTCGGTTAAGCACCACCCTGTCTTCCACCAAGTCCAGTCTCAGTAGCCAAGTGTCTGGTTAACAGAATCCTCACACTGATACTCCTTACTCTCCCCATGGAGAGTCTTTCCAAACAAGTGATCCCACACTCAGATATTTAGAGGAGCTCTTTTCAGCACCATTCCTTCATTTGGGCCTCTGGACAATCCCGCTTGAAGAGGGACATGAAATTTTGTGCCCTGATTCCCAAACTCTTGAGTATCCACAGTCACAAGAAGATGACGGTGGGGAACGGCAATTAGTGTTTCATGAGGTGGATGATGATGATGATGATGATGAGACACAGTTGCCAATAAGTCAACGGCAATTAGAGTCTCAAGAGGTTGTTGATAAGCATGAGACACAGTTGTCAATAACTGAGGTTGTTGTTAGATCAACAACTCAGGAGGCTGAGCAGAGTGAGGAAGTGGAAGAGGAGGTGGTGGACGATGAAGTCACTGACCCAACCTAGGAAGGTGGCAAGCCAAGCGAGGACAGCAGTACAAAGGGAGAGGGATCCTCAGCACCACAACAGGCTGGAAGAGGCAGTGGGGTGGCAGTGAGAATGCAAGCCACACTAAACAGGCCCACAACTGTTCCTCCTAGCACACCCTTACAGAAATCTCCCTTGCCGAAAGGTGGGTGTTCCACAGATGCTTTTTTGAGGAAAGTGCGGACGACAAAAGAATTGTAGTTTGCAACTTGTGCCATACAAAAATTAGCAAAGGCTTGAACACTAGCAACCTCACCACCACCAGCATGATACGCCACATGGCATCAAAGCACCGTAATAGGTGGGCCGAATGCCTGGGTCCACAATCCGTGTCTGCGGGTCACACCACTTCCCCTGTGTTACGTGCTGGCCAATCACTAGTCGAAGGCGCAGGCCCGGATGCCTCCCGCCCTGCACCTGGACCTTCGTAAGCACTATTAGTGACCACATCCACTTCCGTGTCTCAGAGCAGCGTACAAATGTCCTTACCCCAGGGATTTGAACGCAAGTGCAAATACCCAACCACCCACCCACAGGCCATAGCACTAAATGCACAACTTTTCAAATTACTAGCCCTGGAAATGTTACCATTTAGGCTTGTGGTCACTGAGGCCTTCCGCAGCCTGATGTCGGCAGATGTCCCTTGTTACGCACTCCACAGCCGCCACTTCATGGTGTGCCATGCCGCCTTACACCAGCATGTGTCCCGTAATATCACCAACGCAGTTACTTAGAAGTTCCACTTAATCACTGACACATGGACAAGTGTTTTCGGCCAGAGACGCTACATTTCCCTGACTGCACACTGGGTGAATGTCGTGGAGGCCGGGAACGAGTCGTACCCTGTGATGGCATAGGTGCTACCAACACCAAGGATTGCGAGCTCTAATTCCATCAGGGTTTCCACCACCACCTACGTTAGTGGCTCCAACCCTCACTTCTCCTCCTCCGCCTAATCCTCCACTACCACCTCAGAATTATCCAGTCAGCCATCAGTCGGTAGCTGGAAGCAGTGTAGCACTGCAGTGGGAAAGCGTCAACAGGCCGTGCTTAAGCTTATCTGCTTAGGTGACAAACAGCACACCGCCGCAGAGATGTGGCAGGGGATAAGAGACCAGACTGAGCTGTGACTCTTGCCACTCAACCTAGAAACAGGCATGGTTGTGTCTGATAATGGCTGTAACTTGGTGGCGGCTTTGGAGCTCTCCAAGCTCACACACAACCCATGCCTAGCCCACAGCTTCAACTTAGTGGTTCAGCGGTTTCTCAAAACCTACCCCAATTTGCCTGAGCTATTGGTGAAGGTGCACTGCGTGTGTGCCCATTTCCGCAAGTCATCGACAGCTTCCGCTGGTCTGTCAACGCTTACAACTGCCAGCTCAGCGACTGTTGTGCGACATGAGCACGCGCTGGAAGTCCACGTTCCACATGTTGGCCAGGCTTTGTGAGCGTTTTAATGATCGTGTGACTATGCAAAGCCAAACGGATCCGTCCTGAATTACAATGTAAGTCAATGGGGAAGGATCCATTTTTCACTGACACAATATGGTGCAATTGATAAACTGATCCGTCCCCCATTGACTTTCAATGTAAGTCAAGATGGATCCGTTTTGACTTAGACTTTTTTTGAATAATACAAATGGATCCGTTATTAGCGGATACAAGTGTTTGCATTATTGGTGCGGATCTGTCTGTGCAGATACAAGACGGATCCGCACCAAACCCAAGTGTGAAAGTAGCCTTAGGCCGACGCTTTGCATGTGGAAGAGGTGGAAATGGGGGAAGATATTACCCAGGGTGATAGCCAGTAGTGATGCCCTTGCGGTTTGCCCAGTGGTCGTTTCGCGGCGAACTTTGCTCATTCGCGGTTCGCCGAACGGACGAACATATGGTGATGTCCGCTGGCACCATATTCTTTTACATTGTGAAGAACTTTGACCCATGACACATCCATCAGGTGGTACAGGACAGCCAATTGAGACATTTCAGCACATGGACATACCCCCTACCTTATAAATAAACCTCATCTGGCCACCATTTTACATTCAGTCTTTTGACAGTGCAGGGACAGACTGTTAGGGACAACAAACGCTAGCAAATAAGGCCACAAAAGGCCTTTTAAGGACTGGTATAGGTGTGCTATCGATAGGTGTGACTTACTGAGGGGTGTAATATACTTATAATATACTTTCTAACATAGAAAGTATATTATAGTGCATTTGTATTGTGCAGCAGTTGTGTGCGGTTCTGCTGCGATACTGCAGCTACAAAGTGCCAAACGCTATTGGAACAAATCATTTCTACTGATGTGATATACTAGTGTCCCCCCCCCCCCAAAAAAAACTGATTGAAGCAGGGGTGTTATATACCAATTATCTATTTTCTATATAGTGCATTTGAGTAGTGCAGCATTTGTTTGTGGTTTTTCTGCGTTACCTCCGCTACAGATAGTGACAAACGACATTGGAACAAATAATTTATACTGGTGTGATATAACAGTTGCCACTCCCCAAAAAAGTGGGGGAAAAAAGTGGGCTACAGTAAAATTGTTATTCAGTGAACGCATAATGTACCTCGAGAGACATAATCACAATTTCTTTTATGTCACGTGAATGCCTAATTTTTAAGGCCGGTACTCCTGTGGTCTAAAATAAAAAATTTCTAGGCTCCAACAGGGCACATTTCACAGAATTTCCCTTTAAGACGCAAAAAAAAGTCCCCTGATTAAGATACATATTATTTGCTGGAATTTTTGTCATTGATCCCCCTCTAGTATGTAACTGTCCATGTTGTGGGACTATTTGTATACTTTTACTAAGTATTTGGTAGCTGCAAATATGAGCTAAAGGTTTTTCAGGTTCGCCTGCCATTAAAGTGAATGGGGCCTGCCGCGAACTTGAGGTTCGCGAACATTTGATTGTGTTCACGTTCGCGAACCGTCCCGGTCGATGTTCGTCCATCACTAATAGCCGGACCACCCTCAGTTTGTCTTCTCAGTGCAAATTGGGTGATGATCATTAGGAGGAGGAGCAGGAGACGGTTGCCTCCGCTACAAAGGGTAGTACCCATGGAAGTTTAATTCCATCTATTCAGCGTGGATGGGCAGAAGAGGAGGAAGAGGATGAGGACATTGAGAGTCATCCTCCTCATGACAACAGCAAAGTCTTGCCTGTTGCAACTCTGGCACACATGGCTGACTTTTCGCGTGACCGACGCTTTTTATGCATTTTGGACAACACTGATTACTGGTTATTCACCCTTCTCTACCCCCGCTACAAAGAGAACTTCTCTTCTCTCATTCCTGTGGTGGAGAGGACGATCAAAATGGTGCAATAGCAGAAGGTCCTTGTGGAAAAATTGTTCCACAAATTTCCAGCTGACAACGCTGGCGGCAGAGTATGTAGTTCCTTGGCCAACCGAGGAGGGGATACTAGGGGAACACAGCAGTTCCAACAGAGGCAGGGCAAAACTCTCCTAGGCCTGGGACAGTTTCATGACACCCCGCCAGGACCCTCACCCTGATGCGTGGCCTAGTGTCACAAGGAAGGAAACATTTTGGAAGATGGTGAAGGAGTACATAGCAGACCGTGTCAGCATCCTCAATGATCCCTCTGTGCCTTACAACTACTGGTTGTCCAAGCTGGACACGTGGCACAAACTGATGCTCTACGCCTTGGAGGTGCTGGCCTGCCCTGCCGCCAGCGTTTTTTCCGAGCGGGTATTTAGTGCTGCTGGGGGCATAATAATTGATTAGCGCATCCGCCTGTCAACTGAAAATGCTGACAGGTTGTCTCTTATAAAAATGAACAAGGCCTGGATTGCCCTGACTTCTCTACTCCACCATAGGAAAGCGGCTGAACATAAAGGCACTTTAAATGTTTTTTTTATAATGTACTGAATACACTGTATTCCTATGCACCCCTTCCACCACAAAAAAGGATATATGGTTTAATCTTCCTTTTCTCGTCCTCCTCCATCATATCAACATGCTTATTAGTCTGCCCTCTTTCCTAATGTTGTAGAGGGTCAGCTCACCTGCAGACCTTCACATATTATGTTTAAGAGGGTCAGTTCATCAGCAGGCCCTCACCTACAATCTTTTAGAGGGTCAGCTCCCCCACATGCCCTCAACCATAATGTTTTACAGGGTCAGCTCACCAGTAGTCCCTCACCTACAATCTTTTAGAGGGTCAGCTCACCAGCAGGCCCTCGCACATAATTTTTTCAATGGTTAGCTTATCAGCAGGGATTCGCCCATGATTTTTTCAGTGGTCAGCTCAGCAGCAGGCACTCACCCTTAATGTTTACAGAGTCAGCTATGCAACAGACCCTCACCCCTAATGTTTTAGATGGTCAGCTCAGCAGCAGGCCCTCGCCCGTAATGTTTTAGAGGGTCACAAGCAGGCCCTTGCTCCTAGTGTTTTTGAGGGTCACCAGCAGGCCATCAATCATAATTTCAAAGGTGTATGATGCCCTCCTTTGTGTTTAACAAAGGGTGTATTGGAGTGACGGTTCCTTGTCATTTTTGGCAGCCCTTTCACTTAGTGCATAGGCTTTATGAGTGTAGGAGTCCAACTACATGAACAATTGTACCACAATGTGAATGAGGCCCTCCATTATGTGATATACAGTTTGTATCGGAGTGCCTCTTCCTTGTAATTTTTGGCAGCACTTGCACTTTATATACAAGTACATATACAGGAAAGAATGTTTCCTAACATATTTTCCTCTAAAATAGATTTTATCTTCGGTTTTGTGCGTATTATTGTCAGTCTGTAAAAGTGGCCTACTATTCAGACAACATCATTCCAAGCAGCGACCTGGGAGTCCAAGATGCATACAGTCATCCTCCCCATGCTGTTCCCGAACCACTTCGGTGGTGTTTCCATCAATTTCTGACCTTTACCTATGAACTAACACCCTCCCCTCTTCAGAGCAGGGGGTGCCTGGTTTAATGCTCGGGTTCTCCCATTGACTTCCATTGTGCTCGGGTGCTCAGTATAGCACCTGAGCATCCTGAGGTGTTCGACCCAAGCACCCGAACACTCGAGCACTTTGGTGCTTGATCAACACTAGCAAGCGTGCAACTGAAACACACGCTGTGCTGTTGGAACGCATGCCAAGTCCCGAAAGTGACGTCAGTGGCATCCCGAGAAAACTGGAAGTGACTTTTCGCGTCACCAGTAGCCAGGCAACCGAGGTAGCCCGAAACCGGAATTGACATATCGCATCATGCATATCCAGGCAACCCAAATTATATAATCCAAAAAGGTATCAATGATTAAGAAATATGTATGAAGCACTTCGGCAGGATTGTAGTCATTAGGTACAGTTAGTTAATACAGACAACATGCTGCTAGGACAACCACTTGGTGGGATCATCATATAGATAACAGCAGCCCACTCATAATCTGGTGTCCACATCAGCGCCATTCATGTTAACAGGGTGCATGACAAGACTGATCATATATTCGGGGTCCACAAATAGGGGACAGAACCCACAATTTTTTTTTCAGCCTCGAGTTAAAATTACGTTTGGATGCAATCGAATCCTCATTTTGATGACAAAACCAGTTACACTTTCCACATACTGTAACCCTATTGAGTACGATCCACCAGCCTCCTATCTCATAATCCCCTCTTAGTTTGTGGCTCCATCATCACTCCTAGGCAGCATGCCCGCTGTCTCAGTGTTACATTTGACACTGATCTTTTCTACACCCCCCCGCCATATTCAATCTCTTGCCCGCCTCCATTACTGTAACTCACTATTAATTAGCCTCCCCCTCACCAGACTGTCCCCTCTCCAATCTATACTTATTGCAGGAGCCAGGGTGACCAGTGGCGGATTACAATAGGGATGTTCGTGTCGGCAGCGCTGGGCCCAGCCTGAGGCCTATGCGGTAGTGAAATCCCGGCGCAGGCATGCGTGATGACGTCATTGCACGCCTGTGTCGGGATGCAGCACTGCCTCATCCCACCTTCCTCTGCGAGTAAGCTCCTGGCCTTGGACATAGGTGAGTATTTAGCTTTTCATTTTTTTTCATTTTTTTTTATTTCATGTGCCTACTTTGGGGGACATGTGGGGGGTGGGGGACAAACAGTAGGACATATTAAGAGACATCGAGTACATGGGAGGGCGGAATGTGGGGCCAAATTATTGTGGGAGGGAATACTATGTGGGGACAAATTACTATGTGGGGGAAAATTATTATGGGAGGGACTACTATGTGGGGGCAAATTACTATATGGGGCAGTGTGGGGGCAAATTATTATTTGGGGGCAGTGTGGGGCCAAATTATTATGGGAGGGACTACTATGTGGGGGCAAATTACTATATGGGGCAGTGTGGGGGCAAATTATTATGGGAGGGACTACTATGTGGGGGCAAATTACTATATGGGGCAGTGTGGTAGAAATTACTATGTGGGGACAGTGTGGGAGAAACTATTGCGTGGGGGCAGTGTGGGGTAAATTGCTATGTGGGGAAGTGTGGGGTAATTGCTATGTGAGGAAGTGTGGGGTAATTGCTATGTGAGGACAGTGTGGGGTAATTGCTATGTGGGGACAGTGTGGGGTAATTTCTATGTGGGGACAGTGTGGGGGAAATTGCCATGTGTGGACAGTGTGGGGTAATTTATTTGTGGGGACAGTGTGGGGAAAATTGCTATGTGGGGACAGTGTGGGGTAATTTCTATGTGGGGACAGTGTGGGGAAAACTATTGTGTGGGGACAGTGTGGGGAAATTGCTATGTGGTGGAAATTACTATGTGGGGCAGTGTGGGGTAATTTCTATGTGGGGACAGTGTGGGGGAAATTGCTATGTGGGGACAGTGTGGGGTAATTTCTATGTGGGGACAGTGTGGGGGAAATTGCCATGTGTGGACAGTGTGGGGTAATTTCTTTGTGGGGACAGTGTGGGGAAAATTGCTATGTGGGGACAGTGTGGGGAAAATTGCTATGTGGGGAAAGCGTGGGGTAATTTCTATGTGGGGACAGTGTGGGGAAAACGATTGTGTGGGGACAGTGTGGGGAAATTGCTATGTGGGGGCAGTGTGATGGAAATTACTATGTGGGGGCAGTGTGATGGAAATTACTATGTGGGGGCAGTGTGGTGGAAATTACTATGTGGGGGCAATGTGGTGCAAATTACTATGTAGGGGCAGTGTGGTGCAAATTACTATGTAGGGGCAGTGTGGTGCAAATTACTATGTAGGGGCAGTGTGAGGCAAATTTTCTGTGTGGGGGCAAATTACTATGAGGGGATTACTATATGGGGCAGTGTGGTGGAAATTACTATATGGGGTGTTTCTATTGGGGAGGCACTGTAGGGGAAATTCTATTATTTTTGGGGACACTATACAGGGATTATTGCCTGGAGCACAATAGAAGGTGGTATCATTACTCTGGGCACTCTAGAGGACATTATAGCTGCTGTGGACACTATTTGGGGTAATTTATCAAACTGGCGTAAAGCAGAACTGACTTAGTTGCCCATAGCAGCCAATCAGATTCCACCTTTCATATTTGACTGCTCTTTTGGAAATCCAGTTCTACTTTACACCAGTTTGATAAATGACTCCAATCATGTCTATTAGGGTCACAATTTTTTCAGCAGTATAGTACCTTGGACATTGGGGAGCAAAACGGGCACAGTATTGGGAGTGACAGCAGGATGACACTGTGGAGATACCAGGATGAGGAGGTTGATGGAAAAATTGAGAAATCTAAAGTGTCTGTGTTACAAACTGTAGAGACGAGATGTGGCTGAAAGAATTTGCCATTGTGGTCTGGGTCAAATGGAGGAGAAGAGGGAAGAGAAGGTCTACATGACAGGAGATGTCACTGGATGTAAGAGGTATGTGGTGCTGTATTCTCCTCCATGTCTTTTTTATTATAATTATATGTATTTTATATTTGTTGACCAAATTTTTCAGTTTAGTTTTTTTTAGTCTGAAGATGTCATATGGCCTAGGAAGAGACTGTGGTGCTCATGAAGCACCTCTGCCTCTTCATACAAAAAAAAACTAAACCAAAATGGAGGGAGAGGCCAAAGTTGAGTAGACTGCCCCGGGCCTATCATGCACTTAATCCGCCCCTGAGGGTGACCTATCTGTCCAACCGCTACTCCGATGCCTCCACTTTGTGCCAGTCATTGCACTGGTCGACCATGCAGTACAAAATCCAATTTAAACTGCTCATTCTCACCCACAAAACCCTCCACCTTGTTGCACTCCCTTATCTCCTCCCTCATATCTGTCTACCACCCCTCCCGTGCTCTTCACTCTGTGAAGGATTTAAGACTGACTTCCACCATAATCCGAACCTCTCACTCCCAGGTTCAAGACTTCTACCGAGCTGCACCACCTCTACCATACCTCAAGAAATTAGCTTAAATCACAATATACAGTTTAGGAGCTCCCAAAAAACACATCTTTTTAGGGTGGCCTATCACATCCCCTGATCTAACCCCACTCCATATATAGACCATTTATCATCATTTCCTGAACCTGATCCTCCACCAAATGCTCCACCTCACCCATGCACCCAGAAGCACTACAGATATTGGCTAGTGACTGGCTCATGCAGCTTTATATCTACTTCCCTATTTTATGAAGATGGATGGACCATTGTACACAACAAGCACTTTTAGCTTTTGTGTCATTTCTACCTCTTCATAGATTGTAAGCTGTTGTGAGCAGGGTCCTCATTCCTCTTGTTGTACAGTAATTATTGGCTTGTCTGTTGCTATGTTCAGGGCCGGCCTTTGGGGTGTGCGGGCTGTGCGGCCGCACAGGGCGCCATAGCAACAGGGGCGCCGGGCGGCCGACAGCCCGCAATGTAATATGGGCAGGCGAGGCGGCACTTATGTTTTCCCACGGGGCGGGCCCCCGCCCCCTCCATCTCCCCCTCCCCTGTATTCAGCAGGGGGCGCACGTTGTGGTTAAAAAAAAAAAAACTTGCTTATATAAGTTCGGGCGGCTGGCGGTGCCCCTCATTCTGCGCCGCCTGAGTGGCTGAGGCTGACCGCCTGCCTGCGCCTGCTGTGTGCTGTTAATGTAGCGTGGCCGAGCTCTGTTCGATCCGCGGTACAGGAGCTTTTGTTTCCTGTACCCGGCCGGACTGACAGGAAGTGCTCACTTAGTGTGCACTTCCTGTCAGTCCGGCCGGGTACAGGAAACAAATGCTCCTGTACCGCAGATCGAACAGAGCTCGGCCACGCTACACTAGAGGTGGAAAAGAGAGTGAAAAGGGGGAGGGGGGGAGGAAATAATGAGAGTGATGGGGGGGGGGAGAAATAATGAGAGTGATGGGGGGGAGAAATAATGAGAGTGATGGGGGGGGGGAGAAATAATGAGAGTGATGGGGGGGGAAATAATGAGAGTGATGGGGGGGGAAATAATGAGAGTGATGGGGGGGGAATAATGAGAGTGATGGGGGGAGAATAATGAGAGTGATGGGGGGGGAGAATAATGAGAGTGATGGGGGGGAGAATAATGAGAGTGATGGGGGGAGAATAATGAGAGTGATGGGGGGGGAGAATAATGAGAGTGATGGGGGGGAGAATAATGAGAGTGATGGGGGGGAGAATAATGAGAGTGATGGGGGGGAATAATGAGAGTGATGGGGGGGGAGAATAATGAGAGTGATGGGGGGGGGGAGAATAATGAGAGTGATGGGGGGGAGAATAATGAGAGTGATGGGGGGGAGAATAATGAGAGTGATGGGGGGGGAGAATAATGAGAGTGATGGGGGGGAAGAATAATGAGAGTGATGGGGGGAGAATAATGAGAGTGATGGGGGGGGGAATAATGAGAGTGATGGGGGAAATAATGAGAGTGATGGCGGGGGGGGGAAATAATGAGAGTGATGGGGGGAGAATAATGAGAGTGATGGGGGGGAGAATAATGAGAGTGATGGGGGGGAGAATAATGAGAGTGATGGGGGGGAGAATAATGAGAGTGATTGGGGGGGAGAATAATGAGAGTGATGGGGGGGAGAATAATGAGAGTGATGGGGGGGAGAATAATGAGAGTGATGGGGGGAGAATAATGAGAGTGATGGGGGGGAGAATAATGAGAGTGATGGGGGGGAGAATAATGAGAGTGATGGGGGGGAGAATAATGAGAGTGATGGGGGGAGAATAATGAGAGTGATGGGGGGAAATAATGAGAGTGATGGCGGGGGGGGGGGGGAAATAATGAGATTGATTGGGGGGGGGAATAATGAGAGTGACGAGGGAAGGGGGGGGTGGAGAGAGTGACAATGGAGTCCCCAGAGCCAGACTGCAGCCAGAGTCCAGATCATCTTATTGTCCTGGTGGTAAGTAGACAATGCAATATGTTTATTATTTAATTGTTTAGTTATTAATACTACATTGGAAACTAATTTTCTCAGCTGGACACCGGCCGACATGCGCTGGGGGCCTCACCAGCGGTTAGGGTAGGGAAAAAGCACTGGCCCGTACGTAAATTTTTCCCTTCCCAAACCGCTGGTGAGGCTCCCGGTGCATGCGCAGTGTCGGCCGGTGTTCAGCTGAAAACATCCATCCGATCACTGCGCATTGGCCCATAGTTTTTCCCTACCCTAACCGCCGGCGAGGCTCCTGGCGCATGCGCATTCTGCTGTGAAATTTCTCTAACCTGTCGTTGTGCGCCTGCGCGATGCTGCACACCTCCTCACGTCATGTCCGGTGTGACCGGAAGTGACGAGGGTAGGGAAATCTCACGAACTAGGGAAGTATAACATTACACCGGCCTTTGGGGTGTGAGGGCTGGTAACTACTTGGTTGGATAGTCAGCCAGCCTATGCCATGATGCCAGCAACAAGCAGTTTTGGTTTTTTTTTGGGGGGGGGGGGGGGCGCCACAAGGTTAGCTTGCACAGGGCGCCTGAACACCTAAGGCCGGCCCTGGCTATGTTATTTATGACTGTTTGTACATGAACCCCTGAATTGTAAAGGGCTGCAAAATATGTTGCATGTCTTGACCATAGCCAGTTTAGTTTACCTTATTGATCCATTACTGCCTGCCCTGACCTTGGAATGGTTTTACAGATTTGCACAGACTGTGCTTGCCCTTACTTCTGCCTGTTTCCTGACAATAAGTATTGCCTAATCCCTCAGTGCTTCGCACCAATGTCTATGACCCTATGGGTCAGCTGCTTACAACTGCAGGGGTACTATTCCAAGAGGCAGCAGCCTGGTAGCTTCCATTGCAGTGAAGGCCAGATCCCATAGGGGTTAAAGCATAAAAACCAGGGGACCGCCAGAATAACGCCTTTAGGGTCTAATCCAAAGCTAAACTGGTTAGTTTGTATAATTCCCCCCAGAGATGCCCCCAAATTTTTAAATGCCCCTAATAATGCCCTCTGTACTTTTATAATGCCCCCTAGCAGTGCCCCTGTATTTTTATAATCCCTCCCATAGTGGCCCCTGTATTTCTATAATTCCCCCATTAGTGGCCATTGTATTTTTATAATGCCCCCTGTATTTATTAATGCCCCCTGTATTTTTATAATGCTCCTAGTAGTTCCTCCTTTATTTATGTCTTGTCATCTTTTCTGCCCCCAGCATACCTATAATGTTGCTAGCAGAGCCCCTTCCCCTGCACTGCATCCAGTAGTGTGGATGAAAAAATATATATTTATCTGACTCCTGTGCCATGTTGCTATCAGGCGGCGTAACATCATTGGCACACAAGGTCATGTTGATTGTTCTGCCTAGCGGCCTCAAGCCTATGAGAGTGAACAGCAGGGATGGAAGATGTGGCGCATTCTGACTTGCCTGACATGAGACCCTGCATGGTGGTCAAGACTGCCGCCACTGCTCACAATGTATATGCATAAACAAATATAGCTTCAGTCAGTGTATATACTGTAATGCTACTTACTGTAATACTACACATATGCAATAACATAAATCTTTGCTAAATTGAAGCAAATATTTTAAGATTTTGAAGTAATTTTTCTTGAGAATGCTAATGCTAACTGAATATTACTGAAGTAACACAATAGCAGCGACACTATTACACTTACAGCTTTGTTTTTAATTAGTCTTTTTCTGTATATTAAAAACCATATGAAGTGGCACCCGATGACGTTTTATGCTGTTTTCAAACCATTAAACTTTTCATTTACGGCAGTTAGAATCATTTATGTTTTGATCCAGACTGTGCCTTTACTACTAACTGCTAAGTAATACTGAGAGGCAGAAGATTTCCTGAGGTGTCCTGCCTGTTGCCTATATTTTTTCTTGATAATACTTGGTAAATTGCTTGAACTAAAGCTATGGAGAGAAAGTATTTAACCACAATAGAATAACCATTAACTGCTATGATAGAGCGTTCTATAGAGTTCTATCTTTAGTCAGATTAGTTAATAATTCACATGTTCACTTTAGCTTCTGCATATTTGGTATTCAAAACACAAGTTTCCATGGAAAAAACATACCTATGAGGTAAATGCAGTTTTGTACAAATGTCTCTAACTTTACCTTTCTGAAAAGTTTAATAAGGGCTAATTTCTCATTGTAAAGATTCTATATTTTTTTTACACCAAAACCCTTGACATAAGGAAATTCACATGACAACCACTGGGTGGCCACATATAGCATACACAACGCCTGACAGTTCTCATTACATGCATCCATTTCATTTTGATGAACCTCTAGAACATGGCTGCAACATTTGGCACTCCGGCTACAGTAATGATGTGGACCCTCTTGACCACAACTGTTTTATCACAGACTAAACCAAGGGGCTTTCGCCCCTAACCCTCTCTCAGAAGTGTAGTCTTTATCTGTTAGATCACCAGGATGTGACTCTTAAAGACATTAAGACATTGCAGATTACGGTATTTCATTGCAGATTTTGACATGAATGCTGTAAGAAGGCGATCTACCACAAAAATACATAAGTATTGCTGTAGCAAAGTTTTTGGGGGGATTTCACCCTTTACTGTACATGGACCATAAACTGCTGTGAAAATGCGAAGAAATCTACTATGTGTAAATGGACACTTCTAAAATCTTATTCACTACCATTGTACTGAACCGGTTGGGAAACACTTAGGGGGAATTTGCTATCTCATACCTTTGTGTAAAAACATCTCTACCATGTGAGATGGATTAACAGTTAGGTCCATATATATTTGGACACTGACACAAATTTTGTTTGTATTACCTGTTTACTAAAACATATTCAGGTTATAGTTATATGATGGACATGGACATAAAGTCCAAACTTTTAGCTTTCATTTGAGGGTATCCACATTAAAATTGGATGAAGGGTTTAGGAGTCACAGCTCCTTTACATGCGGCACCCTGTTTTTTAAAGGGACCAAAAGACAATTGACTCAAAGGCTGTTTCATGGGCAATTCCTTCATTATTTCATTCTCAATTAAGCACATAAAAGGCCTGGAGTTGATTTCAGGTGTGGTGCTTGGATTTTGAACATGTGGTCAAAGGAGCTCTCCATGCAGGTGAAACAAGCCATCCTTTATCTGCAAAAAAACAGAAAACAAAATCGGAGAAATTGCTACACGATTAGGTGTGGCAAAACCTCCAGTTTGGTACATCCTGAGAAAGAAAGCACTGGTGACCTCAACAATGCAAAAAGACCTGGATGCCCACGGAAGACAACAATGGTGGATGATCGCAGAATAATTACTACGGTGAACAGAAACCCCTTCACAACAGCCAACCAAGTGAACAACACCCTCCAGGATATAGGCGTATCAATATCCAAATCTACCATAAAGAGAAGACTGCATGAAAGTAAATACAGAGGGTTCACTGCGCGGTGCAAGCCACTCATAAGCCTCAAGAATAAGAAGGCTAGATTGGACTTTGCTAAAAAGCATCTTAAAAAACCAGCACACTTTTGGAAGAACATTGTTTGGGCAGATGAAACCAAGATCAACCTCTACCAGAATGATGAAAAGAAAAAAAGTATTGTGAAAGCATGGTACAGCTCATGATTCAAAGCATATTACATCATCTGTAAAACACTGGAGAGACAGTGTGATGGCTTGGGCATGCATTGAGTCCCTGGTGTTTATTGATGATGTGACACAGGACAGAAGCAGTCGGATGAATTCTGCGCTTTCAGAGACATACTGTGTGCTCAAGTCCAGCCAAACTGATTTGGTTGGCGTTTCATAATACAGATAGACAATGACCCAAAACATAAAGCCAAAGCAACCCAGGAGTTTATTAAAGCAAAGAGGTTGAAATTCTTGAATGGCCAAGTCAGTCACCTGATCTGAACCCAATAGAGCAGGAATCCTCAAACTGCAGCCCTCCAGCTGTTGTAAAACTACAACTCCCACAATGCCCTGCTGTAGGCTGATACCTGTAGGCTGTTTGGGCATGCTGGGAGTTGTCGTTTTGCAACAGCTGGAGGGCCGCAGTCTGAGGATGCCTGCAATAGAACATGCAATTCACTTGTTAAACACTAAACTTCAGACAGAAAGGCCCACAAACAAACATCAACCGAAAACCGCTGCAGTAAAGACCTGGTAGAGCATTAAAAAGGAGGAAACACAGCGTCTGGTGATGTCCATGAGTTCAAGACTTCAGGAAGTCATTGCCAACAAAGGGTTTTCAACCAATTATTAGAAACTAACATTTTATTTCCAATTAATTAGTCTGATTACTTTTAAGCCCCCAAATTGAAGGGATTGAGTTTAAAAAATGCTTTAGTTCCTCACATTTTTATAAAATCATTTTATTCAACCCACTGTGGAGGAAAGATTATTGATGAAATACTTACCTTCCACAGTGCAGCCATTCTTGAGATCTGCCTCCCAGTCACGTGGTCCCTCCAGATGGTTTATCGGTGCTTCCGGGCGAAGTCCGTCTTCTAATCTTCCTCTCTTCTCTTCTTGCCTTGAGCAGGAGACGGATCGTCACAAATGACGTCACCGCCTCCTGCAAGTTGAAGCGCCGGCCTCTGTCTTCTTCCTCCAACGCAGGTGAGTACGCACAATGTACGCAGTACAGTTCGCATGCGCCAGTCTCTCTGCTCCGGCTCCGAACAAATTCACAATGCGCATGCGCCAGTATCTTGAGTCAGGGAAGTGTCAGAAACTGCTTCCTACAGTTTCATTTCATTTCAACTTCAACTATGGATGGCAAGTGAGGGGCAAAGGGGACACATGAGGGGCACTGAATGGCAAAGGGGCATTGGATGGCACACAATGGGCAGTGTGAATGGCAAAGGGGGCACATGAGGGGCACCGTGGTTGGCAAATGAGGCAAATTAGGGACACTGAATGACAATGGGGGAACATTCGGGGCACTGTGGATGGCAAAGGAGCACATTATGGGCACTGTGGATGGCAAAGGGGCACATGAAGGGCACAGTGGATGGCAAAGGGGGCACATCAGGGGCACTGTGGGTGGAAAAGGGGGCACATGTGGGGCACTGTAACTGGCAAAAGGGGCACATAAGGGGCAGTGTGAATGGCAAAGGGGGCACATGAGGGGCACTATGTATGGCAAAGGTGGCACATGAGGAACACTGAATGGCAATGGGGACACATAAAGGGGTATTGTGAAGGGTAAAGTAGCACATGAGGGGCATTGTGGCTGGCAAAGGGGGCACGTGAGGGGCATTGTAGATGGCAAAGGGGCAGTGTGGATAGCAAAGGGGCACATGAGGGGCATTGTGGATGGCAAAGGGGACATATGATAGGCAGTGTGGATGGCAAAGGGGGCACATAAGGGGCAGTGTGGATGGAAAAGGGGGCACATAAGGGGCATTGTAAATGGCAAAGGGGACACAGGATGGCACATAAGGGGCACGGTGGATGGCAGTGGGGGCACTGTGAATGGCACACAAGGGTCACTGTGGATGACAAAGGGGGCAAATAAGGGGCACTGTGGATGGCAAAGGAGCACATGAGGGGCACTGTGAATGGCAAAGGGGGCACATGAGGGGCAGTGTGGGTGGGAAAAAAAGCAGTGTGGATAGCAAAGGTGCACATGAGGGGCAGTATGAATGGCAAAGGGGGCATATGAGGGGCACTATGCATGGCAAAAGGGGCACATGAGGAACACTGTAAATGGCAATGAGGGCACTTGAGGGCATTGTGGATGGCAAAGGGGGCACAGGAGGGGCAGTGTAAATGGCAAAGGAGGCACATGAGCGGCACTGTGACAATGGGGGAACATGAGGGGCACTGTGGATGGCAAAGGAGCACATGAGGAGCAGTGTGAATGGTAAAGGGGGCATATGAGGTGCACTGTGGATGGCAACGGGGGCAAATAAAGGGCATTGTGGATGGCAAAGGGGGCACATGAGGGGAATTGTGGATGGCAAAGGGGCACATGAGGGGCAGTGTAGATGGAAAAGGGGGGACATGAGGGGCAGTGTTGATGGCATAGGGGGCATATGAGGGGCACTATGAGTGGCAAAGGGGCACAGGATGGCACATAAGGGGAACCGTGGATGGCAGTGGGGGCACTGGATGGCACACAAGGGGCACTGTGTATGGCAAAGAGGGCACATGATGGGCACTGTGACAACGGGGGAACATGAGGGGCACTGTGGATGGCAAAGGAGCACATGAAGGGCACTGTGGATGACAAAAAGGGCACATGAGGGGCATTGTGGATTGCAAGGGGGCAGTGTGGATGGCAAAGGAGCACATGAGGGGCACTGTGGATGCCAAAGGGGGCACACAAGGGGCAGTGTGGATGGCAAAGGAGGCACAAGAGGGGCATTATGGATGGCAAAGGGGCAGTGTGGATGGCAATAGGGCACATGAAGGGCAGTGTGGATGGCCAAGGGGGGATATGTGGGACAATGTGAATGGCAAAGGGGGCACAGGATGGTACAAAAGGGGCAAAGTGGATGGCAGTGGAGGCACTGCATGGCACACAAGGGGCACTGTTGATGGCAAAGGGGGCACATGAGGGGCATTGTGGATGGCAAAGGAGCACATGAGGGGCATTGTCGATGGCAAAGGTGCACATGAGGGGCACTGTGGATGGCAAAGGGGGCACAAAAGGAGCAGTGAGGATCGCAAAGGGGGCACATGAGGGGCAGTGTGGATTGCAAAGTGGGCACATGAGGGGCAGTGTGGATTGCAAAGTGGGCACATGAGGGGCAGTGTGGATGGCAAAGGGGGCACATGAGGGGTACTGTGAATGGCAAAGGGGGAACAGGATAACACATAAGGGGCACAGTGGATGGAAGTTGGGGCACTGGATGGCACACAATGGGCACTGTGAATGGCAAATGGGGCACATAAGGGACACTGTGGATGACAAAGAAGGAACATGAGGGGCAGTGTGGATAGCAAAACGGGCATATGAGGGGCAGTTTAGATGACAGGGGCAGTGAGGGGCAGTGTGAATGAGAAAGGGGGCACATGAGGGGCACTATGTATGGTGAAAGGGGCACATGAGGAACACTGAGAATGGCAATAGGGGCACATGAGGGGAATTGTGGATGTCAAAGTAGCACATGAGGGGCATTATGGATGGCAAAGAGGGCACATGAGTGGCATTGTGGATGGCAAAGTGGCAGAGTGGATGGCAACGGGGCACATAATGGGCAGTGTGGATGGAAAAGGGGGCACATGAGTGGCAGTGGGGATGGCAAAGGGGCAGTGTAGATGGCAAAGGGGCACATAAGGACCAGTGTGGATGGCAAAGGGGGCACATGAGGGGTACTGTGAATGGCAAAGGAGCACGAGGGGCACTGTGAATGGCAAAGGGGGCACATGAGGGGCACTGTGAATGGCAAAGGAGGCACATGAGGGGGACTGTGGATGACAAAGAAGGAACATGAGGGGCACTGTAGATGGCAAAGGAGCACGAGGGGACCTGTGGATGGCAAAGGGGGCACATGAGGGGCACTGTGAATGGCAAAGGGGGCACATGAGGGGCACTGTGAATGGCAAAGGGGGCACTAGATGGCACATACGGGGCACCGTGGATGGCAGTGGAGGCACTGGATGGCACACAGGGGACACTGTTGATGGCAAATGGGGCACATGAGGGGCATTGTGGATAGCCAAGTAGTACATAAGGGGCATTGTGGATGGAAAAGCAGCACATGAGGGGCACTGTGAATGACAACGGGGGCACATGAGGGGCATTGTTGATGGCAAAGGTGCACATGAGGGGTACTATGGATGGCAAAAGGGGTACATGAGGGGCATTGTGGATGGAAAAGTAGCACATGGGGGGCATTGTGGATGGTAAATGAGCATATGAGGGGCAATGTGAATGGCAATGGAAGAACATGAGGGGCACTGTGGATGGCAAAGGGGGCACATAGTAGGCACTATGGATGGCAATGGGGGCACATGAGGGGCATTGTGGATGGAAAAGGAGGACATAAGAGGCACTGTGGATGGCAAAAGATGGACATGAGGGGCACTTTGGATGGTAATGGGGGCATATGAGGGGCATTGTGGATGGCAATGAGCACATGAGGGGCACTGTGGATGCAAAGGGGCACATGAGGGGCACTGTGGATGCAAAGGGGCACATGAGGGGCACTGTGGATGGCAATGGGGGCACATCAGAGGAGTTGTGGATGCCAAAGGAGCACACGAGGGGCACTGTGGATGGAATAGTGGCCACATGAGGGGCATTGTGGATGGCAAATGAGCACGAGGGGCACTGTGGATGGAAAAGGGGCACATTAGGGGCAGTGTGGATGGCATAAGGGGCACATGAGGGGCATTGTGGATGGCAAAAGGGGCACTGTGGATGGCAAATGGGGCACATGAGGGGCATTGTGGATGGCAAAGGGGGCACATGAGGGGCATTGTGGATTGCAAACAGGCAGTGTGGATGGCAAAGGGGCACTTGAAGTGCAGTGTGGATGGCAAAATGGGGCAGTTGAGAGGCACTGTGAATGGCAAAGGGGGCAATGGATGGCAAAGGGGGCACAAGAGGGGCATTGTGGATGGCAATGTAGCACATAAAGGGCATTGTGGATGGCAAAGGAGCACATGAGAGGCACTGTGGATGGCAAAATATGGAAATGAGGGGCACTTTGGATGGCAAAATGAGCACATGAGGTGCACTGTGGATGGCAATGGGGGCATATGAGGGGCATTGTGGATGGAAAATAAGCACATGAGGGGCACAGTGAATGGCAAAGGGGCACATGAGGGGCACTGTGGATGGCAATGGGGGCACATGAGAGGAGTTGTGGATGGCAAAGGAGCACACGAGGGGCACTGTGGATGGAATAGTGGGCACATGAGGGGCATTGTGGAGGGCAAATGAGCACGAGGGGCACTGTGGATGGAAAAGGGGCACATTAGGGCAGTGTGGATGGCAAAAGGGGCACATGAGGGGCATTGTGGATGGCAAAAGGGGCACTGTGGATGGCAAAAGGGGAACATGAGGGGTATTGTGGATGGCAAAGGGGGCACATAAGGGGCATTGTGGATGGCAAACAGGCAGTGTGGATGGCAAAGGGGCACTTGAAGTGCAGTGTGGATGGCAAAATGGGGCAGTTGAGAGGCACTGTGAATGGCAAAGGGGGCAATGGATGGAAAAGGAGGGACAAGAGGGGCATTGTGGATGGCAATATAGCACATAAAGGGCATTGTGGATAGCAATGGAGCACATGAAGGGCAGTGTGGATGGCAAAGGTGGCACATGAGAAACACTATGCATGGCAAGGGAGCACATGAGTGGCATTGTGGATGGCAAAGGAGCACATGAGGGGCACTGTGGATGACAAAAGGTGGCGCATGAGGGGCACTGTGGATGGCAAATGAGCACATGAGGTGCACTGTGAATGGCAATGGGGGCACATGAGAGGAGTTGTGGATGGCAAAGGAGCACACAAGGGGCACTGTGGATGGAATAGTGGGCACATGAGGGGCATTGTGGATGGAAAAGTAGCACATGAGGGGCACTGTGAATGGCAGTGGGGACTCATGAGGGGCATTGTGGATGTCAAAAGGAGCACTTGAGGGGAACTGTGGATGGCAAAAGGTGGACATGAGGGGCACTGTGGATGGCAAAATGAGCACATGAGGTGCACTGTGGCTGGCAATTGGGGCATATGAGGTGCATTGTGGATAGCAAAGTAGCACATAAGGTGCACTGTGAATAGCAATGGGGACACATGAGGGGCATTGTGGATGGCAAATGAGCACATGAGGGGCACTGTGGATGGCAAAGCTGCACATGAGGGGCACTGTGGATGGCAAATGAGCACATGAGGGGCACTGTGAATGGCAATGGGGGCACATGAGAGGAGTTGTGGATGGCAAAGGAGCACACGAGGGGCACTGTGGATGGAATAGTGGGCACATGAGGGGCATTGTGGATAGCAAATGAGCACATGAGGGGCACTGTGGATGGAAAAGGGGCACATTAGGGGCATTGTGGATAGAAAAGAGGGCACATGAGGGGCATTGTAGATGGCAAAGGGGGCACATGAGGGACATTGTGGATGGCAAAGGGTCACTGTGGATGGCAAAGTGGGAACATGAGGGGCAGTGTGGATGGCAAAAGGGAAGTGTGGATGGCAAAGGGATACTTAAAGTGCAGTGTGGATGGCAAAATGTGAATGGAGGACTGTGAATGGCAAAGGGGGCACAAGAGGGGCATTATGGGTGGCAAAGTAGCACATGAGAGGCATTGTGGATAGCAAAGTAGCACATGACTGGCACTGTGAATTGCAATGGGGGCACACGAGGGGCAGGGTGGATGGCTAAGAAGCACATGAGGGGCACTGTGGATGGCAAGGGGGGCACATGAGAGGCACTGTGAATGGCAAATGAGTAGAGTTGAGCGAACACCTGGATGTTCGGGTTCGAGAAGTTCGGCCGAACATCCCGGAAATATTCGGGTTCGGGATCCGAACCCGATCCGAACTTCGTCCCGAACCCGAACCCCATTGAAGTCAATGGGGACCCGAACTTTTCGGCACTAAAAAGGCTGTAAAACAGCCCAGGAAAGAGCTAGAGGGCTGCAAAAGGCAGCAACATGTAGGTAAATCCCCTGCAAACAAATGTGGATAGGGAAATGAATTAAAATAAAAATTAAATAAATAAAAATTAACCAAAATCAATTGGAGAGAGGTTCCATAGCAGAGAATCTGGCTTCCCGTCACCCACCACTGGAACAATTCTAGTAAGAAGCAGGGCGGCAATACCAGAGGGTTAGACGGATCGTTAGTGATAGGGATATGTGTCAAACAAGATTAGACGATATGACCAATAAATTTAGAGAGCGAGGCTACCCCCCTGATCTATTGAAAATACAGCGTAATAAAGCTGAGATTACACCACCAGATAGAACTAAGAAAGAAACAAGGATCCCCTTAGTGATTAAATACCATCCCTGGTCCCAGCGCCTTAGGACTATTGTTAATCAACATTGGCACATATTATCTAAGTCCTATCCACGGATAGGAGAGTTCCAGAGGCCACCCATGATATGCTATAAACGGGCAGAAAATATTAGGGATAAAATAGTCCGGGCGGATGTGGGAAGTAATAAAATAGAAAGAGGACAGAGTACTTTATCTACACCTAGACGGGGCACTTTTCCTTGTTTAAACTGTGTCAATTGTTCCAGCGTTATAAAGGGTTCATGTTTCTCCCACCCTCACTCAGGTGAAAATATTCCAATAAGGGGCACGTTCACTTGTGATAGTAGATTTGTGGTTTACATTCTTAAATGTCCATGTGGATTACTATATGTGGGGGAAACCTCAATGAGAATGAAGGACAGACTAAGTAAACACAAATCTACTATCCGTAAACAGAATTTATTACTCCCAATACCCCTTCATTTTTATGATAAAAAACACAACATCTCGCAGTTGAGGTATCAGATTATTGAAGGTGTATCATTACCCCGTCGAGGGGGTGACAGAAATAAATTGTTATTGAAAAGGGAGGCTTACTGGATCCATCGTCTTCAGACAATGGAGCCCAGGGGCCTCAATCGTGAGTACAATGTGTCCTGCTTCCTATAAGGCATTCGGCCTTATGCAATCTGATAAATATATTTCTTTTTTTCTTCAGCGTGATTAATCACTGCAAGAATGGACTATGTGACTGAAAATCTTCGCCAGTATAGAGTGGATATGTTTTTTGCGAATTTTCAATTGCGAATTTTCAGTTGCGAATTTTCAATTTTCAATTGCGAATTTTCAGTTGCGAATTTTCAATTGCGAATTTTTCAATGCGAATTTTTCATTGCGATTATTTGATATGCGAATTTTATTTAATGAGGGAGGCGGAGCTTCTTTGATGATGTCAGTTCCTTTGTGTTTCATTTATGTATAAATAGCTGGAGTGTAAGATGTTTTATGCAGTCTGATGAAAGCACATCTGTGCTGAAACGCGTCACTATGCCATTTTGAATATGTGACTGAATAAATCTACATTGTGATCTACATCAGCGAAGTGCCGGTCCTTTCCTTTGAAACCACCACTGGAACAGTCCATTCTCAGATATTTAGGCCCCGGCACCCAGGCAGAGGAGAGAGGTCCCGTAACAGAGAATCTGTCTTCATGTCAGCAGAGAATTAGTCTGCATGTCATAGCAGAGAATGAGGCTTCACGTCAGCCACCACTGCAACAGTCCATTGGCATATATTTAGGCCCAGCACCCAGGCAGAGGAGGGAGGTCCCGTAACAGAGAATCTGTCTTCATGTCAGCAGAGAATTAGTCTGCATGTCATAGCAGAGAATGAGGCTTCACGTCAGCCACCACTGCAACAGTCCATTGGCATATATTTAGGCCCAGCACACACACAGGCAGAGGAGAGAGGTCCCGTAACAGAGAATCTGGCTTCATGTCAGCAGAGAATCAGTCTGCATGTCATAGCAGAGAATGAGGCTTCACGTCAGCCACCACTGCAACAGTCCATTGGCATATATTTAGGCCCAGCACACACACAGGCAGAGGAGAGAGGTCCCGTAACAGAGGATCTGGCTTCATGTCAGCAGAGAATCAGTCTGCATGTCATAGCAGAGAATCAGGCTTCACGTCAGCCACCACTGCAACAGTCCATTGTCATAAATTTAGGCCCAGCACCCAGGCAGAGGAGAGAGGTCCCGTAACAGACAATCTGGCTTCATGTCAGCAGAGAATTAGTCTGCATGTCATAGCAGAGAATGAGGCTTCACGTCAGCCACCACTGCAACAGTCCATTGGCATATATTTAGGCCTAGCACACAGGCAGAGGAGAGAGGTCCCGTAACAGACAATCTGGCTTCATGTCAGCAGAGAATCAGTCTGCATGTCATAGCAGAGAATGAGGCTTCACGTCAGCCACCACTGCAACAGTCCATTGGCATATATTTAGGCCCAGCACACACACAGGCAGAGGAGAGAGGTCCCGTAACAGAGAATCTGGCTTCATGTCAGCAGAGAATCAGTCTGCATGTCATAGCAGAGAATGAGGCTTCACGTCAGCCACCACTGCAACAGTCCATTGGCATATATTTAGGCCCAGCACACACACAGGCAGAGGAGAGAGGTCCCGTAACAGAGAATCTGGCTTCATGTCAGCAGAGAATCAGTCTGCATGTCATAGCAGAGAATGAGGCTTCACGTCAGCCACCACTGCAACAGTCCATTGGCATATATTTAGGCCCAGCACACACACAGGCAGAGGAGAGAGGTCCCGTAACAGACAATCTGGCTTCATGTCAGCAGAGAATCAGTCTGCATGTCATAGCAGAGAATGAGGCTTCACGTCACCCACCACTGCAACAGTCCATTGGCATATATTTAGGCCTAGCACACAGGCAGAGCAGAGAGGTCCCGTAACAGACAATCTGGCTTCATGACAGCAGAGAATCAGTCTGCATGTCATAGCAGAGAATGAGGCTTCACGTCACCCACCACTGCAACAGTCCATTGGCATATATTTAGGCCTAGCACACAGGCAGAGCAGAGAGGTCCCGTAACAGACGATCTGGCTTCATGTCAGCAGAGAATCAGTCTGCATGTCATAGCAGAGAATGAGGCTTCACGTCAGCCACCACTGCAACAGTCCATTGGCATATATTTAGGCCCAGCACACACACAGGCAGAGGAGAGAGGTCCCGTAACAGAGGATCTGGCTTCATGTCAGCAGAGAATCAGTCTGCATGTCATAGCAGAGAATCAGGCTTCACGTCAGCCACCACTGCAACAGTCCATTGTCATAAATTTAGGCCCAGCACCCAGGCAGAGGAGAGAGGTCCCGTAACAGACAATCTGGCTTCATGTCAGCAGAGAATTAGTCTGCATGTCATAGCAGAGAATGAGGCTTCACGTCAGCCACCACTGCAACAGTCCATTGGCATATATTTAGGCCTAGCACACAGGCAGAGGAGAGAGGTCCCGTAACAGACAATCTGGCTTCATGTCAGCAGAGAATCAGTCTGCATGTCATAGCAGAGAATGAGGCTTCACGTCACCCACCACTGCAACAGTCCATTGGCATATATTTAGGCCTAGCACACAGGCAGAGCAGAGAGGTCCCGTAACAGACAATCTGGCTTCATGACAGCAGAGAATCAGTCTGCATGTCATAGCAGAGAATGAGGCTTCACGTCACCCACCACTGCAACAGTCCATTGGCATATATTTAGGCCTAGCACACAGGCAGAGGAGAGGTTCATTCAACTTTGGGTAGCCTCGCAATATAATGGTAAAATGAAAATAAAAATAGGATTGAATGAGGAAGTGCCCTGGAGTCCAATAATATATGGTTATGGGGAGGTAGTTAATGTCTAATCTGGACAAGGGACGGACAGGTCCTGTGGGATCCATGCCTGGTTCATTTTTATGAACGTCAGCTTGTCCACATTGGCTGTAGACAGGCGGCTGCGTTTGTCTGTAATGACGCCCCCTGCCGTGCTGAATACACGTTCAGACAAAACGCTTGCTGCCGGGCAGGCCAGCACCTCCAAGGCATAAAAGGCTAGCTCTGGCCACGTGGACAATTTAGAGACCCAGAAGTTGAATGGGGCCGAACCATCAGTCAGTACGTGGAGGGGTGTGCACACGTACTGTTCCACCATGTTAGTGAAATGTTGCCTCCTGCTAACACGTTGCGTATCAGGTGGTGGTGCAGTTAGCTGTGGCGTGTTGACAAAAGTTTTCCACATCTCTGCCATGCTAACCCTGCCCTCAGAGGAGCTGGCCGTGACACAGCTGCCTTGGCGACCTCTTGCTCCTCCTCTGCCTTGGCCTTGGGCTTCCACTTGTTCCCCTGTGACATTTGGGAATGCTCTCAGTAGCGCGTCTACCAACGTGCGCTTGTACTCGCGCATCTTCCTATCACGCTCCAGTGCAGGAAGTAAGGTGGGCACATTGTCTTTGTAGCGTGGATCCAGCAGGGTGGCAACCCAGTAGTCCGCACAGGTTAAAATGTGGGCAACTCTGCTGTCGTTGCGCAGGCACTGCAGCATGTAGTCGCTCATGTGTGCCAGGCTGCCCAGGGGTAAGGACAAGCTGTCCTCTGTGGGAGGCGTATCGTCATCGTCCTGCCTTTCCCCCCAGCCACGCACCAGTGATGGACCCGAGCTGCGTTGGGTGCCACCCCGCTGTGACCATGCTTCATCCTCATCCTCCTCCACCTCCTCCTCATCCTCGTCCTCCTCGTCCTCCAGTAGTGGGCCCTGGCTGGCCACATTTGTACCTGGCCTCTGCTGTTGCCAAAAACCTCCCTCTGAGTCACTTCGAAGAGACTGGCCTGAAAGTGCTAAAAATGACCCCTCTTCCTCCTCCTCCTCCTCCTCCTCCTCCTGGGCCACCTCCTCTTCCATCATCGCCCTAAGTGTTTTCTCAAGGAGACATAGAAGTGGTATTGTAACGCTGATAACGGTGTCATCGCCACTGGCCATGTTGGTGGAGTACTCGAAACAGCGCAACAGGGCACACAGGTCTCGCATGGAGGCCCAGTCATTGGTGGTGAAGTGGTGCTGTTCTGTAGTGCGACTGACCCGTGCGTGCTGCAGCTGAAACTCCACTATGGCCTGCTGCTGCTCGCACAGTCTGTCCAGCATGTGCAAGGTGGAGTTCCACCTGGTGGGCACGTCGCATATGAGGCGGTGAGCGGGAAGGCCGAAGTTACGCTGTAGCGCAGACAGGCGAGCAGCAGCAGGATGTGAACGCCGGAAGCGCGAACAGACGGCCCGCACTTTATGCAGCAGCTCTGACATGTCGGGGTAGTTGTGAATGAACTTCTGCACCACCAAATTCAGCACATGCGCCAAGCAAGGGATGTGCGTCAAATTGGCTAGTCCCAGAGCTGCAACGAGATTTCGCCCATTATCACACACCACCAGGCCGGGCTTGAGGCTCACCGGCAGCAACCACTCGTCGGTCTGTTGTTCAATACCCCGCCACAACTCCTGTGCGGTGTGGGGCCTGTCCCCCAAACATATGAGTTTCAGAATGGCCTGCTGACGTTTACCCCGGGCTGTGCTGAAGTTGGTGGTGAAGGTGTGTGGCTGACTGGATGAGCAGGTGGAAGAAGAGGAGGAGGAAGCCGAGAAGGAGGAGGTGGCAACAGGAGGCAAAGAATGTTGCCCTGCGATCCTTGGCGGCGGAAGGACGTGCGCCAAACAGCTCTCCGCCTGGGGCCCAGCTGCCACTACATTTACCCAGTGTGCAGTTAGGGAGATATAGCGTCCCTGGCCGTGCTTACTGGTCCACGTATCTGTGGTTAGGTGGACCTTGCTACAGATGGTGTTGCGCAGTGCACACTTGATTTTATGGAATACTTGGTTGTGCAGGGAAGGCACGGCTCTCTTGGAGAAGTAGTGCCGGCTGGGAACAACATACTGTGGGACAGCAAGCGACATGAGCTGTTTGAAGCTGTCTGTGTCCACCAGCCTAAATGACAGCATTTCATAGGCCAGTAGTTTAGAAATGCTGGCATTCAGGGCCAGGGATCGAGGGTGGCTAGGTGGGAATTTACGCTTTCTATCAAATGTTTGTGAGATGGAGAGCTGAACGCTGGCGTGTGACATGGTTGAGACGCTTGGTGACGGAGGTGGTGGTGGTGGTGTTGGTGGTACATCCCCTGTTTGCTGGGCGGCAGGTGCCAACGTTCCTCCAGAGGCGGAGGAAGAGGCCGAGGCGGCAGCAGCAGAATAGGCCGAGGCGGCAGCAGCAGAAGAGGTAGCAGGGGGAGCCTGAGTGACTTCCTTGGTTTTAAGGTGTTTACTCCACTGCAGTTCATGCTTTGCATGCAGGTGCCTGGTCATGCAGGTTGTGCTCAGGTTCAGAACGTTAATGCCTCGCTTCAGGCTCTGATGGCACAGCGTGCAAACCACTCGGGTCTTGTCGTCAGCACATTGTTTGAAGAAGTGCCATGCCAGGGAACTCCTTGAAGCTGCCTTTGGGGTGCTCGGTCCCAGATGGCGGCGGTCAGTAGCAGGCGGAGTCTCTTGGCGGCGGGTGTTCTGCTTTTGCCCACTGCTCCCTCTTTTGCTACGCTGTTGGCTCGGTCTCACCACTGCCTCTTCCTCCGAACTGTGAAAGTCAGTGGCACGACCTTCATTCCATGTGGGGTCTAGGACCTCATCGTCCCCTGCATCGTCTTCCACCCAGTCTTGATCCCTGACCTCCTGTTCAGTCTGCACACTGCAGAAAGACGCAGCAGTTGGCACCTGTGTTTCGTCATCATCAGAGACATGCTGAGGTGGTATTCCCATGTCCTCATCATCAGGAAACATAAGTGGTTGTGCGTCAGTGCATTCTATGTCTTTCACCGCTGGGGAAGGGCTAGGTGGATGCCCTTGGGAAACCCTGCCAGCGGAGTCTTCAAACAGCATAAGAGACTGCTGCATAACTTGAGGCTGAGACAGTTTCCCTGGTATGCATGGGGGTGATGTGACAGACTGATGGGGTTGGTTTTCAGGCGCCATCTGTGCGCTTTCTGCAGAAGACTGGGTGGGAGATAATGTGAACGTGCTGGATCCACTGTCGGCCACCCAATTGACTAATGCCTGTACCTGCTCAGGCCTTACCATCCTTAGAACGGCATTGGGCCCCACCATATATCGCTGTAAATTCTGGCGGCTACTGGGACCTGAGGTAGTTGGTACACTAGGACGTGTGGATGTGGCAGAACGGCCACGTCCTCTCCCAGCACCAGAGGGTCCACTAACACCACCACGACCATGTCCACGTCCGCGTCCCTTACTAGATGTTTTTCTCATTGTTATGGTTCACCACAACAACAAATATATTATTTGGCCCAATGTATTGTATTCAAATTCAGCGGGATATAAATTTGAGGCCTAGTATTTAGGCGCTGGGTGACCGGTATGGATTTAGTGACAGAATTAGACTTGGAAATGCACAGAAGCGTGTGTGTGTGAAGTTATTCTGAATGACCCAATGTGCACCTTGAATATTATATACCCTTTTAGGGATAGATTTCAAATAGCTCTGATATAGCAGAAACCACTAAATTATGAAATTGCTAAATTGGGAATTGTATTTCAACCCAGAACAAGAAATGTGCTTGAACGGACACTAAATAAGTCGCCCAGCTACAGCACTAACGAGAGATTTAGCAGGATATAAATTTGAGGCCTAGTATTTAGGCGCTGGGTGACAGGTATGGGTTTAGTGACAGAATTAGACTTAGAAATACACAGTAGCGGGTGTGTGTGAAGTTATTCTGAATGACCCAATGTGCACCTTGAATATTATATACCCTTTTAGGGATAGATTTCAAATAGCTCTGATATAGCAGAAACCACTAAATTATGAAATTGCTAAATTGGGAATTGTATTTCAACCCAGAACAAGAAATGTGCTTGAACGGACACTAAATAACTCGCCCAGCTACAGCACTAACGAGAGATTTAGCAGGATATAAATTTGAGGCCTAGTATTTAGGCGCTGGGTGACAGGTATGGGTTTAGTGACAGAATTAGACTTGGAAATACACAGTAGCGGGTGTGTGTGAAGTTATTCTGAATGACCCAATGTGCACCTTGAATATTATATACCCTTTTAGGGATAGATTTCAAATAGCTCTGATATAGCAGAAACCACAAAATTATGAAATTGCTAAATTGGGAATTGTATTTCAACCCAGAACAAGAAATGTGCTTGAACGGACACTAAATAACTCGCCCAGCTACAGCACTAACGAGAGATTTAGCAGGATATAAATTTGAGGCCTAGTATTTAGGCGCTGGGTGACAGGTATGGGTTTAGTGACAGAATTAGACTTGGAAATACACAGTAGCGGGTGTGTGTGAAGTTATTCTGAATGACCCAATGTGCACCTTGAATATTATATACCCTTTTAGGGATAGATTTCAAATAGCTCTGATATAGCAGAAACCACTAAATTATGAAATTGCTAAATTGGGAATTGTATTTCAACCCAGAACAAGAAATGTGCTTGAACGGACACTAAATAACTCGCCCAGCTACAGCACTAACGAGAGATTTAGCAGGATATAAATTTGAGGCCTAGTATTTAGGCGCTGGGTGACAGGTATGGGTTTAGTGACAGAATTAGACTTGGAAATACACAGTAGCGGGTGTGTGTGAAGTTATTCTGAATGACCCAATGTGCACCTTGAATATTATATACCCTTTTAGGGATAGATTTCAAATAGCTCTGATATAGCAGAAACCACTAAATTATGAAATTGCTAAATTGGGAATTGTATTTCAACCCAGAACAAGAAATGTGCTTGAACGGACACTAAATAACTCGCCCAGCTACAGCACTAACGAGAGATTTAGCAGGATATAAATTTGAGGCCTAGTATTTAGGCGCTGGGTGACAGGTATGGGTTTAGTGACAGAATTAGACTTAGAAATACACAGTAGCGGGTGTGTGTGAAGTTATTCTGAATGACCCAATGTGCACCTTGAATATTATATACCCTTTTAGGGATAGATTTCAAATAGCTCTGATATAGCAGAAACCACTAAATTATGAAATTGCTAAATTGGGAATTGTATTTCAACCCAGAACAAAAAATGTGCTTTGACGGACACTAAATAACTTTCCCAGCCACAACAGGACAGCGTTAACGAGAGATTTAGCAGGATATAAATTTGAGGCCTAGTATTTAGGCGCTGGGTGACAGGTATGGGTTTAGTGACAGAATTAGACTTAGAAATACACAGTAGCGGGTGTGTGTGAAGTTATTCTGAATGACCCAATGTGCACCTTGAATATTATATACCCTTTTAGGGATAGATTTCAAATAGCTCTGATATAGCAGAAACCACTAAATTATGAAATTGCTAAATTGGGAATTGTATTTCAACCCAGAACAAGAAATGTGCTTGAACGGACACTAAATAACTCGCCCAGCTACAGCACTAACGAGAGATTTAGCAGGATATAAATTTGAGGCCTAGTATTTAGGCGCTGGGTGACAGGTATGGGTTTAGTGACAGAATTAGACTTAGAAATACACAGTAGCGGGTGTGTGTGAAGTTATTCTGAATGACCCAATGTGCACCTTGAATATTATATGCCCTTTTAGGGATAGATTTCAAATAGCTCTGATATAGCAGAAACCACTAAATTATGAAATTGCTAAATTGGGAATTGTATTTCAACCCAGAACAAGAAATGTGCTTGAACGGACACTAAATAACTCGCCCAGCTACAGCACTAACGAGAGATTTAGCAGGATATAAATTTGAGGCCTAGTATTTAGGCGCTGGGTGACAGGTATGGGTTTAGTGACAGAATTAGACTTGGAAATACACAGTAGCGGGTGTGTGTGAAGTTATTCTGAATGACCCAATGTGCACCTTGAATATTATATACCCTTTTAGGGATAGATTTCAAATAGCTCTGATATAGCAGAAACCACTAAATTATGAAATTGCTAAATTGGGAATTGTATTTCAACCCAGAACAAGAAATGTGCTTGAACGGACACTAAATAACTCGCCCAGCTACAGCACTAAGGACAGATTTAGCTGGATATAAATTTGAGGCCTAGTATTTAGGCGCTGGGTGACAGGTATGGGTTTAGTGACAGAATTAGACTTGGAAATACACAGTAGCGGGTGTGTGTGAAGTTATTCTGAATGTCCCTATGTGCACCTTCAATATGATCTACCCTTTTAGGGATAGATTTCAAATAGCTCTGATATAGCAGAAACCACTAAATTATGAAATTGCTAAATTGGGAATTGTATTTCAACCCAGAACAAGAAATGTGCTTGAACGGACACTAAATAACTCGCCCAGCTACAGCACTAACGAGAGATTTAGCAGGATATAAATTTGAGGCCTAGTATTTAGGCGCTGGGTGACAGGTATGGGTTTAGTGACAGAATTAGACTTAGAAATACACAGTAGCGGGTGTGTGTGAAGTTATTCTGAATGACCCAATGTGCACCTTGAATATTATATACCCTTTTAGGGATAGATTTCAAATAGCTCTGATATAGCAGAAACCACTAAATTATGAAATTGCTAAATTGGGAATTGTATTTCAACCCAGAACAAAAAATGTGCTTTGACGGACACTAAATAACTTTCCCAGCCACAGCAGGACAGCGTTAACGAGAGATTTAGCAGGATATAAATTTGAGGCCTAGTATTTAGGCGCTGGGTGACAGGTATGGGTTTAGTGACAGAATTAGACTTGGAAATACACAGTAGCGGGTGTGTGTGAAGTTATTCTGAATGACCCAATGTGCACCTTGAATATTATATACCCTTTTAGGGATAGATTTCAAATAGCTCTGATATAGCAGAAACCACTAAGTTATGAAATTGCTAAATTGGGAATTGTATTTCAACCCAGAACAAGAAATGTGCTTGAACGGACACTAAATAACTCGCCCAGCTACAGCACTAAGGACAGATTTAGCTGGATATAAATTTGAGGCCTAGTATTTAGGCGCTGGGTGACAGGTATGGGTTTAGTGACAGAATTAGACTTGGAAATGCACAGTAGCGGGTGTGTGAAGTTATTCTGAATGACCCTATGTGCACCTTGAATATTATATACCCTTTTAGGGATAGATTTCAAATAGATCTGATACAGCAGAAACCACTAAATTTTTAAATTGCTAAATTGGGAATTGTATTTCAACCCAGAACAAAAAATGTGCTTTGACGGACACTAAATAACTTTCCCAGCCACAACAGGACAGCGGTAACGAGAGATTTAGCGGGATATAAATTTGAGGCCTAGTATTTAGGCGCTGGGTGACCGGTATGGATTTAGTGACAGAATTAGACTGGGATATGGCCAAAAAATAACCACACTATTGCTGGTTAAATGCACTTGGTGATGGGCGCAGCTTGCCCCTGATGTAGTATATGGCCAAAAAATGAACAGACTATTGCTGGTTAAATGCACTTGGTGTCACAGCTTGACCAACCACACTACTGAGGGTTAAATGCACTTGGTGACGGGCGCAGCTTGCCCCTGATTTAGTATATGGCCAAAAAATGAACAGACTATTGCTGGTTAAATGCACTTGGTGTGATAGCTTGACCAACCACACTACTGAGGGTTAAATGCACTTGGTGTGACAGCTTCACCCTGATGTAGGCTTTAGCCAAAAAACAACCACACCATTGAGGGTTAAATGCACTTGGTCGCAGCTTGTGCTGGCGCACCACAAGACACAAAATGGCCGCCGATCACCCCAGAAAAATGTGACTGACAAACGGTCTGGGCAGCCTAAAAACAGTGAGCAATTGAGGATCAGCAGCTCAATGATCCACAGCTGCAGATCGATCAGTTAATCAAGTCCTTTGGAGGAGTTAATCTGCCTAATCTCGCCCTACTGTCGCAGCCGCAACCTCTCCCTACGCTAATCAGAGCAGAGTGACGGGCGGCGCTATGTGACTCCAGCTTAAATAGAGGCTGGGTCACATGGTGCTCTGGCCAATCACAGCCATGCCAATAGTAGGCATGGCTGTGATGGCCTCTTGGGGCAAGTAGTATGACGCTTGTTGATTGGCTGCTTAGCAGCCTTTCAAAAAGCGCCAAGAAAGCGTCACAAAAGCGCGAAGAAAGCGACGAACACCGAACCCGAACCCGGACTTTTACGAAAATGTCCGGGTTCGGGTCCGTGTCACGGACACCCCAAAATTCGGTACGAACCCGAACTATACAGTTCGAGTTCGCTCATCCCTACAAATGAGCACATGAGGTGCACTGTGGATGGCAATGGGGGCACATGAGGGCTACTGTGGATGGCAAAGCAGCACACAAGGGGCACTGTGAATGGCAATTGTGCACATGAGGGGCGTTGTGGATGGCAAAGGAACACATGAGGGGCACTGTGGATGGCAAAGGAACACATGAGGAGTACTGTGATAGGCAATGGGGGCACATGAGTGGCACTTTGAATGGCAAATGAGCATTTGAGGGGCACTGTGAATGGCAATGGGGGAACATTAGGGGTACTGTGGATGGCAAAGAAGCACATGAGGGGCACTGTGGATTGCAAAGGGGGGCACATAAGGCGCACTGTGGATGGCAAAAGGGGCACATGAGGGTCACTGTGAATGGCAAAGGAGCACATGAGAGGCACTGTGAATGGCAAAGGAGCACATGAGAGGCACTGTGGATGGCAATGGGGGCACATGAGGGGCATTGTGGATGGCAAAGTAGCAAATGAGGGGCACTATGAATGGCAATGGGGGCACATGAGGGGCATTGTGGATGGCAAATGAGCGCATGAGGGGCAGTGTGGATGGCAAAGGGGGCACATGTGCCCCTCATGTGCTTCTTTTCCATCCACAATGCTACTCATGTGCCCCCATTGCCATTAACAATGTCCCTCTTGTGCACCAGTTGCCATCCACAATGCCCCTGATGTGTCCCCTTTGCTATTCACACTGCCCCTGATGTGCCCCCTTTGCCATGCGCAGTGCCACTTATGTGCTCATTTGAAATTTACAATGCCCCATGTGCCCCCTTTTCCATAGACAGTGCCCCTCATGTGATTATTTGCCATCCACAGTGCCCCTCATATGCCCCATTTGTGATCAACAGTGCCCTTCATATGCTCTTTTGCCATCCAGAATGCCCCTCATGTGCCCCAATTGCCATTTACAATGTCCCTCATGTGCTCCATTTGCAATAAACAGTGCACATCATGTGCCCCCTTTGCCATCCACACTGCCCCTCATGCGCTCATTTGCCATCCACAATGCCCCTCATGTGCCCCCAGTGAGTCATATTCATTTTTGCATTGTCTTGTTTCCTGTACACCTTCCGTGACATTATAAACCGCCAAAACCGTCTCAAGCATGGATCCGGTTTCACTTTTGACTGAACGCTTCCAGGGTCTTTCATTGGAGGTAGCTGATCTCCGTAAGACTCTTTCTCAGTTTCTAGTGACCGGTTCAGCTTATGCTCATGGAGTTTGCTCTGAGCCTAAGATCTCGCTCCCGGATACGTTCTCCGGGGGTAGTGAGAATTTTGTGCGTTTCAGAGAGGCTTGCAAACTCCACTTTCGCCTTCTTCCCCATTCCTCTGGTGATGAGGAACGGAGGGTAGGGATCATTATATCGCTGCTCAGGGGTAACGCTCAGTCGTGGGCCTTTTCGCTGCCAGAGGGGGCACGGCCCCTCCGTTCAGTGGATGAATTCTTTTTAGCCCTGGGTCAGATATATGATGATCCGGATCGTGTTGCTTTGGCTGAGTCTAGACTACGTCTGTTATGCCAGGGTAAACAATCCGCAGAGATATACTGCTCAGAATTTCGGAGATGGGCAGCTGATACTGGTTGGAATGATGCTGCACTCCGAAGTCAATTTTGCCATGGTCTTTCAGAGGGATTGAAAGATGCATTTGCCTTTCATGAGAGGCCTATCTCTTTGGACGCTGCTATGTCTCAGGCCGTTCGTATTGACAGGCGTCTTAGAGAGAGAGGAGAGATCTCTCCTTCCTGTCATACTCAGTCCCAGGACAGTGCAGCGGTCTCATTCTGTGCGCAGGGGTCTCAGTCGCTGTCAGCCCCTTCTGAGCAGGAACCCATGCAGCTGGGGTTGATTGCCTCTGACAATAGAAGATTTAGCCCGCATGGGAAGGTTTGTTTTTGTTGTGGAGGTATAAATCATTTGGCAAATGTTTGACCCTCTAGGAGATTCAGGCAGTTTTCTGGGAATAATAAAGAAACAAAAAGGAAAAAATCTTTTAAAAATGTTCCATCTGTTACTATTGGCAGGGTTGAGGCGGAAATTGAAGGTTTTCCGTTTGCTTGTAGTTCCCGTTTTGTCCTGCCTGCCAGGGTGGCGCTTGTGAGATTTTTGTAGATAGTGGAGCAGCTGTCAATCTCATTGATAATCATTTTGCGATAACTCATGGTTTCCAGGTATGTACTTTGGGAAAGGATATTCCTGTTTTTGCTATTGATTCCGCTCCAATTTCTCAGAAATCATTAAAGGGCATAGTTCACAATATTCGTTTAATTGTGAGTGATGCTCATGTTGAGGATGTGTCATGTTTCGTCCTTAGCGGATTACCTACTCCTCTTGTGTTGGGGCTACCCTGGCTCACTAAACATAACCCCACCATTGATTGGCAAGCGAGGCAAATAAATGGAGTGACTTTTGCAGAGAGAATTGCCTCACGACATCTGTTTCTGAGGTTTCTACTTAGACTGTACCACCTTTTCTCTCTGAATTTTCGGATTTCTTCTCTGAGAGTGGAGTTCAGGATTTGCCCCCGCACAGGGAGTACGATTGCCCTATTAATCTCATCCCAGGCGCCAAGCTGCCTAAATCTCGTTTATACGATCTTTCCCAACCTGAAAGGGTCGCTATGCGTGCTTATATCTCTGAGAGTCTGAGAAAAGGACACATACGACCCTCGAAGTCACCTGTTGCCGCTGGTTTTTTCTTTGTTAAGAAAAAAGATGGTTCTTTAAGACCTTGTCTGGATTTCAGGGAGCTGAACAGTGTCACTATACGTGACCCTTATCCGCTTCCACTGATCCCGGACCTGTTTAACCAGATTGTTGGGGCTAAAGTCTTTTCCAAATTAGATCTAAGAGGGGCATACAACCTGGTCAGGGTCAGAGAAGGAGATGAATGGAAAACGGCCTTCAATACCCCTGGGACATTGTAAATGGCAATTGGGGCACATGAGGGGCATTCTGGATGGCAAAAGAGCATATGAGGGGCACTGTTGATCACAAATGGGGCATATGAGGGGCACTGTGGATGGCAAATAATCACATGAGGGGCACTGTCTATGGAAAAGGGGGCACATGAGGGGCATTGTGGATTTCAAATGAGCACATGAGTGGCACTGCGCATGGCAAAGGGGGCACATCAGGGGCAGTGTGAATAGCAAAGGGGACACATCAGGGGCATTGTGGATGGCAACGGGTGCACAAGAGGGACATTGTTAATGGCAATGGGGGCACATGAGTAGCATTGTGGATGGAAAAG
This sequence comes from Bufo gargarizans, assembly GCF_014858855.1. Classification (NCBI taxonomy): domain Eukaryota; kingdom Metazoa; phylum Chordata; class Amphibia; order Anura; family Bufonidae; genus Bufo; species Bufo gargarizans. The sequence continues at coordinate 278,899,317 of NC_058083.1, read as the reverse complement.
TAGCACATGAGGTGCATTGTGGATGGAAAAGAAGCACATGAGGGGCACCGTGGATGGCAAAGGGGTACATGAGGGGCATTGTGGATGGCAATGGGGGCACATGAGGGGAAGTGTGGATGGTAATGGGACAGTGTGTGGATGGCAAAGGGGCCCATTAGGGGGATTGTGGATGGCAAAGTAGCACTGGAAGGGCTTTTTTGATTGAAGGGGGCACATGAGGGGCTTTTTGGATGGAAAAAGGGGCACATAAGGGGCATTGTGGATGGTAAAGGGGCACATGAGGGGCAGTGTGGATGGCAAATGGCGGCACATGAGGGACACTGGCAAACAGGGCATAGGATAACACATAAGGGGCACGGTGGATGTCGGTGGGGGCACTGAATGGTACACAAGGGGCACTGTGAATGGCAAATGGGGCACATGAGGGGCACTGTGGATGGTAAAGGGGCAAATAAGGGGCACTGTGTATGGCAAAGGCGGCACATTAAGGACATTGTGAATGACAATGGGGTAACATGAGGGGCACTGTGAATGGCAAAGGAGCACGTGAGGGGCACTGTGAATGGCAAAGGGGGCATATAAGGGGAATTGTGGATGGCAATGGGGGCACATGAGGGGCATTGTGGCTGGCAAAGGGGCACATGAAGGGCACTGTCAATGGCAATGGCGGCATATGAGTGGCCTTGTGGATGGCAAAGGAGCACACAGGAGGTACTGTGTATGGCAAAGGGAGCACATGAAGGGCACTGTGTGCGGCAAATGGGGGCACATGAGAAACACTGTGAATGGCAATAAGGGCACATGATGGGCATTGTGGATGGCAAAGTAGCACATGAGGGGCACTGTGGATGGCAAAGGGGGCACATGTAGGGCACTGTGGATGGCAAATGAGCACATGAGGGGCACTGTGGATGGCAAAGTGGGGCACATGAGGGGCATTGTGGATGGCAATTGAGCACATGGGGGGCACTGTGGATGACAAAGGGGGCACTTGAGGTGCAGTGTGGATGGCAAAGGGGCATATGAGGGGCACTGAATGGCAAAGGGGCACTGGATGGCACATAAGGGGCACCATGTATGGCAGTGGTTGCACTTAATGGCACACAAGGCACACTGTGGATTGGACACAAAGTGCCCTGGATGACACACACAGAGCACTGTCCGTGTGCGATTTTGACTTTTTTTTGCAGTCCCATTGATTTCTATCCATTTTAGATCTGCATTATGAGGACCAGAATAGGGCATGTTCTATATTTTGCAGAACTGACATACAGATGTCGAAAGCACATGGACATCATCTGTGTGTTTTATAAATGCATATTTCAGTTCCAGTAAGGATAGAACATGTCCTATTCCGGTCCTCAAATTCATAGAACTCAATCGGACTGCAAAAAATGTGGATCACACAATGGATACGATTGTGTGCATAGGTGTTTAGATACACAGCTCAGCAGGCAGGATCATACAAAATAGGATTAGATACATAGCTCAGCAGGAAGTATCGCACACGACATGCTCTGTATCAGGGAAACATACATGTTAGGATTAGATACAGATGTGTTTGGGTGTGCTTGCCGAATCCAGCTGTTTATCACACTCTGGAGATGGTGAGGGAAGAGCCTGTGGACGGTCAGTGATGAGTTTAGATACACCGCTCAGCAGGCTGTATCACACAGGATAGGATTAGATACAGATGTGTTTGGGTGTGCTTGCTGCTTCCAGCTGTTTATTACACTCTGGAGATGGTGTGTGGACGGTCAGTGATGAGTTTAGATACACAGCTCAGCAGGCTGTATCACACAGGATAGGATTAGATACAAATGTGATTGGATACGCTTGCTGCTTCCAGCTGTTTATTACACTCTGGAGATGGTGAGGGAAGAGCCTGTGGACGGTCAGTGATGAGTTTAGATACACCGCTCAGCAGGCTGTATCACACAGAATAGGATTAGATGCAGATATGATTGGATACACTTGCTGGTTCAAGCTGTTTTTCACACTGGAGATGGTGAGGGAAGAGCCTGCAGACGGTCAGTGATTGATACACAGTTTAGATACACCGCTCAGCAGGCTGTATCACACAGGATAGGATTAGATACAGATGTGTTTGAATGTGCTTGCCGATTCCAGTTGTTTATCACACTCTGGAGATGGTGAGTGAAGAGCCTGTGGACAGTCAGTGATGAGTTTAGATACACAGCTCAGCAGGCTGTATCACACAGGATAGGATTAGATACAGATGTGTTTGGGTGTGCTTGCTGCTTCCAGCTGTTTATTACACTCTGGAGATGGAGAGGGAAGAGCCCCTGGACGGTCAGTGATGGGATTAGATACACCGCTCAGCAGGTTGTATCACACAGGATAGGATTAGATACAGATGTGTTTGGGTGTGCTTAATGCTTCCAGCTGTTTATTACACTCTGGAGATAATTCGATAGAATATTCGTTTTATATTCGTCGAAATCGAATATTCGTCATTATTTTTGTTATCGCGATTAATATGCGATTTAAATATTCGCGATTGCGATTTTAACTTAAAGGCTTCTCTCCTATTGAAATAGCAATGCGATTAATTCAAGTTATAATAATCAAATTTCGATTTTAACTTAGCACTGCTATATTCCATATTCGTTAATTCTAGCCTAATATGGAATATAGCAGTGCTAAGTTAAAATCAAAATTCAATTATTATAACTTGATATAATCGAATTGCGATTTCAACTTGGACCTGGTTTACTATGGTTGGCTTGGTAGAATTAGCGAATATGACGAATGTATTTGTCATATTCCACAAAACGAATATAACGAATGTATTCGTCATATTCCTGTCACGGAAGGTGTACAGGAAGCAAGACAATGCAAAAATGAATATGACTCACTGGATCCAAAACTAAGGAACAAAAGAGAGACCCCTGCATAAGACCTGGCACTCTCCCTGACTCTGCTCAGCCTATGCAAACACCCCAATGGTGGATGATCGCATATCCACGAACCTCGACTATATAACACCTGAACACCCTACAATAGTGAGGGGACACGACCACCGGCTCCCTACTCTAGACACGGAGGGAGTCAGGGTCACCTGGGAACCAGCAAACATAAAATCACAAATGAATGTACAACACTTATATTGTAGCAGACTGGGAAATGGATCAGCATGCACGCACACTCCAGGAAGTTGTAAAAACCGCACACTAATGCATTATGGGGAGGAATTTAAAGGGATGCAATCAGTCCAACTACAAGACAGCTGAGAGAGGCTAACGAGATGAGGAACTGAAAACCAAAACAAAGAAGCTCAAGGAGGAGGTTCTGAAAGGCATCTGTCAGAGCTTCTCAGATGTCTGGTTGTGACAATTCCACAAAGCGAAGATAACAAAGTATTCTGCATCTTTGTTTTAGCTACCTATTCATCAACTTCGCTAATTCTAGCAATCATATAGGAAAGTTTACTATAGAGACCGCTAAGTTTAATTCGCTATGCGATTATATTACTTTGCTTTTTTTTTATAAATAGAATAATTATAATAATTATCAGGTATGATAATTATTCTATTATTTTTTTTTTTAAAAGCAGTCATATAATCACATAGCGAATTAAACTTAGCTGTCTCTATAGTAAACTTTCCTATATGATTGCTAGAATTAGCGAAGTTGACAAATAGGTGGCTAAAACGAAGATGGAGAATACTTTGTTATCTTCGTTTTGTGGAATATAACAAATATATTCGTCATATTCACTAATTCTACCAAGCCAACCATAGTAAACCAGGTCTAAGTTAAAATCGCAATGCGATTAATATAACTCGAGGTAATCGGGCGATTTCAACATCCATCTCCCATTGACTTTCAGTCCCCTATTAATATACCATCAATCCGGAACGCCCATCACCATGGGAACGCCTCTATGTTAGAATATACAGTCGGATTTGAGTTAAATCGTGAATCTCAGATCCGACAGTATATTCTAACACAGAGGCGTTCCCATATTGTTGGTGACGCTTCAAGTTAGAATATACTGAGAACTGTGTACATGACTGCCCCCTGCTGCCTGACAGGTGCTGCCAGGCAGCAGGGGGCAGCCCCCCTCCTCCTGTATTTAACGCATTGGTGGCCAGTGCGGCCCCCCTCTCTCCCTCCCCAGTATTAAATGTGACCAGTGCGGCCCCCCTCCCTCTATATTCACTGGTGGCCAGTGCCGATTCTCAGTATTAAATGTGACCAGTGCGGCCTCCCCTCTTCCCCCCCTAATTAAAATCCCCCCCCCATCATTGGTGGCAGCGGAGAGTACCGATCGGAGTCCCAGTTTAAATCGCTGGGGGCTCCGATCGGTTACCATGGCAGCCAAGGCGCTATTGCAGTCTTGGCTGCCAGGGTTACTTAGCAATAAATAGAAGCATTATACTTACCTGCGAGCTGATGTCTGTGACCGGCCGGGAGCTCCTCCTACTGGTAAGTGACAGATCATTAAGCAATGCTCCGCACAGACCTGTCACTTACCAGTAGGAGGAGCTCCCGGCCGGTCACAGACATCAGCTCGCAGGTAAGTATAATGCTTCTATTTATTGCTAAGTAACTATGGCAGCCAAGACTGCAATAGCGTCTTGGCTGCCATGGTAACCAATCGGAGCCCAAGCGATTTAAACTGGGACTCTGATCGGTACTCTCCGCTGCCACCAATGATGGGGGGGGTGATTTTAATTAGGGGGGGGGGAGAGGGGAGGCCGCACTGGTCACATTTAATACTGGGAATCCGCACTGGCCACCAGTGAATATAGAGGGAGGGGGGCCGCACTGGTCACATTTAATACTGGGGTGGGAGGGAAGGGGGTCGCACTGGCCACCAATGAGGGAGGGGGGCTGCCCCCTGCTGCCTGGCAGCACCTGCCAGGCAGCAGGGGGCAGTCATGTACACAGTTCTCAGTATATTCTAACTTGAAGCGTCCCCATCACCATGGGAACGCCTCTGTGTTAGAATATACTGTCGGATCTGAGATTCACGATGTAACTCAAATCCGACTGTATATTCTAACATAGAGGCGTTCCCATGGTGATGGGGACGCTTCAAGTTAAAATATACCATCGGATTGGAGAAAACTCTGATCTGATGGTATATTAATAGGGCACTGAAAGTCAATGGGAGACGGATGTTGAAATCGCCATGCGATTACTTCGAGTTATATTAATCGCATTGCGATTTCAACCTGGACCTGGTTTACTATGGTTGGCTTGGTAGAATTAGCGAATATGACTAATATATTCGTTATATTCCACAAAACGAAGATAACGAAGTATTCTCCATCTTCGTTTTAGCTACCTATTCGTCAACTTCGCTATTTCTAGCAATCATATAGGAAAGTTTACTATAGAGACAGCTAAGTTTAATTCACTATGCGATTATATGACTGCTTTAAAAAAAAAATATAGAATAATTATAATACCTGATAATTATTATAATTATTCTATTTATAAAAAAAAAGCTAAGTAATATAATCGCATTGCGAATTAAACTTAGCTGTCTCTATAGTAAACTTTCCTATATGATTGCTAGAATTAGCGAAGTTGATGAATAGCTAAAACGAAGATGCAGAATACTTTGTTATCTTCGTTTTGTGGAATATGACGAATACATTCGTTATATTCGTTTTGTGGAATATGACGAATACATTTGTCATATTCGCTAATTGTACCAAGCCAACCATAGTAAACCAGGTCCAAGTTGAAATCGCAATTCGATTAATTCAAGTTATAATAATCGAATTTCGCACTGCTATAATAATCGAATATAGCACTGCTATATTCCATATTAGGCTAGAATTAACGAATATGGAATATAGCAGTGCTAAGTTAAAATCGAAATTCAATTATTATAACTTGAATTAATCGCATTGCTATTTCAATAGGAGAGTAGCCTTTAAGTTAAAATTGAAATTCGATTATTATAACTTGAAATAATCGAATTGCGATTTCAACGTAATTCTCAAATCCGACAGTACATATATGGAGACGTTCCCATGGTGATGGGGACGCTCCATGAGCACGGAAGTCGGCAGAAGCAGCAACGGGCACTGACTGGAGCAGCCAGGAAGCCAGGAATCCAAAGGACAGGTAAGAACAACTTTAGGGAAGTGGGAAAGAAAAAAATATAACAATAAAAAAAACAAAAAAAATGAATATTCAAAATATCGAATTTATATCACTATATTCGAAATATATTCGATATTCGCGAAAAAAATTTGATATTCGAATATTCGCGCTCAACACTAGAGATAATGAGGGAAGAGCCCATGGACGGTCAGTGATGAGTTTAGATACACCGCTCAGCAGGCTGTATCACACAGGATAGGATTAGATACAGATGTGTGTGGGTGTGCTTGCTGCTTCCAACTGTTTTTCACACTGGAGATGGTGAGGGAAGAGCCTGTGGACGGTCAGTGATGAGTTTAGATACACAGCTCAGCAGGCTGTATCACACAGGATAGGATTAGATACAGATGTGTCTGGATGTGCTTGCTGCTTCCAGCTGTTTATCACACTCTGGAGATGGGCCTGCAGACGGTCAGTGATGGGATTAGATACACCGCTCAGCAGGCTGTATCACACAGGATAGGATTAGATACACATGTAAGGGCAGAGCCTGTGGACGGTCAGTAATGGGATTTAGACACTGAGTGAGAAGTAGAATCATGTCTGTGTGCAGAAAGATGGACATAGGAGTCATAGATGGAGTAGCTGCTGCAGACAGAGCAGTGGGGGGCGTGGCCAGCCTGTGACTCATCTCTGTGCAGTGCAGCCAGGCTTGTGTATCAATAAAGTTATGTATTCAACAAAACATGAAGGGGAGAAAGTAAACAGATTTGCCAGGATAATGTGATGTCTTCCAGGGGGGAAGGAAAGCTCGGACATGAAAAACAGGTATTGGGGGTATATGTAAGGATGGTGAGGGGTGTTAGGAGCACATAAAAATTATTTTGATTTTGGGACTGGACAACCTCTGGTTGGTACATTTTCTGGCAGTCTTTATGCAGAAAATCAAATCAAATATACATCAGCTATGAGCTGGCATAGATACGCATTATATCTTATGTCCGTTTCTGGTCAGAATTATAGTGAGTCTTTTGGGCCACAGGAAGCCATGCCCATTGCCACTAAGACCTTCCCACTTTTCCTGAAAGTGGCAAAGGCTACATAAAAATAAGAAAAGTTGCAATTTTTTGGGGTACAAAAAGCCACTTGCATAAAAACTTGTGACTTTTGTATGCCAAACTGGGGCAGATATACTAAGACTGTCATTACAAATACTAGTATTAGAATAAAGTCCATTGGAGCACAATATGCCACATTTATTTAGAGACACAGTCCCATTAATACATTTGGCACATTTCCAGGCAGTCTGTGTGCCAGAAATTTAAATGATACAGTAGCTGGCATCAATTTGAACTACTATTTACTTCAGTTTCTGGCATAAATTATAGTAATTCTGTCCAACGTGAGAGGCCATGCCTCACCTTCCAATCTACATCCACTTTCATTGGCACTTTTAAAAAGTGGCAAGAGAAGTAATAAGTCACAAATTATCTAAATTTGGCATGAACCATAATTCACAACTTTTTTACACCACAATAGTGGCATAAAACATTTGAGAAATGTGGCTTAGGGGCTTTAATTAATTACCCCCATAGTCGTATGGGCAACACTAGATGCCACAAAACCACAAAGCACAGAATTACCCTCATGTTTGACAGTTGACAATAAGCTCTTATGTTTCTGCTTCTCCTTTTTTTATTCCTTCGATACATCTGACCAGACCATAGCACTTGATTGTAAAATTCATCTAGACTTTTCACTATTAATGATGAGCGGCAGGTAGGGATGAGCGAACTCGAACTGTATAGTTCGGGTTCGTACCGAATTTTGGGGTGTCCGTGACACGGACCCGAACCAGGACATTTTTGTAAAAGTCCGGGTTCGGGTTCGGTGTTCGTCGCTTTCTTGGCGCTTTTGTGACGCTTTCTTGGCGCTTTTTGAAAGGCTGCAAAGCAGCCAATCAACAAGCGTCATACTACTTGCCCCAAGAGGCCATCACAGCCATGCCTACTATTGGCATGGCTGTGATTGGCCAGAGCACCATGTGACCCAGCCTCCATTTAAGCTGGAGTCACATAGCGCCGCCCGTCACTCTGCTCTGATTAGCGTAGGGAGAGGTTGCAGCTGCGACAGTAGGGCGAGATTAGGCTGATTAACTCCTCCAAAAGACTCCATCCAGTGATCGATCTGCAGCTGTGGATCATTGAGCTGCTGATACTCAATTGCTCACTGTTTTTAGGCTGCCCAGACCGTTTGTCAGTCACATTTTTCTGGGGTGATCGGCGGCCATTTTGTGTCTTGTGGTGCGCCAGCACAAGCTGCGACCAAGTGCATTTAACCCTCAATGGTGTGGTTGTTTTTTGGCTAAAGCCTACATCAGGGTGAAGCTGTCACACCAAGCGCATTTAACCAGCAATAGTCTGTTTATTTTTTGGCCATATACTACATCAGGGGCAAGCTGCGCCTGTCACCAAGTGCATTTAACCCTCAATGGTGTGGTTGTTTTTTGGCTAAAGCCTACATCAGGGTGAAGCTGTCACACCAAGTGCATTTAACCAGCAATAGTCTGTTTATTTTTTGGCCATATACTACATCAGGGGCAAGCTGCGCCCGTCACCAAGTGCATTTAACCCTCAGTAGTGTGGTTGGTCAAGCTGTGACACCAAGTGCATTTAACCAGCAATAGTCTGTTCATTTTTTGGCCATATACTACATCAGGGGCAAGCTGCGCCCGTCACCAAGTGCATTTAACCCTCAGTAGTGTGGATGGTCAAGCTATCACACCAAGTGCATTTAACCAGCAATAGTCTGTTCATTTTTTGGCCATATACTAAATCAGGGGCAAGCTGCGCCCGTCACCAAGTGCATTTAACCAGCAATAGTCTGTTCATTTTTTGGCCATATACTACATCAGGGGCAAGCTACGCCCGTCACCAAGTGCATTTAACCCTCAGTAGTGTGGTTGGTCAAGCTGTGACACCAAGTGCATTTAACCAGCAATAGTCTGTTTATTTTTTGGCCATATACTACATCAGGGGCAAGCTGCGCCCGTCACCAAGTGCATTTAACCAGCAATAGTGTGGTTATTTTTTGGCCATATCCCAGTCTAATTCTGTCACTAAATCCATACCGGTCACCCAGCGCCTAAATACTAGGCCTCAAATTTATATCCCGCTAAATCTGTCGTTACCGCTGTACTGTTGTGGCTGGGCAAGTTATTTAGTGTCCGTCAAAGCACATTTTTTGTTCAGGGTTGAAATACAATTCCCAATTTAGCAATTTCATAATTTAGTGGTTTCTGCTATATCAGAGCTATTTGAAATCTATCCCTAAAAGGGTATATAATATTCAAGGTGCACATAGGGTCATTCAGAATAACTTCACACACACGCTACTATGCATTTGCAAGTCCAATTCTGTTAGTAAATCCATACCGGTCACCCAGCGCCTAAATACTAGGCCTCAAATTTATATCCCGCTAAATCTCTCGTTACCGCTGTCCTGTTGTGGCTGGGAAAGTTATTTAGTGTCCGTCAAAGCACATTTTATGTTCTGGGTTGAAATACAATTCCCAATTTAGCAATTTCATAATTTAGTGGTTTCTGCTATATCAGAGCTATTTGAAATCTATCCCTAAAAGGGTATATAATATTCAAGGTGCACATAGGGTCATTCAGAATAACTTCACACACACGCTACTGTGCATTTCCAAGTCCAATTCTGTTAGTAAATCCATACCGGTCACCCAGCGCCTAAATACTAGGCCTCAAATTTATATCCCGCTAAATCTCTCGTTACCGCTGTCCTGTTGTGGCTGGGAAAGTTATTTAGTGTCCGTCAAAGCACATTTTTTGTTCTGGGTTGAAATACAATTCCCAATTTAGCAATTTCATAATTTAGTGGTTTCTGCTATATCAGAGCTATTTGAAATCTATCCCTAAAAGGGTATATAATATTCAAGGTGCACATAGGGTCATTCAGAATAACTTCACACACACGCTACTGTGCATTTCCAAGTCCAATTCTGTTAGTAAATCCATTCCGGTCACCCAGCGCCTAAATACTAGGCCTCAAATTTATATCCCGCTAAATCTCTCGTTACCGCTGTCCTGTTGTGGCTGGGAAAGTTATTTAGTGTCCATCAAAGCACATTTTTTGTTCTGGGTTGAAATACAATTCCCAATTTAGCAATTTCATAATTTAGTGGTTTCTGCTATATCAGAGCTATTTGAAATCTATCCCTAAAAGGGTATATAATATTCAAGGTGCACATAGGGTCATTCAGAATAACTTCACACACACGCCAATGGACTGTTGCAGTGGTGGCTGACGTGAAGCCTCATTCTCTGTTATGACATGCAGACTGATTCTCTGCTGACATGAAGCCAGATTGTCTGTTACGGGACCTCTCTCCTCTGCCTGGGTGCTGGGCCTAAATATATGCCAATGGACTGTTGCAGTGGTGGGTGACGTGAAGCCTCATTCTCTGCTATGACATGCAGACTAATTCTCTGCTGACATGAAGCCAGATTGTCTGTTACGGGACCTCTCTCCTCTGCCTGGGTGCTTGGCCTAAACTTATGAAAATGGACTGTTGCAGTGGTGGGTGACGTGAAGCCTGATTCTCTGCTATGACATGCAGACTGATTCTCTACTGACATGAATCCAGATTGTCTGTTACGGGACCTCTCTCCTCTGCCTGTGTGCTGGGCCTAAATATATGCCAATGGACTGTTGCAGTGGTGGCTGACGTGAAGCCTCATTCTCTGCTATGATATGCAGACTAATTCTCTGCTGACATGAAGCCAGATTGTCTGTTACGGGACCTATCTCCTCTGCCTGTGTGCTGGGCCTAAATATATGCCAATGGACTGTTGCAGTGGTGGCTGACGTGAAGCCTCATTCTCTGCTATGACATGCAGACTAATTCTCTGCTGACATGAAGCCAGATTGTCTGTTACGGGACCTCTCTCCTCTGCCTGTGTGCTGGGCCTAAATATATGCCAATGGACTGTTGCAGTGGTGGCTGACGTGAAGCCTCATTCTCTGCTATGACATGCAGACTGATTCTCTGCTGACATGAAGCCAGATTGTCTGTTACGGGACCTCTCTCCTCTGCCTGTGTGCTGGGCCTAAATATATGCCAATGGACTGTTGCAGTGGTGGCTGACGTGAAGCCTCATTCTCTGCTATGACATGCAGACTAATTCTCTGCTGACATGAAGCCAGATCCTCTGTTACGGGACCTCTCTCCTCTGCCTGGGTGCTGGGCCTAAATTTATGAAAATGGACTCTTACAGTGGTGGGTGACGTGAAGCCTGATTCTCTGCTATGACATGAAGACTGATTCTCTGCTGACTTGAAGCCAGATTGTCTTTTACGGGACCTCTCTCCTCTGCCTGGGTGCTGGGCCTAAATATATGCCAATGGACTGTTGCAGTGGTGGCTGACGTGAAGCCTCATTCTCTGCTATGACATGCAGACTAATTCTCTGCTGACATGAAGCCAGATTCTCTGTTACGGGACCTCTCTCCTCTGCCTGGGTTCCGGGCCCTGAATGTCTGAGAATGGACTGTTCCAGTGGTGGGTGACGGGAAGCCAGATTCTCTGCTATGGGACCTCTCTCCAATTGATTTTGGTTAATTTTTATTTATTTAATTTTTATTTTAATTCATTTCCCTATCCACATTTGTTTGCAGGGGATTTACCTACATGTTGCTGCCTTTTGCAGCCCTCTAGCTCTTTCCTGGGCTGTTTTACAGCCTTTTTAGTGCCGAAAAGTTCGGGTCCCCATTGACTTCAATGGGGTTCGGGTTCGGGACGAAGTTCGGATCGGGTTCGGATCCCGAACCCGAACATTTTCGGGATGTTCGGCCGAACTTCTCGAACCCGAACATCCAGGTGTTCGCTCAACTCTAGCGCCAGGGGCAATATTCGAATATAGCTACACTATATCACGATCTAATCTACGCAGACTATCTCCCACTAACTATCTGTATTATATATATAAGCTAACTAACTAACTATCGAATGTAATGACACAACACAGTACAGAGCATAGGAATGACACTGCTGTCTCTCCTAGTACTGCAAAAAAATTCAGAAAATGGCTGGTGGGGAAGATCTTATATAGTAAGGGGTAGGCAACTTTCCTATTGGTTGTAGATTATTTATAGTTAGACCATTATTATAGTTATGATATTTAACTTCATGCTCTGCCATCTGAAAAACAACCCATTCAAGACATATATTTAAATTATTTCAGATAATATGACCGCTTATGAAGGTCCATCGTGACCGAAACGTCTGGTTCAGAAATATTCTGTCATTTATTTATATATACCACGGGCAAATGGATGATGCAGAAAATATGAAATAAAACCATACTTGAATTGCAAAACTTTGAACCTGAGTGCCTCAATATTTCATTACTTATCCAGCAACACTAACTCAGAGCAGTCAATCATAGAAATTCCAACCACTCTCAGATTATCACATTGTAAAAAGGACCGACAACTTAACACTGTCTAGTGATTAGTGTTGAGCGCGAATATTCGAAAAGCAAATTTTTATCGCGAATATCGGCACTTCGAGAATTTGCTAATATTTAGAATATAGTGCTATATATTCATAATGACGAATATTCGTTGTTGTTTTTTTAACACAGTACACATCAAGTGAGTATCCAACCAATAGCAACCAATAGAAAAGTTGCCTACCCCTTAGTATATAAGAACCTCCCCAGCAGCTATTTTCTAAAGTTTATTGCAGTTATGAAAGAGAAAGCAGTGTCATTGCTGTGCTCTGTGCTTTACTGTATTACATTAAGCAGTTAATTTATATATATATATATATATATATATATATATATATATATATATAATTCAGATAATTAGGGGGAGATAGTCAGTGTAGATTAGATTGATCTATAGTGTAACTGATAGGTTCCAGTACAGGGTGTCAGGCAGTGTAATAGGTTCTGTCTCATACATACATGCTACAGGCATAGTGCTGCGATGTCACAAGTTGTGCGTATTGCGAAAAATATGCGCATAATTAATTGCCAAAAATTTGCAAGAGCAAATATATTGGAGCACTCTATCTGCATATAAAGTTATTCTAATTTTCTGCCGTGCCAACCATTTTCTCCAGTCTCAGGAAATATATATCAGCTTGAAAAATGTAGACTAAGTGACCCACGCTGGTATTTTGCGCACATTATGCGAATAATACATTGCTTATTTTTGCAATCAAGAATATAATCTCGAATTCTCAAATTCACGAGCATATGACGAATATTCTACAAGATTTTCGTCAAATATCGGAAATTCGAATATTGCCCATGCTACTAGTGATGGAGGACTCCTTAAAAAGAGAGAAACAAACTGAAAGATAGATAAAAATATGACTTTTACAGCCAGACATTCTTGTTGTTTTTTTATACTGTAGATGACAAAAGGTTATAATAAGAAAAACCACAAAATGTAAATAAATTAACTATTAAATAAAGGTTTGTTACATAGTAATATAGTAACATAGTATATAAGGCCGAAAAAAGACATTTGTCCATTCAGTCCAGCCTGTTATACTACATTTTATGAAAAAATATAAAACAGGATGTTAAAAATGTATTTTTTCTCAATTAAAGAGAAACTCACTCTAAATAATCAGTTTTATAATTACCTCATATCCATACATAGAACTATACATTTTTGCTCAACAAAACGAGCAGCTAAATAGGTAAATGACTGTAGAGTTGAACAGATGATAACAGATATTTCATGTTTTTTGCTTAAGCAATTACAGACGTGGACAAAATTGTTGGTACCCTTTGGTCAATGAAAGAAAAAGTCACAATGGTCACAGAAATAACTTTAATCTGACAAAAGTAATAATAAATTAAAATTCTATAAATGTTAACCAATGAAAGTCAGACATTGTTTTTCAACCATGCTTCAACAGAATTATGTAAAAAAATAAACTCATGAAACAGGCATGGACAAAAATGATGGTACCCCTAACTTAATATTTTGTTGCGCAACCTTTTGAGGCAATCACTGCAATCAAACGCTTCCTGTAACTGTCAATGAGACATCTGCACCTCTCAGCAGGTATTTTGGCCCACTCCTCATGAGCAAACTGCTCCAGTTGTGTCCGGTTTGAAGGGTGCCTTTTCCAGACTGCATGTTTCAGCTCCTTCCAAAGATGCTCAATAGGATTGAGGTCAGGGCTCATAGAAGGCCACTTTAGAATAGTCCAATTTTTTCCTCTTAGCCATTCTTGGGTGTTTTTAGCGGTGTGTTTTGGGTCATTGTCCTGTTGCAAGACCCATGACCTGCGACTGAGACCAAGCTTTCTGACACTGGCTAGTACATTTCTCTCTAGAATTCCTTGATAGTCTTGAGATTTCATTGTACCCTGCACAGATTCAAGACACCCTGTGCCAGACGCAGCAAAGCAGCCCCAGAACATAACAGAGCCTCCTCCATGTTTCACAGTAGGGACAGTGTTCTTTTCTTGATATGCTTCATTTTTTCGTCTGTGAACATACAGCTGATGTGCCTTGGCAAAAACTTCGATTTTTGTCTCATCTGTCCACAGGACATTCTCCCAGAAGCTTTGTGGCTTGTCAACATGTAGTTTGGCATATTCCAGTCTTGCTTTTTTATGATTCGTTTTCAACAATGGTGTCCTCCTTGGTCGTCTCCCATGTAGTCCACTTTGGCTCAAACAACGACGGATGGTGCGATCTGACACTGATGTTCCTTGAGCATGAAGTTCACCTTGAATCTCTTTAGAAGTCTTTCTAGGCTCTTTTGTTACCATTCGGATTATCCGTCTCTTAGATTTGTCATCAATTTTCCTCCTGCGGCCACGTCCAGGGAGGTTGGCTACAGTCCCATGGATCTTAAACTTATGAATAATATGTGCAACTGTACTCACAGGAACATCTAGTTGCTTGGAGATGGTCTTATAGCCTTTACCTTTAACATGCTTGTCTATAATTTTCTTTCTGATCTCTTGAGACAGCTCTTTCCTTTGCTTCCTCTGGTCCATGTCGAGTGTGGTACACACCATATCACCAAACAACACAGTGATTACCTGGAGCCATATATATAGGCCCAATGGCTGATTACAAGGTTGTAGACACCTGTGATGCTAATTAGTGGACACACCTTGAATTAACATGTCCCTTTGGTCACATTATGTTCTGTGTTTTCTAGGGGTACCATCATTTTTGTCCATGCCTGTTTCATGAGTTTATTTTTTTACATAATTCTGTTGAAGCATGGTTGAAAAACAATGTCTGACTTTCATTGGTTAACATTTATAGAATTTTAATTTATTATTACTTTTGTCAGATTAAAGTTATTTCTGTGACCATTGTGACTTTTTCTTTCATTGACCAAAGGGTACCAACAATTTTGTCCACGTCTGTATATTTTGGCCTACACTGTTCATTCTTGGGCTCCTGGGACCCTGTAATGACCACCATTTGTTTTACAAGAAATAATAGCTGTAAGCTTTTTATGTGCAAATATTCCTAATATGTTAATTTAATTAGGTATCTGTCAAATTTAATTAGAATATTTTTATAGAAAGCAAACCACTATATCACACAATATATCAGATTACACTGTTATTGAGAAAAATTAGTATCATAGAGGTCTGTGTGTCACTTATCGTAATATGTAATATGGGACATTACTGTAGTAATATTGCTTTTTAAAGCTTTAGGACATTTTCATTGTTTTCTCTGTTACAATTTACCAGCGCTTAGGAATGCTGTACCTATTATGTTTCATCTTTTCAGTAGATTTTGTTTGTTTATTATTATGCAGCATTTAATATAAAAAAATATAATATAAATGATGGTATAACATTCCTCTCTTTTGGTCAAATTAAATAGATTATATATATACATATACATATATATATATATATATATATAGATATATATATATATTTTTTTTTTACCGATAAGCAACATTATTTTAGCCCTATAAGCATAAAACTAAATATGTCTTCAAGATTTAATTAATTTTAAATGCATGAACAGTGCCAACCTCCAATATATGCATCAAAATATAACACCAAAGAAGAGACTCATATGTAACAAATAAACAAAATGCAAATTAAAGGGGTTGGCTGGTATCCGTTACTAGCTGCACATGGGTTGGGAATAGCAGATACAGCTAGCAATAAGCATTATTAAACTAATGGCACTGATGTCCAAAGGTTTAATATGAATAATTCATGTTTACATGCAGGTCCACTCACCTGCTTGTCGACGCAACATTCCAAAAATGTCCACTAGTAGAAATTTCCATCCATCAGAGACCTCAGTTCATTTACACTGTCTGTCTCCAGTTTAACTGAATGGAGGCCACTGATAGACAGAACCCTTCATCAGCAGCCTATTTTAGAGTATAGCTCTGGCAGCAGGTCAAAGGATCTGCATGTAAACATTAATTAGTCATATTAAACTGTCAGATTTCATCCTCAATGGTTTAATAATGCACATTATTATAGCTGCCAGGGCTGGGGTCAGCACCCAGCAAACCCAGGCAAATGCCAGGGCCCACTGCTCCTAAAGGGGGCCCACTGAGCTGCTATGAGCACTTCCATCTATACAGATAGAAGCACTCATTGCTGTCATTTCCTTTACGCAGTACTCCTCTGGTGCGCCATCTGAGTCACATGAGGCCGGCTGCTGCAGAGCTTCAGACACGCCCCCTCTTCACTCCATTCAGCCAAGCAGCAGGTTACCTTGCCAGCTTCAGACACGCAAAGTTTGTCAGTGAGTCTGTACTGTGACTGTCTCTTCTTTGTGGGACAGGAGTTGTTTTACTGCTTCATTAAGCAGTTTGCCTCCATGACACCTGTCCCCCCCCCCCATATTCTGTTTTATCTCATCTTCATGGATCTCCTTCTGTATCCTTTCCTCCTTCATGTATCCAGAGTTCCTGGTCCACTCTCCTATCTCCTGTTGCTGCCCTGCACAGACTTCCTGTCACTACTTCTTGTATGAATCCCCCTCAGAGCCCCTTCCACCTACTTACTGTGTTCACCCCTCCTGTCCATCAAGGGCTCCAGGCCCCTGTCTCACTCCTCTGCCTCTAATTATGGTGGTGTCTGAACCGCATTCACCATAAGGACCTTCTTACATCACAGGGTCATGTGACTGTGCCCCCCACCCCATACTGTGCCGCCCACCCCGTACTGTGCCCCTCACCCCATACTGTGCCCCCTTATACCCAGCATTGTGCCCTCTTAGCACAGCCTGTATAGTGCCCCTAGTCATTTCCTGTACTGTGCCCTCTTATACCCTTCTATCCAGTCATTGTATGGCAGTGTTAATATCTGGTCACTGTACAGAGGTGTTATCAGGTCACTGTATGGCGGTGGTATCCAATAACTGTATGGCCATAACGGTATTCTTTTTCCTGCCCACGCCATCTTTTTTAGACCTGGCATGAGCGGTAAAAATATGCAGATTGCGGTGCTATGAACCTTTGCACCACAATATGTGTCAGAAATACGCCTAATATAGATGTATTTCTATATAATAAATGACCCCCTAATTGTATTATTATTTGGGGGTAGGGCTAATATCTTTATAGTATATAGATTCTAGTGTATTATACTGTGCCCTGTATTTCCCAGTAGATAAATGATCTTTGGGAAACACAGTCCTCATCCCTGACCACCAGGACCAGGTAGCGCTCTGTCAGTACATGGCAGCCTCCCCTCTCCGCCACGCTGCTCCGCTGTGTACTTGTGCTTATTCTGACACTAGGGCTGGGTTAACATCCCATTTTGCCATCTATTTAATGCATACCAAAAATGTATACGTTAACAGATGCTTCAGACTGATGCCGTACAGTGGCGTTCGTTTACCATACAGTTCCATTATAAAAAAATATATACATTAATGTATGCATTTTTTTTACTGAACTCTACAGGATACAAAAATGCGGAGTGCTGCACATTTGTATGCATCAAACCGATAGGAAAAACGTGATGTGAACCCACTGGGGGAAGTGGGGAGCGTACTAAAATTTTCTATGGGGCCCCGTCAGTTCTAGCTACATCACTGCATAGCTCCTTCTCTCCTCCAGGCCCAGCCCAGCAGTGACATCATGACATGTGTCTCACTGCTGTAGCGGGTTTGAGGAGAGAAGGAGAGCAGGGAGCTGCGGTTAGTGAATGACAGGACCGCAGGCTCCCCTGCGCTCCAGCAATGATAGGTATGTGAGGGTGCCACTGGGGGGGGGGGGGGGGGGGTTATTACACTGTGAGGGCCCCTTACACAGTATAATGACCCCCAATGACCCCCCATTTAATATAATGATCCCCAATGACCCTCCATTCAGTATGATGACCACCAGAGCCCCCATTCAATATAATGACCCCCAGTGACCACCATACAGTATAATGACCCCCACTGGGTGCCACTGGGGGGGTCATTATTCTGAATGGGGGTGACTGGGGGTTATTATTCTTAATAGAGGGCCACTGTGGGGTCAGTATACTGAGTGTGGGGCCACTGGGGGTCATTATACTGTGTTTGGGGGCATTGGGGGGTTATTATAATGTGTGAAGGGCCACTAGTGGTCATTATTCTATATAGGGGCTACTGGTGGTCATTATACCGTGTGGGCGCCACAGGGGGACATGAAAATGCCTCAAGGGGGCCCACTGGTATTTATCGCCCAAGGGCCCACATGAACCTGGAGCCTGCCCTGCTGCCTGCATACGCTACTCCCACCATCAATATCTGCAGATAGCAATATATACTGGTCAATCTTTATGATAATCCAAATAAAGTACTTTACTTAGACATACATCAAGAGTTCCTACTGGGGTTGCCAACGAGAATTTTTCTTTTTTCTGGACAAATTTATCACAGAATCATAGACTATAATGAATGATAAAGATTATAAGTTATGCATGTCTATGGCTCAATATACTGATAAGACCTCACTACCAGCATTTACTGCGATATGTAAAATGATGATAATTACCACCAAAATCATGTAATCAAGTACTACCAGCATAAAAAATATTACTGCTACATCGATTTTTTTTTTCACTGACACAGGGAAAAAGTTGCCTATTTTTACGGACTGTCCAGAAATTTCTGGATGGTTGGCAACCTAGTTCCCACATGATTCTCTTTTATGATTATAAACAGTGTCGGACTGGGGTGCCGAGGGCCCACCAGTGTAATTCATTTTGGGGGTCCACCTTAACACTACCGTAAACAAATACGCATTACATGTATATTTTTCGGCCTCACGTGCATGAACATGCGCACTTTAGCACACAACACAATGTGCAGAACAGAACTGTATTTATTAAGAGCAATGTCTAAAACACTGGTCTTAATAAATATACCCCTAATTTTTTAACTCCCTGCCTTCCGTGCTACTCACTCATGTACCTGCGCTACTCACTCATGTACCTGCGCTGATGATACAAAGATGAAACTAGTGGCGGCTGGGGACCGTGTACCGAGGGACGGCCGCCGACATCAGGCTGTGGAAGGCCTCAGTCTCCACAAGCAAATATGACAACATTTCAAGGGTCAGTAATTTTTAAAGTTGCGCATTTAGAACTATGGACAGTGGGTGGGTCACTGGGTATTTCCGCTTGCGTTCAAATGCCTGGGGTAAGGACAATTGGACGCTGTGCTGCACCTTTGACAGAGGATTGGCCAGCAGTGCGCAACACAGGGGAAGAGTAGGCAGTGGGATGGCCGGCAGACCCAGATTGTAGACCCACTGATTAGGGTGCTTGGATGCCACGTGGTGGATCATGCTGGTGGTGGTGAGGTTGCTGGTGTTCGGCACAGGTTGTAAAGTACCACTCTTTTGTTGTCTGCACTTTCCTCAAAAAAGCGCCATACTGCGGAATACCTACCCCTTGGCAAGGGAGACTTACACATGTGGGTGCTCGGTGTAACGGTTGCGGGCCAGTTTGGTGTGGGCCGACTTCTCCCTTTTGCCATCCCACTGCCTCTTACAGTTGTTGCGGTGCTGCAGATCCCTCCCCGCCTGTACTGCTTTCCTCGCTTGGCTTTTCACCTTCCCAAGTTGGGTCAGTGATCTCATCGTCGACCACCTTCTCTTCCACTTTCTCATCCTCATCCTCCTGACTTGACCTAAGCACAACCTCAGTGATTGACAACTGTGTCTCATCCTCATCCACCTCATGAACAAATAATGGACATTCACCACCCTCATCTTCTTGACCCTGTTATAAGTCAAGAGATTGTGAATCAGGGCACAAGATCTGTGCTTCTTCAAGCGTGCTTGGCGAGAGGGCCAAATCTAGTGAAAATGATGAAAATAGGTCCTGGAAATATCCGAGTGTGTTATCAACGGTCCGACTTCTGACTCTACATGGTGGGAGGAAGGAGGATGAGGGTGAGGACTCTTTGCTAATGAGACTGGTCTTGGTGGAAGAGGGGGTGGAAGAATAATCTTCTGTCATCCAACCGACCACCTGGTCAAGCTGGTCAGACTTGGACAGTGTTGTCCTGTGGCGCCAAGTTAACTTTGAAATGAAACTGGGTACAGTGTTTTTTTTATTTTTTATTGTATAGATGTTGGGCAACTTTGTTAAATATGCCACCAACAAATTTCTTCTCTGCTGGATTACTGTAAATATGGTTGCAGCCTAAATGCAGACACAGATGTGATCTAAACCAGTAACATTTGTCACAGATATAAATAATTCTCTGATGAATTACTGTATATAACGGTTGCAGCTAGAGTTGAGCAGACATCTGGATGTTCGGGTTCGACGGGTTCGGGACCCGAACTTGATCCCGAACTCTAACCCCATTGAAGTCAATGGGGACCCAAACTTTTGAGCACTAAAATGGCTCTAGAAATGTCAAGGAAATGCCAGCAAAATGTGGTTAAGAGCATGGCAAGTGCTCTGCAAACAAATGTGGATAGGACAATTACTTAAAATAACATAAAATAAGTAAAAAAAATAATAATAATCTTGATCTAGGAGGACGAGGGCCATATGGAATAGGAGGCTGAGGAAGCAGTGAATGTGGCGGTGTAGGTGGAAGTGGCGGTAGAGGAGGAGGAGGTAGCCTACACTGGTTTTTGGTTTTAATTTTTTTCTTTTTCTTTTTTTAAATTAGGCTACACCCCAAAACATTAGGAAATATAACCTATGATAACCACCTCCAGCCGTGTTAGACAATACACTGGCTCCAAGGCAGTCCAGCACCTCCAAGGCGCAAAGGTAAACTTAGGCCATGTGCCAAATTTTGAGACCCAGAAGTTGCAGGGGGCAGACCCATCAGTCAGTGTGCACACATACTGCCCCACCATGTCACACGTCCCCGTGATGTTCACAATCCAATTTGATATCTGCTCTATCCATTTTTCGATGTTATTTTCTGCACCTACCATGTTGATCACGGTTAGCGGCGAATCAGGGTTCCACGCCGGAGAGGGAGCGTGAAAAAGGCATAGCACATCCAAGGGAGATCAATGGATGAAATTTTATTGTGATTAAGCGGAAATGTGGGAGAAGTTATTAAAACGGAAAAATCGAAGGAAAGGAGGGGGCGCGTGGCAATTACCCATTCCCGACTTGGGGAGGTAGTGACGATAAATAACAATACAGGACTCTTAAGATGCCCTGTTATTGGAATGATTAATAAAAAATTATAGGGAATGTCACTGGGGTATTTAGGATTTGAAAACGTTAGACAGGAGAGGCCCTGCTGCGGCTTTGTTGACTCTAGATAACTTCTGCCTGATCGCACGTCACCGTGACGTCCACTATCCATTTGGATATCTTTTCTATCAACTTTCGATGTTCTTTTCTGAGCCTACCATGTTGATCACAGTTATCGGCGAATCAGGGTTCCACGCCGGAGAGGGAGAGTGAGAAAGAGATACAACATCCAAGGGAGGTAAATTTTTTAAAATTAAATATGATCGAGCGGAAAAGTGGGACAAATTATTGTAGCGCAAATGTGGGACAAGTTGCTAAAGTTTAAGCATTGAATGAAATAAGGGGGCACGCATCAATTAAATATTTTTTATTTATTTAATTCCCTGTCACCTATGCAGAGCAGGGGTTTGTATACGGCAAAATTGGTTAAATGTCACCTGATACCTCCTAGCTGGCGTGGGAGGGCTAAGAGCTTGTAAGAGAGTCTGGCTTTCTTGCCATTCCATATGAAAGTTCTAAACTTTTGTTTCAAAGATGTGTAGAAGGATTTGGGCAGAGGGATAGGGAGAACCTGTTGGAGGTATGTGAGGCGCGGTAAGATCAATGAGGTGAGTAGGTTCTTACGTCCAAACCATGAAAGCATGGGTGCCCTGGCTTGTAAATGGTCTATGGCTGTAAATAAAGAGTTTTTGAGGGGGATGTAGTTTAGGGAAAAGAGGTCTGAGATTTGAGGGCCGACTTTAACTCCCAGGTAGGTGATGGTCGGGGAAGACCAATTAAAAGGGGAATTTTCCATCAATATAGACTTAGTATGAGAGGATATTCCTAATGTAAGGATCAGTGATTTGCTAGTATTAATTTTAAAGTTAGAGACGGAGCTATATTGTTGTAAATGTTTTTGTATGCGGGGTAGAGAAGTAGTGGGATTTGTTGTCATGATCATAACATCGTCGGCGAAAGCCGCAATTTTGTGGTCTCTTCCTCCCAAGGTAGTACCTTTAATGTTATGATCATTCCTAATTGTGGTTAAAAGGGGTTCCATTGCCAGGATAAAAAGGAGGGGAGACAAAGGGCAACCTTGACGGGTACCGTTGTGAATGTAAAAGGGCAAGGAGAGACTACCGTTAACCATTACCAGGGCTGTGGCCTGTGCATACATAGCAAAGATCGCTTGAACAAAGGGACCAGGCAGACCAAAGCACAAAAGTACTTGTCTCAGATAAGTCCAATTAATTCTGTCAAACGCTTTTTCTGCGTCGGTACTAAGCAGTAAGAGAGGAGAAGAAGTATGTTTGGAATAGCACATTGCATTGATAACCCTCGTAGTGTTATCTTTGCCCTCCCTATTATGGACAAAGCCCACCTGGTCCCCATGTATCAAGGAAGGAAGGAGATTTGCAAGCCGATTGGCTAACATTTTAGCTAATATCTTGAGATCAATATTTAAGAGGGAAATAGGTCTGTAGTTAGCGCAGAGTTTGGGATCTTTCCCCTCCTTGGGGATCAGTGCTATGTGTGCAGTTGTCATATCCCTAGAAAGGGCCTTACCTTGAAGCGCAGAGTTGCATACCTCAAAAAGATACGGAAGTAATTGGGTCTTAAAGGTTTAGTAATATGATGACGGGAGGCCGTCAGGGCCTGGACTTTTTCCCAAGGGCATTTGGGAGAGAGCTACTGAAAGTTCCTCGGTTGAAAAGGGAGTTGCTAGAAAAGTTTTCTGAGTATCAGTGAGTGTGGGGAGGGTATTCGCCTCAAGAAAGGAGGAGATTAGGGACAAATGAGTATCAGGGGATGAAGTGGCTGGGATATTGTAGAGCTTTTCATAGAATGCCCTGAATTGATCAGCTATTTGGTCTGTGGAAAAGGTGGTTTCCCCTGATGGGGAACTTAGTTGGTGTATGTAGTTTGCGCCCCTTCTTGCCTTAATTCTATTCATCAAGAACTTTGTGGTCTTATCGCCGTGAGCATAAAATTTATGCTGCGAGTTCAGATAGTATTTAGCGGATTTAGCATCTAATAAAGCTTTCAGTTCTGCTCTAAGACTAGAGAGGTCTTGACGCTGAGAATCGGCTAGTGTACGTTTGTGTAAAGTCTCAAGATTTTTAATTTTAGTGAGTAGAGAGGTTATCTTTTGTTCCCTAAGCTTCTTAACATAGGAGCCAATGCTAATAAAGTGTCCCCTTATGAAAGGCTTATGTGCATCCCACAGGGTTTGAGGAGAGATGGATGGATCAGTGTTTAGTTTAAAGAATTCCTCAAGTAGGGAAGAAATTTTTTTAATAACTTGGGGGTCTCCTATAATGGATTCATTTAAACGCCAATTGAAGTGTGAGGTATTGCGCGTAGGGGACGTGACTGTAAGAAATACAGGGGCATGGTCGGATATATGAATAGAGCCTATTTTAGCTGCCGAACAGTGCTGCAGGTGTTCCTTGGACACAAACAAGTAGTCGATGCGGTGGTATGTATTGTGGACATGCGAAAAAAAGGTATAGTCTACCTCGCTAGGATGTAGGGTGCGCCATGAGTCCACCAAATGTAATTTCCAAAATACATCCCTCACCCGTCTAAGTGAGGTCAGTGAGTGAGCAGATTTATGAGAGGATAAGTCAAGTTGCGGGTCAAATGCTATATTAAGATCGCCTCCCAAAACCACAATACCTTCTTTAAAGGACTCAATGGTCATATACATTTTGGAAAGCCATGAGGTTTGTTTGGTGTTAGGGGCATACAAATTTATAAACGTGTATGTATGAGGGCCTATGGATCCTTTCACTAAAAGGTATCTCCCATCTGGGTCTTGATGATGTTGTGAGTATTTAAATGGGATTTTTCTTCTAAAACCAATACTAACACCTCCTGATGCTGATGAATTACCACCACAGTGGAACCACACAGGATAGTGTGAGAATTCCAGGTTGGGATAGTGATTAAACCTGAAGTGTGTCTCCTGGAGAAGCAACACATCCGATCCCTCTTTGCGTAACATCGCCAGAACTTGGCTTCTCTTAGAAGGAGAATTAAATCCTCTCACATTATATGAGGCGATTCGTAGATCAGCCATGAGCAATAAGTGAGTGGGGAGCGAGGCGTATCAATGTGTCAGTCCCCCAGGGGAGAGCACTTACCGGTAAGGTGTCAGTCGGATGGTCAGAAGAAATGGATAGGTTCCATAAGTTGTTGTGAGATCCTCTACTGTGATGTAGACCTTGTGTCATGTACCTTATAACAAACCGGGGAAAAAAGAAAAACGTTAAAACAGAGAAAAAAGAACAGTTCAAGCATAGGGTCACCCCTAAGCTAAACATCTTGGGGGAAATAAGGTCAACTGACCGAGTTATGTGCCGTCCAGCACAATAATAGGCAGCCTACATGGGACATTGAGGCCTCATGTTAATACAGAGGGTTTTGAACATACTTGGAGTGGGCCTATGAACTAGTGATAGGAACTAGGCAAATTTGTCTTTGGAAAATATGTAGAGGCAGTAATGGTTAGGCATAAAGGTGAGAATTGTGTAACAGAAGCGAGCAAAGAAGATCGCAGTAAGGTATGAGAGAGTGGAGAGAAAAAGCAAGACGAACAGACAGTAAGATATAATAGGTGGGTAAGACTTCTCCAGAATTCGCTGAAACAAGTTCATTCCGTAGGGCATCCGTCGTCGTCCGTTCTGATATATTAGGGAAAAAGTTCAGGAGGCAAGTTGTGGTAATGAGTTCACCGGCTTGATCCTCAGTAGATTCACTGGTCATGAGGAAGTCTCTTTGGAGTTAGTTGCTTACTTCTTTTACTCGCTTTATGGGCTTTAGGGTTGTGCAGCAAAGAGAAAGGCGTAACGGTCGGGACTTCAGGCAGGACAGCAATATCTTGAAATAAGTCCCAGTTCTCAATCTGAAAAGGAGGAATTTGCAAAACGTCGTACATTGCGTCCAGATCTGAATGTGAGGCGATATTAAAACGACGCCCCTCCTGAGTAAAGGATAGCCCAAACGGAAAGTTCCACTTGTATAAGATCTTATTAGCCCGTAGCCATTCTGTTAAAGGCTTCATGATCCGGCGTTTTCTGAGCGTAGAGGGGGCTAAATCTTGATAAATAGATATTTGTGCCCCTTCAAATATGATATCAGGGCGAATTCTGGCGGCTTCCTGAACCGCGGCTTTGACCTGGAAGTTAAGGAATTTACAAATTATATCCCTAGGGGGATCTTCTGCTTTAGGCTTTGGACGTAAAGCCCTATGGGCTCTCTCCAGTATTATTTCTGGAGTGAAGTTTGGACCCAGGAGCGACATGCAAAGGTGTTTAACCGCATTAGGGATGTCTCCTGGGGCAACAGCTTCTGGAATCCCTCGTATCCTGAGGTTATTGCGGCGCCCCCTGTTCTCCTGGTCTTCCAGGGCGTTGTGCAGATCGTTGAAATATGCGCTGCACTTCTGCAATGAAGACGCTGTGGCTGTCTGGTGTTCCATAACTAAGATCTGATGGGTCTCGAGGGTTTCTACTCTGTCCCCCACTTGTCTCAGGTCTTGACGCATGGCGGCTATTTCGGTGAGTATCGGCTCCATGGCTTTACACAGCGTGTGTTTCAGGTAATGTCGGGTTATGGGGAGAGACCCTTTACCTTGCGGTTCGTCTGTATCGCTGTCATCGTCAGATTTCTCCTGCGTGCTGGCTCTGTGGAGCTGCGTAGGCTGGGACGGCGCCATCTTAGAGTCCCGCGCTACAAACGAGGCCGCAGCTTTTTTCACAAACTTGTCCATCTCTCCACTCGCTGGCAAGTTCTTCTGTTGGACCGGGAGGTCACCACTCCTCGGGTTGCCAATTTTCACCATGATAGAGGCTGGTAGCTACTGATAGCTGATGATAAGGACAGCAGCAGTGCAGGAGCTCAGCAAAGCGCGGCCATCTCAGACCGATGCAGGCTCCGCCCCCCATGCCTGGTTCATTTTAATGAACGTTAGCTTGTCCACATTGGCTGTGGACAGGCGGCTGAATTTGTCTGTGATAATGCCCACTGCCATGCTAAACACACATTCAGACAATACACTGACTGCAGGGCAGGCCAGCACCTCCAAGGCATAAGAGGGCAAGCTCAGCCCATATGCCCAATATGGAGACCCAGAAGTTGAAGGGGGCAGACCCGTCATTCAGTATGTGTAGACGTGTGCACACATACTGCTCCACCATGTTGCTGAAATGCTGCCACCTGCTAAGACGTTCCATATCAGCTAGTGGTGCTGGTTGTTGTGGCGTGCTGACAAAGCTATTCCACATTTTGGCCATGCTAACCCTGCCTTCTGAGGTGCTGGTGGTGCCCCAGCTGCGTTGGCAACCTCTTCCTCCTCTTCTGCCTGGGCCTTGTGCTTCCACTGTGCCCACTGTCAAGTGGGAATACCACCAGCAGCTCGTCTACCAGCGCGCGCTTGTAATCACGCATCTTACGATCATGCACCAGTGACGGAATTAAGGACGGTACGTTGTCCTTGTAATGGGGATACCACAGCGTGGCCACTCAGTAATCAGCACAAGTTAGAATGTGGGCAACTTGGCGGTCATTGCGGAGACACTGCAGCATGCAATCGCTCATGTGTGCCAGGCTGTTTCGTCTGTGTCCTCTGTATCCCCCCAGCCATGCACCAGTGATGGCCATGAGCTGCTGGTCTGGGTGCCACCCTGCTGTGAACAAGGTTCCTCCTCCTCCATCTCCTCCTCCTCATCCTCCACCTTGTCATCCTCCAGAACTGTGCCCTGGCTGGACAATTGTGTACCTGGCGTTTGTGGGTGCAGGAACCCACCCTTGGAGCCACTTGTGAATGACTGGCTGGACACCCTATGAAATGGTCCCTCTTCCTCATCCTCATCCTGTGCCACATCCTCTTCCATCATCGTCAGCAGCGTTTTTTCAAGAAGACATAGAAGTGGGATACTAATGCTGAGAACGGCGTTATTGGCACTGGCCATGTTGGTTGAGTACTCGAAACAGTGCAACAAGGAACACAGGTCTTGCATGGAGGCCCAGTCATTGGTGGTGAAGTGGTGCTGTTCTGCAAAGTGACTCACCCGTGCGTGCTACAGCTGAAACTCCACTGTCGCCTGCTGCTGCTCGCACAGTCTGGTCAGCATGTGCAAGGTGGAGTTCCACCTTGTGGGCACGTCGCATATGAGGCGGTGAGCGGGAAGGCCGAAGTTACACTGCAGGGCTGACAGGCGAGCAGCAGCAGGGTGAGAACGCCGAAAGCGCACTTTATGCAGCATCTCTGACATATCGGGGTAATTTTTAAGGAACCTCTGCACCACCAAATTCAGCACATGCGCCAGGCAAGGTATGTGCGTCAACCCGGCTAGTCCCAGAGCTGCTACGAGATTTCCCCCATTATCGCACACCATCAGGCCGGGCTTGAGGCTTACTGGCACCAAACACTCATCGGTCTGTTGTTCAAGGCCCGTCCACAGCTCCTGCGCGGTGTGGGCTTTGTCCCCCAAACAGATAAGTTTTAAAACTGCCTGTTGTCATTTACCCATGGCTGTGCTGAAGTTGGTGGTGAAGGTGTTACGCTGACCGGATGAGGAGGCGGTAGAGAATGAGGAAGGGGAGTAGAAGGAGGAAGCAACAGGAGGCAAACTGAAGCGCCCTGCAATCCTCGGTGCGCCAAACTGCTATCTGCCTCAGTTATGCCTGCTGTCCCTGATGGTCCCTGACGGTGCTTACTGGTCCACATATCCGTAGTTAGGTGGACTTTGCCACAGATGGCATTTCACAGTGCCTTGTCATGCAGGTTGTGCTCAGGTTGAGGACGTTTATGCCTCGCTTCAGGCTCTGATTGCACAGCGTGCAAACCAATCGAGTCTTGTCATCAGAACATTGTCTGAAGAACTGCCATGCCACGGAAGTCTTTGGAGCTAGCTTTGGTGTGTTCGGTCCCTCGCTGCGGTGGCAGTAGCAGGCGTACTGTCTAGGGGACGGCCGCTTTGCTTTTGCACCCTGCTCCCTCTTCTGATGTGCGACCACCGCCTCTTCCTCCGAACTACACAGGTCACTCGCATGACCTTGATTCCATGTGGGGTAGAGGACCTTATCGTCTTCCACATCATCTTCCACCCAGTCTTCACCCCTGCCCTCCTTGTCGGTCTGCACACTGCAGAAATCCACAGCAGTTGGCACCTGTGTTTCATCATCATCCGAGACGTGCTGCGGTGGTCCCCCCATGTACTCATCTTGAAACATAAGTGGTTGGGCATCGGTGCACTCAATCCACTTCTGGGGCAGGGCTAGGTGGATGGCCCTGGGAAACCCTGCTAGCAGAGTCATTAAAAAAGTAAAGGTAAAGGTATTCCGTGAGGGGCATGGCGAGTTCCTAGAATATATATTTTTTGGCACAAGTTACCGGAAATTTTTTTTTGTTTCTCTTACAAAATAGTTTTCCGCTAACTTGTGACAAAAAAAATATATTCTAGGAACTCACCATGCCCCTAACGGAATACCTTGGGGTGTCTTCTTTCCAAAATGGGGTCACATGTGGGGTATTTATACTGCCCTGGCATTTTAGGAGCCCTAAAGCGTGAGAATCCAAATGCCTAAAAATGCCCTCCTAAAAGTTACTCATTGGTATTGGGGCCCCTTTGCGCACCTAGGCTGCAAAAAAGTGTCACACATGTGGTATCACCGTACTCAGGAGAAGTAGGGCAATGTGTTTTAGGGTGTATTTTTACATATACCCATGCTGGGTGAGATAAATATCTCTGTAAAATGACAACTTTGTATAAAAAAAATTGAAAAGTTGTCTTTTACAGAGATATTTCTCTCACCCAGCATGGGTATATGTAAAAATACACCCCAAAACACATTGGCCTACTTCTTCTGAGTATGAAGATACCACATGTGTGACACTTTTATGCAGCCTAGGTGCGCAAAGGGGCCCAAATTCCAATGAGTATCTTTATGATTTCACAGGGCATTTTTTACGCATTTGGATTCCAAACTACTTCTCACGCTTTAGGTCCCCTAAAATGCCAGGGCAGTATAAATACCTCACAAGTGACCCCATTTTGAAAAGAAGACACCCCAAGTTATTCTGTGAGGGGTATGGTGAGTTCATGTAAAATTTTATTTTTTGTCATAAGTTAGTGGAATATGAGACTTTGTAAGAAAAATAAAAATCATTTTCCACTAACTTGTGACAAAAAATAAAAAATTCCATGAGCTCACTATACCCATCAGCGAATACCTTAGGGTGTGTACTTTCCGAAATGGGGTCATTTGTGGGGTGTTTCTACTATCTGGGCATTGTAGAACCTAAGGAAACATGACAGGTGCGTAAATTCACATTTTTGCACCATAGTTTGTAAACGCTATAACTTTTACCCAGACCAATAAATATACACTTATTGCATTTTTTTAGAGAAAAATTTATATAGAAATTTAGTTTTAATTGAAAAATTTTACAAACCGAAAGTGAAAAATGTCATTTTTTGGCAAAAATTTCGGTCAGTTTTGAATAATATCAAAAAAATTCAAAATGTCAGCAGCAATGAAATACCACCAAATGAAAGCTCTATTAGTGAGAAGAAAAGGAGGTAAAATTAATTTGGGTGGTAAGTTGTATGACCGAGCAATAAACCGTGAAAGTAGTGTAGTGCAGAATTGTAAAAGGTGGTCTGGTCATTAAGGGGGTTTAAGCTAGGGGAGCTGAAGTGGTTAATAACAGAATAGCACAGCAGTATCTAAAGCGTGTATCTCACACTGACAGGTGCAGACAAGGCCGCAAATTAAGTATTTTGGTGTTTTTTTAAATAACAGAATAGCACAGCAGTATCTAAAGTGTGTATCTCACAATGACAGATGCTGCAAGGGCTGTAAAATGTATTCTTTTGCCCCAAAAGGGTGTTTTTTTTAATAACAGAATATGACAGCAGTATATAACGTTTGAATTTCACACTGACAGATGCAACAAGAGCTGTAAAATTTAGTATTTTGCCTTAAAAAGGTGTTTTTTAAAACCCAGAGAATTATTGAAGTATTTCAAGCTTGTTTTTAACAATCACAGATGGTGACTAACTGTATATATGGTTGTGGCCTAAATTCACAGATGTGACCAAAACTAGTGAAATGTGTCACAAATAGAAATAATTTTCTGGTGACTAACTATATATATGGTTGGGCCTAAATTCACGCACAGATGTGACCAAAACTAGTGAAATTTGTCACAAATAAAAATAATTCTCTTTGACTAACTTTATATATAGTTGCGGACTAAATTCACACACAGAAGTCACCCAAACTAGTGAAATTTGTCACAAATAGAAATAAATATATGCTGAATTACTGTATATAACGGTTGTGGCCTAAATTCACGCACAGAAGTCACCCAAACTAGTGAACTTTGTCCCAAATAGAAATGATTCTAGGCTGGAATACTGTACATAACGTTTGTGGATTGAACGCGCACAGATGCGGCACAAATTAGGTTAATTTACCCAGAAAAATAAATTTCTATGATGGAGCGGTGGGTATCTTACTAGCAGGCACACTCTAATGAATAAGCCCCTTTTTAGAATTTCTGCTAAATACACTGCTTTCTAATGGTGTACAGTAGATCTCACTGATATGTAATATTTCTTTCTTTTGAAAGCTTTTTGGTACTGAACACAGCGATTTTCCAGCCCTGCACTATCTGTCCCTTCCTGCAGACGCTAGTCCATAATACTGCTGAATTTTACCCTTGTTAAAAATAAAATAAAATGCTGCACTGCTGTCAAACACACACTTCATTCCTGAAGAGGACTGTTTTATCTCTTAAGAGATTTTTGGGAGTTCAATCGTTGTAATTTCAGCAAACCGCTATATGTCCCTGCCTACTGTTGGCTCTCCCTGACGCTAAATGACCTGAGCGCTGAATGACCTAGTACCACGTGTTCCGGCCAGCCAACCAGTGTAAGGCTTATAGCTAGCATGGCTATAGCATTACACTGGAGGGAATTACTTACCTGAACGCTGATTGGATGCTTCAGGAGGCACCAAACGTGCGGGGCGGAGACTCGAGCAATGCAACGAGCACACGTTGTAATCGGCCGAGTACTGCCACGTGCCGAGCATAGCAATGCTTGAGCCGAACAGGTACTCGGCCGAGCAGTCTCGCTCATCGCTAGTAATATACTGAGAAAACCTCATCACCAGCATTTACTGTGAGCTGTAAGGTGATGATAATTACCACCAAAATAATCTAGTCAAGTACCACAAGCCTAAAAAAAAAAAAAAATCATGGACACATCTATTTTTTTCATAGACATAGGAAAAAAATCATTTATTTTTACTGACTGTCCAGAAAATTCTGGACGATTAGCAACCCTGTCCAGCGGCAATGTGGTGACTGCTTCCTATTGTGTTTTCAATAGGAGGCAGCGGTGCAGTTTTTAGCGGAGGTCTGCATGTTGTCTACTTGCTGCTTGGCTGTTTTCAAATGAGCTAAGATGCAAGTGGTATGCAGTACATTGCAGATTTTGAGAGCATAAAAATATGTCATGTGTACAGGGTACAGCCCTAAGGGTACAGCATTCTGTAGTAAGAAAACTACAACTCCCAGAAGGTCCTACAGGTCTGCAACTGACAGGGTGTGCTGGGAACTGTAGTTTCCAGAGAGAAGGTGAGTAAAAATGCTGATTTTTTTTTTATTGCATTAAATACCTATTAGGCCTCTTGCACACGGCGGCCGGTGGCCGCATCTGTCCGTTCCGCAAAAAGATAGGACACGTTATCTTTTTGCGGAACAGAACCCCATGGAAGCATTCCATAGTGCTTCCGTAGGGTTCCGTTCTGTGCTTCCATTCCACATCACCGTGATTGCACACCCAATGAAGTGAATGGGTCTAGATCTGTGATGCGGAATGCACACAAACCGGTACCCATGTATTGTGGACCCGCTGTTTGCGGTCTGCAGTACGGCCACGGGAAGAGGCCAAGAGGCCTTAGGCTGGAAGCAGACTGGTCTGGGCATACTTTTCAACTTGCTTTATTTGAAACATCTCCTTGTGCTACTCTTCTTTGGCTCTTCCTATGTCTGCCTGGTGAAGGCAAAAGAGAAAGGTCCAGAGCTGCGCTCACCTGATTCCACTTGAAATGGAGGCACGGACTGCACTGGGATTGGAAGCGCACTTAAAGGGAACCTGTCACCTCTACTATGCTACCCTCACTGAGCGTTTCTAAATGTTCATTGTGTTACCCTAAACATAGAAATTACACTTTTAATATCATTTGTAGACAAATTCAATAAGTATTATGCATTTTTGCACTTCCAGCCTTTTATGCAAATTAACATAACATATTACCAGAGAAGAGTCATATTTTCAAGCTCTGACTCATCTCAGGTTAATTTGCATATGTATAAAAAAAAAAATTAGCACCATAAAAGCACACACTGGGTATTGCGGATGTGCTAGCTGCCATCTAGCAACCCATGTCCTCAGCTCTATACACAAAATACAGGTTCCCTTTAACCCCTTAAGGACTTAGGACGTACCGGTACGTCCTAAGTTTAAAATTACATTGTGGCGCGGCTGTCACGACCCTTGGTCATGGTCGTGACTCCTTGGGAGCCGCAGGCAGTTGCCTGCGGTTTGGTGTTGTGTCAACCGCAGCTGGGGGCACTTGTGGTTTGCCTCAGGTGCGGTTGCCGCGGACAACAGGCATGCGTGTGGTTGCCCTTGGCAACGTGTGTTTGTGTGCACTTCCTTTGTCTGTTTGTTGTGCACGAGGTCATGTTTGTATGCACTTAGACACCTCCCTTCACTTGCGGTTGTCCGTGGCAACGTCTGGTGTTGTGTGCATGTGGTGGCAGTGTCTCGGCCGGCTGGCTGTTCTTCAGGACATGGTTGCCACACATGCCGTTGCCGGCGGTAACAGGTGAGTGTGTTTGTGTGCTTTTCCCTTTGTGTCGCTTCACTACCCTGCCTGGTGTAGGAAGGGTTAACTCCCTTCTTTCTGTGTGAACCCTGGGTGTGTCTGACTGTGGGTGTGGCTACTTGGCCCTATATAGCCTCAGTGTGTTGTGTTGGTTGCATTTGCCTGTCACTGCCATAAGTTGTTTCTGTTCCCCTTGTAGCTTGGCCACTTTAGACTCCTGTTTCTCTGTGTCAAGGAGGAACAGGCTGTCTACCCAGCTCCTAGCTCAGGGAACGACGGAGGGTCAGTAGGGATCCGAGGTTCCTGAGTATGGGCCCTCCTACCTTTAAGGGTGGCCCATGCAGCTAGGAGTCAGGGTCAGATTAAGGAATCGCTAGGAGGTGACCTGCTCCCTAATTCTGTGGTTCTGGCCAAGTAGCAACCTTACCATCACCTGGCACCGCACGGCTGAGGGTTTTCCCCATCCCCAGCCGTGACAGCGGCGGGGGTTAATCGGAACAGGATGTCCGCTGAAATCATTCAGCGGGCATCCTGTCACAATGCCCCACGCATCCGCGATCACCCGAAACCGCAGGTCAATTCAGACCTGCGGTTTGCAGTTTTGCCTTATCTGGCGGGTGGCGGTGCTATCGGGTCCCCATGCGGCTGTAGGGGAAACCCGATGGCATGGAAGGCAGCGCAATGCCTTCCTTAGGCATCTGCGCTGCCTTCCGGTGATGAGCTTGTGAGATCCAGCCCCCTGGATCTCACAGGCCGGAAGCTGTATGAGTAATACACACTGTATTACTCATACAGCCAATGCATTCCGAAACAGAAGTATTGGAATGCATTGTAAAAGGGATTAGACCCCCAAAAGTTGAAGTCCCAAAGTGGAAAAAAAAAATTGGAAAAAAAATGAAAAAATAACGCTTCCCCCCCAAAAAATTTAAAGTTTGAAGTAAAAATAAACAAAAACGTAATTTTCCCCAAATAAAGTCAAAAAAGAAAAAAAGGCATCGCCGCATCCGTATCGACCGGCTCTATAAACATATCACATGACCTAACCCCTCAGATGAACACCGTAAAAAATAAAAATAAAAACTGTGCTAAATAAACCATTTTTTTGTCACCTTACATCACAAAAAGTACAACAGCAAGCGATAAAAAAGGCGTTTGCCCACCAAAATAGCCCCTACCTGAGAAAATCGCCAAAAAATAAAAAAAACTATGGCTCAGAATATGGAGACTCTAAAACATCATTATTTGTTTTTTTTAAAAGCTGTTATTGTGTAAAACTTACATAAATAAAAAAAAGAATACATATTAGGTATCGCCACATCCGCATCGACCGGCTCTATAAAAATATCACATGACCTAACCCCTCAGATGAGCACCGTAAAAAATGTAAAATAAAAACTGTGCTAAATAAACAATTTTTTGTCACCTTAAATCACAAAAAGTGTAATAGCAAGCGATCAAAAAGTCACATGCACCCCAAAATAGTTCCAATACAACCATCATCTCATCCCGCAAAAATCATACCCTACCCAAGGTAATCGCCCAAAAACTGAAAAAGTATGGCTAAAACATGATTTTTTTTGTTCAAAAATGAAATCATTGTGTAAAACTTACATAAATAAAAAGTATACATATTAGGTATTGCAGCGTCCGTAATAACTTGCTCTATAAAAATATCACATGACCTAAACTCTCAGGTGAGTACAGTAAAAAAAAAAAAAAAAAAAACGGTGTAAAAAAAAGCCATTTTTTGTCACCTTACATCACAAAAAGTGTAATAGCAAGCGATCAAAAGGACACACGCACCCCAAAATAGAACCAATAAAACCATCATCTCATCCCACACAAATCATACCCTAAACAAGGTAATCGCCCAAAAACTGAAAAAATTGTGGATTTCAGACTATGGAAACACTAAAACAAGATTTTTTTTTGTTTAAAAAAAGAAATCATTGTGTAAAACTTACATTAAAAAAAAGGATACATATAAGGTATTGCCGCATCTGTGACAACCTGGTCTATAAAAATATCACATGATCTAACCTGTCAGATGAATGTTGTAAATAACAAAAAATAAAAACTGTGCCAAAACAGCTATTTCTTGTTACCTTGCCTCACAAAAAGTGCAATATAGAGCAACTAAAAATCATATATACCCTAAACTAGTACCAACAATACTGCCACCCTATCCTGTAGTTTCTAAAATGGGGTCACATTTTTGGAGTTTCTACTCTAGGGGCGCATCAGGGGGGCTTCAAATAGGACATGGTGTCAAAAAAAACTAGTCCAGCAAAATCTGCCTTCCAAAAACCGTATGGCATTCCTTTCCTCCTGCGCCCTGCCGTGTGCCCGTACAGCAGTTTACGACCACATATGGTGTGTTTCTGTAAACTATAGAATCAGGGCCATAAATATTGAGTTTTGTTTTGCTGTTAACCCTTGCTTTGTTACTGGGAAAAATTGATTAAAATGGAAAATTTGCCAACAAATTGAAATTCAGAAATTTCATCTCCATTTGCCCATAACTCTTGTGGAACACCTAAAGGGTTAACGACGTTTGTAAAATCTGTTTTGTATACCTTAAGGGGTGTAGTTCCTTAGATGGGGTCACTTTTTTGGAGTTTCTACTCTAGGGTTGCATCAGGGGGGCTTCAAATGGGACATGGTATAAAAAAAAAACAGTCCAGCAAAATCTGCCTTCCAAAAACCGTATGGCATGCCTTTCCTTCTGCGCCCTGCCGTGTGCTCGTACAGTAGTTTACGACCACATATGGGGTGTTTCTGTAAACTACAGAATCAGGGCCATAAATATTGAGTTTGGTTTGGCTGTTAACCCTTGCTTTGTAACTGGAAAAAAAAAAAAAATGGAAAATCTGCCAAAAAAGTGAAATTTTAAAATTGTATCTCTATTTTCCATTAATTCTTGAGGAACACCTAAAGGGTTAACGATGTTTGTAAACTCAGTTTTAAATACCATGAGGGGTGTAGTTTGTTAGATGGGGTCACTTTTACGGAGTTTCTACTCCTGGGATGCATCAGGGGGGCTTCAAATGGGGCATGGTGTCAAAAAAAAACAGTCCAGCAAAACCTGCCTTCCAAAAACCGTATGGCATTCCTTTCCTTCTGCGCCCTGCTGTGTACCCGTACAGCGGTTTACGACCACATATGGGGTGTTTCTGTAAACTACAGAATCAGGGCCATAAATATTGAGTTTGGTTTGGCTGTTAACCCTTGCTTTGTAACTGCCAAAAAAAGTGAAATTTGTATCTCTATTTTCCATTAATTCTTGTGGAACACCTAAAGGGTTAACAAAGTTTGTAAAATCAGTTTGGAATACCTTAAGGGGTGTAGTTTCTAGAATGGGGTCATTTTTTGGTGGTTTTAATTATGTAAGCCTCGCAAAGTGGCTTCAGACCTGAACTGGTCCCTAAAAATTGGGTTTTTGAAAATTTCTGAAAATTTCAAGATTTGCTTCTACTTCTAAGCCTTGTAACATCCCCAAAAAATAAAATATCATTCACAAAATTATCCAAACATGAAGTAGACATATGGGGAATGTAAAATAATAACAATTTTTGGAGGTATTACTATGTATTATAGAAGTAGAGAAATAGAAACTTGGAAATTTGTAATTTTTTACACATTTTTGGTAAATTTGGTATTTTTTTAAAAATAAAAATGATTTTTTTTAACTTCATTTTACCAGTGTCATGAAGTACAATATGTTACAAAAAATAATCTCAGAATAGCCTGGATAAGTCAAAGCATTTTAAAGTTATCAGCTCTTAAAGTGACACTGATCAGATTTGCAAAAAATGGCCAAGTCCTTAAGGTGAAATAGGGTTGAGTCCTTAAGGGGTTAAGCATGTAGAAAGAAAACCATAGGGAGTCCAGCTTCCAAAAAAGTGTCGTACTTTATTCCAAAAATATATTAAAGTCCAACATGGCAACCCGGTCTACACATTTCGGATCTGCTAATACCGATCCTTACTCATGACAGGTTGCAAACAAAAAAGCTAGGGCTTATATAGCTGAAGATACTAATCACAGACAATTGGGATCAGCAAACAGAACACACCCTTATTAACATCACAATAAGAAGTTTGGAGATACCACATTGGTGTAGAGAGATACCTTTAAAAAAATACATATATATAACTTATCAAAACAAATACAAATATGATAAGAAGAATTAATATTGCAGAATCAAATCATGTTTACGATTCAGACCTTGCGGGACACATGAGCCCATGCAAAAGATCCAGTAAGTTTTCCTGTTCAGAAGCTTGCGCTTGTGGTCTCCACCCCTGACAGATGGATTAACCCTTTCCAAACCCTGGACCTGAAAACCTGCAGTGTTGCCTTGGTGGACAACCGCATAGTGAAGACTAACGGATGAAACATTCCTTGTCCCAGCATGCAGAATGTCCAAAAGATATCTGCAGATTCTGACC
Source organism: Bufo gargarizans (assembly GCF_014858855.1). Classification (NCBI taxonomy): domain Eukaryota; kingdom Metazoa; phylum Chordata; class Amphibia; order Anura; family Bufonidae; genus Bufo; species Bufo gargarizans. The sequence continues at coordinate 278,861,176 of NC_058083.1, read as the reverse complement.
TTTAAACTATTTGTGGTGCAACCCACATATTGAAGGCAGCAAATAGAGCAAGTAATACAATAAACAACCAAACTGGTATTACAGTATTACACTATTATCAACAGCTACATGTTAAAGAAAGCCCAGACTGCGGAGCCATGTGCCAGCGTCCTGGGAGCGCCAGATGTGACCGTGCATTGTGGATGGCTCGCTCCAGATACATTTGCAATCTGCTTTTTGCCTCCTGTGCACTGTGAGTTTTGCCTGCTTCTCCTCCTTCTCCTCCCCTCTTGTGGGCACCCACGTGGGTCCATCGACACGTCATCATTGTCACCTTCCCCACCACTGACATTAGAGATCTCGGAGTAGGCAGAAACAGCGGGGACCACCCTCCTTAGGCTGATCTGGGTACTGTCATCAGACAGCTGGGTGGCCGTTCCTACCTCCTCTTCCTCATCTGATGCCAAGAATGTTTGCGCATCGGTAAGGTCTGGGAATGGATGGGAAAAAATTCCTCTGACTCGAGTGGAGGGGCTATGGTGGTGGTGGTGTGTCTTTGGGGGTGCACACAGCAGAGAGTGAGGAGGGTGCAGATACAGAGGATGAGGAGGGTGCAGAAGCAGAAGGCTAAGTGAGCCACTCAACCAACTCTGGTGCGTCCCCTGGGAAGTTATCACACGCGCCTTCTCCAACTTCCCACTTAGGCTCCGGCCTGGTACACATGCCCGACCCCTACCATCCCTGTGGAACGGTCCGCCTCTTCCTCTGCCTGTAATTTTCTAAATGACCCTCTGCCTAATTCCGTAGAGAAGAGCTGTATTTGTGGAATAAGGTATATTGCGCCCCTCAATCAGTATTCGTCTGTCCACCCAAAATGTGGAGAGTCTGACCTTTTACAAGATGAATCAGCAAGGATTTCCAACTCACCAATGCATCAGACTAGATCATCCATGGTGCCACCCCAACACTTTGACAAAAGAGACCGGTTTATTATGGCTACCTCCTCAGCTACTATTCTTACGCTGCCACCCACCTGATGCCACATATCTGATGCCAAGTGTTCCTTCTTTCACCCCCCATATTCAGCTGGTACTGGTATTGCCACCCACCTCCCCAATCTGTCACCGGGTCACTCTGTAGTCTCCTGATGCTGCTGCCATGTCCACACTATGTCACCTTGCCACTCTGTGGTCTCCTGATGCTGCTGCCACCTACACACTATGTATGAGACCTTGCCACTCTGTGTACTCCTGATGCTGCTGCTACCTCAAAACTATGTCAGCTTGTCACTCTGTGGCCTCTTGATGCTGATGCTGCCACCTCCACACTGTCATTGTGCAACTCTGTGGCCTCCTGATGATGCTGTTGCCTCCACCTCCACACTCTGTCATTGTGCCACCCTGTGGCCTTCTGCTGATGGTTTTGCTGCCACCTCTGCACTCTGTTATTGTGGCACTCTGTGGTCTCCTCATGCTGCTGCTGCCACCTCCACACTGTCATTGTTCTACCCTATGGCCTCCTCCTGATGTTGCTGCTGCCACCATCTCCACAATTTGTCATTGTGCCACTCTGTGGCTTCCTGATGCTGCTGCTGCCACCTACACACTGTCATTGTGCCACTCCGTGGCCTTCTCCTGATGCTACTGCCACTTCCAGACTCTGTCATTTGGCCACTGTGGTCTCCTCTTGCTGCTTCCACCTCACCACTATGTCATAGGGCCACTCTGTGGACTTCTAATGCTGTTTCCACCCTCCCCGCTTTATGACTGGACCACTATTTTGCCTTTTGGCCTGTCTATTTAACAGTTGTAAGGCCTGCATGACATGGTCCCTATTTTGCATCAGAATTGGCTTATGATTTGGTAGCCAAAAGCAGGAGTGGGTACAAAACACAGAAGATATGCAAATATTCCATTCACGTGTCATCTCTGTTTTAGATCCACTCCTGTTTTCTTTGGGCTTTAGCAATACTAATGGATTACTGACCAAATGCTGACCGACTGAAGGCAGATGCTCAACAGACAGGATCCGTTTTTTGGGGGTTATTGTTCTGACGGTTTAAAGGAAGGGCAAAATAATCAGTGACGTCAATAAAAACTTACTGCTGACACCCTCTCCACTCTGTCAGGGGAGCTCTACTTATATAAGCGTTTACACAGGTTCTGTAGACATCTATGTGGAATTTGCTGCCAACGGTGTAAAAGGAGTGCGCTTCTTCTTGGCGCTAACATTGACCTGTAAGGCTGAGTTCACACTTGAGTTTTGGCTCCGTAACTGCCCAAATAAGTAAGGTGTGCATTGATTCTAAGAGCAACACCTGTCATCTGCATGTCATAATGGCTCATAGTATTGTTTCACTACCATAGCAGACTCCCTATGTGTTACTGCAAGGCAAAGTGTTCTACACCACTACAAACGCTCTCTGCAACCAGGAAATAGCCGTATTCACTGCAAATAAATTCGGATCGAACCGAATTTTTTCAAAAAACTCGCCGAACCGACCGAATCATATTTTTGAGAAATTTGCTCATCTCTAATGGTAACAGATACCAGTTAACAGAATATAAAATTATTCCAATATATTATTAAATTTCAATATATAGATTGAAGTAAACAAAATTAGTTATCATAAACATGGTCATCTGGCTGTGATTTATGACCTTCTCTGTTTAATAGCTTGTCTAATCCTTATTCTGGTTTACATCTAAATCCCCTGTTATCTCTAGTATATGCTGCAGATGTGTTTCAAATTTATAGGTACATTGTTGTAATACTGATGTATGAGCATAAAGCAATGAGAAATCTAGTTTGAATCTATAAACCCTGAAATCCCAGATAGGGTGGAACACAATTTTCAAGACAAAAATAAGACTTTGTAACTATGTCTTTGTTGTCAACTGTTGTTATAGTCATACAAAATTCATGAAGATATGTTTTCAAAGATCCCTTAGAGAAAGGTGGACTTTGTACAAATATAAAGGCAGGCATTGCATTCAATATAGCACAGTGCTGCAGCCATGAAAGGAGAAAAGAAATGTCTAGAAACCTACTGTAACTTTAAGGATTCCTTTTTTTCAACTGATAATTATATGTAAATTCTAGCCTGGAAATATTTTAAAAAAGTACAAATTTATTATTTCCTGGCAACATGAAATTATTTAACCACTTAGCATTAGTATGTATAATACATTCAAATTACACAATAGCAACATATTTTTTTGTGTTAACATGTAGATGAAGAATACTTATTAAAGGGGTTGTGCAGGTTATACATATTGATGACATCCTCAGGATAGGTAATCAATATCAGATTGGCAGGGGCCCAACACCCCTTACCCTCACCAATCAGAGAAAGAGGAGGATAGGTCATCAATATGTATGGCCTGCACAACTTTTTTAACATATCATAAACCTTAAAATAGTAAAGTGCTATTAGTTGAAAGAGCTTTGCTCACCTATAGTACTTACATATTCTTAATTGCTATAAAGAGTATTCCAGTTTGAAGATATTGATGAGCTTTCCTCAGAATAGGTCATACATGTTAGATTGGTGGGGGTCCAACTCTCAGCGTCTTCCTAGTCAACAGTGAAAGTGCTGTGTCCTCTTCAATGTTTACCAGCACGGTATCTACATTGTAGTGGCTATGCATCACCACTGCTTTGATGTTGATGACCTATTATCATCACCACCAAGAATCTCAAACTACTGTAATAAGTAGTTATCCTAAGGATATCCACTTATCCTCATAATAGGTCGTCAATTTCAGATCAGCGGGGGTCTGACACCCAGATTAGCTGTTTGAAGAGGAAGCGGGCTGTTTCTTCTTTAAGAATGCCTGTGCTTCATCTCATTTGTAGCGACGGCATAATTACAACTGCTCGTTCCATTCACTTTTCCCCATTTTCTACAGCACTACTGCCTTGACTATGATAGTGTTCTATACATATTGAAAAACAATAATGAGAAATTACACTATATTCTTTTTCAGGATGCAGAATGGTGAGGATAGATGACGTATTGAAAGTTTGTAACTGCAGATATATTAAAGCATGAATATTTTTTGCTAGCAGAATCTCATTCTCTGACAATAAAAATATAAAGATTTGTGTTATTATTTTAAAGCTACACAATGCATTTTATAGTGGCAGTTGTTCAGCCCAGGCCATTACTGAAATATGACTCGAGTAAATGATTTTTTTTTTTAAAAGCATCTTTCCATTCTGTAGACAGTTGTATTAAAGGAGCTGGGGCATGCTGCTTATAGAGGAATAAAAGTATTTTCCTCATAGCAAATAATGGACAAGAAAAAAAATCAATATAAATTTAATAAGAGACTCCGGTAATAAAATCCCAAATCTTGCAAAATCTCCTTGTAGATATAGATTTGTTAGCTCATCACAAATATAAATTCCAATATTTTTATAAATTAAATATTGGCAACCGAAGGAACATCATAAAAATGTAAATATGACATTAAAGCAAATGTAATTGTTTGCTTTATGCATCTAATTTATTAAATAAAAAGTACAAAAGCAGTGTACCGTATGCTAATAAATAACCTTCAAAAAGAGGGACAAGGAAATTATATTGTCAACATATCTCAGTATGCAAACTTTTTAAAAAATATGCTATAATCATGTTGACTTATTTACTTAAAGGAACCCCGCAGCAGAAATACTTTTATTATTCTTAACCACCCCCTAATCAACACTACAGTATTGGACACCAGCAGCCAGTTTCCTCCTGCAAAGAGCAGGGATAGTAGGGTTGGAGTTGCCCACCAAAAAGGTTGTCACATTAAGACAACCTTTTTCCAGTCTAAAGGCAACCAAGTGATCAGCTGATCACCACAGTTCCATGCCCCATCTAGCACAATGCTTTTGGAAATTAATTGAGTATAAAGTCTAAAGGAGTCACTAAAGGCTTTATGCTAAGGCTACTTTCACATCTGCATTGTGCTTTCCAGTTTTGAGGATCTGGCACAGGCTCTCAAAACCAAGGCACAATGCTTCAGTTTTGTCCCCATTCATTCTCAATGGGGAAAAAACTGGACAAACCGGAACACAGTGCACCAGAATGCATTCCGTTCCTGGTCTGTTGCGTTCCCATGCCGTGGCAAAAACGCTGCAAGCAGTGTTTTTGTGTGAGGCATGGGAAACTGAAGAAGCTGGATCAGGCACCAAAAACCATGTAAGTCAAAGGATTACATTTTTTCTTCATTTTCAATATAATACAACCGGATCTGTTCAGAACTGTTGCAGCCAGTTGTATTATTATAAAGGAAGCATTTTGCTGGGGTTTTGAGATGCCATTCTGGATCTCAAAACCGGACAGCAAAAGAGCAGATGTGAAAGTAGCAAGTAGAAAGTAGTAAGCAATATAAGTATAGAACTTATTAACAAATATTTTTTAATAGGTTGTCCACATCATTAGACAAGTTCCTTGATAATATACTGATCACAACGTATAAACTTTTTGAACTTGAGAGGGATGCTCTTTGCAACTACTCTCCACTATGACCAAGAGAAGATGATCCTATATATAAAAATATACTTTCTAAACTAATAATAATAAAGTAAAATTTTCAAAGGAACATAGATACTTGCATAGGAGCTGATATTAGCATAGTATTTACCTAGCGTAATATAGCAGCTATGGCTGCTAAACAGATCTGGCTCGGGGCTTCGCCCCTGAAGAAGCGAGGCGAAATGCAAGTCCGGTTGGTGCCATCATCCTCTCTCCACTCCGGGTCAGTAATTGCTTGTCTTATGCCCATAATTATCCTTTATCCATTATCCAGTTTTTGCATCCATGTTAGCACACTTTTGGTGTACTTGGAGAGGCCTCTGGAGACTCCATGTCTAACTTATATGCAATGACATTTTAATGGGTATGGTTAGTTACTATGGCATCAGGTCAAGGTATGAGATATGCCCACTATTTATACTTTAATATGTGATTTTTACACAACATTTGTATTAATTGTTGGTGTGCAAAACAAACCATAGAAGTTATTGGTGTTGGAGGGATGGTGGTTTTATACTTGTCGCAGTATTTTCCTGCACTACTACCACTATATTCATTTTTTGCTGTATCATATAATTAATTGTTCTTTTTAAAATAATAAAGATTGAGTTTATACTATATGTGTGTAGTATTATTTGGTTATCTATACAACTAGTATGTGCCTTGAGTAACTCACCACAAGCAGGTCTCGTATATTACACAAAGATTTTTTTAATTTGCGACTGTATTAATAATGATACTGTTGACATCTGTTTTTGACTTACATGACTGAGCTAAGTAATATTACAGCAAACACTCCTAGTTTTTTTCCTCTGTTATGATGGGGTCTAATTACTCAGATACTGCGCACTACTAGATTTTATATCAATTGCATATTCTATTGCTACCATGGAATCACAAAGAATTTTTAAAAGCCAGGACAATTTAATAAACCTAATAAAATATGTAGTTCATCAGTGATCATATTATTTCTCATTGACTTTACCACTATGTAGAATCTCCTGTGAATAATCAATTTAGGAAAAATGACTTGTTTATGTTGTTATTTTAATTTACCAGGGAGATTTTATGAGATTGTTGATGCGTCTTTGGACAGATCTTCAACAAGCAGGGCAAAGCAATTAAAATTGTCACTTGGGAAATTATGGACCCATAAGGCACACTTTTTCATAGATTTGCTTGGCAAACTAAGTATGTTACAGTATTGTAGTGCTGCGCTTATTTCATTTTCAAAATGCAATCTTAAAAGCATCATTGTACTCAAAATGTATCTCGTATATTTTTATGAAATGAAGAGATGAGATTTTCTTCCTCTCACTGTCTGCTTTTTGTTTTTATCTCATCAACCGTATCTGGAATATTGCAAATCTCTTGCTGATGAAACTTCCTACATCAAAACTTGATCAACTTCTTCTGAGGAGGAATGTGGCTTGATTTCTGCATGGAGGTAGCAATTTTTCAAATGTTTTGATCTATGGTTTGAAAATGCATTGTATTTGGAAATGGTGATGTTTGGCCCAGTTTACATCTTATCTGGTCAGTCTTGGAAGAGTACAGCCACATGGTCAGGTTTCCTGATACAGGAAGTTAATAAAAAAAAAAAAGAAGAGAAGTCGTATCTATCCTTAAGACTTGCTCTGCTTATGGCTTCCAAAACTGCATCCAGACACCTGATCATGTCACTGTACCCTTAAGATGCTGTTTAAAAAAAGGCTACGTTCAGATGGAGGGGGGGGGGGGGGATTTCAGTAAAACCTGTAATTTATACATTTATATCTTTGTTTTTTTTCCAACCTCCTTTGAACAGCTATTGGTACAAAAGGGATCACCATATCCTACTCTGTAGCATGGTGCTTTCAGATTGCATTGCATTTTGTTGTGACAAGTCCTCTTTAAAGGCTATGCACACCTTTGGGGGTAAATTGTTTATGATTGCACAAAGGGCTCTGTCACTAAGGGTTAACCATCTAGCTGTTCCTCACTTTATGCTGTTCATCTAATAACCCTTCTGAATAAATTACTAAAAGGCCATAAACGCTTATTTAAGACACTCTCTTATGAGTAAGATAATAATTAAGCTACAGTGAGTGTTTAGGAGGTCTGAGATCAAAGATAAAGAGCCATCATCTGAGCTGCCTGATGGAACAGAGTGAAAACAGATGGCAGGCTACTAGAAAATTTCAAGGTTATACAGAAAAAAGGGGTCAGCATTTTTAATAAAGACAACATGAAAAAAATAGTTTTTTTTTAGCTCAAAATAAGTACAATTCAATAATAATTAAAAAAGTCCCTAAAGGTGTCTATAGCCTTTCTGCTTGTTATTTAGTACAGCATATGGTGATTTATTGAGGCTTTACCTCTTTTTACTTTAACACATAGAGTATTATGTTTAAATGTAATATTTGCCAATTATTGCCATGTCAAAATGCTAAAAGAAACAGCCATAAATGATAAATATTCATTTTCATTGTTCAAAGTTGATTTTGACTTAATTATTATAATTTGTAGTTTTTTTGAAAATGTAAAAAATCAGGTTGCTTGTTGTGAACAGGGATTTACTGTTTTATATATATATATATATATATATATATATGTATATATATATATATATATATATATATCATTACAGATCTATAGTATTCTATATCCCTTTAGCCCTGTCATATCTCTAAAGATGTATAAAAGCTGTTTGGAACTATTATTAAGTTAATTCTATTTTAGAGAATGGATTCCAATTTCGCATTTCATATCCTCATGAGATAGAAATCTAACAATATTGTTTTTAACATAGATGATTTTATTTTAAAAAGATAATTTGACCTCAGTTATCATTACCTGGCCAAATGATCCCACCTATATTCTTATTTTAATTTGGATGGGATGCATTACATTTCTAAAACATTGGAAACACAGATCAGGATAGAATGAGCTACGTTTGTTAGCAAGTGATTTCACTTACTTAAATAATGTACTTCAATTTAATCAGCAGCAGCTTAATGTGAAAAGTATAATGGCATCTCAAGAAGGGATTTAATGAGACATCAATTTGGTGGCTTAGGAACACTGTAGTGAGGAAGATACAGGTTTCACAGATCGTGTCATTAGTATTTAAAACCCTCTTCTTGCTAGAATTATAAAAATAGCACCAAAGCCTCATTAATTAAAAGAATATGGGCAACTGTGGTATGAAATAAAATGTAACATCACTGAATACTTTAAAAGGTACCTATGTCATTCCAACAGAAGGACTTCATACACAATATAATGCAAATATTATAAATATTTGTGATTCTTAGGTTTCATACGAGTTTTTACATTTACTTTTGATTTGTAGGTTGTAATAGAAGTTAAAGGAATCTTGATTTAGGAGTTTTGATTTAGGAGTATTCATTTCTATGTATCAATATAACTATAGTTATATAAGTAGCAGCTACTTTAGGGCCTTTAGGTTGATGAGGTCCACTCAAATATGTAAATGGCTGGAGTATTTTCTTTGTGTTCAGTTCTGTTAAGCAGAAATTTCTTTCTGCAGAACACATTCAGCCTGGGTTTTCTTGAGCTAAATTATTGTTCATTACATATGTAAGGTCAGTTAGGTTATTTGGGAGCTAATTCTTCAGAAATGAACCCTAATGAAAATGTAAAGGAGTAAAGTTGCCTTCTGCTAGGGCTTTGTGGCTCTGTTATACAAGGGACCAAGAATCAGAGATGGGACACACAACAAGTTCTTTTAGTATTATAGCTGAGCCATTCACTACATTATATGAAACTAATAGCTCTTCCTTGTTTTCAACTTTGAATTCTAATGATAATGACCCAATGAATTCTAATGATATTCTTGTTTTAAAATGTAACTGTAGCAAAAATACATTAATTTGCCTCAGTTTATTTCAATTAAATCAGAATCTAACTTTTTATATGATCAAAAAAAATTATGCCTGATGATCAAAACAACATATGCTTGGACAACAGAAGCTAAAAAATATGTCAACACAGGACAGCTATGCTGTGAATTTGCCACAGTGGACAGCAAATTTGGGGTGTTTTAGAGAAGCTGCACAGTGGATCAGACTTTGACTAAAACAATTGTAGTGTAAATTCACTTGTGGTTCATATTGTAAATTTGCAGCATGTCAGTTTAGAAGGCAGATTTCCACAGTGGATTTCACCCTTTTCAATGCATAGGGTGAAATCCATGGCAAATCTACAGCAAAATCTGTAACAAATCTGCATCAGAAATTATGCCCCGTGTGGCTGTACTCTAAATGTCAGTTATTAAATCCGTACCATGCAGGCAAAGGTACCAGGGGTATTCTTAAACCCTTAAGATATGTCGGTACAGCAATTGGGTTCCAATGAAATTGGCTCAAGTATGTATGTGTGTGCTAACCATTAAGGGGTCTGATTGGAAACCATAGCAAAGACAGGGACTGATATGATGAAAATAGTTGTACTTGTCTATGGAATATGTTGAAGCCATATAAGCAACAAAAATGGAATAAACTGGAAGATTTTCCTAAATCTTTGTTTCTAAGTTTTCCTTCTCGATTTAGATACTTGCTTTCTTAATGTTCATTGTACAATTGATCAGTTATAGACAAACCTTTTTCCACTGAATGGGTTTCTAAGTGACCATGACAATGATGTACTTAAAGAAGCTATGTTTGCTCAATTTTCAACCTAATAGGATGCACAATTGTGTTGAGTAGAACATTAACTGATTTTTTCATAGTCCATATCTCTTAAATGAATTAGTTTAATCAGCTTCACATGGAAGAACATAATCTTAAATGACATAGTATTTAATTTAAATGTTTATTATTCTGAAGGCCAAAAGAAATTGCTTCATTCATTTTCTAAGTTGCTGAACAGAATAGAAATTAGGCTTAGGCAAATGAAAGCTCACTACAGCAAACAGGCTCCAGCTTTTCATTTTTTTACACCCCAGAATAGTTCCCTATTGTCTGCAAAAGTACACTACAGTGTGTGAAACAGAAATAATTGAGTCAAAAAATATAATAATTAACATTTTGCTAAAAGTTGCATTCTCAGTTCATTTTACAATTAAGGAAATTGGAAATTAATAATTGTATACATTTTTTCTTTTTTTTTCTTTATAATAGTTTGCACGGTCTTTGTCTAGTGCTTTTCTTTGTGTATGTTTTGTTACAAAATATTAAAGAGTTGTTAAAGAGATAATGATACCTTCCTTCCCACAAGTAACCTTCAATTCTATTTAAAAAAAATTACCCTTAAAACTTTAACCCTTGTCGTGTTGCTGGTAACCAGTATCCATAGGCCTTCCTTGTTGTTATGGTTGAGCATCATTTCATGTAACAATGGCAGACTGGCTGCTGCAGTGAAGGGTAACACGTCATCTTGGTGACCAACAATTGGCTCAGGTCAGTTGACATGATGTTGCACTGGATGAATGTTAAGGTAAGTATATTTCAAGTTAATTTTTCTTTTAGGTTTTCAAGCATTTCAGAGGTCAGAAAATTCTATTATGCAATATCAAAGTTTTGTCTTTTTATAAATGACCATCAGCAGAATTATGAACATTGCTCTTTGATATAATAATGGCAGAACTAAGACATTAGTAAAGCACAATATTTAACTATGTGTGGCCCAAAACTATCAGGACACAGACTTACTTGTCATTTTTACCAGAGGTGCAGAAGCATGTAAGTGTGCAGTTATTATTTGACCACAGCACCATTCTGTCTTCCCTTCATTAAACAGTGCCAATTCTGCTGGTAGAACTAATGGCAAGCACTGTGGCTGATAGCATTAAAAGCGAAAACTATTACTGGCACTAATTTGATTTGCATTAAATGGGGCTTTGCCTGGCACTAATGGGTAGGGATTGCAGCTGACTCTAATGGGAAATGACTATGGCTTTCAGTTCTTTGGGAGGTACTGTGGCACCTACTGTTATAAGGGACATTGTTAGGTTGATATTTAGCAGCTACTCATATGAGGGACACAAGGTCTATAACTGATATTTGGGGAGCTGTGGCTATCACTGCCTAATTTATTTTACGCATATTTTACATCATAAAAGACACTCCTTTCCGGTATGCCATACCTTGTTGGAAGGTTAGAAGGAGGCTCAATAGGTGTCTAAAACACTTAATAAATGTGGTTCAAAGCATGTACTCCACTTTTTGGGTGCAAATTACATCAAAGTCTTGTGCATTTTGATTAGTCAACCTCCCCCAATGTGTTTTGCCTAGTATAGGGCCTGAGGAAGCAGTGCAAGACTCAGCCATTCTTGAATGGTGTGGAAATAAGGCACAGTAGAGTCACATAAACACTTGCAGCACACAGTAACTTGACATATGCAGATGTCTTCATCGTTATATTATCTGACTTAGGCTATTGACGATGCCGCTGAGGTGAAACGCACGTCGAGGTTTTGCGCTTAGGGCTATTACATCCATCTGGGCTTGGTCATGACGTCAGGTACGTCCCAGGATTCAAGTGTCTATTAAGACACCATTATAGACACTGCCATATACAGCTTCTGTATTAGGCCTATGTTATTGATCAGGCTATACAGGCATACTATTGTGTGCTGTGTGTAGATTAGGCTGTGGATACTTTGGTACCAGGCATTATATATATATATATATATATCTATGTTGTTGATGGTTTCCATGGACGCTGACCGTGGATCGCACTAACATCCATGAATTTCTCTTGAAGCAATTGCAGTATATTATGTAATTCCCCACTGGGGTGTGTATACTTTATACTATACACCTCTTTGGTGCACATTGGATGTTTGTGTTTCACAGCACGGATCTGGTACCCGATAAGTGCTTATCAGCCTTGTGGGGATACATGATAGTCCAGTGGAATATATGCCCTTTGCTTCTCTGTATACTTTTTCCATCTTGCCCTTTCTCTCTCTATTTTTTACATAATAAAGTGATATGAATTTGGATATATTATCTCCACTGGCTTTTTTGTTAGGCCCCATTCAGACAACCATATGGCCTCTGTGCCAGTGTTGTGGACATTGACTTTAATAGCCCGCAATCTGCAGCATATGGTAAAATATAGGACATGCTCTATCTTTTGCTACGTGGAGGCAAAGACCCAGAAGTCCATGAAAGAACTTTCAAGTGTTTCATTTTTTTTTTTTTGTGCACCAGGTCAATGCATGGAGTGGACAGAGCAAGCTCTTTTTCCATTTCCTTGTTTGAAAAATTATTTAATATATGGTCCTCAGAGATGTATCAGATATTGAACTGATAAGAACAGATACTACACTTGATCTTAGCCAAAAGGCAGAGGAGCGATCTTTCAAGTGTTTCTGTGGGATTCTAATCCATGCCTTGGCACTGAAAAAGATAAGACATGTCCTATCTTTTTCTGTACGTTGCTGATCTTGGACCCATTGAAGTCAATGGTTCCACACTGCAGCAAGGAGTTCACACAGTCGGTGCCCATATATTGCTGACCCACAGTTTCCAGTCTGCAACAAGGGCACAGCAGCCATACAGTCATCTGAAACAGGCCTTAATGTGTTAAAAAAACTAAAACACATTACAACAATACAATAAATTGCTTTAAAGTGACCATCCTAACACAGCTGGTGTAAAAATATTGCTAGCTAAATCTATAAAAAATATATATTAACACTACAGGACAGCACATTTATTTTAATTCACGCCAGTTTTTTGGCATTGAGACAAAACTCTATGGCAGATAGGAGGCTACCATAGATTTTAATCTGTCACTTGGCATGCTGGAGGATTGACAAATCTAAGAGAGGCCTACGCCTCTGCATAAATTTGCTGCACCCCTCAGTTATGCAGGGGAATCATGATTGTCATGGAAAACACCGGTCTTGATAAATGTCACCCTATATTCTTCTCAATGAAATGTACTATAATTGTACAAAGGTAAACCTATGAAAACCTAAATATATTTGATATACAAGTAATTGTACTAAACCAAAAAATACAAATAGAGATGAGGGAATTTTTAAAAAATTAGATTTGGCCGTTTGGCAGATTTTTTTTTTAAACGGCTATTTCCTGCCTGCAGAGATCCTTTATAGTGGTGTAGAACACGGTGCTTTGCAGTTAATCGCATAGGGAGTCTGCTATGGTAGAGAAATAATACTGTGAGTCAGTATGGCTTGCAGATGACAGGCATCACTCTTAGAATCAGTATGAACTCGATGTTAGCGTCAAGAAGAAGTGCAATCCTTTTACACCGTTGTCAGCTGATTCCACATAGATTTCTACAGAACCTGTTCTATTAAACGCTTATATAAGTAGAGCCCCCCAACAGAGTGGAGAAGGTGTCAGCAGTAAGTTTGTGTTGACGTCACTGATTATTTTGCCCTTCCTCTGATCCCTCAGAACAATAACCCCCAAAAAACAAATCCTGGCTGTTGAGCATCCGCCTTCACTCGGTCATTATTTGGTCAGTAATCCATCAGTATTGGATCAGGAGTGGATCAAAAACAGAGATGACCGAGTCAACCATTCAAGAACCGCTGGATTGCTGGTCAAGACACGACCGCTAGATGACACCGGGAGCTCAGGCCTTTCGCTGCGACTACTGCTGCTACACCCCCTTACTCTGCTGTGACCTGTGCCAGCACCAGAAACATTTAGGCCTCTGTCACTCCCCTGTGCAGGGCCTGGCACTTCTCTGTCTGACATACTGTTAGATCAGATAAATAAATAAAAAGGAAATAAAAACACCCCAAAAAAGACTAATTTTCTCACTTCGCCACACAACGGCTAATAAGCCCCTTTTTTCACTAATACACAACAAAAAAGGCTGTAATTTTTTTAATTCACTTAACAACAGCAAATACTTTTTTGTGCCACTAATACACGCAAAAAAGGGCTTTAGAACATATAACTGCACCGCTGAACGACAAATAGACCTAATATTTTTTTCCACCTATACACGCCACCAAAGGCTTTAGAACATAAAACTGCACCACTGAACGGTAAATATATTTTTATTTTGCTACTATTACACAGCAAAAAGGGCTTTATAACATATAACTGCACCGCTGAACAGCAAATCTATTTAACTTTTGCCACTGATACACGTATAAAAGGGGCTTTAGAACATATAACTGCACCGCTGAACTGCAAATATATTTTTATTTTGCCACTAATACACGACTAAAAGTGCTGGAATTTTAGCACTTCACCACACAATGGCTTATAAGTATATAGAACATATAATTGCACCGCGCAAGGGCAAATAAGACATAGAAATATTTTCTTGTAATAAACCCTGTTAATGGCTGTAACACCCCAATAACAAAAACGGTTTGCTGGAATTACAAAGCTATATAATAGCAATTCGGGTCCTCAGTCAGTGCAGCAAGGTGTAATAGGATTGTTTCTATTACCCAGGCTGTAACCTCCCCTACTAAACCCTGCTCAACATAAATGCTGTGGAATGATGCCTCCCTATCCTTTCCCTACACCTTGAATAATCTTTCCATGCACTTCTAAATCATTTATTTTGCTCAATTAAATTTTTTCAAGCACTGTTCCTAGCGCCTGCTGACATCTCTCTCTGCACTAAGTACACTGGAAAATAGCTGAATCCAAGATGGCTGAGGCTATTTATAGGGCTGTGACATTACATGGCTGCTGATTGGCTGCATGGATGGCATTATGGGTGATCTCGCTGTCCCAGAGTTCCTTGCTTTATGTTCTCACACATGCAGCAGCCATTTTAGGGAAAAATGTGATTAATTACCCTTAAGTGTGAGGAAATTTGGATTCGGTGCAAATCGAATTTTTCCAGAAATTTTTATCGAATTCCACTTTGTCAACTTTGATTCGCTCATCTCTAAATACAAGTGACATGTTATTTATGCCACGAGATGCAAAAATTATGATATAATTTCTGTTTTGTACCCTAGCAAACGTAGTGTCTAAATGGAGTTAAGTTTGAATGCTGCTGCTGCTGCATTCATCTTAATAAGACTAGTGTACATAGCCAAGTGGTGTAATTCAGCTACCTTCTGTAGCCCCACACAGAATAGACAAAGGATATGTTTAACCACTTCCAGACCTGAAATTTCACTTTATGTGATAATAACTTTAGAATGTTTTTACTTATCCAAGCCATTCTGAGATCGTTTTCTCATGAAACATTGTACTTTATTAGTGCTTTATTAGTGCTAAATTTGCATCAATATGTTTTACCTTTATTTATTAAAAAAAAAAACATTTTATAAAAGCCATTTTATTTTTTAAGGCTGTGAGAAGGCTTCGAATTTTAAAAGCTATTTTTAACATTTTCAGGAAAAATTCCAAAATCACATTTTGTAAGGACCAATCCAGTTTTAAAGTCACTTTGAGTAGCTTAGATAAGCTCATAAATGACCCATTTTAGAAACTACACCTCTCAGTTTATTCAAAACAGATTTTTAGAAATGTTGTTAACTTTTTAGGTATTCCATGTGAATTACTGCATAATGAAAGTAAAATGTAAAAATGACACTTTTTTGTAGATTTTCCATTTTAGTCAATTTTTTCTATAACACAGCAAGGGTTAACAGCAAAACAAACCTCAATATTTATTATGCTGATTCTGCAATTTACAAAACACCTCATTTAACCACATTTTGGAAGCTACACCACACAAGGAATTAGAGAGGTTTAGTGAAAATTCTAACCCAACAGGTTTATAACACATAGCTATGAAAATGAAAAAGTACATTAGACCCAAACTTTCTTCTTCACAAGGGATAGTAGAAGAATATCACTCTGATGCCAATTTTCTCCTGAATACAGTAACTCCACATTTGTGATCACAAACTGCTGTTTGGGGATATGCAAGGGCACAGAAGGAAAGGAGCGGCATCTGGATTTTCTAAGATAGAATTTGCTGAAATGGTTTTTAAGAACCATCATTATTTTTTTTATTTCTTTCTTGACTGAACTGTGTGAGGACATATTGTTTTGCAGGACAAACTATAGTTTTTATTACCACCATTTTAGGGTACATTGGCTTTATGATAGCTTTTTATCAAATTTTTTGTGAGGTGAGCAAAAATTGAAATTCTGTCAGTGTTTTTTCTTATTTTTTATTGGGTTCACCATGTGGTATATATGATATAAGATATATATGTAATATATATATATATATATATATATATATTTCATGTTTTACTACTTTTGCATAATAAAATCACTTTTTATTAAAAACTTTATATTTGGTATCGCAATACACTAACATCCATAACATTTTAATTTTTCTGTCAGCTGAGTGCTTGCCTTTTCCAGAACAAACTGTACTTTTTTTGATACCACATTGTTGACTTTTTGATCACCTGTTTTTTGGGGGGAGAAAAGGTGACAAAAGAAGTTATTCTGGCATAGTTTGGCTTCATTTCACCTGAAGCTGTAGATCATGGAATATATTTATAGAGCCAGTTGTTACAGATGTAGAGATACCAAATATTTCTATGTTTTTTTTTTCAGTATTACACAGTAACAACATTTTTGAAAAAAATCATGCTGTTGTGTTGTCACTTTTATAGAGCCATACTTTTATTATTTTTTTGGCAATGGTCTTGTGTAAAGGCTTGTTTTATGTGGGGTGAGGTGACATTAGTAGGATTTTGGGGAAAATACAACTATTTGATAATTTGATGTGTTTTTTGGGAGGTGAAGTGACTAAAAAGAAGCTTTTTTTGGCATATTTTTTATGGCGTTTACCCAATGGGGTCATGGGATATTTTTATAGAGCCAATTATGGTAATACTAAATATGCTTTTTTTGTTTTCAATTTTTAATTTTTTTTTACAATTTTTACATTACTTGACTGGGGAAAAGGGGTGTTTTTTTTTACACCTGTAACATTTTTTTTTTTTATAAAACACTTTTTTTTATGTTTTTTTGTCCCCCAAAATGTCATACAAGACCTATTGGGGGACATTTAACATTATTTTTTTTACTCCTGATTTCTCCTCTAACTGGGGCTGACATACGAACCTCAGTTACAGGGGGAATGCAGCACCCACAGATGCTGCACAGCGCTACACAATGCTGTATATCCTCACTGCAGAGCTGATCGAGGTCTAGGAAGACCTGGCAGCTCTTGCAGTCTCCAGTCCCTGCAGTCGCATGATTGTTAGGAAAAGAACAGGAAGGGGCATAGCACTTCCTCAGCTGTATACACAGTGCTCATTCCTGCCTTCTCTATTGGGTGCCTAGCTGTCACTGACTTCCAGAATGTCTGTTCAGAGATAAGTTCAGACTGCCAGGATGTTTATAGCCTATGGATGGTTGAAAACTGGTTATATCATAGGACAACTGCTTTAATCAATGTACCCCAAAATAGTGCCATTAAAAATATAACTTATTTAGCAAAAAAAAACTAAGCCTTCATAGTACTTCATTGCCAAAAGTAAAGCTATAGCTCTCGAATGGGGTGACAGAAAATTAAAAGAAAAATGCTGCGGTGCTTAGTGCCATTAATGCCAAATAAGGCTCAGTTCTGGGTTATCCACAATATATTTTTATTTTTTTATGGTCACCCCCTCATGTTAATAAGCACTTTAACAGTGGTAATGTTAAAAATATTTCTCCAGGGCTGGGGCTGCACTCTCTGCGCTCCCCAGTGCAATTATGTTGAAAACACTTCATGGATGATATGCTATAGATTATGCACATTATCCTAGCCTAATTACAACTCACAATATGGGTTGTGTCTGAGCAGTAATGCGACCTTAGTCACTGTCAGCTGTCAGTGCCTGAGGCTGCCTGACGTAGCAAGTGCAAGTCGTGTACATCATGGGTTGTAGAAAGGCTAGGATCACATGCCAAATGTATGGCACATGATCCAGAAAGTAACATATTACCATAATGAATGTGTAAGTTTCACTGTAAGTTTCAATATCAAGTTAAATGACATTCTAATTCCTATTGTTTTCTATTGCAGTGGGAAATCTTGTATTGAGTTAATGGGTATCATTGTCATTGCAGGGAATTTCTTCGAAATTGTAATTTATTATTTATCTTCATTCTCATAAACAAAAAGTAAAATAGTCATCTAAAATTTTATAAAATGTGTTCATTTCATAATGCTATAGTTTATGTAAACACATTTCCAATAACTTTTAATTTAGTGGCTTTGTAAAAGAAATATATTACCCTTAGTACCGGATCACTAGGGTAAGATGTTGATTCTGTAAAATGTCTTCTGTCTGTACAAACAAAAAAGAATGATGCTGAAACAAAATTGTAGTTGCCTTGCTATTGAAACAAAATTGTAGTTGCTTTCCTATAGGGACACTTTTGTGTAAATTTGCATGACATTTTAAAGATGTTTTGCTAATAATATTTTTATGAAACCGGATTCACATTTATGTTTTGCTGCTACATAACAGTAAAGAGAACATTTTGACATCCAGAAATATAGAAATCTTCTTCCTGAAAATAAAAAGATTATTTTACTCATTGTAAAATCGGATATATAAAAGCCCCCAATGGAGAGCAAGCCCTAGAAAATCCTATAGTTTATAACTTCAGTACGTGAAAACCTTATAGTCGTGTCTGTCTTCTCTACATTTTGACATTTGGAATAAACATTTTCTTTATTGCATGTTAGCAAATAAATCTTTTTATCCTGAACTTATTTTCAAATATGAACCTTTTTCTAAGAAAAAAATAAAAAATAAATCAGTGTGGAAAAACATGAAAATGTACATTGATTAGCATTGATTTTATGGTGAAACATCTTTACTAATAAACTTAAAAAGTAAACTACACATATAATTAGTTATTCAACTCATCTCCACAATAAAATGAAATACTTTCTATTCTTTAAACATTGTATCATGTGGTCTGATTGTAGTATATACATTCTGATTAGAGATGAGTGAATTTCTAAAAATTTTAATTCGGCCAGCTCCACGAATTTTCCCCCTAAAATTTGTTTTGATCCGAATTTATTCATGGTGAATCACGTTAAAAAATGTCAATTTCCTGGCTGCAGAGAGCCTTTATAGTCATGTAGAACACTGTGCCTTGCAGTAACACGCATAGTGAGTCTGCTATGGTAGTGAAACAATAGTTTGAGCCAGTATGACATGAAGATGATAGCTCTTAGAATCACTGCATACTAGTGTTGAGCGTGAATATTCGAATCGTGAATTAAAATCACGAATATCGCCACTTCGAAAATTCGCAAATATTTAGAATATAGTGCTATATATCCGTATTCACATTTTGCTATCGCTAATTTTACGATTGACGATTTTCGCAAACAAGAAAATAATAACTGGAGAGCTCGAATTCGCGAATATATGATGAATATTCGGCAAATATTCACAAAATATAGCAAATTCGAATATTGCCCCTGAAGCTCATCACTGCTGCACACTTCACTTATTTGGGCAGTTACGGGGCCAAAACTGACCAAATAACTCAAGTATGAACTCTGCCTTATAGATCAACGTTAGAACCAGGTATAACGAACTATGCAGAGGCCTAAGATCCTACTATAGCATTAAAGAGCACACTCCTCTTACAATAATTCACTGATTCCACATAGATTTATACAGAACCTATAGAATAATTATACAAGTAGAGCCCCTGACAGAGTGGAGAGCGTGTCAGCAGTAAGTTTGTGTTGATGTCACTGATTATTTAGCACTTACTCTGATCCCTCTGAACAATAACCCCCAAATGGATCCTGTCTGTTGAGCATCTGCGTTCACTTGTTCAGCATTTGGTCAGTAATCCATCAGTATTGCTAAAGCAAAAAAAAACTGGAGTGGATCCAAAACAGAGATCACACGTGAATTGAATATTTGCATGTCTTCTGTATTTTGTCCTCACTCCTGCTTTTGGCTACATAATCATAAGCAAATTCTGATGCAAAATAGGCTGTTACATAGACAGGATCCGTTGTGCTTGTCCTTTTTCCTTCCTTCTGACAGATCAGAAGAAGGATAAAATAAATGATGTTGTCTGCGAGGCCGAAAGGCAAAATAGTGGTCCAGTCATGAAGTGGGGAGGGTGGGAACAGCACAAGAAGCCCAAAGAGTGGCCATATGACATAGTGGTGAGGTGAAAGCAGCATTAGGAGGAGGCCACAGTGTGGCACAATGAAAGTGTAGAGGTGGCAGCAGCATCAGGAGGCCACAGAGTGGCACAATGACAAAGTGTGGAGGTGGCAGAAGCATCAGGAGGGGGCCACAGGGTAGCACAATGACAGTGTGGAGGTGGCAGCAGTAGCATCAGGAGGCCACAGAGTGGCACAATGACAGATTGTGGAGGTGGCGACAGCAGCATCAGGAGGAGGCCACAGGGTGGCACAATGACAGTGTGGAGGTGGAAGCAGCAGCATCAGGAGACCACAGAGTGGAACACTGACAAAGCATGGAGGTGGCGGCAGCAGCATCAGGAGGCGGCCAAAGGGTGGCACAATGACAGTGTGGAGGTGGCAACAGCATCAGGAGGCCACAGAGTTGCACAATGACAGAGTGTGGAGGTGGCAGCAGCAGCATCAGGAGGAGGCCACAGGGTTGCTCAATGACAGTGTGGAGGTGGCAGCAGCAGCATCAGGGGGCCACAGAGTGGCAAGGTGACATAGTGTGGAGGTGGCAGCAGCATCAGGAGACCACAGAGTAGCAAGATGACATAATGCGGAGGTGGCAGCAACATGAAGAGACCACAGACTGGCAGAGAGACATAGTGTGGAGGTGGCAGCAGCCTCAAGAAAAAACAAAGTGGCAAGGTGACACAGTGTGGAGGAGGCAGCAGCATCAGTAGACTACAGCGTGGAAAGGTGACATAGTGTGGAGGTGTCAGCAGCAGTATCAGGAGGCCACAGAGTAGCACAATGACAGTGTGGAGGTGGCGGCAGCAGCAGCGTCAGGAGGCCATAGAGTGGCACAGTGACAGATTGTGGAGATGGTGGCAGCAGCAGCAGGAGAAGGCCAAATGGCACAATGACAGTGGGGAGGTGAAAGCAGCATCAGGAGACCACAAAGTAGCAAGGTGACATAGTGTGGACATGGCAGCAGCATCAGGAGACCACAGAGTGGCAAGGTGAAATAGTGTTGATGTGGCAGCAGCATCAGGAGACCACAGAGAGGCAATATGACAAAGTGTGGAGGTGGCAGCAGCATCAGGACACCACAGAGTGGCAAGGTGACAAAGTGTGGAGGTGGCATCAGCATCAGGAGACCACAGAGTGGCAAGGTAACATAGAGTGGAGGTGGCAGCAGCATCAGAATCAGGAGGAGGCTACAGGGTGGCACAATGACAGTGTGGAGGTGGCAGTTTAACTTTTGTCTCGTCAGTCCACATAATATTTTAGGGCTGTAGGGCTCACACACACGAACGTATATTCTGTCCGTTCCGTTTTATTTGCGGATCGTATACAAAACCATTAATTTCAATGGGCCCGCAAAAAAAACGGAAGTTACTCCTGTGTGCATTCTGTTTCCACATGGTTGTATTTCCGTTACGCAAAATAATAGAACATGTCCTATTATTGTCCACATTACGGACAAGTTCTGTTCTATCAGGGGCCAGCTGCCCCGTTCCGCAAAATATGGAATGCACACGGACGTGAAACATATTTTTAGCGGATCCATTTTTTGCAGACCGCAAAATACATATGGTCGTGTGCATGAGGCCTTATCAAGATAACAATCCTCATATTTAATGTAAGAATAAAAATACAATATAGATAAAAAAGATGATTGTTACTGTGTGATAACAGAGTAAATGCTTTAACACATGCAGATTCATATGGGAAATTATATTGTTTATATTCAGTGTGAATTGTGCTTACAGTGGATATTTTGATTTTGATTATTTCACTATTTATTTTAGAAATCCATTACCAATGCCCAGCATGCCAAATGCAAGATGCACACATAATAGAGGTAATTATAATAGGTATGCACTTATGTTACTATTAACTTCAGCAACTGGAGATTTCCTATATTGGCTTGAGAGCACAAATGACTTTTATTATAGTGTCTGAAATGCACATTAGCCTTTATGTGTAAAGCATTGCTGCAAATAAAACAGTTAACTATTCACTTGCACATAATGACATTTTAATAACCGTCCTATAATTAATACAATGAAACATAATCCGATCATAAATCAAATCGCACATTCGTGACAGGATTGCTTTAAACATACCTTGTCAGATTTTGCACACATTTAGCACAATTGGTAACCCTGTTTGACCACAAGTCATAATATACTGCAGCATTCTTTCACTACAGAGGCATCATTTTATTTTAATTTAATTTTTTTGTTGTTTTTTGTTTTTTTTGTGTGTGTTTACTGCAGTAATTAGGCACTCTTTGATTTTACTTTCTGCAGTTGCTATTATGCTCAGATTTGAGTCATATTGCTACAAAAATTCTGCCTAATATATACACTATTTACAAACAAGTTAGGGATATTTGGTTTGTGGGTGACATTTCAGGATGAACTTATAATTTATTCTAACCTTTACAGTTGAACTTAATGTGACATTCTCTAAACTTTTGAATGCACATGTCCAACTGTTCAATGGTTCAGTACTTTTTGCACAACTTGCTGTTCTCTATCAAGGAGCTTAACGGCAAAATTCACAAAACATTTCCTGGTTCAATTAAAATTGGTATCTAAACAGTACTTCTCATCATGCTTTTTACATTTTGACATTATGAGACCAAGAAGACACTTAACAATTGATCAATAGTACCTCCCTATTGCGAGGCTTCAAGCAGGATATTTTCAGACAGTGGCCACTAAGCTTAAAGTGTCACAAAGTGTCATCACAAGGTTGCAACAGAGATACAGAGAGATTGCAAGAGTCACAGAAAGGCATAGAAGTGGAGGTCCTTTGGCCAGTTCCCACACTGATGACCGCTTCATTGTGAACAATGCCGTACGGAACAGGATGTTGAATGCAATACAACTCCAGGCACACTTAAGGGAGGTGAGAGGCACCCAAGTGTCAGGTCAGACCATTCAAAACCTTTAACATCAGTGTGGGCTGCGTGCTAGATGACTTGCAAGGGTACTTGACCACAGGCATCATCATTCTGCCTAATATATACACTATTCACAAAAAGTTAGGGATATTTGGTTTGTGGGTGACATTTCAGGATGAACTTATAATTTATTCTAACCTTTACAGTTGAACTTAATGTGACATTCTCTAAACTTTTGAATGCACATGTCCAACTGTTCAATGGTTCAGTACTTTTTGCACAACTTGCTGTTCTCTATCAAGGAGCTTAACGGCAAAATTCACAATACATTTCCTGGTTCAATTAAAATTGGTATCTAAACAGTACTTCTCATCATGCTTTTTACATTTTGACATTATGAGACCAAGAAGACACTTAACAATTGATCAATAGTACCTCCCTATTGCGAGGCTTCAAGCAGGATATTTTCAGACAGTGGCCACTAAGCTTAAAGTGTCACAAAGTGTCATCACAAGGTTGCAACAGAGATACAGAGAGATTGGAAGAAACACAGAAAGGCATAGAAGTGGTGGTCCTTTGGCCAGTTCCCACACTGATGACCACTTCATTGTGAACAATGCCCTACGGAACCGGATGTTGAATGCAATACAACTCCAGGCACACTTAAGGGAGGTGAGAGGCACCCAAGTGTCACGTCAGACCATTCAAAACCTTTAACATCAGTGTGGGCTGCGTGCTAGATGACCTGCAAGGGTACTTGACCACAGGCATCATCGTGTTGCGTGGGCCTCAGTACTGTTCACTGATTAAAATCGATTCACGCTGATCAGCTAATGATGTTAGAGATGTAAGTGAAAGTATTATGCAACAGCCACTGTTGTCCCCAGACGATCCTTTGGTGGTGGTGTTGGTGTCATAGTGTGGGCAGGTGTGTCTACTCAATTCAGAACAATCCTATATTTTGTGAATGGTACAGTGACAAGCCCATACTACCTGAATCATTAATCCAGTCATCAAGCCTCTGCATGAACAACACAGACCGAATTTCATCTTCATGGATGACAATGAGCCAGCTCATCGAGGTTGGATCAGTAGGGAATGGCTGCTAGAGACCGGGGTACCTCAAATGGAGTGGCCTGCACTTTCTCCAGACCTGAATCCCATTGAAACCCTATAGGATCAGCTAAGTGGCCGTGTAGAGGCTCGTAACTCTCTACCCCAGAACTTAAATGACCTGAGCGCTGCCCATCAAGAATAGTGGGATGCCATGCCTCAGCAGACAATAAGTCGACTTGTGAACAGCATAAGACATCATTCTCAAGCTATAATTGATGCTCAAGGCCACATGACAAGTTTTTGAGACAGTGACATTTTTTTTGTGCTGGTATATGTACCACTGTTGTTGGATTTGGTTTAAATACATTATTTGAGATGAGGAAATCACAATTCCATGCTTCTACTTAAGTGACATTTCTTTGTAACATCCCAGAATTATGTTACTAAACTCTTTTTCCCCGCTACTATTTGTTGGCAACATGTGCCTTGTCATCTAATGTGATTTATCTTATATTCTCACAAATGTGCATATTCCAAGCCTGTTACATGTATTTTGCTGTAATTTCTATATACACCAGCAGGTGTCAGCAATGTGTCTGCAGGGCCTTGGTTCAGTTTAGCATATCTAGACTGAAATAGTACATTCCAGTTTAGCTTTCCCCTCTTTGAGGAGGTGTGGAATGTTCCCACATCCTGCCTCATGGGGAGGAAAGGAAGTTACAGTGAGTGTGCCAGCCACCCTGGCTAGGGGAAGGCTGTGCTGGTAGGAGCTCCCAGTTCTAGGGATCCCAACCCAGGATCGTGATCCGGCTGAGACCAAAGATCTTCATTCCCAGTCTGAGCCCTTCAGCCTCAGCTGGTTGACAAGCAAGCAGCCATCTCCAGAACTCTAGGACGAACCATTCCCTGTGAGCATAACTGTGAGTAACATCAAGAGACCAGGAGAAGCCAAATTCCTCCTCAGATAGTCAGTCCCATACACAGCAGAAGATAGACAGAGCAGAAGATATAGATTCCTGCCATATTCTCCAGGCACATGATAGAAGCAGAAGAGATATTGATCCCTGCCATACATTGCCAATACCTGCTGGGACCCAAGACTATTGCTGTATCTCATGTGGATTAATGCTGCCTCCATTAAAGTTAAATTATATTTCAAGTCTGGATCTCTTTTACTGCTACTAAAACCCTCAATTACTCCTACTAGCAACACACTCATTTATTGCAGGCCCTGGTAAGGTCACTGTCAGAATCAGACAACATCTACGGAAAAAGTACACTGGATGTCACTGATATTTTAGGGATGCGCACACTTTACACTGGAGATCTGGTGCAGCTAATGTCACTGTCCACAGCGGACACCGTCTATTGAGAAAGTACACTGGATGTCACAGATATTTTAGGGATGCACACACTTTACATAGGAGATGTGGCGCAGATAATTTAACTGTCCGCAGCGGACACAGTTTACGGAAAAAGTACACTGGATGTCACTGATATTTTAGGGATGCGCACAATTTAAACAGGAGATGTGGCGCGGATAATTTAACTGTCCGCAGCCGCCTATTACACGGTATTTAGCGCAGGATGCTCTAAAAATATATATTGCTGCTGTCACACGCAATAGTACTTAAAAATACTTTTGTGTCTTTGAAAAGTTTTTTGTATAAAAATCTTCCTATTACACTCCCTACACTGTCTGTCCCTTTCTATGCACAGCTCTCCCTAAAACTGAACAATTTAGCGCATGTTGCACTACAAACTTATATTGCTGCTGTCAGACACAATAGTTCTTTCAAGGACTTTTGGGTCTCTGAAACGTTTTTGTTCCCCAAAAAATATTCAATTACACTCCCTCCACTCTCCCTTCCTATGCTCAGCTCTCCCTGACTACGGATAAGCCGAATATGCATCATTGGGTGCTATATAGCACTCTATGATGTGTTCCGGCCAGCCAATCACTGTGATGTCAGTAGCTAACATGGCTACAGGCATCAGAGTGCGGCAGTACTTATCTGCACATTTATTGGCTGCATCACAGCCAAAAAATGTGCGGGGAGGAGACTCGAGCATGGCGCTCGAGCACATGCTGTACTCGGCCGACTACCTCCATGTGCCGAGCATCGAGATGCTCGAGCCGAACAGGTGTTCGGTCGAGCATGCTCGATCATCGCTAATCCCTAACTTTTTGTGAGAACTGTATATATAGTACCCACTACAGTCAGTCAAACACACCAATTTCAGCAAGACGAGCTAACTGTTTTATGTTAATTGGAATGTGGCTACACTTTTTTTTTACAAATGTTGAAAGAAAAAAGGATTGCTTATGTTGAATATCAATGCTCAGTTCTTTTTTTTTTAAAGGAAGATGAGCCATCACCAGAGGTGTTTTCCAGTGGATTACTACACTCTACCTATTGAGAACATATGCACACTCAAGGGAGACCAGCCTGCATGTATATGGGGGAGTCACATGCATGCTTGGCTTAAAGGGAACCTGTCACCAGGATTTTGGGTATAGAGCTGAGGACATGGGCTGCTAGATGGCCGCTAGCACATCCGCAATACCCAGTCCCCATAGCTCTGTGTGCTTTTATTGTGTATAAAAACAGATTTGATACATATGCAAATTAACCTGAGATGAGTCAGAGCTTGAAAATAGGACTCTTCTCTGGTCACACAAGATATATGACTCTTTTATGTTAATTTGCATATGTATCAAATCTTTTTTTTTTACACAATAAAAGCACACAGAGCTATGGGGACTGGATATTGCGGATGTGGCCATCTAGCAACCCATGTCCTCAGTTCTATACCCAAAATCCCAGTGACAGGTTCCCTTTAATGGAGCTTCCCACCACGGTGCCAGTGAGGTAACTGTCCATAAATGGTAGTTATTCATAATCCTGTAGAAGAAATAGTGCTAATACACTTACTGATAATGATTAGACTCTTGTCTACTTATGGTGAATATAGAAAATGCAGTGCTTCAGCATCTAAAAAAAGAGTTCTAAAAGAGTTTTTATTTGCAACTCTGGTTGCAAATAAAAACACAGGGAGAGATCATCCTGGAAACTAGATAATGCTGAAATTACATTAGACTGATCTAATTTCCAAAACACTGTCTTTTAAAAAAAAATTAAGATAGGCTGTTTTTAAAACTTTTTCAGATGCTGTATTGTCAAGTTCTATATCTTTCACATACAGGACCTGTTATCAAGCACCTTGCTTCTTTAATACCTATCAGATCCCAGCATCTTCCTCTGTTACCTTTAAGGCTCAAGGAACATACACCCAGTTTTTTTTTAAGATATTGTATACTTATGGTCTTTTAACCTGTTTTGGAGAATTTAGAGGGTGAATAATGACACTGTCCTCCCAGAAGGCTTAGTGTATCTGTATCTACCCATGTGATGCTGTGCTGAGGTTTCATGGCACTAATGGCAGAGTACACAAAGAAAGAGGGTGAAATGTAAAATTCAACTAAAGATGGTGTCTGATCAGAAGCAGACACAGGGCTGAACTGCAAGGAAGTGAGTAAACTACTGTATACAGTCAAAGTAGTCCATAGCTTGATAGATTATTTGGTAGGTATTCAGTGCTAGAAAGTTGTGTGTGCTCTGGAGGTCTGTTTTAACACTCAATTTTGCCAGGAAATTTGCTAACAAGTATCCCACAGAAAATCTGAATTCAGTCTAATTTACATTAAATATGTAGCTTTACTTCTTTTTTTTTATTATTTTTTTAATTGGATGTTTCCCATGTATATATAACTATGAAGCCTCATTTAATCAGCATTTATGCTAAGTAGGATGATAAGTTTCTAATAATATTGTGTTTGCGTGTCCTTGAATAATTTGCGGTTAGGGGGTTACAAGCGCATATTTTGTAGAATTTTGTAAGATGGTTTTTACAATTACTTGGGTCATGAAGTTTGTATATAATAAGTTTCTAGGGAATTACATGAAAGCATTACAAGCATTTCAGATTGCTGTCAAGCTTAACATAGGAAACACTGCAAGTTCAGTGTAACAGTAGTTTCAATGTATTGCTGATTAGTTGAACATTTTTATTATACATACAAGCCAAGCAAAACGTGACAAGGTCAACTCCAGGTCTTTGCTATAAGACATCTTTTAATTAGCTTTTGGGGATTCTTCACCAATGAGGTAATGTAAAAGCAGAATGTAAGATTACATTGCTGCAACTTATTAGCTGATCTAACAGAATCTCTTTATGCATATTTGGCTTTAGTCTTGGAATATGTCTAAAAATGTGTTCAAAGCATCTGCATTAATACCAGACAACTAGATAAATATATATATATATATATATATATATATATATATATGTATATATATATATAATTATGATGGTTAATCAACTCATTTGAATGTGAGGTGTCTTGGCTTGCAAAAAGTGATTCTGGTCAACATCTGGCTACATTCAGTGGAACAAACCAGTCTTTTTTCAGATTTTAGTTTCAGTTCTACTGGGAGAAAAATGTTTGTTAGTTCTTAAAGGGTTTGCTGAAGATGACAATATTGATGGCCTATCCTTAGGATAGGCCACCAATATCAGAGTGATTGTAGTCCAAATATTGGCACCCCCACTGATGAACTCTTTGAAGGGGCCAGGGCAATCATAAGAGTGCTGCAGCCTCTTGAATATTTATTTCAATCCATACATAAGTAGACCCTACAATAGCAGAAATTATTCAGTGTATTGCAGCATTGTCCCATTCATTTAAAAATGAGGCAACCCTGCAGTTGGGAGTTAAACCCCCACTAATCTGATTTTAGTGGCCTATTGTATTGTTAGGGCATCAATATTGTAATGACGGACAACCTCTTACACTTGCCCATTTTTTTATCCTTTCACTATCGATGCATGGTCATTCGATCTTCAGACTGTCCCCCAGGCCAGTGTATTATTTTGTTTGTAAGCAGGAGATCTGTCTCTCCTGTGTAGCTAATTATGTTTGAGCTACAGGATTACATTGTCATCTACTCTCTTCTAGTAGCTCTAGGGCATCTCCTCTCCCTTCCAGCTCCAACCTCCTTGCTTTTCTGTAAGTAACCAGAAGTGCATTGATAAAAAGTATGTGAGTCCATACAATGATTAGTTATTAAGTTATAAAACACCCAATACTCACATTGACTGTCTATATTACTTTTCTGTAGAATCTCCAGTGTACAGTGCAAGTCTTTTGGGTATGTCTCTACCAGTTTGGAATACCTAGAGGATGACATTTTTGCACATTCTTCTTTGTAAAATAGCTCAAGCTCAGTAAGATTGTATGGAGAGCATATGTGAACACATATATGCCACAGATTCTCAATGAGCTTTAGGTCTGGACTTTGACTGAGCCAGGAACAGACTGAGAACTTAAATTAGCCCTGGAAAAAAAAATAAAAGTGGCCCCAAGTTGTAGGGGAGTCCAAATTGACAGAAGGTGGAACAACACAAGTAGGCATTGCCAACAGAAGCCACGAGTTAGCAGGAATAATTGAAGGAGATGGGGCCAGCAATACAGTAGTCCAGCACAGCATACCACTCTAGCAAAACCAAATATTACAGTGCAGCATAAAATACTGCCCTATCACCATACTGAGGACAATGATACAGTTGAATTCCATAGGGCACCTGTGGCTCCTGGTCAGGTGCATAAATATATAATGCTCATAGCATTAATTAATGTTGAGAACATCAGATCATTATGTACCTGGCCAGTGGCCATTGAGGCCAGTATAGTGAACCTTTTAGAGACCGAGTGCCCAAACTGCAACCCAAAACCCACTTATTTATCACAAAGTGCCAACACGGCAATTTAGCCTGAATACAAATATAGTATATGTCCCATGTACTCTATCATTTAGCTATAATAGTCTGCCTACATTCAATGCGCTGCCTGTGCTGTTGATAAAGCGCCCTGCGCTGATGAATGGCAGGAAAGGTCTAAGGAATATTGGTACACCATAGACTTTTTCCAGGGTGCGGGTGCCCACAGAGAGGGCTCTGAGTGCAGCCTCTGGCACTCGTGCTATAAGTTCGCCACCACTGATCTAAACCATTCCATTGTAGCTCTGACTGTATGCTTATGGTCGTTTCCAGCTGGAAGGTAAACCTCTCCCCCAATCTCAAGTATTTTGCAGCCTCTGCCCGCTTTTCCTCCAGGATTGCCCTGTATTTAGCTCCATCCATCTTTCCATAAACTCTGACCAGCTTCACTGTCCTTGCTGAAGAAAAGAATACCATAAGGTAGGGTAGGGCGGAAAAATGTGACATGGAGGGCTGATGTGACAAAGGGGGGTGATTTGACATGGAGGGGGAGAAATGTGACATGGGGGCATGATAGCTGACATGGGGGCATGATTACTGACATGGGGGGATGATGGATGGGGGCTGATGGCTGACATGTGGGGCTAATGGCTGACATGGGGGGCTAATGGCGGCATGATGGTTGACATGGGGGGCTGATGGATGGGGGCCGATGGCTGGCATGGGGCTGTGAGCTGAGGTCTGATTAACATTAGGGGTCTGATTGCTGGTCTGACCTGAGGTGTAATGGATAATATTTTTTTCTTATTATCCTCCTCTAAAACCTGGGTGTGTCTTAGAGGGCAAAAAATATGGTCCTCAAACCAGCGATTGTCTAAAGCAGAGAGAAGATACCAGGACCACACAGAGGAAAAGCCAGCTGCTGCAGACGGGACCAGGGCCAGGTGAGCTGCAAGGGGGGCACCAAAATGTAGTTTTGCTTGTGTTGGCAAAAATCCTTGCACCGGCCCTGAGTATGATGCTACGACCACCATGTTTCACAATGGTAACGGTGTGTTCAGGGTGATGGTGCAGTGTTGGTTTTCCGCAACACATAGTGTTTAAGGTTTAGACTACAAAGTTGAACTTTGGTCTCATCTGACCACAGCCACTTCAGTAAAAAAAAAAAAAGTATATTTTGGTTGAAGAGGCTGTGCAATTGTACTTCTCTTTTCTCAAAACCTGCTGATTATTTTCTATAGTTAATAGGTGTACTGTCAGTTAATAGCTGACAGTAAATAAATGCTTATTTGAACTTATTAACTATAGAAAATTTGCAACAGGTTTTGAGAAAAAATGTCTCAATTGCACAACGTCTGCAACTAAAATATATGCTGCAATGGAATGGTGACAATGGAACATACACTAATTGTAGACTTTTTAACTGTAGAAGCTTTGACACAGGTTTTTGGAAAAAATTGTGCCATTCTCAAATGTCGCATTTAAAAATTTGCAATTATATAGTTTGCAAATTTTTAACAGCACTTTTTTTGCAACAAACTGCGTAAATTATAAATCACCCCCATAGACAGGTCAATATTGTCCCTCATGATTGGCTGTGAGACTGAATTTTCTATGTAAATTGGTGGGTTCCATTTTGAGGTTTCACTCTAAACCTTTGGAAGTAGAATTTTTAGAAAATTAGCAATTAATTCAATTCATTTAAAAGTTGTTTGATCATATCTAAAACGCATAGTATTCTAAGACACTCAAAACTCAATATTTTTTAGGAATAAGATGGCAGTATTTCACTGACACGTGCTCAGTGTTTTTATTGCTACCTTATGTCATTACATTGATGCACAGCATAAATGTTCTTTAAAAGCTTTTTAATGTGTTCATAGGTGAATGTTTATCTCTTCAGTTTATGTCTGCTTTTATATTGTACTTTTAAAGGTACTAAAGAAGCACTAAATTGTGCCATAAAAAGCATACATCTGTATTGAATTATTTATCAATAAACCTATTCACTACGGAGAATATTTAGAACATATTTATATATAGTACATTCTAATCAGATATGTTCTGATAAAAAGCAAGCTCATGGGGAGATTTTTTTCCCTAGTCATTTCATCATTTACAGCTTATAGATAGCCCTGCTATAAATTGGCTCACAATTTTTTATTGCCAATAAAAGCAAGTAATAAGGCAATAAAACAGCTTCTTTTTAATCACTAGAAAAGTACTGAACAAATAGCATTATAGCCTAGAAGTACAATAGCAAAGATACATGTATTTAATTTAAATAAGGCATAGCAGGCAATAAATGCAAATCCTCATGATTTGTCTGTAGAGCTTAAAAGTTGAAACAGACCCAGTAATTAGAGCTATAAAGGGGCTTTTACTTTACAAATCTGATCTCAGACTTATAGAGTAAAGAAAAAGGAAAAGAGAAAAGGAAGAAAATTGGGGAGCATAGTGCTCAAATTATTTAACAATTATGTCCTTTACCCTCAACAAATTGAGGAAATCTTCACAATTTACATTATTTTGAGTGGTAAAACTTATACTGACAACTTAACAACTTGCAGAATTAAATTTTATTTGGTGCAAAATTATAGTTTGTTGGTACTGCACTTTCTGTGACAGATAAATAATGTATTAAGTTTATAGTTTGCTCGGGAGATATTTTTTTCCCTTGCTTCTTCCAGCACTGCACTCTAGTTCTCACTGCTGTGATTTGTTTTTCTGGCTACAGTAATGACGTTCTGTGCAAACAAGCCAACGCTTCAGCCAATCATTAGCCTCAGCAGAGATATCCCATACAGTGATGAGGCCAGCATTTGGCTGCAGCAGTGGCCTATGCAAAAAAGCTCACTGCTGCAGCTGGACTGAAGAGGACTGTATCACAGCTCTTGAAGAAACTGTGGATAACATACTGTAGGTGAGTATCCATTCATTTATTTCAGTTCATTTACAGGGGTTTCCCTAGTTTTTATGTAACTCGGACAACCCCTTTAATATTTAAACTCATGCAGGGATGGAAAAAAGGTATGTGAGCTTCCTCATCTTCCTGCATGCTATCTGCTCGTACACCTCCAGCCCCTCTTTCCTTCTCTACATAGGCTGAAGTAAGAGCTACAACTATGGTACTGTATATGTAGCTCTCACTTCAACCTGCTCTAATTCATACTAGATCATAACTAGATTTTTTGTTTTAAAACAAGTCGGAAAAAGAGCCCTCAGAAATGCCTTTCCTCTTCCCCTAGCTGTCACGCAACCCAAGCTGGACTACTGCAAAACAGTATTTTACTATTCTTCTGGAACAAAAAGAACTCAAGATAATCAGTGAGAGGGATAAAAGGGGTTGTGCAGGATAAAAAAAAAAACATGGTTGCTTTCCTCCCAAAACAGCACTATACTTGTCCCTGGGTTATATTTGGTACTAAAGTTCAGCAATAAAGTGAAATTAGTAAAGTTACTATACTGCACAACAGGTGTAAATTATCCTAACTTATTGGTGTGGACTTAACCGTGAAGTGCCCAGAATCCAGGTAGTGGCCCGTGTTCATATCACAGTTTATTTTTCTGTTTTTCTGACCTGTCAGAAGAACAGCCCAAAAAAAGTGTATCTAGTAGTTTGAACATCCACCTTCACACGGTTAGTATTTGGTCAGCATTTGATCTGTATTGCTAAGGCAAAAACAGCAGTGGGTCGAAAACAAAGATAATAATATAGAAATATGTTCATTTCTTCTGTGTTTTGGACCCACTCCTGTTTTTGGTAGCCAAATCATGATCAAATCATGATGCAAAATACTGACTGTGTGATACAGGCCTCATGCTCAATTTGTATAAGTTTTGGCCATTTGCCTTTAAAATCAGCTTTTTTCAAATTGAAAAGATGTCCTGCATGCAGTACTTTAATGGCTTCTATCACACAGTCAGTATTTGGTCACTTTTTGCATCAGTATTCATAAGGCAGAAACAGGAGTGGGTCCAAAACAGAGATAACATATGATGGAAATAGTTGCATGTCTTTTGTATTTTGGACCAACTCCTGCTTTTCGCTTCCAAATCATGATCAAATCCTGATGCAAAATACTGACTGTGTGATAGAGGCCTTCTGGATGCTGAAATGAAAGGACCCTGTTTTTTTTGTTATTTTTCAGTTTTTCTGACTGAAGATCTCTCACTACTTCCACCCTGTTGCTGTATTATGGGCCTGCTGCGGCCCTCACCCCCTGATGATGATGAAGCCCCCTCTTCACCCAGCTCCTATATGCGATCGGGTACATCATGATTCACTACTGTCCGTTTGTCACTTATGTCACCCTCACCAGTCTTATGCCCATATCCCTGACCGCTTGCAACATGTGTTCTAATCCAACTGTTATCATTCCTAGCTGCATGTCTAAAGGAGGATGCAGCAGACCTCTCCAACAATTTTGTGCTGGCCTATAGATGCTGACTGTACTCACTGAGCTTGTCCTCACTGAAAAGCGGAGCAGAGCCGACAGCATACATTACTTCCCGATCTGCTGCCAAGTATGAATGGTGCAGCACAGACTAGACAATATACAGTCATGTGAAAAAATTAGGACACCCTTTGAAAGCATGTGGTTTTTTGTAACATTTTTAATAAAAGGTTATTTCATCTCCGTTTCAACAATACAGAGAGATTAAAGTAATCCAACTAAACAAAGAAAACTGAAGAAAAGTCTTTTCAAGATCTTCTGTAAATGTCATTCTACAAAAATGCCTATTCTAACTGAGGAAAAAGATAGGACACCCTCACATGTATTCCCTCTTAAATTGGCTCAGATCTCACACAGGTATATCACACCAGGTGCACATAATTAGTAGATCGTTACTCTGCATGTTGAATGAGGCTTGCCCTATTTAAACCTCAGACATTTAGTTTGGTGTGCTCCTGACTGTTGAAGTGAGAGTGAGCACCATGGTGAGAGCAAAAGAGCTGTCAGAGGACTTCAGAAAAAAGATTGTAGCAGCCTATGAGTCTGGGAAGGGATTTAAAAAGATCTCAAAAGATTTTGAAATCAGCCATTCCACTGTCCGGAAGATAGTCTACAAGTGGAGGGCTTTCAAAACAACTGCCAACATGCCCAGGACTGGTCGCCCCAGCAAGTTCACCCCAAGAGCAGACCGCAAGATGCTAAAAGAGGTCTCCAAAAACCCTAAAGTGTCATCTCGAGAACTACAGCAGGCTCTGGCTACTGTTGATGTAGAAGTACATGCCTCTACAATCAGAAAGAGACTGTACAAGTTTAACTTGCATGGGAGGTGTGCAAGGAGGAAACCTTTGCTTTCCAAGAGAAACATCGAGGCCAGACTGACATTTGCCAGAGATAAAGTTGACAAAGACCAGGACTTCTGGAATAATGTTCTTTGGACAGATGAGTCCAAAATTGAATTATTTGGACACAACAGCAGAGGACATGTTTGGTGTAAACCAAACACAGCATTCCAAGAAAAGAACCTCATACCAACTGTGAAGCATGGAGGTGGAAGTGTCATGGTTTGGGGCTGCTTTGCTGCAGCAGGACCTGGTCAGCTCACCATCATAGAATCCACGATGAATTCTACTGTGTATCAGAAGGTGCTTGAAGAACATGTGAGACCATCAGTTAGAAAATTAAAGCTGAAGCGGAACTGGACCATGCAACATGACAATGACCCAAAACATACTAGTAAATCAACCAAAGATTGGCTGAAAAAGAAGAAATGGAGAGTCCTGGAATGGCCAAGTCAAAGTCCAGATTTGAATCCCATTGAGATGCTGTGGGGTGACTTGAAAAGGGCTGTACGTGCAAGAAACCCCTCAAACATCTCACAGCTGAAAAAGTTCTGCATTGAGGAGTGGGGTAAAATTTCCTCAGACCGATGTCGAAGACTGGTAGATGGCTACAAGAACCGTCTCACTGCAGTTATTTCAGCCAAAGGAGGTAACACTCGCTATTAGGGGCAAGGGTGTCCTATCTTTTTCCTCAGTTAGAATAGGCATTTTTGTAGAATGACATTTACAGAAGATCTTGAAAAGACTTTTCTTCAGTTTTCTTTGTTTAGTTGGATTACTTTAATCTCTCTGTATTGTTGAAACGGAGATGAAATAACCTTTTATTAAAAATGTTACAAAAAACCACATGCTTTCAAAGGGTGTCCTAATTTTTTCACATGACTGTATACTACACCTATATATTACACCACCTGTTGTCTGATGCACAGTATGTCTATGTATAGCTGAACAGATTAATTATTAATGATGCAGCAGATGCCTATATATTAGACGACTGTTGAGACTAAGTCTGATGCACAGTCAATCTATGTAAAACAGAACAGATTAAGAATGAATGGCATAACAGTGGAACTAAATGCACAGGGTGATTACACAGAGACTGCACTGTCCCTGCACTCTCCTATGCTGTCCCTACACTGTTCCTATCAAATATTCTAGCTGGCTGGCTGCACCGCATTATGGGTAATATCGTGTTCCCAGGCTACTTACCTTCACCTTTGTAACGTGTTTAACTGCCATTTTAGAAAAAAAGATTAGTTACCACGAAGGGCAAAGAGATGCAGATTTGTGACCAATCAAAGTTTTCCTGAAATTCGGATCTAATTCAATTCATTTCACTTCAATTCACTCAACACTAAACACAAACATGCTTTTCTAATCCTATACAATACAAAACCCCAAACAACTTTCCAGGGCAACTGGGAATAGTGTGATTCCTAAAATAATCCAGCATCACGTCACCAGTTACTGCTGATTCTTGACCTCAGCGGTGACATGGCCTGAACCTTATTAAATGTCTATAATTTTAACAGGGTATACTGAATTAATGGTTCACTTTTGTATGAAATAATCTTAGGGCCGCTTCACACGAGCGGATGCCGTGCGTGGCATCCGCTCCGTGAAAGAGTGCCAAGACCCGCTGCAGACTGCAGAGGCACGGAGCGGTAACATGACTGTTAATGCTCCGTGCCTCTCTGTGATCTCTTTACTACGAAATCACAGTTGTCACTGTGATTTCGTAGTAAAGAGATCACAGAGAGGCACGGAGCATTAACAGTCATGTTACCGCTCCGTGCCTCTGCAGTCTGCAGCGGGTCTTGGCACTCTTTCACGGAGCGGATGCCACGCACGGCATCCGCTCGTGTGAAGCGGCCCTTAATCTTTAAAAAGCTCCTTAGAGGTTTAACCAATAAAAAAGTCTCTGTGGTTAGTGTACTGGGCAATTTCTAACAGTGCAATAATAGGAATCTTTGTATACCGTAGTTAATGTTTTCTTAATTAAGATATTTTTAAGAATTATGTTGTTTACAGTAGAAAAAGTGAACTCTTTAATTCTAAAGTCTCAATTATGTGATGGCTTATTTTGAACACAATGCATTTCTGAAAACAAAGGCAGTTAAAGTAATAGTTCATTAAAAAAAATTATTAATACAAACACAATCATGAAGTGATTATTCGTCTAGAAAAAGCATTTTCTATTACATTCATACTGTATCTAAAAACTCATCTTTCAGTATTTCAATCATTTTATTCCATGTATAAAATGTCTTAATATTTACAAATGTCAAATTTAATTGAGGTTGGAGGCCAGTTTATATCATTTAGACAAAGTTTTATAAGCTTATCTTTTTCTGCCATTATTACATGCAAACAAATAAAACTACTGCAAATTATTTTAAGATGTGTATATTCACATTTTGAGCTATTTAACATTATATGCATTTTATGGCACTGTGTGCAATTAACCCTTTCAGGACCTGGCCATTTTTCATCTTTCTGCCCAGGCCATTTTTTGCAAATCTGACATATGTCACTTTATATGGTATTAACTTTAAAATGCTTTTAAACGCTTGCGTCTGGCTGGCTGTGGACATGGTCATATGCACCGCTCCAGCCAATGATTGGTTTCAGAGGTCATGTGGCTAAAAGCAGCTTGTCACCGCTGGGGCCGGTTATTGGCTGTGGCGATGCATGTGATCATGCCCATAGCCAGCCGGATGTGGACAGTGGAGGGGTTGGAAGATGGAGAAAGCGGGGGCAGTGGTAAGGACCAGAGCGTGGGAAGCAGGTAACTATGAATCTTCTGAAAAAAAACAAAAAGGAAAAAAATATAAAAAATTTAAAACGCTTTTACATATCCAGGCTATTCTGAGAATGTTTTCTCATCACGTATTGTACTTCATGACAGTGGAAAAATTTAGTCGAAAAATTTAATTTTTATTTATAAAAAAAATACTTAACTTACCAAAAAGTTGGGAAAATTTTCAAATTTCCACATTTCAATTTCTCTACTTTTATAATAGATAGTAATAACTCCAAAAATAGTTTAATAGTGTAATTATTACTTTACACTCCCCATATGTCTACTTCATGTTTGGATCATTTTGTGAATGCCATTTTATTTTTTGGGGAAGTTAGAAGGCTTAGAAGTTTGGAAGCAAATTCCCAAAACCCACTTTTTAAGGACCAGTTCAGGTCTGAAGTCACTTTGTGAGGCTTACGTAATAGAAACCACCCAAAATGACCCCATTTTAGAAACTACACCCCTCAAGGTATTCAAAACTAATTTTACAAACTTTGTTAACCCTTTAGGTGTACCTCAAGAATTAATGGAAAATTGTAATCCATTTTTTCCGCTAACAAAGCAGGGGTTAACAGCCAAACAAAACAATATTTATTGCCCTGATTCTGCACTTTACAGAAACACCTCATATATGGTCGTAAACTGCTGTTTGGTCACATGGCAGGGCGCAGAAGGAAAGGAACACCAATGGTTCTTGGAAGGCAGATTTCACTGGGATAATTTTAAGCTGCCATGTCACATTTGAAGACCCCCTCATTCACCCCTAGAGTAGAAACTCCAAAAAAAGACCCCATTTTGGAAACTATGGATAAGGTGGCAGTTTTATTGGTACTCTTTTAGGGTATATATGATTTTTGGTTGCTCTATATTACACTTTTTGTGAGGCAAGGTAAAAAAAAAAGCTTATTTGGC
The DNA here is from genome assembly GCF_014858855.1 of Bufo gargarizans. Lineage (NCBI taxonomy): Eukaryota > Metazoa > Chordata > Amphibia > Anura > Bufonidae > Bufo > Bufo gargarizans. Next base: position 278,821,866 of record NC_058083.1, on the reverse strand, counting down.
GCCGTTTTTATTTCTTTATTTACAATGTTCATCTGACAGGTTATGTAGTAGTCATGTAGTATTTTTATAGAGCAGGTTGTTACAGACGCGACAATACTAAATATGACTATTACTTTTTTTGTTGTTTGTTTTAAATAATAAAGCATTCCATATTCTAAAAGCCATAGTTTTTTAATATTTTGGGCGACTATATTACAGTATGTAGGGACAATTTTTTTTTGGTATGAGATGATGGTTTGATTGGTACTATTTTAGGGTGCATATTACTTTTTGATCGCTTTTTGTGGTAAAAGGTGAAAAAAAAGACTTTGACACTTTATTTTTATCTTTTTTACGGTGTTAGGTCATGTAATATTTTTATACAGCAGATTCTTATGGATGGGTCAATAACTAATATGTATACTTTTTTATTTATTAAAGTTTTACACAATAACAGCATTTTTTAAACAAAACGTTTTGTAATGTAGGGTAGTTTTATTTACACCGTTTTTACACCAAGGGGTTAGGTCATAGCGATAGACGAACATCAGCCGGGACAATTCGCGAACGCGATGGCGCAAATGAGATCAAATGTTTGTGTACCGCAAGTTCGCCGTGGGCCCCATTCACTTTAATGGCAGGCGAACCTAAAATACTTCAGGTCATATTTGCAGCCACCAAATACATACTAGAAGTGCACAAACCATCCCACAACATGGACAGTGACATAGCAGAGGGGGATCAATGGCAAAAATTCCCACACAAATTTGTATTTTAATCAGGGGCCATTTTGCGTCTTAAAGGGAAACTGTCAAAACTGTGAGAACCTATATATAGCCCTAACAAAATTGCGGGCTTACCCCTAATTAGAATATATATACCGATTTGAAGGAGTAAGGGAAAATGAAATATAGCTTGATTTGAAGAACATATACTACAATAGTACACAAATACTCAATTTTATTAAGAGAATCACAAAAGACACATGATCAGCACTGGTCACAAATAAGACAATACATACAGGTTACAAGACATGTTTAAAAACCAAGTGAACCGATGGTAGGCTGCCAATACAAATATCCAGAGTAAAGTGCAAGTGCATAGTTAAACTGTGCCCTGCTGGAGCCTAGAATTTTTTTTTTTTAGACCATGGGAGTACAGGCCCCAAAGATTAGGCATTTACCGGACAGAAAACATTAAGTGATTATGTGGCTGGAGGTATATTAGACGGTCAATGGATATCAAATTTACTGCAGGCCAGTGGACTACAGGCCCCAAAAATTATTCATTCACCGGAAAGAAAACATCAAGTGATTATGTGGCTGGAGGTATATTAGACAGTCAATGGATATAAATTTTACTGCAGGCCAGTGGACTACAGGCCCCAAAAATTATTCATTCACCGTACCAATAAGCGAAGTCTGCATGCGTCGCTCATGAGCAGCCACTGGCGTGGTGAAAAAAAACAAGCTCCCAGAACCTGTCCTGACACAGAGTTCCTACAAGTAGTCATTAAAGGCACGTTTCTGTTTGAGCAGCCTATCATCATATACAAGGTGGAGTTCCAGCACGTGAGGCAGTCACAAATCAGACGTCTGACGGGCACCGCTGAACAAGTGGTGTCGCCGCAGAACATCAGCAAGGCGAGCAATGGACATATAAGATCTTCTAAAATGGCCAGAGATTTTCCTGGCCTGCCGCAAGACGTCCTGGACCCCGGGGTATTTGGCAACGAATCGCTGCACGACTAAGTTCCGGACGTGTGCCATGCACGGCAGGCGTGTCATTTTGCCCTGTTTCAGTGCTCTCAGCAGATTGGCACCGTTGTCAGAAACCACTTTACCAACTGTCAAATTGAGCCGTGTTAGCCACTGATCTGCCTGTGAACGCAAAGCTGAAAGGAGTGCAGGACCGGTGTGGCTCTTGGCTTCCAGGCACAACAGACGCAGCACAGCATGGCAACGTCTCACCTGGCATGTCGAATAGGAGCTGGGTGGGTGCAGCGGAAGAGGGTATAGCAATGGAAAAGGAGGAGTCAGCCGAGGAGGAGACAAGGGAAGGAGTAAGAGGAGGAGAAGAAGAGGCAGGCCTGCATGCAATCAGTGGCGGTAACATCAAATCCACATGGGTGCCACGGGTAGCATGCTTGACAGCCATCAGAAGGTTCACCCATTGGGAAGTAAAAGTTATGTACCTTCCCTGCCCGTGTTTGCTAGACCACGTGTCTATGGTCAGATGTATGTTGGCACCGGCACTGTGTTCCAGAGATACATTCACTTGCCACAGAAAATGGCCATAAAGCTCTGGGATGCCCTTCTGGGAAAAATATTTCCTTAAGGGGACCTTCCATTGTGGTGTGCCAATGGCCACAAATTTTCTAAAGGCCTCCGAGTCCAGCAGTCTATATGGCAGTGTTTGGCGGGCTAGCAGTTTCGACAAGCCGGTGGTCAGCTGTTGGGTAAGAGGGTTATACTTTTTATTTTCGAACATTTTGCCACAGAAGCCTGCCTTTTGCCCAATGAATGTGACAACGGCACGGTGGAAGGTGGAGTGGAGGACAAATGGGAGGAGAGAGGAGAAGGAGACGAGGCAGGACGTGGGAGTGTGGCTTTGTGGGTTCTGATGGTGTTTCTCCCACTGGGCTCGGTGATGGGAAGCCAGGTGCCTTCTTAAGGCGGTCGTCCCTAGGTGAGTGTTGGGCTTACTGCGACTTATGCGTTGACAGCACAGGCTGCAGATGGCAACACTATTGTCATCAGCTGACACGTAAAAAAAAAAGCCCACACTGCGGAGCCATGTGCCGGCATCCTGGGAGCGCCAGATGTGACAGCGTATGGTGGATGCTTCACTCCAGATACATTTGCATTCTGCTTTTTGCCTCCTGTGCACTGCTAGTTCTGTCTGCTTCTCTTCCCTATCTAGTGCTCCGTCTCTCCCTCTGAACTCCCCTCCTCTTCCTCTCTTGTGGGCATCCACGTGACGTCCATTGACATGTCATCATCGTCAACTTCACCACCACTGACATTAGAGATATCGGTTAGGCAGCAACAGTGGGGACCACCCTCCTTGGGCTGATATGGGTATTGTCGTCTGACCGCTGGGTGGCGGCCATTGCTACCTCCTCTTCCTCCTCTGATGCCAATAATTGCTGTGCATCGGTAAGGTCTAGGAATCGATGGGAAAATAATTCCTCTAACTCAAGTGGAGGGGCTATGGTGGTGGTGGTGTCTTTGGGGGTGCACACAGCAGAGAGTGAGGCGGGTTCAGATACAGAGGAAAAGGGGGTGCAGAAGCAGAAGGCTGAGTGAGCCACTCAACCAACTCTGGTGCGTCCTTTGACGTAATCGCACACACCTTCTCCAACTTCTCATTTAGGTTCTGGCATGGTGCACCTGCCCGAAACTTACCACCCCTGCGGAATGGCCTGACTCTTCCTCTGCCTGTCATTTTCAAAATGACCCTGTGACAAAGTCTCTATAGAAGAGCAGTATTTGTGAAAGCAGGTATATCGCAGGCCTTAATAAATATTTGGTGAAAGCTGGTATATCAATACCCTGTATTTTGAGGAAACAGGCATATAGAACCCAATAATGAGTATTTGCTGGAAGCTGGTATTTCAAACCCCTTAATCAATATTTGGTGGAAGCTGGTGTATCGCAGGCCTCAATCTATATTTGGTGGAAGCCAGTGTATCACACCCCACAATCAGCATTTTGTGGAAGCAGGTACAGTGGAGGAAATAATTATTTGACCCCTCACTGATTTTGTAAGTTTGTCCAATGACAAAGAAATGAAAAGTCTCAGAACAGTATCATTTCAATGGTAGGTTTATTGTAACAGTGGCAGATAGCACATCAAAAGGAAAATCGAAAAAATAACTTTAAATAAAAGATAGCAACTGATTTGCATTTCATTGAGTGAAATAAGTATTTGAACCCTCTAACAAAAAAAGACTTAATACTTGGTGGAAAAACCCTTGTTTGCAAGCACAGAGGTCAAACGTTTCTTGTAATTGATGACCAAGTTTGCGCACATTTTAGGAGGAATGTTGGTCCACTCCTCTTTGCAGATCATCTCTAAATCCCTAAGGTTTCGAGGCTGTCTCTGTGCAACTCTGAGCTTGAGCTCCCTCCATAGGTTTTCGATTGGATTAAGGTCCGGAGACTGACTAGGCCACTCCATGACCTTAATGTGCTTCTTCTTGAGCCACTCCTTTGTTGCCTTTGCTGTATGTTTTGGGTCATTGTCGTGCTGGAACACCCATCCACGACCCATTTTCAGTTTCCTGGCAGAGGGAAGGAGGTTGTCGCTCAGGATTTCACGATACATGGCTCCGTCCATTTTCCCGTTTATGCGAATAAGTTGTCCTGTGCCCTTAGCAGAAAAACACCCCCAAAGCAAAATGTTTCCACCCCCAAAGCAAAATGTTTCCACCCCCATGCTTGACGGTGGGGACGGTGTTTTGGGGGTCATAGGCAGCATTTTTCTTCCTCCAAACACAGCGAGTTGAGTTAAGTATGCCAAAGAGCTCTATTTTGGTCTCATCAGACCACAGCACCTTCTCCCAGTCACTCTCTGAATCATTCAGGTGTTCATTGGCAAACTTCAGACGGGCCTGCACATGTGCCTTCCTGAGCAGGGGGACCTTGCGAGCCCTGCAGGATTTTAATCCATTGCGGTGTAATGTGTTTCCAATGGTTTTCTTGGTGACTGTGGTCCCTGCTAATTTGAGGTCATTAACTAACTCCTCCCGTGTAGTTCTAGGATGCTTTTTCACCTTTCTCAGAACCATTGACACCCCACGAGGTGAGATCTTGCGTGGAGCCCCAGAGCGAGGTCGATTGATGGTCATTTTGTGCTCCTTCCATTTTCGAACAATCGCACCAACAGTTGTCACCTTCTCTCCCAGCTTCTTGCTAATGGTTTTGTAGCCCATTCCAGCCTTGTGCAGGTCTACAATTTTGTCTCTGACATCCTTGGACAGCTCTTTGGTCTTTCCCATGTTGGAGAGTTTGGAGTCTGCTTGATTGATTGATTCTGTGGACAGGTGTCTTTTATACAGGTGACTAGTTAAGACAGGTGTCCTTAATGAGGGTGACTAATTGAGTAGAAGTGTCTAACCACTCTGTGGGAGCCAGAACTCTTAATGGTTGGTAGGGGTTCAAATACTTATTTCACTCAATGAAATGCAAATCAGTTGCTATCTTTTATTTAAAGTTATTTTTTCGATTTTCCTTTTGATGTGCTATCTGCCACTGTTACAATAAACCTACCATTGAAATGATACTGTTCTGAGACTTTTCATTTCTTTGTCATTGGACAAACTTACAAAATCAGTGAGGGGTCAAATAATTATTTCCGCCACTGTATATTGCACCCCTTAATCAGTTTTTTGGGGGGCAATAGGTATATCACACAAGTTGCAATTAGTTATTTGAATAGCCTTTGCCCCTCAATCTAGCTGCAGTATCGCTAGTATTAGCTAGCGTTTGGTATCATTAACTGTCTGTCCCTGCTCCACACAGCAACCTCTCCATACACTTGCAAAAAACAGAATTTAAAATGGCAGCCAGATCGGGTTTATTTATAGGGTAGGTGGTGTGCCCATGTGCTGAAACGTCTCAATTGGCTGTCCTGACCCACCTGATGGATGTGTCATGAGTCAAAGTTCAGCGCTATGCAAAAAAATATGGCGCGTGCGAATATCGCCATATGTTTGCATTTTCAGCGAATAGTGAACGAGCAAAGTTCGCTGCGAAACGACCACCGGGCGAACCGCAAGTCCATCTCTATTAGGTCATCATTAGGATGCTCATCATTAGTTAAGAGCGTCAGGGGCAATATTCAAATTTGCGATTATTTTCTTGATTGACCGCGCGCGATACAGGCGTGGGTAACTGTAGCTCCATTTTTCAAGCTGCTAGAAGTTTCCTGAGACTGGAGAAAATTGTTGGCACGGCAGAACATCACAATAGCATTATATGCAGACAGAGCGCTCCAATATATTTGCGATTGCGCAAATCGGCAATTAGTGATGCGCAATACTTGCAACTTTACATTTTAGCAGGTCTAACTACATATTACTGATTGGTGCACTAAGTATTTTTGTGAACTTGTGACATCACAGCACTATGTCTGTAGCATGTATGTATGGACAGCAGAACCTATCACACTACCTAACACCCTGCACTGGAACATATCAGCTACACTATATCACGATCTAACCTACACAGACTATCTCCCACTAACTATCTGTAATATATATATATATATATATATATATATATATATATAGATAGATATAGATATATAATGCAATGAATGGCAGCATCAACCTTTTAGATTTGAAGACTAGGTGCAAGCTCCAATGGGAAAAGCATCACAGAATAATAAAAAATAAATAAATAGAGCAGCACTCCAGTAAAGTGAAAAAAGAAAACTGTTTATTTACCCAGTGGTGACGCGATGTTTCGGCTCCAACATGAAGCCTTTCTCAAGCAATGTAACAATGCAAACTGAACATACTTATAGTGTGAGAAAATGACATCATCAAATATAATTAGGATTAACCCATGCCTGTACAAGTGACATATGAAAAAATTAAGTGAAATATATACGTGTACATATGTAAGTCTGGTGAACACAGTGCATAATCATAAGATGGAACCGTGATACAATTGTATATCATAATACATTATGTGAATAAATACAAAATTCATGTATATAAAGTGCACTTGTGCAATAACCCAGATGACAACTGGTTAAAATGAGAAGCTACTACCACACTATCATGGGGAGTGGCCAGGTCACATGACTATGGACATGGATACAAGCACATAATCAAGCAACTTACAAATTCCCGATGTGACTCCATTGCAAAAGTCAGCGTCTAAGAATCTCGGATGTGCATGCATCCGATGAATGCGTCCTCCGACAGACCAGCACATATGTGGTCAAGTTAGTATGCGTCAAAGACCCGGACACATTTCCGTTATTCCGAAAACAAAGTACGTGCATGGCTGGGTAATCACGTCACGTCAGTGTCATAACAAAGCCTCGCGATAGATTAATGCTTGCAAGCGCCCAGTACTCCTGCACAAACCTCCATCTTGGAAAAGGTAAAGCCAGGTCAGGCGCATAAGAAACCGCTGTTACGGGGTCAATGGGGTGGATAACATATGGGGAAGCTGCTGTGTTGGCTTTGCCCATGTGATGTCCCCTGTATATGTGTCAACTGTTGGTGCCTGACAGCGCTTGCATTTGGACACAGTAGATCTGAATAGTAACGATTCATTTGTGGTATGCATGCACATTACATTGGTCAATGATCGGCACAGGTCACGACGCATACCTTTTCCAAGATGGCGGTTTGTGCAGAAGTACTGGGCGCTTGCGAGCATTAATCTATCACGAGGCTTTGTTATGACACTGACGTGACATGATTACTCAGCCATGCACATACTTTGTTTTCGGATGACGCAAATGTGTCCGGATCTTTGGCGCATGCGCACTTGACCGCATATGTGCTGGTCTGTCGGATGACGCATTCATTGGATGCATGCGCATCCTAGATTCTTAGACGCTGACTTTGGCAATGGAGTCACATCGGGAATTTGTAAGTTGCTTGATTATGTGGTTGTATCCATGTCCATAGTCATGTGACCTGGCCACTCCCCATGATAGTGTGGTAGTAGCTTCGCATTTTAACCAGTTGTCATCTGGGTTATTGCACAAGTGCACTTTATATACATGAATTTTGTATTTATTCACATAATGTATTATGATATACAATTGTATCACGGTTCCATCTTATGATTATGCACTGTGTTCACCAGACTTACATATGTACACGTATGTATTTCACTTTATTTTTTCATATGTCACTTGTACAGGCATGGGTTAATGCTAATTATGTTTGATGATGTCATTTCCTCACACTATAAGTATGTTCAGTTTGCATTGTTACATTGCTTGAGAAAGGCTTCATGTTGGAGCCGAAACGTCGCGTCACCACTGGGTGAATAAACAGCTTTCTTTTTTCACTTTACTGGAGTGCTGCTCTATTTTTTATTTATCTAATGCAATTAAACAGTAAAGCACAGACCACAGCAATGACGCTGCTGTCTCTCTCAGGACTCTATAAAACTACAGAAAATGGCTGCTGGGGAGGTTCTTATATAGTAAGGGGTAGGCAACTTTCCTATCGGTTGCTAGGGATGTTGCTAAGCTTAGACAAAGACATTGCAGCCTTCTCATTGGCCCACAAGCAAGAAGCAGGGAGGTTACTGATGAAAAAAAAAATCGAGAATATTTGAGAATACAAATATACTGTATATCACTATATTCTAAATCTTCGCAAATTCTCAAAGTGGCGATATTCGCAATTAAAATTCACACCCAATAATAGTCATCATTAAGGCCTGGCCCCCCTAAGAGGTGCAGCCACATTGGTATTGGTTGGCACGCTGGCAGTGGAATAATAAAGGCTTCCTTCTTATTGGTATTAAATTACAAACCGGATTCCAAAAAGGTTGGGACACTATACAAATCGTGAATAAAAACTGAATGCAATGATGTGGAGGTGCCAACTTCTAATATTTTATTCAGAATAGAACATAAATCACGGGACAAAAGTTTAAACTGAGAAAATGTACCATTTTAAGGGAAAAATATGTTGAATCAGAATTTTATGGTGTCAACAAATCCCCAAAAAGTTGGGACAAGGCCATTTTCACCACTGTGTGGCATCTCCCCTTCTTCTTACAACACTCATGAGACGTCTGGGGACCGAGGAGACCAGTTTCTCAAGTTTAGAAATAGGAATGCTCTCCCATTCTTGTCTAATATAGGCCTCTAACTGTTCAATAGTCTTGGGCCTTCTTTGTTGCACCTTCCTCTTTATGATGCGCCAAATGTTCTCTATAGGTGAAAGATCTGGACTGCAGACTGGCCATTTCAGTACCCTGATCCTTCTCCTACGCAGCCATGATGTTGTGATTTGCGAATCAAAGTTTTGAGAATTTGGCTCATCTCTAGTTACCATGAAGAGTTATTAAATTTGAATCAATCGAAGTTTTCCTAAACTTCGGACAGAATTCTTCCTCAAATGCTTCTCTCAACACTAATTATAACAATTAAGAAAACATATATATATATACCGTATTTTTCGTCCCATAAGACGCATTTTTTCTTCCCCCAAAATGGGGGAGAAATGCCCCTGCGTCTTATGGGGCGAATGTTGCCAGTTTGACATCGCAAGCTGCGATGTAGAGCGAGCGGGGACTCGGGGAGGGACTGGGAGGAGGAGCTGGGGGCCGGCAATAGCGGCGGGCGGTGCAGTCAGTGTAGTATAGCACCGCCCCGCCGCTCCGGTATGCTAATATAATATGTCATATTGAATTAATAGTTATTAAACTTGCCCCCTCAGTCCTATTACTACCTTACATCTTAATCGATGCTGTAGAATTCAGGCCAGGCCAGGCGGGCGGCCGGCCGGCGGTGTAACTCTTGTCACGCGCCTGCGCCGCCTACTTTATGAATGAAGCAGGCGGCGCAGGCAAGTGACGTCAGTGAGAGACGCACCGCCCGTCCTGCCTGCCTGAATTCTACACCAGCGATTAGGATGTAAGGTTTGCGATCTGTGGATGGCACAGTTATGGGCTGGGGGGGTCTGTGAATGGCACTGTTATGGGCTGGGGGGTCTGTGGATGGCACATATATAAACAGTGCCACCCACAGATCCCCCCCTGTAACAGTGCCATCCACAGATCCCCCCTGTAACAGTGTCAGCCACAGATCCCCCCCTGTAACAGTGCAAGCCAGAGATCCCCCCATAACAGTGTCCGTCATCCACAGATCCCCCCATAACAGTGTCCGTCATCCACAGATCCCCCCCATAACAGTGTCCGTCATCCACAGATCCCCCCTATAACAGTGTCTGTCATCCACAGATCCCCCCATAACAGTGTCCGTCATCCACAGATCCCCCCATAACAGTGTCTGTCATCCACAGATCCCCCCCATAACAGTGTCCGTCATCCACAGATCCCCCCATAACAGTGTCCGTCATCCACAGATCCCCCCTATAACAGTGTCCGTCATCCACAGATCCCCCTTATAACAGTGTCAGTCATCCACAGATCCCCAGTAATAGTGCCATCCACAGACCACCATTAGTTCCAAAACCACCAAACACACAGCACACCTTTTGGTTAAAAATATTTTTTTTCTTATTTTCCTCCCCAAAAACCTAGGTGCGTCTTATGGGCCGGTGCGTCTTATAGGGCGAAAAATACGGTATACACTCACCTAAAGAATTATTAGGAAGACCTGTTCTATTTCTCATTAATGTGATTATCTAGTCAACCAATCACATGGGAGTTGCTTCAATGCATGTAGGGTTGTGGTCCTGGTCAAGACAATCTCCTGAACTCCAAACTGAATGTCAGAATGGGAAAGAAAGGTGATTTAAGCAATTTTGAGTGTGGCATGGTTGTTGGTGCCAGACGGGCTGGTCTGAGTATTTCACAATCTGCTCAGTTACTGGGATTTTCATGCACAACCATTTCTAGGGTTTACAAAGAATGGTGTAAAAAGGGAAAAATATCCAGTATGCGGCAGTGCTGTGGGCGAAAATGCCTTGTTGATGCTAGAGGTCAGAAGAGAATGGGCCAAATGATTCAAGCTGATAGAAGAGCAACGTTGACTGAAATAACCACTCGTTACAACTGAGGTATGCAGCAAAGCATTTGTGAAGCCACAACACGCACAACCTTTAGGCGGATGGGCTACAACAGCAGAAGACCCCACCGGGTACCACTCATCTCCACTACAAATAGGAAAAAGAGGCTACAATTTGCACGAGCTCACCAAAATTGGACTGTTGAAGACTGGAAAAATGTTGCCTGGTCTGATGAGTCTCGATTTCTGTTGAGACATTCAAATGGTAGAGTACGAATTTGGCGTAAACAGAATGAGAACATGTATCCATCATGCCTTGTTACTACTGTGCAGGCTGCTGGTGGTGGTGTAATGATGTGGGGGATGTTTTCTGGGCACACTTTAGGCCCCTTAGTGCCAATTGGCCATCGTTTAAATGCCACGGGCTACCCGAGCATTGTTTCTGACCATGTCCATCCCTTCATGACCACCATGTACCCATCCTCTGATGGCTACTTCAGCAGGATAATGCACCATGTCACAAAGCTTGAATCATTTCTAATTGGTTTCCTGAACATGACAATGAGTTCACTGTACTAAAATGGCCCCCACAGTCACCAGATCTCAACCCAATAGAGCATCTTTGGGATGTGGTGGAACAGGAGCTTCGTGCCCTGGATGCGCATCCCTCAAATCTCCATCAACTGCAAGATTCTATCCTATCAATATGGGCCAACATTTTAAAGAATGCTATCAGCACCTTGTTGAATCAATGCCACGTAGAATTAAGGCAGTTCTGAAGGCAAAAGGGGGTCCAACACCGTATTAGTATGGTGTTCCTATTAATTTTTTAGGTGAGTGTATATATATATATATTTATATATATATATATATAAACGGTATACCCCTGAACTACCATATACCATTTATAATACTATTAAAGGGATTCTGTCACCTTGTTTTAGCCTATAGAGCTGCGGACATGCACGGCTAGACCACCGCTAGCATGTCTGCAATATACCGGTCCCATAGGGCTAGTGTCCTTTTATTGTGTTAAAAAAAAAATTGGAGTTAGATCGCCGTAATCTCACGATGTGCGAGCTCGCGCATGCGCAGTTTCTTCCCTGAGGCTGATGCCAGCACAGGGAAGGAACACTATGCCGGCACTGTGCATGCACGAGACAGCGCATCGGGAGATTACGGCGATCTAACTGTAAGCAAGGAGGAGATTCGGAGGACGCAGGCGGTGCTGGGCTCCTTCACAGGGGGGCGTGACTAGGCTCCAAGAAGGTTAGTACAGCCCTTTGGGCACCTTATCAGGCTGATTTACATATATATATAATCATTTTTTACACTCAATAAAACCACGCAGAGCTATGGGACAGGTATATTGCGGACATGCTAGTGGCGATCTAGCCGTGCATGTCCGCATCACTATAGGCTAAAATGAGGTGACAGAATCCCTTTAACTTATGTGACAGATGGGCCTCTGGGTCCCCTCAAGTGCCAGTTCCAAGATAAGATTACTACCTCTTCTCCCATAACAGTGAAGGGGTGCTATTCAACCAAATAATACATAATACATCCCATTCAACTATTTCTGTATTTCAGGAGTTATAAAAGCAGTGTATCCAGCTGTGCTACACAGTCCACTCAGCTGTTTCCATATGTATCCCCACCCCTGGATGCCGATTACAAGGGTTATTCTGATCTTAGCCAGAAATAATTGAGATGGGAATAACCCTTTAATTTCATGTGGAGTAGATATTATACAGATATTGCTTATAATAATCATTAGAAGATATAATTAGGTTAATGTGAAATCACAAGACATAATGGATAAATTATGTTATCTCAGACTTTAAACATTAAACTGTAAAATAATTTTTTTATGCATGAACACTGGTCTCAGTCAGCATATGCAAATTGAATGCACTGCACTTGGAAATTGTCCAAAAATGACAGACAGTTTTAATGTGCTTTTCTCACCCCAGGGACTCAAAGCACTTGTGGATGCCATCTAGATGCTCATTTACCAGTATCCTTTAAGGTGATTTTACTTCCTATAGAAACATACTGTATGCGTAAGGAGTGCATGGAGCAGTTTCAGAGCTAAGCCTGTTCCAAACACAGCAGGTTCAAGCTATGTTACACAGCAAAAGCCTGTCTACAGCAGTGGTGTTAGAGATAGTTCCAATCCTGGTTGCTTAACCACTTCCCGGCCAGACTATTTGCCCCCTACCTACACCAGCCTAATTTTGCAAATCTGACATATGTCACTTATGTTGTAATAACTTTGGAATACTTTCACTTATCCAAGCCATTCTAAGAATACTTTCTCGTGACACATTGTACATCATGTAAATGGTAAATTTGAGTCAATATATTTTACCTTTTACTTATTAAAAAAATCCAAAAGTTACAAAAAATTTGAAAAAAATTCACTATTTACTAAATTTGAATCTCTCTACTTTTAAGACAGAGACCTCATAAAATACTTATTAATTAACAGTCACCATATGTCTGCTTTATGGTGGCATCATTTTAGTAATGTAATTTTCATTTTTTTGGGACATTAGAAGGTTTAGAATTTTGGAAGCAATTTTTGAAATTTTTAATACAATTTCCCAAATCAACTTTTTTAACCACCTCCGTCACACTAACGCTGATCGGCGTCAGGATGGTGGTGCTCTCAGGTCTCGATGACGCCAATAGGCATAATCTCGTGAGACCCGAGATTTCCTGTGAACGCGCGAGCGAGCGTCAGAGCCATGGGAACAAGTTTAACTACAGCCTGCTGCAGCGATCATTGGCTGGCAGTCTGTAGATTTTTAAAAGATCCAATGAAATTAGTATATCAGACGCTATTTTGTAAATAGCATCTGATATACCAGCTACCTGGTCCTCTGGTGGTCCCTTTTGCTTGGATCGACCACCAGAGGACACAGGCAGCTCTGTAAGTAGCACTAATCAACACACATATACTACATCTTCCCCCTGCCACTTATTAACCCCTGATCACCCCATATAGACTCCCTGATCACCCCCCTGTCATTGATCACCCCCCTGTAAGGGTCCCTCATCACCAGCAGCTAGTTAGCTACTTGTTAGGTAGTTAGCGTCCAGCCCACCGCAGTCACTGATTAGTCGCTGATTGGCGTCATCGCTGTCACTAATCAGCAATAGTACTATATAGTATCTGTAAGTGATCAAGACTGATCCTAAGTACATTAGGGTCACCTTAGGCTCTACAAAAAATGCAGTGTTCGCCTGATCAGGCCTGATCTTGTGCGCACACTTGCGTTCAGTCCGCTTCACCGCAGTGACAGAATTTTTTTTTCTGATCACTGCAAAAACACCGTAAAATCGCTGCGCCGCTATAAAGATCACTTTTGAGCTTTTTGGATCTTTATTAGCGATCGCAGCTTTACTTCGCAAGCACTCCTTTTTACTAGGCAGGTTTGCTCTTTTTCCTGGGTAGTCTCAGAGGAATACCCCCTAAATTTAGTTAGCCCAAAATGTCAAACAAGGGGTATTTCGCTGAAGAGGCCTACAGGATTCTGGCCGTGATGGATGAAAGCGATGGGGAAGCCTCACCCGCTGAATCCAGTGGTTCAGAATATGAACCTGTAGACAGCAGTGGCACTCTAACTGCTAGTGAAGATGACGAGGTTGAGGTCCCTGCTACGGTCAGGCATACCCGAATACATGTCAGTGTTCTACATACCCCGCGTGATAAACCTCATTTGCAGCAGAGTGGTGCTAGCGCTGATCTTTTTTTATGGTGCGGCATACACCAGCAGCACAGCACATCCTGGACCTTCTACCCTGTTGAAGTAGCAAGCACTAGAAGGGCAGTTCAAGCTGGTACGGTGGCATGTGCATTAACTCCCCCGTCGAAGCCACCACGTTCACAGGCCCGTAGAGCCCTTAGTATCCCAGAGGTGCTGGCAAACCCTAATTGGCAACCCCCTGCCTCCGCCGCACCCATATTGCCCCCTTTCACCGCCCAGTCTGGAGTTTGCATTGAGACAGCTCATTTAGGATCGGCCCTTCAGTTTTTTGAGCTGTTCTTCACCGCGGATCTCTATGACTTAGTTGTGGCAGAAACCAACCGCTATGCCACAGACTATATAATCGCCAATCCGGAAAGCTTCTATGCCCAGCCTTTCCAGTGGAAACCAGTCACAGTTTCTAAATTTAAAATATTTTTGGGCCTTATCCTCAGCATGGGTCTAACAAAAAAAAATGTATTGCGGTCCTATTGGTCTAAAGACCCAATACATTACATGCCCATGTTCTCTGCTGCAATGTCCAGGGCACGTTTTGAGGTCATCATTGAGGTCCCATAGCAGAGAATCAGGCTTCATGTCATAGCAAAGAATCAGGCTTCATGTCTTAGCAGAGAATCAGGCTTCACGTCACCCACCACTGGAACAGGCTATTGTCAGATATTTAGGCCCCGGCACCCAGACAGAGAAGAGAGGTCCCATAGCAGACAATCAGGCTTCATGTCATAGCATAGAATCAGGCTTCATGTCACCCAACACTGGAACAGGCCACTGTCAGATATTTTTAGGCCACGGAACCAACACAGAGGAGAGAGGTCCCATAGCAGAGATTCAGGCTTCATGTCATAGCAGAGAATCAGGCTTCCTGTCACCCAACACTGGAACAGGCCACTGTCAGATATTTTTAGGCCCCGGCACCCAGACAGAGGAGAGAGGTCCCATAGCAGAGAATCAGGCTTCATGTCATAGCAGAGAATCAGGCTTCATGTCATAGCAGAGAATCAGGCTTCATGTCACCCAACACTGGAACAGGCCACTGTCAGATATTTTTAGGCCACGGAACCAACACAGAGGAGAGAGGTCCCATAGCAGAGATTCAGGCTTCATGTCATAGCAGAAAATCAGGCTTCCTGTCACACAACACTGGAACAGGCCACTGTCAGATATTTTTAGGCTCCGGCACCCAGACAGAGGAGAGAGGTCCCATAGCAGAAAATCAGGCTTCATGTCATAGCAGAGAATCAGGCTTTATGTCATAGCAGAGAATCAGGCTTCATGTCATAGCAGAGAATCAGGCTTCATGTCATAGCAGAGAATCAGGCTTCATGTCACCCAACACTGGAACAGGCCACTGTCAGATATTTTTAGGCCACGGAACCAACACAGAGGAGAGAGGTCCCATAGCAGAGATTCAGGCTTCATGTCATAGCAGAAAATCAGGCTTCCTGTCACCCAACACTGGAACAGGCCACTGTCAGATATTTTTAGGCCCCGGCACCCAGACAGAGGAGAGAGGTCCCATAGCAGAAAATCAGGCTTCATGTCATAGCAGAGAATCAGGCTTTATGTCATAGCAGAGAATCAGGCTTCATGTCATAGCAGAGAATCAGGCTTCATGTCATAGCAGAGAATCAGGCTTCATGTCACCCAACACTGGAACAGGCCACTGTCAGATATTTTTAGGCCCCGGCACCCAGACAGAGGAGAGAGGTCCCATAGCAGAGATTCAGGCTTCATGTCATAGCAGAGAATCATGCTTCATGTCACCCAACACTGGAACAGGCCACTGTCAGATATTTTTAGGCCCCGGCACCCAGACAGAGGAGAGAGGTCCCATAGCAGAAATTCAGGCTTCATGTTATAGCAGAGAATCATGCTTCATGTCACCCAACACTGGAACAGGCCACTGTCAGATATTTTTAGGCCCCGGCACCCAGACAGAGGAGAGAGGTCCCATAGCGGAGATTCAGGCTTCATGTCATAGCAGAGAATCATGCTTCATGTCACCCAACACTGGAACAGGCCACTGTCAGATATTTTTAGGCCACGGCACCAACACAGAGGAGAGAGGTCCCATAGCAGAGATTCAGGCATACTATCATAGCAGAGAATCAGTCTTCCTGTCACCCAACACTGGAACAGGCCACTGTCAGATATTTTTAGGCCCCGGCACCCAGACAGAGGAAAGAGGTCCCATAGCAGAGAATCAGGCTTCATGTCATAGCAGAGAAGCATGCTTCATGTCACCCAACAATGGAACAGGCCACTGTCAGATATTTTTAGGCCCCGGCACCCAGACAGAGGAGAGAGGTCCCATAGCAGA
Organism: Bufo gargarizans; assembly: GCF_014858855.1. NCBI lineage: Eukaryota > Metazoa > Chordata > Amphibia > Anura > Bufonidae > Bufo > Bufo gargarizans. The sequence continues at coordinate 278,805,114 of NC_058083.1, read as the reverse complement.
GAATCAGGCTTCATGTCATAGCAGATAATCAGGCTTCATGTCAGCAGAGAATCAGGCTTCATGTCATAGCAGAGAATCAGGCTTCATGTCATAGCAGAGAATCACCCAACACTGGAACAGGCCACTCTCAGATATTTTTAGGCCCCGGCACCCAGACAGAGGAGAGGTTTATTCAACTTTGGGTTGCCCCAAATGGTAAAATGAAAATAAAAAGAGGATTGAATGAGGAAGTGCCCTGGAGTACAATAATATATGGTTAAGGGTAGGTAGTTATAAATGTCTAATCTGCACAAGGGATGGACAGGTCCTGTGGGATCCATGCCTGGTTCATTTTTATGAACGTCAGCTTGTCCACATTGGCTGTAGACAGGCGGCTGCGTTTGTCTGTAATGACGCCCCCTGCCGTGCTGAATACACGTACAGACAAAACGCTGGCCTCCAGGCAGGGCAGCACCTCCAAGGCATAAAAGGCTAGCTCTGGCCACGTGGACAATTTGGAGACCCAGAAGTTGAATGGGGCCGAACCATCAGTCAGTACGTGGAGGGGTGTGCAAACGTACTGTTCCACCATGTTAGTGAAATGTTGCCTCCTGCTAGCACGTTCTGTATCAGGTGGTGGTGCAATTAGCTGTGGCGTGTTGACAAAGCTTTTCCACATCTCTGCCATGCTAACCCTGCCCTTAGAGGAGCTGGCCGTGACACAGCTGCGTTGGCGACCTCTTGCTCCTCCCCTGCCTTCGTCTTGGGCTTCCACTTGTTCCCCTGTGACATTTGAGAATGCTCTCATCTACCAATGTGCGCTTGTACTCGCGCATCTTCCTATCATGCTCCAGTGCAGGAAGTAAGGTGGGCACATTGTCTTTGTACCGTGGAACCAGCAGGGTGGCAACCCAGTAGTCCGCACACGTTAAAATGTGGGCAACTTTGCTGTCGTTGCGCAGGCACTGCAGCATGTAGTCGCTCATGTGTGCCAGGCTGCTAAGAGGTAAGGACAAGCTGTCCTCTGTGGGAGGCGTATCGTCATTGTCCTGCGTTTCCCCCCTGCCACGCACCAATGATGGGCCCGAGCTGCGTTGGGTGCCACCCCGCTGTGAACATGCTTCATCCTCATCCTCCTCCACCTCCTCCTCATCCTCGTCCCACTCATCCTCCAGTAGTGGGCCCTGGCTGGCCATATTTGTACCTGGCCTCTGCTGTTGGAAAAAACCTCCCTCTGAGTCACTTCGAAGAGACTGTCCTGAAAGTGCTAAAAATGACCCCCCTTCCTCCTCCTCCTCCTGGGCCACCTCCTCTTCCATCATCGCCCTAAGTGTTTTCTCAAGGAGACATAGAAGTGGTATTGTAACGCTGACAACGGCGTCATCGCCACTGGCCATGTTGGTGGAGTACTCGAAACAGCGCAACAGGGCACACAGGTCTCGCATGGAGGCCCAGTCATTGGTGGTGAAGTGGTGCTGTTCCGCAGTGCGACTGACCCGTGCGTGCTGCTGCTGAAACTCCACTATGGCCTGCTGCTGCTCGCACAGTCTGTCCAGCATGTGCAAGGTGGAGTTCCACCTGGTGGGCGCGTCGGTGAGCGGAAAGGCCGAAGTTACGCTGTAGCGCAGACAGGCGAGCAGCGGCAGGATGTGAGCGCCGGAAGCGCGAACAGACGGCCCGCACTTTATGCAGCAGCTCTGACATGTCGGGGTAGTTGTGAATGAACTTCTGCACCACCAAATTCTGCACATGCGCCAGGCAAGGGATGTGCGTCAAACCGGCTAGTCCCAGAGCTGCAACGATATTTCTCCCATTATCGCACACCACCAGGTCGGGCTTGAGGCTCAGCGGCAGCAACCACTTGTCGGTCTGTTGTTCTATACCCCGCCGCAACTCTTGTGCGGTGTGGGGCCTGTCCCCCAAACATATGAGTTTCAGAATGGCCTGCTGACGTTTACCCCGGGCTGTGCTGAAGTTAGTGGGGAAGGTGTGTGGCTGACTGGATGAGCAGGTGGAAGAAGAGGAGGAGGAAGCCGAGTAGGAGGAGGAGGCAACAGGAGGCAAAGAATGTTGCCCTGCGATCCTTGGCGGCGGAAGGACGTGCGCCAAACAGCTCTCCGCCTGGGGCGCAGCCGCCACTACATTTACCCAGTGTACAGTTAGGGAGATATAGCGTCTATGGCCGTACTTACTGGTCCACGTATCTGTGGTTAGGTGGACCTTGCACAGGTGGCGTTGCGCAGTAAACACTTGATTTTATCGGATACTTAGTTGTGCAGGGAAGGCACGGCTCTCTTGTAGAAGTAGTGGCGGCCGGGAACAACATACTGTGGGACAGCAAGCGACATGAGCTGTTTGAAGCTGTCTGTGTCCACCAGCCTGAATGACAGCATTTCATAGGCCAGTAGTTTAGAAATGCTGGCATTCAGGGCCAGAGATCGGGGGTGGCTAGGTGGGAATTTACGCTTTCTCTCAAATGTTTGTGAGATGGAGAGCTGAACGCTGCCGTGTGACATGGTTGAGATGCTTGGTGACGGAGGTGGTGGTGTTGGTGGTACATCCTCTGTTTGCTGGGCGGCAGGTGCCAACGTTCCTCCAGAGGCGGAGGAAGAGGCCGAGGCGGCAGCAGCAGAAGAGGCCGAGACAGCAGCAGCAGAAGAGGTAGCAGGGGGAACCTGAGTGAGTTCCTTGTTTTTAAGGTGTTTACTCCACTGCAGTTCATGCTTAGCATGCAGGTGCCTGGTCATGCAGGTTGTGCTAAGGTTCAGAACGTTAATGCCTCGCTTCAGGCTCTGATGGCACAGCGTGCAAACCACTCGGGTCTTGTCATCAGCACATTGTTTGAAGTAGTGCCATGCCAGGGAACTCCTTGAAGCTACCTTTGGGGTGCTTGGTCCCAGATGGCGGCGGTCAGTAGCAGGCGGAGTCTCTTGGCGGCGGGTGTTCTGCTTTTGCCCACTGCTCCCTCTTTTGCTATGCTGTTGGCTCGGTCTCACCACTGCCTCTTCCTCCGAACTGTGAAAGTTAGTGGCACGACCTTTATTCCATGTGGGGTCTAGGACCTCATCGTCCTCTGCATCGTCTTCCACCCAGTCTTCCTCCCTGACCTCCTGTTCAGTCTGCACACTGCAGAAAGATGCAGCAGTTGGCACCTGTGTTTCATCATCATCAGAGACGTGCTGAGGTGGTATTCCCATGTCCTCATCATCAGGAAACATAAGTGGTTGTGCGTCAGTGCATTCTATGTCTTCCACCGCTGGGGAAGGGCTAGGTGGATGCCCTTGGGAAACCCTGCCAGCAGAGTCTTCAAACAGCATAAGAGACTGCTGCATAACTTGATGCTCAGACAGTTTCCCTGGTATGCATGGGGGTGATGTGACAGACTGATGGGGTTGGTTTTCAGGCGCCATCTGTGCACTTTCTGCAGAAGACTGGGTGGGAGATAATGTGAACGTGCTGGATCCACTGTCGGCCACCCAAATGACTAATGCCTGTACATGCTCAGGCCTTACCATCCTTAGAACGGCATTGGGCCCCACCAAATATCGCTGTAAATTCTGGCGGCTACTGGGACCTGAGGTAGTTGGTTCACTAGGACGTGTGGCTGTGGCAGAACGGCCACGTCCTCTCCCAGCACCAGAGGGTCCACTAACACCACCACGACCATGTCCGCGTCCGCGTCTCTTACTAGATATTTTCCTCATTGTTACCGTTCACCACAATAAGAAAAAATATATTTGGCCCAATGTATTGAATTCAAATTCAGGCCTTTTTTTACAGACACCTAACACTATCTGGCTATCTATTTAGGTACCGTATTACACTAATACAGGCACAGCAGTAACGAAAGACTTAGCTGAATATAAATTGTAGGCCTAGAATTCAGGCGCTGGATGACAGGTATACGTACAGAATTAGACTTGGAAATGCACAGTAGCGTGTGAAGTGTTTGAGGATGACCCTATCCGCACCTTCAATCTAATATACCCTTTTATGGATCGATTTAAACTTGGCCTGATACAGCAGAAACCACTGATTTAGGGAATTGCTAAGTTGGGAATTGTATTTCAACCCAGAACAAAAACTGTGCTTTGGCGGACACTAAATGAATTGACCAGCCACAGCAATAAACACAGATTTAGCTGAATATACATTTTAGGCCTATTATTTAGGCGCTGGATTACAGGTATACGTTTACGGACAGAATTAGACTTGGAAATGCACGGTAGCGTGTGAAGTTATTGAGGATGACCCTATCAACACCTTCAATGTAATATACCCTTTTATGGATAGATTTAAACTTGGCCAGATACAGCAGAAACCACTGATTTAGGGAATTGCTAAGTTGGGGATTGTATGTCAACCCAGAACAAAAATATATCCTTTGCCAGACAGCAGACAGTATTACAATTGGCTAGCCACAGCTGAAACACCAGAGTTAGGGTACTGCTTTTTTGGCAATTGTATTTCACCCCTCAATAAAATAGCAAGCACAGCCAAGCCCCTGATGTAGGATATAGCAAAAAAAAACAACAACACACTACTGATGGTTAAATGGACTTGGTGGCAGCTTGTGCTGGTGCACCACAAGACACAAAATGGCCGCCGATCACCCCAGAAAAAAGTGACTGAAAAACGCTCTGGGCAGCCTAAAAACAGTGAGCAATTGAATAGCAGAAGATGAATGTTTAACTGCTGTAGATCAATCACTTCATTAAGTGTTTTTGCTGAGTAAATCCCTGTCTAGTGCCTAATCTCGCTCTAACAGCAGCAGCTGCATCCTCTCCCTACACTGATCAGAGCAGAGTGCCGTGCGGCGCTACGTGACTCCAGCTTAAATAGAGGCTGGGTCACATGCTACACTGGCCAATCACAGGCATGCCAAGAGTAGGCATGGCTGTGATGGCCTCTTGGGGCAATTAGAATCACGCTTGTTGATTGGCTACTTTGCAGCCTTTCAAAAAGCGCCAAGAAAGCGCTGAACACCGAACCTGGACTTTTACGAAAATGTTCGGGTTCGGGTCCGTGTCACGGACACCCCAATATTCGGTACGAGCCCGAACTATACAGTTCGGGTTCGCTCATCCCTAAGCAGATATCAAATTAAATTGTGGACATCACGGGGATGTGCGACATGGAGCAGTATATGTGCACACGCCTACACGTACTGACTGATTGGCCTGCCCCCTTCAACTTCTAGGTCTGTAAATTGGGCATATGGCCTGTGCTTGCCCTTTATGCTTTGGAGCCAGTATATTGTCTAAACGTTTGCTTAGCACTGCTGGAGGGGGTTATTGCAGGTTATATTTCCCAATGTTTTGGAGTGTACCCAAATTTAACCACTTCAGCCCCCTAGCTTAAACCCCCTTAATGACCAGACCACTTTTTACAATTCTGCACTACACTACTTTCACGGTTTATTGCTCGGTCATACAACTTACCACCCAAATTAATTTTACCTCCTTTTCTTCTCACTAATAGAGCTTTCATTTGGTGGTATTTCATTGCTGCTGACAGTTGAATAATTTTTTTTTTAAACTACATTTCTATAAAAAAAAATTCTCAAAAAATGCAGTAAGTGTATATTTATTGGTTTGCGCAAAAGTTATAGCGTTTACAAACTATGGTACAAAAATGTGAATTTCCGCATTTTGAAGCAGCTCTGACTTTCTGAGCACCTGTCATGTTTCCTGAGGTTCTACAATGTCCAGACAGTAGAAACACCCCACAAATGACCCCATTTCGGAAAGTAGACACCACAAGGTATTCGCTGATGGGCATAGTGACTTCATGGAAGTTTTTATTTTTTGTCACAAGTTAGCGGAAAATGATTTATTTCTTTTTTTTTCTTACAAAGTCTCATATTCCACTAACTTGTGACAAAAAATAAAATTTTTCATGAACTCACCATACCACTCACGGAATACCTTGGGGTCTCTTCTTTCCAAAATGGGGTCACTTGTGGGGTATTTATACTGCCCTGGCATTTTAGGGGCCCTAAAGCGTGAGAAGAAGTCTGGAATCGAAATGCGTAAAAAATGCCCTGTTAAATCATAAAGATACTCTTTGGAATTTTGTCCCCTTTGCGCACCTAGGCTGCAAAAAAGTGTCACACATGTGGTATCGCTGTACTTAGGAGAAGTAGGGAAATGTGTTTTGGGGTGTTTTTTTTACATATACCCATGCTGGGTGAGATAAATATCTCTGTAAAAGTCAACTTTTCCCATTTTTTTATACAAAGTTGTCATTTTAGAGAGATATTTCTCTAACCCAGCATGGGTATATGTAAAAAGACACCCCAAAACAAATTGCCCTACTTCTCCTGAGTACGGCGATACCACATGTGTGACACTTTTTTGCAGCCTAAGTGTGCAAAGGGTCCCAGATTCCTTTTAGGAGGGCATTTTTTGACATTTATATTCCAGACTTCTTCTCACGCTTTAGGGCCCCTAAAATGCCAGGTCAGTATAAATACCCCACATGTGACCCCATTTTGGAAAGAATACACCCCAAGGTATTCCGTGAGGGGCATGGCGAGTTCATAGAAGTTATTTTTTGGGCACAGGTTAGCGGAAATTGATTTATTTTTTGTTTATTCTCGCAAAGTCTCCCTTTCCGCTAACTTGTGACAAAAAAATGCAATCTTTCATGGACTCAATATGCCCATCAGCGAATACCTTGGGGTGTCTACTTTCTGAAATGGGGTCATTTGTGGGGTAATTATACTGCCCTGGCATTTTAGGGGCCCTAAAGCGTGAGAAAGAAGTCTGGAATATAAATGTCTAAAAAATGTTATGCATTTGGATTCCGTGAGGATTATGGTGAGTTCATGTGAGATTTTATTTTTTCACAAGTTAGTGGAATATGAGACTTTGTAAAAAAATAATAAAAAATTCCGCTAACTTGTGCCCAAAAAAAAAATCTTCTATGAACTCGCCATTCCCCTCAAAAGTGATCTTTTTTTAGCGCCACAGTGATTTTACGGTGTTTTGCAGTGATCGGAAAAAAATAATTCTGTCACTGCGGTGGGGCGGACTAAACGCGAGTGTGCGCACAAGATCAGGCCTGATCGGGCAAACACTGCGTTTTTTGTAGAGCCTATAGAAAAGGCATTTTCTATATAGTTCTGGCAATGTGCGGATCCGCAAAATGCGGAAAGCACATTGCCGGTGTGCGTGTTTTGCGGAACCGCTGTGTCCGTGTTTTGCGGATCCGCAAAACATATACAGACGTCTGAATTGAGCCTTACAGGGGGGTGATCACCCCATATAGACTCCCTGATCACCCCCCTGTCATTGATCACCCCCCTGTAAGGTTCCATTCAGACGTCCGTATGTGTTTCACAGATCCGCGGATCCGCAAAACACATACGGACGTCTGAATGGAGCCTTACAGGGGGGTGATCAGGGAGTCTATATGGGGTGATCACCCCCCTGTCATTGATCACCCCCTGTAAGGCTCCATTCAGACGTCCGTATGCGTTTTGCGGATCCGCGGATCCGTGAATCTGTGGATCCGCGGATCCGCAAAACACATACGGACGTCTGAATAGAGGCTTACAGGGGGTGATCAATGACAGGGGGGTGATCAGGGAGTATATATGGGGTGATCAGGGGTTAATAAGGGGTTAATAAGTGACAGGGGAGGGTGTTTGCAGTGGTGCTTGGTGCTACTTACAGAGCTGCCTGTGTCCTCTGGTGGTCGATCCATGCAAAAGGGACCACCAGAGGACCAGGTAGCAGGTATATTAGACACTGTTATCAAAACAGCGTCTAATATACCTTTTTGGGGTTAAAAAAAATCACATCTACAGCCTGCCAGCAAATGATCGCCGCTGGCAGGCTGTAGATCCACTTGTTTACCTCCAGTTCCTGTGAACGCACGCTCCTGTATGCGTGCGTTCACAGGAAATCTCGTGTCTCGCGAGACGACGCACCCGCGCGTCCAGGAGGTGGTTAAACAAAAAAATAAAATAAAACCACAAAGCAGTGTAGGCTACCTCCCCATCATCCACCGCCACTTCCACATCCACTGCCTCCTCAACCTCCTTCTCCATGTGGACCTCGTCCTCCAAGATCAAGATTATATTTTTTTATTTTTACGTTATTTTAAGTCATTTCCCTATCCACTTTTGTTTGCAGAGCACTTGCCATGCTCTTAACCACATTTTGCTACCTTTGAAGCCCTCTAGATCTTTCCATGACATTTTTAGAACTATTTTATTGCTCCAAAGTTCGGGTCCCCATTGACTTCAATGGGGTTTGGGTTCTGGGTCAAGTTCGAGTCAAGCTCGGGTCCCAAACTCGAACGTTTTTGTGAAGTTCGCCGAACCCGTCGAATCCAAACATACAGGTGTCTGCTCAACTCTAGGCACAACTACACTGCAATATGTGTTGCGCGACATTGATAATGCTAGTCTATGGTGTCACAGTGCGACATGCAAAAAGCTGCGACTGCAACAGTCGCAGAAAAATCCATCTTCGATGGATTTTTTGTTACCGTCAGGTCACAGTCGCATGTCGCATGTGGCAGTGCGACACCATAGACCAGGGATGCTCAACCTGCGGCCCTCCAGCTGTTGTAAAACTACAACTCCCACCATGCCCTTCTGTAGGCTCATAGCTGTAGGATGTCTGGGAATTATGGGAGTTGTAGTTTTACAACAGCTGGAGGGCCGCAGGTTGAGCATGCCTTCCATAGACTATCATAAAAATTGTCACAGAATATTTAAAATATGAGCGGCAGGGGTCATATTCGAATTCGCAAATATTTTTTTAGAATATTCGTTGAATATTCGAAAATTCGAAAATTCACAATTTTTTTACTTGAAAAATCGGCAAGGTAATGATTGTGTAATATGCACATTTTTGTAATTCGAATTTTCGGATTCAAATTTTTATTGCGAATTTTTCAACGTACAACTATTAGACAAAGAAGAATATAGCACTATATTAGCTAAATTGCTCTATATTAGATTTTTTTTCGAATATTCGCTATATTGCTATATATTCGTAATATTCTAAAACAAGAATATATAGCAATATAGCGAATATTCGAAAAAAATTAATATAGAGCAATTTAGCTATTATAGTGCTATAATCTTTTTTTTATAGTTGTAATTTTTTTCCAATCTGTACTTCAGATGAGAAAAAAATTACAACTATTAGACAAAGAAGATTATAGCACTTTATTAGCTAAATTGCTCTATATTCGGTTTTTTTTTTCGAATATTTACTATATTGCTATAACTTAGCTTTCTCGAATATTCGTAATATTCTAAAACAAGAGTATATAGCAATATAGCGAATATTCGAAAAAACGAATATAGAGCAAAATTCGCAAACACTATTACTCCTAAAGTCAAGTATATTGCAGCCTTCTTATTGGCCCACAAGCTAGAAGCAGGGAGGGATCATGTGTACTGATAAAAAAAAAAAAAAAAAGGATTTTTTTTTAAAAATATTCTAAATTAAGAATATATATACCGTATTTATCGGCGTATAACACGCACGGGCGTATAACACGCACCTTCATTTTAGAGGGAAATTTCAGGAAAAAAAAATTAAATTTCAAATAAAGCCTCTGATCTGCCCCCTCTGGTAACACAAACCCCCCCCCTCCCTCCCCAGTATTAATCATTGGTGGCAGTGGCCACAGGGTCCCCCTCCCCCCCCCCCCATCATTGGTGGCAGTGTCAGTTCCTATCGGAGCCCCAGCAGTGTAATGCTGGGGCTCCGATCGCTTACCATGGCAGCCAGGAGTCACGCTACTGAAGTCCTGGCTGCCATGGTATGTTAGTGAGCAGAGAGCAGCGCATTATACTCACGTGCGCTGTGGCCGCCGGTCGCTCCTTCTCATAGGTCTGTGCGGCGCATTGCTAATGCTTACAGCATTAGCAATCCGCCGGACAGACAGAAGAAGGAGCGACCGGCGGCCACAGCGCACGTGAGTATAATGCGCTGCTCTCTGCTCACTAACATACCATGGCAGCCAGGACTTCAGTAGCGTGACTCCTGGCTGCCATGGTAAGCGATCGGAGCCCCAGCATTACACTGCTGGGACTCCGATCGGAACTGTGGGATATGGCCGGCACATTCATTGGTGGCGCAGTGGCCACAGTCCCTCCCCTCCTCCTCCTACTCTGTCCTCGTTGGTCTTCAGCGGCAGCCGCGCACAGTGGGGAGGGAGGGACTCCCTCCTCCTTCCTCCTCCCTCCGCTGTGCCGGCCGGCTCAGTCCTGCCTCTCTGGCCTCCGGAGGACACGTTTCAGCCCTAATCGGCGTATAACACGCATACATCATTTGCCCCCTATTTTCAGGGGGAAAAAGTGCGTGTTATACGCCGATAAATACGGTAACTATATTTGAAATATTCGCAAATTTTTGAAGTACCTATATTCGCGATAAAAATTTGAAATTCGAATATTCGTGATCAACACTAAATATTTTGTCACACCAATGTCACATGGCCAGGTTTCTGCATGCAGTATTGGAAGTCAAAATCAGAAGTGAATCATAAGGAGAGAAAGTATATTTGACAGATGTAACGTATCCTCTTTTTTTAATTCACTCCTGGTTCTGGCTTCCAAAACTGCATGCAGAAACCTGACCGTACCCTTGGAGGATCTTGTGATTTTCATTCTTTTTTCCTCCCTACCTTCCCAAAGTTGTAACTTTTTTATTTTTCTGTTTTTATAGTATGAGTGCTTTAAAAAAAAAAAAAAGTTGTACTTTGCAATGGCACCATTTACTGTTGCCTACATCAATGTGAGAAGGTGGAAAAAATTCCAAATGGGGTGGAATTGGGAAAAAAACTAAATTTGCTTCAGCGGAACTACCATAAGACACTGGGCCACTACCCCTTGGAGTAGTCCCGATGAGGTTGACAAATGATCCATGGGGGTCAGAGACACCAGTGTAAAGCAGCAAGGGATGATGCAATACAGAGTTCATGCGGCCAATATGGTAAACTGGCAAGGGTCAGGTAGCAGAGGGTTAGAATCAGTAAAAGGACAGTACAAATGTAAACAAACAGAACAGCACACCTTTCGCAGGGACTAGCAAGCTAGAAACACCTAAAACTTAGGCACACTGCCCTAGGGAGGGCATACTTTAAATACGATGAGGTGGCTAGCCATAAGTTGGTGAAGATTAGGACGTGCATGCGCTGGCCCTACATGCAGACAGAGGGGGCCAGCCATGGACTGAAGTACAACCTGGGGGATGAAGCTCTGGTGGCCAGGCCCAATGCAGGAGGGCATAGGAAGGTCAGCAGGTCTGGACCGGCAGCAGAAACAGGTTGAGTGATGGGACTCACCCAGAGGAACAGCAGTAGGCATAACACATATGCATGCAACATCGGCCAAACACTGTGACAAAAATAGAGCCTAGGGCTAAGTGCACATCTGCATTATAATTCCAGTATTCTGTTTCAACATAGAAACAGAATACCGTAACCAGTGGATCTGGCATATGTTGCATATTGCCAACCCCTTCATTATATTGCATTTCTTCAGGTGTTTGGCTTGAATTCTGCCATGGTGTCAGACAAAATAAGGCTGCTTAAAGTGGTACTGTATTTCAGGCTTATTCCAGAATATTGGCGGCAGATAACGTATAAACCTAGTCAAAGATTAAAGGGAACCTGTCACCTGAAAAACGCATATTAAACCGACCACAGTACCTTACAGTATCCTCCAGTGCTTCAAGTAAAGCTAAGCCCGCCCCTTACCCCTCCTCTCTACAATTAGATATACATGCTGCCGTGATGCCGGGATCGCGCTCTTCTAGCGCATGCGCAGTACGCTACCTGTTACAGCGTGACAGCCAGGTGCGCGCGCGATCGAACTGTCCGGCACATCCGCAGTCAGCAAAATGCAGGCGGGTGAGTGAGGATCGTGCTGTAATAGGCAGCGTACTGCGCATGCGCTAGAAGAGCGCGATCCCGGCATCACGGCAGCATGTCCATCTAATTGTAGAGAGGAGGGGTAAAGGGCGGGCTTATCTTTACTTGAAGCAAGGAGGCCGCTGCCTCCTTGACTTCAAGCCTGACTCGGAGACAGCGCCAACCAACATTAAAACTGTGTTTTTAACAAGTATGAAGAAACACAAAGAGGAAGAAATACATGATTAGCAACACACTGGGGGATACTGTAAGGTACTGTGGTCGGTTTAATATGCGTTTTGCAGGTGACAGGTTCCCTTTAAGCTTGTGTATTAGTGATGCATTTTTTATTACTTCCTTTACGTAGGATACGTTTATTCGGTACAGGAGAATAGTTGTGCCAAATTTAAAAAAATTCTACAAAAATGGAGCTTTATTTCCAACTGCATAACATTACAGGAAACATGTTAAGGCTGTCATTTCATCTGATCTAAGGCAAGTTTAAAACTAATAACTGGTTATGAACATAATACAGAAAGAATGCAAATCCCATTGCTTCTGCTTGATTATAGTCAGTTAAGATGCAGTCTGGGATCTTAATCAGGCAGCATTTTCAACAAATTAAGGTTGCTTCAGGTAAATTGTTCCAATAACCACAATAAAATTACAGTGACATCAGGGGTCTGATAATGCTCATAATAACAAACTACTTTATGTACATAAGAAATTTGAGCCCCATCTACATCTATTATACACACTATATATAAGACATTTTAATTATTCTCTATCATGTGTCTTGAAATTGATATCTAACTGGGATAATAACAGATAGATGAGTTTATAGGTTGTTGCGGTAGAGAGCAGGAGCTTCCTAATTAAACATGTTAATCCTTAATGCTTGGATGTTTTCTCACACAAAAACATTGCAGTCTGAACTTCTCAATAATGACATTTGGCTATATTAAGTTTGCTTTTTATTGGAATAGAAAGCATCAGTATTTTATACATGTCAATGATTGATATTATATATGAGCGAATGTAAAAATAAAATTGACTCGACCGGTTCGCACATTTTTTGAATCACGTTAAAAAACTGCTATTTTCTGGCTGCAGAAAGCCTTTGTAGTCATGTAGAACACTGTGCCTTGCAGTAACACGCATAGGGAGTCTGCTGTGGTAGAGAAAAAATACTGTGAGTCAGTATGACATGCAGATGACAAGCGTCGCTCTTAGAATCACTGCATACTTCATTTATTTGGGCAGTTATGGGGCAAAAACTGACCAAATAGCTCAAGTGTAAACTCAGCCTTACAGGTAGATGTTAGCGTCAAGAACAAGTGCACTCCTTTTACACCGTCAGCAGCTGATTCCACATAAATGTCTACAGAACCTGTTCTATTAAATGCTTATGCAAGCAGAGCCCCCCGACAGAGTGGAGAGGGTGTCAGCAGTAAGTTTGTGTGGACATCACTGATTATTTTGCCCTTCCTCTGATCCGTCAGAACAATAACCCCCAAAAAATGGATCTTGTCTGTTGAGCATCTGCCTTCCCTCAGACAGCATTTGGTCAGTAATCCATCAGTATTGCTAAAGCCCCAAAAAACTGGAGTGGATCCAAAACAGAGATGACATGTGAATGGAATATTTGCATGTCTTCTGTGTTTTGTACCCACTCCTGCTTTTAGCTACCTAATCATAAGCCAACTCGGATGTAAAATAGGGACCATGTCATGCAGGTCTTACAGCTGTTACATAGACAGGATCTGTTGTGCATCTCATTTTTCCTTCCTTCTGACAGATCAGAAGAAAGGTCAAATAAATGAGGATGTCAGCCAGGCCGAAAGGCAAAATAGTGACCCAGTCATTAAGTGGGGAGGATGGGAACAGCATGAGAAGTCCACAGAGTGGCCCTATGACATAGTGGTGAGGTGGAAGCAGCATAAGGAGACCACATAATGGCCCAATGACAGAGTCTGGAGTTGGCAGCAGCATCAGAATGAGGACACAGGGTGGTACAATGACAGTGTGGAGGTGGCAGCAGCATCAGGAGGCCACAGAGTGGCACAGTAACAGAGGGTGGAGGTGGTGGCAGCAGCATCAGGAGGAGGCCGCAGGGTGGCACAATGAGAGTGTGGAGGTAGCAGCAGCATGAGGAGACCACAGAGTGGCCCAATGAGTCTGGAGGTGGCATCAGCATCAGAATGAGGACATAGGGTGGCCCAATGACAGTGTGGAGGTGGCAGCAGCATCAGGAGGAGGCAACAGGGTGGCACAAAAACAGTGTGGAGGTGGCAGCAGAAGCATCAGGAGACCCCAGAGTGGCAAGGTGACATAGTGTGGAGGTAGCAGCAGCATCAGGAGAGCACAGAGTGGCAAGGTGACATAGTGTAGAGGTGGCCAGAACATTAGGAGACCACAGAGTGGCAAGATGACATAGAGTGGAGGTGGTAGCAGCCTCAGGAGGCCACAGAGTGGCAAGCTGACATAGTATAGAGGTGGCAGCAGCATCAGGAGACCACAGAGTGACCCGGTGACAGAGTGAGGAGGTGGATGGCAATACCAGTACTAGCTAAAGATGGTGGGTGAAAAAAGGAGCACTAGGCATCAGATGTGTGGCATCAGGCAGGTGGAAGCATCAGAATAGTGGCTGAGGCAGGTAACCAGAAGAAAACGGTCTCTTTTGTCAAATTGTTGGTGTGGCACCATGAATGATCTAGTCTGATGCCTCAGGCATTGGTGGGTGGAAATCCTGGCTGATCCACTCCTGATTCATCTTGACAAAGGTCAGCAGTCTCTCCACCTTTTGGGTGGACAGGCGAGTTTTCCTTGGGGTAACTATGGTACTAAACACCTGCTCTGATGCCACACGACTGGCCGGGCAGGACAACTTTTCCAAGGCAAACTCTGCCAGTTGCGGCCACAAATCAATCTTGGCTGCACAGTCGTCCAGCAGATATTCAATGTGGGGTGGCAGGGTGCTGTCCAAGTATGCCACCACCTGCTGGTTCAGGTCCTGGTCCAGGTCTATCTGCTGCTGCTGCTGGTTAATAGTTTCTTCACTAGGCAGTTGAAGAAAGCTGCTCATTAGCGGCTCTAGACTCAAGTTGCTCATGGAACTGCTGCTGCCACCTCCACCCTGACATAGCTGCCATGGCAAAGGAACGTGATCGCAGAGGGCTCCCCTGGTCCCCTGGTCAGACCTGCGAGAGGGTGGACGATGGTGCAGATAGGCAGTGGCCAACTGATTACATAGGATGTCTCTATAGTAGTTCAGTTTGTCTTCCAACAAGGTGGAAGGCCAGAAGTAATCTCTCTGCCAAATAATGAAAATTCGTCTGTCACTACGCAAGCAGGTGAGCATGCATTGGGCCATTTGTGCAAGTGACTCGGAGGGACTCCCTGCCTCCATCTCCACCGCGGTGTGTCTATGTCCTCTGCGTCACCTTCCTCATCACCCTGTCGCTCCTCTGGCTGCTCCTGCTCCTCCTCTCCTGTCACCTATGTAGAAAAACCACCCATTTCACTACACATTGCTTGTGCTCCAATGTCCACCTCCTCCTCCAGTTCAGCACCCACAAGGATCATGTGGCCATGAGATTTAGGCGCCACGTCTCCAGTCCCTTGACCAGACAGATTTACCAGCATCTGTTCCAGGACATGTTCTTCGGCTGAGGTGGTGGAGCCTTGACTCCCTGAAATCGGGTGCGTGCCACTGGGTGATTGTCATGGAACCATGAACCAGACGTACAACAAGAGATAAGTGGAAATAAGAAGGCTTTATTGAAAATCAAGCTGTAAGGCAAAAGTCCAAACGGATGGCTAAACCGAAGCAGGGTCTTGCGAAGCCAGAGGTCAGGAACCAGAAGGGTAGTCAGACGAAGCCTGGATCAGGAGCCAGCAGGGTAGTCAGACGAAGCCTGGATCAGGAACCAGCAGGGTAGTCAGACGAAGCCAGGATCAGGAACCAGAAGCAGCAGCAGTCTTAGAAGCATGTGAACACAGGAGGACCAAGCAAGGAACTGAAGCCACAGACCTCCTATATATATGAGCTAGGCATCCAGCTCCTCCCAGTGGGAAGGAGAAGCCGCAGGGTGGGAGGCTACAAGAAACCCAGAAACCAAGATGGCCGCCAGCACATGTCAAACGAAGGAGAACAGCAAGAAGGTAAGACCATGACAGTACCTCCCCCTCAAGGGCCCCTCCTCCGTGGAGTAAAGAACGGTTTCTGAGGGAAGCGTGCGTGGAAGGCTCGGAGCAAGGCAGGAGCATGGACATCTGCGGAGGGAACCCAGGAACGCTCCTCTGGACCATAACCACGCCAATGGACCAAAAACTGCACCCGACCGCGGACCAGGCGTGAGTCCAGGATATTGCTCACCTCATACTCCTCACGATTGCCCACTTGGACCGGACGAGGCCGAGGAACCGAGGAAGTGAAACGATTACACACCAGTGGCTTCAACAGGGAGACATGAAACACGTTGGAGATCCGCATGCCAGGAGGAAGCGCAAGGGCATAGGCTACCGGGTTTACCCTGCGAAGCACTCGGAAGGGACCAACAAAGCGAGGCGCCAGCTTGGGAGTGGGCACTCGAAGGTTGAGGTTGCGGGTGGACAACCATACGCGGTCTCCAACCTGGTAGGAAGGAGCGGGCGCTCGTCTGCGATCAGCCTGGAGTCTCTGGCGCTGCGCAGAGACCTCAAGGGACCTTTGGATCTGTACCCAAGAAGCACGTAGGACGGAAAGGTGATCCTCCACAGCCGGAATATCCTGGGGAGAGAATACCTCCGGTAACACGGCAGGTTGGAACCCATAATTGGCCATGAAGGGAGACGTCCCAGAGGAAGAGTTCACCGCCGTGTTCCTGGCAAACTCAGCCCAAGGCAGGAGGTCAACCCAATTGTTTTGGTGATCGGAGACATAGCAACGAAGGAATTGCTCCAAGGCCTGATTGGATCATTCTGCGGCCCCATTGGACTGAGGGTGGTAGGCCGAGGAGAAAGAGAGATGAATCCCCAACTGGGAGCAAAAGGCGCGCCAGAACCTGGACACAAACTGACTCCCCCGATCCGACACAATCTCCCTGGGCAAACCGTGCAACCGGAAGACCTCCCTGGCAAAAATCGTGGCCAACTCTTGTGCAGAGGGTAACTTCTTGAGAGGAACACAGTGGCACATTTTGGAAAACCGATCCACAATCATGAGAATGACCGTATGGCCTCGGGATGCAGGGAGGTCCACAATGAAATCCATCCCCAGGTGTGACCATGGACGCTCCCCGGTGGCTATGGGTTGCAAAAGGCCCAACGGAAGGTGCCGAGGGGACTTACTCTGGGCACAAACGGAGCATGCCGCTACATATGCGGCGATGTCGGAACGTAGAGAAGGCCACCAGAACAGACGTGAAACAGCCCAGGACAGCTGATTCTTTCCAGGATGCCCCGCGGCCTTAGAGTTATGGTAGGTTCGCAACAACCGAGTGCGCAACTCCTCAGGCACAAAACATCTGCCGTTGGGTCTCCCAGAGGGAGCACCAGATTGAGCCGCCAAAATCTGCTCACCCAGGGGAGAGGTCAGGCTGGTGCGAATGGCGGCCAGGATCTGATTCGGGGGTATGACCGAAGTCGGAATCGACTCCTCCCCGGACAGCTCGGAGTACTGCCGTGATAAGGCATCCGCTCTGATGTTCTTGGAACCGGGTAGGTAGGAGACCACGTAATTAAAACGTGACAAGAACAGAGCCCACCTGGCCTGACGTGGTGTCAATCTCTTGGCCTCAGAGAGGTAGGTCAGATTCTTGTGGTCCGTCAGGATGAGAACCGGAACCACCGAGCCCTCGAGCAAGTGCCTCCATTCTTTAAGGGCCTGCACGATGGCCAATAACTCCCTGTCACCAATCTGATAGTTGCACTCCGCGGACGACAGTTTCCGGGAGTAAAACCCACAAGGAAGCAGAGGACCCTCTGGTGTTCTACGCTGAGACAGAAGGGCGCCTACTCCCGTCTCAGACGCGTCCACCTCGAGGACAAAAGGCAACCCAGGGTTGGGATGCGACAGAATCGGAGCCGACACAAAGGCGGACTTTAGAGCCTCAAAAGCTCGGATGGCCTCGGGATGCCAGACCTGGGGATTACTGCCCTTCCTGGTCAGATCCGTGAGAGGCTTGGCTAGCATAGAAAAGTCCCTGATGAACTTCCGATAATAATTGGCGAAGCCCAAAAAGCGCTTCAGGGCACGAAGACCACTGGGCTGGGGCCACTGTAAGACAGCCGATACCTTCTCACTCAGGATCCATGGAGAACCCCTCAGCGGAAATGATGTAACCTAAGAAGGTTACCTGGGACTGGTGAAATTCGCATTTCTCAAGCTTACCGAACAGCTTGTTCTCTCGTAACCGTTGCAACACTCGTCTGACATCCAGAATGTGGGCCTCCATGGATTCAGAATATACCAAGATGTCATCCAAATAGACCACCACACACTGCTGCAACAGGTCACGGAAAACATCGTTGATGAACTCCTGGAAGACTGCGGGCGCATTGCACAACCCAAAGGGCATAACCAAGGATTCATAATGACCGGTCCTGGTGTTAAACGCGGTCTTCCACTCATCGCCCGCCCTGATCCTTACCAGGTTATATGCCGCCCTCAGGTCGAGTTTGGTAAAGACCGTGGCCCCTTTGAGGCGATCGAACAGCTCGGAAATCAAGGGTATCGGGTAAGCGTTCTTGATCGTGATGCGATTGAGGCCCCTGTAATCGATGCAAGGCCTCAACTCACCGCCCTTCTTTTTCACAAAGAAAAATCCAGCCCCTGCCGGGGACGAGGATTTGCGAATGTGTCCTCACGTACTCCTCCATGGCCTCATTCTCCGCTACCGACAGTGGATAGACCTTGCCACGAGGAGGAACGGCACCAGATTGTAACTCTATGGCACAATCGTATGGGCGGTGCGGAGGTAGGGCAACCGCACGCACCTTATCGAATACATCCCGGTACTCCTCATATTCAGGAGGCAACAGAGAGTCCGAGGAAGTACACAGCAACTTGACAGGCCCATGGATGCAACTAGCCCCACACTGCGGTGACCACGAGAGGATCTCGGCCGATCTCCAATCGAAAGTCGGATTATGCTTCTGGAGCCAGGGGTACCCCAAGACCACCGAGTAGTGTGGAGACGAAATAACCTGGAGACAGACCGACTCTCTGTGAACGGCACCAATGGCCATCCCCACTGGAAGGGTCTCATGAGTCACGTGTGGCGGCAGAAGGGGTCTGCCGTCTATCGCCTCAAGAGCCAGTGGGGAACCTCGAGGCTGCAGAGGAATGGAATTGGCGGCAGCGAACACACTATCAATGAACAAACCACCAGCACCAGAGTCCACCAATGCCTGGGTCGTCACCGAGCCCCCGACCCAGGAGAGGACAACAGTAATCAGTGGTTTGTCAACACGGGAAACCGGGGACGAGGAGACTCCACCCAAGATCTGCCCCCGACAGTATCTCAGGTGCGAGCGTTTCCCGGACGGTTCGGGCATGCCAACCGAAAATGCCCACCGAGACCACAGTACATGCATCGGCCCTCGCGTCTCCGGAGTACCCTCTCCCCCTCGGACAGGCGAGCAAACCCCAGCTGCATGGGTTCACCCCCAGACAAGTCATCCCCAGGAGGCGTGGGAGGAGAGGGAGGCACGGGTGGGACAGCAAACGTAGGCGCCAATCGGTTAGAAGACCTCCGCAGGCTCTCCTTAAAGGAAGGTCTCTCCCTGAGTCTGGTGTCAATCAAAATCAGGAAAGAAATAAGAGACTCGAGCTCCACTGGTAGGTCCTTAGCTGCAACCTCATCCTTCAAGGCATCCGAGAGACCATGAGAGAAAGCAGCGACCAGAGCCTCATTATTCCAGCCCACCTCTGCTGCCAGGGTACGAAACTCAATGGCGTATTCAGCTACGGATCGTGAACCCTGTCTGATGGACATAAGGAGCTTCGCAGCAGAGGCAGCACAAGCCGGCACATCGAATACCTTCCGAAGAGAAGCAACAAAACCGGAAAACTCGGCAACCACCGGATTGTTGTTCTCCCATAAAGGGCTGGCCCAGGCCAAGGCCTTGTCCGAGAGCAGCGAGATCAAGAAGCCCACCTTTGATCTCTCAGTAGGAAAGGCATGTGGCAGCAACTCAAAATAAATGCCCACCTGGTTAAGGAAACCTCGGCACTGAGTTGGCTCTCCCCCAAAGCGCTGTGGAAGGGGGGCAGAACCGGTCATACCCCGAAACACCGCAGGCGCAGCAACAGGTGTCGGGGTAGACTCTGGCGCAACAACCGGAGCGGCAGTAGGAGCGGGCCCAGGAGCGACAACCGACCCTTCGGCAACGGAAGCTAAATGAGCCGTGCGTTCAAGCAGGGTTTGCAACGCCACAGCGAACCGACCCAACAGGTGATCCTGCTGATCAAGTCTGGCAACCAGCGTAGGTAGCGAGGATGGCCCTGTACCGGCCCTGTACCGTCAGAATTCATGGCTTGGTCCTAATGTCATGGAACCATGAACCAGACGTACAACAAGAGATAAGTAGAAAAAAAGAAGGCTTTATTGAAAATCAAGCTGTAAGGCAAAAGTCCAAACGGATGGCTAAACCGAAGCAGGGTCTTGCGAAGCCAGAGGTCAGGAACCAGAAGGGTAGTCAGACGAAGCCTGGATCAGGAGCCAGCAGGGTAGTCAGACGAAGCCTGGATCAGGAACCAGAAGCAGCAGCAGTCTTAGAAGCATGTGAACACAGGAGGACCAAGCAAGGAACTGAAGCCACAGACCTCCTATATATATGAGCTAGGCATCCAGCTCCTCCCAGTGGGAAGGAGAAGCCGCAGATTGGGAGGCTACAAGAAACCCAGAAACCAAGATGGCCGCCAGCACATGTCAAACGAAGAAGAACAGCAAGAAGGTAAGACCATGACAGTGATGCAGCGGTTGCTGCGGAAGGCTGGACCACCACATCGGAGCCACTGTTCTCCCAGTCCACTTTATGGTGACGCTGCATATGTTGATGCATGGCCCTGGTGCCAACATTGGCAAACTGACCACGCTTCACCTTCTGCCCAGAGATTTTACAAATGTCCATGTTCACCTCCTCCGACGGCTTAGCAAAAAACGGCCACACCACAGAGTAGAAGATTTTACCCCCAACTCTCCGCATTGACAGCCTGCTACCGCAGCTGCTTCCGTGAACCCCTGCACCACTACTTTCCGGGCAGGTAGGCTCCTGTGAAGGGGGTGGTCTACCCCAGGCACGTTTGGCTCCCGACTTCCCACTGCTGCCACCCTGCTGACTCCCGGCCAAGATAGCGACTTGCTGGCTCCGCCGCTGCTTCACAGGCAAGCTGCCATCCTCTTCTCCCGATGATGATGAAGCCCCTAATTCACCTGGCTTCCAAGTGCGATCAGCTACATCATCATTAAGTATTGTCTGCACGTCACTGATGTCCTCCTCAACAGTCTCTGGGTTAGGAGCCTGACCGCTCGCAACACCAGCTCCCACATCCCTCTCCTCATAATTGCTTGCCTGGAGGAAGCGGCGGATGTCTCCTCCACATCTTGACTGGCCAGTAGCTGCTGTCTGTCCTCTATTAGCTCGTCCTTGCTATATAGTGGAGCTGAGCCCACAGAATATAATACTTCTCTGGCTGAGGGAAAAGAAAAGGACAGAGGCAGGTTGAGGACAGGCGAGGGCACAGGACCTGCTCCCAGGCCATGCCAACTAAGGGTTGTGTCTGACAAACCCACCGACTCTTGGCTAGGGATGTCTGATGTTGCTTGGGACAAAGTGGATGACTGAGTCAACCATGCAAAAACTGCTGGGTTGCTGATCAAGACACGACCACTAGACTACTCTGTGAGCTCAGACATCTAGCTGTGACTCCTGATGCCACGCCCCCTTACTCTGCTGTGATCTGTGCCTGCATTAGAAACATTTGGGCCTCTGCCACTCCCCTTTGTTAGATAAAATAAATAAATAGAAAATTAAAACACCCCAGAAAAGTCTGTAATTGTCTCACTTCACCACACAACAGCTAATAAGTCTTTACTTCCACTAATACACACCAAAGAGGGCTTTAGAACACATAACTGCACTGCTGAATGGCAAATAGGCCCTTATTTTATTCAACTTATACACGGCACAAAAGGCTTTAGAACATATAACTGCACCCAGGGGCGTTGCTAGGGTCTCAAAAGATCCGGGGCACAAGCCCCAATAAATATGCCCCCCCCCCGCACTATGCTGTACTTGCTATACAGCGGCGCTTACCTGTCACATCCAGGGCCTCCAGGTGACGTCTCCTCTCTGTCATCATCTTCTCGGTCTGGACAACTTCTCTCAGCCGCCTCGTCTCTGCAGAGTGTGACACACAGACATCTTAGCTTCCTCACTTTCTATCATTATCCCCCAACTGGAGTCCCCACAGTGTTATCCTGCTGCTTTCTATGCCAAAACCTCAACCCCCCCCCCCCCTATACCCCCAGATACTATCCTAAAGAAACATTACTGCCCCCCATAGTAATAGTGCTCCTCATAGTCCCACCAATAGTAATTCCCTTCTAGAATGCCCTTATTAGTAACACTGCCCCAACCGTGATAATGCTCCTCAACAATGCCCTCCCATATTAATAATACCCTCACAGAGTCCCTAGTAGAAATAAGGCCCCCTATTGTTCCCCCAGTGGCAATAAAGCTCCCTACAGACCCCACAGTAGTAATAAGGCCCCCATAGTGCGCTTAGTAGAAATAAGGCAGATCTACAAGACCCTCCTATAGAGCCCCCAGTAGTAATAAGAACGCCTATAATGTCCCCTGGATTTGCAGTGCCCCCTGCAGTTATAATCCTCCCTCCACCATACAGTCCCATGTAAATAGCATCACCTCCTCCCCAGCCGCCTCCAACGCACAATCCCATGTAAACATCACCCCCTAAGGCTACTTTCACACTTGCGTTCATGTACTTGTACAGGACGGATCCGCACCGATATAATACAAACGAATGCATCCGTTCAGGACCAATTTGTTTGTATTCGATTTTAATTTCTAAGTCCCAATACGGATCCGTCCTGACTTACATTGAAAGTCAATGGGGGGCAGATCCGTTTACAATTGCACCATTTTGTGTCAATGCAAAGGGATCCGTCCCCATTGACTTACATTGTCAGGACGGATGCGTTTGGCTCCGCAAGGCCATGCGGACACAAAAAACACTGCTTGCAGCATTTTGAGGTCCGCCTCCAAAATGGAACGGGGGACCGCACGGAGCCGAACGAATGCATTCTGAATGGATCCGCATCCATTCAGAATGCATTGGGGTTAAACTGATGCATTTGGGGCTGCTTGTGAGAGACCTGAAACGGATCTCACAAGCGGATCACCAAACGCAAGTGTGAACGGACCCTAAACATTAAGTCCCATGTACATAAACATCATTCCCCCCCACCATCCACTTTCAACATACAGTCCCATGTAAATAACATCCCTCCCTCCCCCAGCCACCTCAAGCACACAGTTCCATGTCAATAACATCCCTCCCTTCAGCCATAAAATACATCCCAGTTAAATAACTACAACTCCCAGCATTTCTCTGCCTCTCCCTTCACTTACCTCGCCTGTACAGACATCACTATTAGGCTCCTTCTCCTCTTGACTCCGGTCCAATCCTGAACTGGGAAGAGGCGAAAGACCTTTGGTGACATCACAGGCCATGTGATCAGCAAAACAGGCTGTGATAGGATGACCTGGATGGTGACATCATCCAGGTCATCCTATCACAGCCTGTTTTGCTGATCACATGACCTGTGATGTCACCAAAGGTCCTTCGCCTGTTCCCAGTAAAAGATTCAATTGTATTTGCCGTTCTGTGTACGGCAATACAGTTGCATCTAGCAGGCAGGCAGGACATTCGGGGCATGGGACAAAACATCCGGGGCCCAGGCCCCGAATGTTTTAACCTAGCGACGCCCCTGACTGCACCGCTGAACGGCAAATATATATATTTTTTGCCACTAATACACACCAAAAAGGTCTGTAATTTTCTCACGCCTCCACACAACAGCAAATACTCTTTTTTTGCCACTAATACATGCCAAAAAGGGCTTTAGAACATATAACTGCACCGCTGGACTGAAAATAGGCCCTTACTTTTTTCCACTGCTACACACCACAAAAAGCTTTAGAGCATATAGCTGCACTACTGAACAGCATTAATATATATTTTTTGCCAATAATACATGCCAAAAAGGGCTTTAGAACATATAACTGCATAGCTAAACGGCAAATATATAAATTTTTTCTACTAATACACGCCAGAAAGGCTTGTAATTTTCTCACTTCACCACACAACGGCAAATACTTTTTTTGTGCAACTAATACAAGCAAAAAAGGGGCTTTAGAACATATAACGGCACTGCTGAACGGCAAATATATATATTTTTGTCTCTAATACGCGCCAAAAAAGGCTGTAACTTTCTCACTTCACCACACAACGGCAAATACTATTTTTTGTGCAACTAATACATGCCCAAAGAGGTCTTCTTTAGACATAACAGACAGGAATCTATAATGATAGCGATAGGAGATTATAATGCTGTAATGGATCCACTCAAGGATAGAACCTCTAGCAGAGGGGGAAGAATTCAAAAAGTAGATTTTTATAAACTAGCCCATGAATTTAACTGGGTTGATGTTTGGTGCTTTCAGAACCCGGATGAAACCATGTATTCCTGTTATTCTAAAACACATCAAACTTGGTCTAGAATAGATATGGTCCTGGGAAATAAAAATGTAATGTCTTATAATAGGATTAAAATAAAGTACTTGCCCATGGCCCTATCAGATCACAATGCAGCGGTAATGGAATTAGATTTGAATAAAAAGAAGGATTTACCACTGTTTAAGTTTAACCCCCATTGGTTATCAATGATCTCAGATAAAGACAGTATAATTGAAGAATTAAAAATCAGTTTTAGGGAGAATAATCACTCCGCGAGTAGGTTAATCGTTTGGGACACTGCTAAAGCATACTTGAGAGGATTGCTTTTTAAAAAGGTGAACTATTGGAAAAAACGGATTTGGTTAGCCTTAGAGGGAGAAAAAGTTGGTGAAGTTCTGGCAAGCATAGTGAGAAATCAAAGAGGGAAATCTTGGATAGGGGCGATTAAAGATAAAATGGGCACAATAATTAATACACCAGAAGGAATTAAAGAAGGAATATTTCCAGGAGTTTTATAAGTCCAAGGCACAATACTCAATACAAGATCTAAAGTTTTACATAGACCAGATTCCCCTCAGAGAGATATCTCAGGCCCAAAAATAATTTTTAGAAAAAGAAATATCGATGGCGGAAATAAATGAGGTTTTGGGGCAGGTAAAATCTGAAAAAGCACCAGGATGCGATGGGCTTCCCTTTGAAATATACAAAACTTTCTCCCAGGTGCTAGTACCCGAACTAAAAACAACATTGGACGAGGCTAAAAAAATTGGGGATCTACCAGACTCTATGAAAGAGGCAATTATTACATTAATTCCAAAAAAGGGTAAAGAACAATTAGACCCTGCGTCATATAGGCCAATATCTCTCTTAAACACGGATGTTAAGATCTTGGCAAAAGTTTTGGCCGATAGGTTATCAAAAGTGGTTAAAGGTGTAATAAATGAAGATCAAACTGGTTTTATACCTGGTAGAACGATACATTCAAATATAAGAAGGCTGTTTCTAAATATTGAAGCCAATAGATCAGAAGTGGGGGAGAAAGCGGTACTTTCACTAGACGCCCAAAAGGCATTTGACTGTATTGAATGGGAATACTTAATGGATAGTATTAAAAAGGGTTGGTATAGGGGAGGGATTTATAAGGTGGGTACAGTTAATATATCATAACCCTAGGGCCAGAGTGATAGTGGACGGGAGCTTGTCCTGCCCCTTGCCCTATATCGGGGCACTAGGCAGGGATGCCCTCTCTCTCCACTATTATTCGCTATTGCGATTGAACCATTGGCATGTATAATAAGGAGTGATAGGGAGATTAAAGGTTTTCACTATGAGGGTGGGGAGGAAAAATTGTTAATGTATGCAGATGACATTTTGTTATTTCTGCACAACACTAGAGATCAGTTTAACAGAGTTATGGATATGTTAGATAAGTTTTTTTTTTTCAGGATTAAATATTAATTGGGGGAAATCATATATGTTGATGTTGGGAGATGCACAACCACAGGGGGGTTTAAAGGTGCAGGTGCTTGGTAAACAGGAGAACTTTAAATATTTAGGGATACAAATTTCTGGAAATGTTGAAGAATATGAAAAATTGAATGTACTCCCCCTTATAAAAGAACTTAGGGCCAAAATAGATATCTGGCGAAGACTACCGATGTCAATACAGGGTCGTGTAAATTTAATAAATGGTTTTCCTCCCTAAAATTCTTTATGTCCTTCAAAATGCCCCAGTTAGGTTGCCGCAGGGTACTTTTAGATTACTTGATAGCTTAATGGAGATTTTCTTTGGAAAGGTACGATCCCCAGAATAAAGAGAGAGATAGTCCAGTTCCCAGTGAGAGAAGGTGGATTAGCTGTCACTATGGTAGAAATAATATCGGAAATAGAGTCTTAAACCAATTGGAATACGTATGGGTGGAAATTAAAAAAATATTAGAGATTAAAGGGTTTTTGTATTATACACCTATTTGGAAAAATACCTATCTTAAGGAATTGCAAGGGATTAAGGCATATATAGATTGGGGAAAAAATGGGGTGAAATACTTAAACCAGATATTTGAACAGGGTAAATTAAAAAACTTCAATACAATGGTTAGAGAGTTTGGTATACCGCAAAAGGATATATATAAATATTTTCAGCTTAAGAATGCATTGCGTACAGTTAGGCAAGAGGATAAATATAAGTTGGAAACATCTGATACATTGCATAATTTCACTAACGTGGGTGAAAGAGGAGGAACAATGGCTAAAAGATATAGGATATTGATGAAAGGAAAAAAGAAACAGGTTATAATACCTGCTAGAAAAAAATTGGAAAATGAACTCAATTTTTTACGGACAATTTTTTACGGATTTTTTACGGAAGAAAAATGGAACGATGCCTTAAAAAGCTACGCGGGACTCTCTAATAGGGGCTCACATAAGATCTCACAATTTTTCGTAGTTCATAGGCTCCATCGATAACCACGGATATTGAAAAGAATGGGTGTTAGAGTTTCGGATAATTGTACAAAATACGGGGGAGAGAATGCTGACTTAATACACTGTTTTTGGAGATGCCCAAGACTGTTTAGGTACTGGACAGAAATAACAGATACTGTATACTTAATTTTGAAAGTTCAAATATCAGAAGATCCCATGACTTGTATCTTGGGGGCAACTGAACATCTGAGGCTAAATAGAGACATACGAATGGTATTGAGTAAGGTACTATTTCAAGCTAGACTCCTTATACTTAAGAAATGGGTAGGGGCGGACCCTCCAACAGTGGAACAGTGGAGAAAAGCAGTGGATAATCTGATTAAAGAAGAACGAATGATGGAGGGCCATAGTAGAAAAGTAAAAAGTGTCGATGAAATATGGAAGAACTGGTTACTTTAGGGCTGGATAGATAGATAAAATGTTTTTTTTTTGTTTGTTTTTACTACGCGTCTCCCCCTCCCGATAAGGGTGGTAGGTGGGTGTGTAAATGGGGAATGAAGATATCTGTTTATGTATAGGAAAAACTGGTATGTTTTGGATATACTAAAAATGTAATTTTTTAATGTGGAAATTTTTTCTATTCTGTTGAGATGATGGAAATAAAGAGATATAAAAAAAAAAAAGACATAACTGCACCGCTGAAAGGCAAATGTGTATTTTATTGCCACTAATACACGCCACACATGGCTTTAATTTTCTCACTTTACCACACAACGGCAAATCCTTTTTTTGTGCCACTAATACATGCCAAAAATGTCTTTAGAAGATATAACTGCACCACTAAACGGCAAATAGGCCCTTACTTTTTTCCACTAATACACGCCACAAAAGGCTTTAGAACATATAACTGCACCGCTGAAAGGCAAATAATATCTATTTTTTTGCCATTAATACAGTCCAAAAAGGGCTTTAAAACATATAAATGCACTGTTGAGCGGCAAATAATATATATTTTTTTGCCACTAATACACGCCACAAAAGGCTTTAGAACATATAACTGCACTGCTGAATGGCTAATAATATATATTTTTTGCCACTAAAACACGCCAAAAAGTGCTTTACAACATAGAACTGCACCGCTGAATGGCAAATAGGCCCTTTATTTTTTTCCCACTTTTCCACGTCACAAAATGCTTTATAACATATAATGGCACTGCTGAACGGCAAATATATATATATATATAAATATATATTTTTGCCTCTAATACACGCCAAAAAGGGCTGTAGCTTTCTCACTTCACCACACAACGGCAAATACTTTTTTTTGTGCCACTAATACACGCCAAAAAGGTCTTTAGAACATATAACTGCACTGCTGAATGGCAAATAGGCCCTTACTTTTTTCCACTTTTCCACTCCACAAAAGGCTTTAGAACATATAACTGCACCGCTGAAAGTCAAATATCTATTCTTTTGCCATTAATACATGCCAAAAAGGGCTTTAGAACATATAACTGCACCGTTGAATGGCAAATAAGCCCCAATTTTGTTCCACTTATACACGCCACAAAAGCCATTAGAACATATAACTACACTGCTGAACGGCAAATAATATATATTTTTTGGTCACTAATACACCCCAAAAATGGCTTTAGAACATATAACTGCACTGCTGAACGGCAAATGGGCCTTAATTTTTTTCCACTTATACACACCACAAAAGGCTTTAAGAACATATAAATGCACCGCTGAATGGCAAATAATATATATATATTTTTGCCACTAATACACGTCAAAACATGCTTTACAACATATAACTGCACCGCTGAATGGCAAATATATATTGTTTTGCCACTAATACACGCCAAAAAGGGCTGTCATTTTCTCACTTCACAACGGCTAATAAGCCCTTTTTCCCCACTAATACACTCCTAAAATGCTTTAGAACATATAACTGCACCGCACAAGGGCAAATAAGATATAGAAATAAATTCTGTTAATGGATGTATCAAACAGGACTTGAACTCGATTAACAAGAATGGTTTGCTCGAATTACAGAGCTGTATAATGGTAATTTGGATCCACAGTCAGTGTAGCAAGGTGTAATAGGATTGTTACTATTACCCAGGCTGTAAACTCCCCTTCTGAACCCTGTTCTGCTTCAATACTGTGGCATGATTCCTACCTATACTTTCCCTGAACTTCTATACAGCAAAAAAAAGGTTTTAAAGTCTTTCCTAGCACTGTCCTTAGCGCCTGCTGATGTCTCTCCCTGCACTAAGTACGCTGTAAAATGGCTGAATCCAAGATGGCTGAAGCTATTTATAGGGCTGTAACATCACAGGGCTGGCTGGCTGCTAATTGGCTGCATGCATGGCATTGTAGGCGATCCCTCATTCCCAGAGTTCCATGCTCCATGTCCTAACATGTGCAGCAGCCATTTTAGGAAAAATTGTGATTCGTTACCACGAAGTGTGAGGAAATTCGGACTTGGTGCGAATAGACTTTTTCCTAAAATATCGGATCGAATTCCACTTCGTCAACTTTGATTTACTCATTTCTTATCAATATATTAGTTGCATATGCAACATGTTTTCACATATTCAAAGTATTATTAAGATATTAAGAATTCTAATGGTCACAGATTATGGGCTATAGTCCCTGGATGCCTTCATTATTAACCATTAGCGGCTGAAAAATAAATGATTTCTTTATGTGAGTAAGGATTTAATACTATTACTGCTTTATTAGTACCATCATTTCCCTGTAGGAAAAATGAAGGAAATCAAGGATAATAGCAGACAACAGGCTGTTTCTTTTAATATCAAAATAAGCTGAATGTGCAAAACATAATACAGAGTAGAACAATTTAGGATAAGGCTCAAAAATAAAAACAAAATGACTTTATTGAAAGCTCAATATAATCATACATGGTTGTTAGAGATGAGCGAATCGAAGCTGACGAAGTGGATTTTGTTTAGAATTTCAGAAAAAAAAAATTGATTTGCAATTAATGCGAATTTCCTCGCGCTTCGTGGTAACGAATCACAATTTTCCTAAAATGGCAGCTACACTTGTGAGGACTAAGGACATGGGGCATGGAACTCTGGGAAGATGGGATCACCCAGATTGACATGCCTGCATGCAGCCAATCAGTAGCCAGCCAGCCCTGTGATGTCACAGCCCTATAAATACGGCAGCTATTTTAGATTCTGCCATTTTCAAGCGTTCAGAGTGCAGGGACAGACGTGTGAAGGCGCTAGGGACAGCAATTGTAAAAACCTAATTGTGGAAAAAAATACAGAAAAAAAAAATTCATAAGTGCAGGGAAAGGATAGGGGGGAATCATTTCAAAGCATCTTAGTGCACGGAGAGACAACAGAATGCGCTAGGGACATTGATAGGAAAGTGATTTACAAGTGCAGAGAACGATTATTGGGGATCCAAATAGTCATTAGACAGCTCTGTCATTCCAGCTTTTTTTTATTGGGCTGCAAGCAAGTGTTATGTTGAAAAGCCCTTAGAGGCTTATATCTTAGTATCTTATACAGTACTACAAGAAAAATATATTTACGTACTGCACTGTTGCAGTTTTTTCAGGTGAAAGCGTATAGGGGCGTATTTCCGTATGACAAGAAAAATACATACACACTTCGCTCTTTATTTTTTTTCTGGTCAAAGGGTATAGTGGCATATTTCTCAGTCCAACAAAAAATATATATTCTCAGGTCACTGCAGTAATTTCTGGTGAAAGCATATAGGGTCGTATTTCAGTAAAAAAAAAAGAAAAGTATATACCCACTGCACTGTTGCAGTTATTTCTGGGTGTATAGGAGTGTATATCAGTACTGCAAGAAATATATATACGCACTTCACGCTTTAATTTTTTTATGGTCAAAGCATATAGTGGCCAATTTTAGTGCAACAAAAAATATACACTCACCTAAAGAATTATTAGGAACACCTGTTCTATTTCTCATTAATGCGATTATCTAGTCAACCAATCACATGGCAGTTTCTTCAATGCATATAGGGTTGTGGTTCTGGTCAAGACAATCTCCTGAACTCCAAACTGAATGTCAGAATGGGAAAGAAAGGTGATTTAAGCAATTTTGAGCGTGGCATGGTTGTTGGTGCCAGACGGGCCGATCTGAGAATTTCACAATCTGCTAAGTTACTGGGATTTTCACGCACAACCATTTCTAGGGTTTACAAAGAATGGTGTGAAAAGGGAAAAACATCCAGTATGCGGTAGTCCTGTGGGCGAAAATGCCTTGTTGATGCTAAAGGTCAGAGGAGAATGGGCCGACTGATTCAAGCTGATAGAAGAGCAACGTTGACTGAAATAACCACTCGTTACAACCGAGGTATGCAGCAAAGCATTTGTAAAGCCACATCACGTACAACCTTGAAGCGGATGGGCTACAACAGCAGAAGACCCCAACGGGTACCACTCATCTCCACTACAAATAGGAAAAAGAGGCTACAATTTGCACAAGCTCACCAAAATTGGACTGGTCAAGACAGGAAAAATGGTTTCTTGAACATGACACCAGGAACCCCACAGTCACCAGATCTCAACCCACGTAGAATTAAGGCAGTTCTGAAGACAAAAGGGGGTCCAACACCATATTAGTATGGTGTTCCTAATAATTCTTTAGGTGAATGTATATCCTCAAATCACTGCTGCAGTTATTTCTGGTGAAAGCGTATAAGGGCGTATTTCAGTACTGCAAAAAATATATATACGCACTTCACTGTTGAAGTTATATCTGGTAAAGCCTTTACTGGCGTATTGCAGTAGAAAAATAAATATACAATCGCTAGAGTTGAGCGGACACCTGGATGTTCGGGTTCGAGAAGTTCGGCCGAACTTCCCGGAAATGTTCGGGTTCGGGATCCGAACCCGATCCGAACTGCGTCCCGAACCAATGGGGACCCGAACTTTTCGGCACTAAAAAGGCTGTAAAACAGCCCAGGAAAGGGCTAGAGGGCTGCAAAAGGCAGCAACATGTAGGTAAATCCCCTGCAAACAAACGTGGATAGGGAAATGAATAAAAATAAAAATAAAATAAATAAAAATTAACCAATATCAATTGGAGAGAGGTCCCATAGCAGAGAATCTGGCTTCACGTCACCCACCACTGGAACAGTCCATTCTCAGATATTTAGGCCCCGGCACCCAGGCAGAGGAGAGAGGTCCCGTAACAGAGAATCTGGCTTCATGTCAGCAGAGAATCAGTCTGCATGTCATAGCAGAGAATCAGGCTTCACGTCAGCCACCAGTGCAACAGTCCATTGTCATATATTTAGGCCCAGCACCCAGGCAGAGGAGAGAGGTCCCGTAACAGAGAATCTGGCTTCATGTCAGCAGAGAATCAGTCTGCATGTCATAGCAGAGAATCAGGCTTCACGTCACCCAACATTGGAACAGTCCATTGGCATATATTTAGGCCCAGGCACCCAGGCAGAGGAGAGAGGTCCCGTAACAGAGAATCTGGCTTCATGTCAGCAGAGAATCAGTCTGCATGTCATAGCAGAGAATCAGGCTTCACGTCAGCCACCACTGCAACAGTCCATTGTCATATATTTAGGCCCAGCACACAGGCAGAGGAGAGAGGTCCCGTAACAGAGAATCTGGCTTCATGTCAGCAGAGAATCAGTCTGCATGTCATAGCAGAGAATCAGGCTTCACGTCAGCCACCACTGTAACAGTCCATTGTCATATATTTAGGCCCAGCACCCAGGCAGAGGAGAGAGGTCCCGTAACAGAGAATCTGGTTTCATGTCAGCAGAGAATTAGTCTGCATGTCATAGCAGAGAATCAGGCTTCACGTCAGCCACCAGTGCAGCAGTCCATTGTCATATATTTAGGCCCAGCACCCAGGCAGAGGAGAGAGGTCCCGTAACAGAGAATCTGGTTTCATGTCAGCAGAGAATCAGTCTGCATGTCATAGCAGAGAATCAGGCTTCACGTCACCCAACATTGTAACAGTCCATTGGCATATATTTAGGCCCAGGCACCCAGGCAGAGGAGAGAGGTCCCGTAACAGAGAATCTGGCTTTATGTCAGCAGAGAATCAGTCTGCATGTCATAGCAGAGAATCAGGCTTCACGTCAGCCACCACTGCAACAGTCCATTGTCATATATTTAGGCCCAGCACCCAGGCAGAGGAGAGAGGTCCCGTAGCAGAGAATCTGGCTTCATGTCAGCAGAGAATCAGTCTGCATGTCATAGCAGAGAATCAGGCTTCACGTCACCCAACATTGGAACAGTCCATTGGCATATATTTAGGCCCAGGTACCCAGGCAGAGGAGAGAGGTCCCGTAACAGAATCTGGCTTCATGTCAGCAGAGAATCAGTCTGCATGTCATAGCAGAGAATCAGGCTTCACGTCAGCCACCAGTGCAACAGTCCATTGTCATATATTTAGGCCCCGGCACCCAGACAGAGGAGAGGTTTATTCAACTTTGGGTAGCCTCGCAATATAATGGTAAAATGAAAATAAAAATAGGATTAAATGAGGAAGTGCTCTGGAGTACAATAATATATGGTTATGGGGAGGTAGTTAATGTCTAATCTGGACAAGGGACGGACAGGTCCTGTGGGATCCATGCCTGGTTCATTTTTATGAACGTCAGCTTGTCCACATTGGCTGTAGACAGGCGGCTGCGTTTGTTTGTAATGACGCCCCCTGCCGTGCTGAATACACGTTCAGACAAAACGCTGGCCGCCGGGCAGGCCAGCACCTCCAAGGCATAAAAGGCTAGCTCTGGCCACGTGGACAATTTAGAGACCCAGAGGTTGAATGGGGCCGAACCATCAGTCAGTACGTGGAGGGGTGTGCACACGTACTGTTCCACCATGTTAGTGAAATGTTGCCTCCTGCTAACACGTTGCGTATCAGGTGGTGGTGCAGTTAGCTGTGGCGTGTTGACAAAACTTTTCCACATCTCTGCCATGCTAACCCTGCCCTCAAAGGAGCTGGCCGTGACACAGCTGCCTTGGCGACCTCTTGCTCCTCCTCTGCCTTGGCCTTGGGCTTCCACTTGTTCCCCTGTGTCATTTGGGAATGCTCTCAGTAGCGCGTCTACCAACGTGCGCTTGTACTCGCGCATCTTCCTATCACACTCTAGTGCAGGAAGTAAGGTGGGCACATTATCTTTGTACCGTGGATCCAGCAGGGTGGCAACCCAGTAGTCCGCACACGTTAAAATGTGGGCAACTCTGCTGTCGTTGCGCAGGCACTGCAGCATGTAGTCGCTCATGTGTGCCAGGCTGCCCAGGGGTAAGGACAAGCTGTCCTCTGTGGGAGGCGTTTCGTCATCGTCCTGCGTTTCCCCCCAGCCACGCACCAGTGATGGGCCCGAGCTGCGTTGGGTGCCACCCCGCTGTGACCATGCTTCATCCTCCTCCACTTCCTCCTCATCCTCGTCCTCCAGTAGTGGGCCCTGGCTGGCCATATTTGTACCTGGCCTCTGCTGTTGCAAAAAACCTCCCTCTGAGTCACTTCTAAGAGACTGGCCTGAAAGTGCTAAAAATGACCACTCTTCCTCCTCCTCCTCCTCCTCCTCCTGGGCCACCTCCTCTTCCATCATCGCCCTAAGTGTTTTCTCAAGGAGACATAGAAGTGGTATTGTAACGCTGACAACGGTGTCATCGCCACTGGCCATGTTGGTGGAGTACTCGAAACAGCGCAACAGGGCACACAGGTCTCGCATGGATGCCCAGTCATTGGTGGTGAAGTGGTGCTGTTCCGCAGTGCGACTGACCCGTGCGTGCTGCAGCTGAAACTCCACTATGGCCTGCTGCTGCTCGCACAGTCTGTCCAGCATGTGCAAGGTGGAGTTCCACCTGGTGGGCACATCGCATATGAGGCGGTGAGCGGGAAGGCCAAAGTTACGCTGTAGCGCAGACAGGCGAGCAGCAGCAGGATGTGAACGCCGGAAGCGCGAACAGACGGCCCGCACTTTATGCAGCAGCTCTGACATGTCGGGGTAGTTGTGAATGAACTTCTGCACCACCAAATTCAGCACATGCGCCAAGCAAGGGATGTGCGTCAAACCGGCTAGTCCCAGAGCTGCAATGAGATTTCGCCCATTATCGCACACCACCAGGCCGGGCTTGGGGCTCACCGGCAGCAACCACTCGTCGGTCTGTTGTTCTATACCTCGCCACAACTCCTGTGCGGTGTGGGGCCTGTCCCTCAAACATATGAGTTTCAGAATGGCCTGCTGATTTTTACCCCGGGCTGTGCTGAAGTTGGTGGTGAAGGTGTGTGGCTGACTGGATGAGCAGGTGGAAGAAGAGGAGGAGGAAGCCGAGTAGGAGGAGGTGGCAACAGAAGGCAAAGAATGTTGACCTGCGATCCTTGGCGGCGGAAGGACGTGTGCCAAACAGCTCTCCGCCTGGGGCCCAGCTGCCACTACATTTACCCAGTGTGCAGTTAGGGAGATATAGCGTCCCTGGCCGTGCTTACTGGTCCACGTATCTGTGGTTAGGTGGACCTTGCCACAGATGGCGTTGCGCAGTGCACACTTGATTTTATCGGATACTTGGTTGTGCAGGGAAGGCACGGCTCTCTTGGAGAAGTAGTGCCGGCTGGGAACAACATACTGTGGGACAGCAAGCGACATGAGCTGTTTGAAGCTGTCTGTGTCCACCAGCCTAAATGACAGCATTTCATAGGCCAGTAGTTTAGAAATGCTGGCATTCAGGGCCAGGGATCGAGGGTGGCTAGGTGGGAATTTACGCTTTCTCTCAAATGTTTGTGAGATGAAGAGCTGAACGCTGCCGTGTGACATGGTTGAGATGCTTGGTGACGGAGGTGGTGGTGGTGTTGGTGGTACATCCCCTGTTTGCTGGGCGGCAGGTGCCAACGTTCCTCCAGAGGCGGAGGAAGAGGCCGAGGCGGCAGCAGCAGAAGAGGCCGAGATGGCAGCAGCAGAAGAGGTAGCAGGGGGTGCCTGAGTGACTTCTTTGGTTTTAAGGTGTTTACTCCATTACAGTTCATGCTTTGCATGCAGGTGCCTGGTCATGCAGGTTGTGCTCAGGTTCAGAACGTTAATGCCTCGCTTCAGGCTCTGATGGCACAGCGTGCAAACCACTCGGGTCTTGTCGTCAGCACATTGTTTGAAGAAGTGCCATGCCAGGGAACTCCTTGAAGCTGCCTTTGGGGTGCTCGGTCCCAGATGCCGGCAGTCAGTAGAAGGCGGAGTCTCTTGGCAGCGGGTGTTCTGCTTTTGCCCACTGCTCCCTCTTTTGCTACGCTGTTGGCTCGGTCTCACCACTGCCTCTTCCGCCGAACTGTGAAAGTCAGTGGCACGACCTTCATTCCATGTGGGGTCTAGGACCTCATCGTCCCCTGCATCGTCTTCCACCCAGTCTTGATCCCTGACCTCCTGTTCAGTCTGCACACTGCAGAAAGACGCAGCAGTTGGCACCTGTGTTTCGTCATCATCAGAGACATGCTGAGGTGGTATTCCCATGTCCTCATCATCAGGAAACATAAGTGGTTGTGCGTCAGTGCATTCTATGTCTTCCACTGCTGGGGAAGGGCTGGGTGGATGCCCTTGGGAAACCCTGCCAGCGGAGTCTTCAAACAGCATAAGAGACTGCTGCATAACTTGAGGCTCAGACAGTTTCCCTGGTATGCATGGGGGTGATGTGACAGACTGATGGGCTTGGTTTTCAGACGCCATCTGTGCTCTTTCTGCAGAAGACTGGGTGGGAGATAATGTGAACGTGCTGGATCCACTGTCGGCCACCCAATTGACTAATGCCTGTACCTGCTCAGGCCTTACCATCCTTAGAACGGCATTGGGCCCCACCATATATCGCTGTAAATTATGGCGGCTACTGGGACCTGAGGTAGTTGGTACAATAGGACGTGTGGCTGTGGCAGAACGGCCACGTCCTCTCCCAGCACCAGAGGGTCCACTAACACCACCACGACCTTGTCCGCGTCCTTTACTAGATGTTTTCCTCATTGTTATCGTTCACCACAACAACAAAAATATTATTTGGCCCAAAGTATTGAATTCAAATTCAGGCCTTTTTTTACAGACACCTAACACTATCTGGCTATCTATTTAGGTACCGTATTACACTAATACAGGCACAGCAGTAACCACAGATTTAGCTGAATATAAATTTGAGGCCTAGTATTTAGGCGCTGGATGACAGGTATAGGTTTACGGACAGAATTAGACTTGGAAATGCACAGTAGCGTGTGTGTGAAGTTATTCAGAATGACCCTATGTGCACCTTGAATCTGATATACCCTTTTAGGGATAAATTTAAAGTAGGCCTGATACAGCAGAAACCACTAAATTAGGAAATTGCTAAATTGGGAATTGTATTTCAACCCAGAACAAAAAATTTGCTTTGACGGACACTAAATAACTTGACCAGCCACAACAGTACAGCAGTAATGACAGATTTAGCTGGATATAAATTTGAGGCCTAGTATTTAGGCGATGGGTGACAGGTATAGGTTTACCGACAGAATTGGACTTGGAAATGCACAGTAGCGTGTGTGTGAAGTTATTCAGAATGACCCTATGTGCACCTTGAATCTTATATACACTTTTAGGGATAGATTTAAAATAGCTCTGATACAGCAGAAACCACTAAATTAGGAAATTGCTAAATTGGGAATTGTATTTTAACCCAGAACAAAAACTGTGTTTTGACGGACACTAAATAACTTGACCAGCCACAACAGTACAGCAGTAACGACAGATTTAGCTGGATATAAATTTGAGGCCTAGTATTTAGGCGCTGGGTGACAGGTATAGGTTTACTGACAGAATTAGACTTGGAAATGCACAGTAGCGTGTGTGTGACGTTATTCAGAATGACCCTATGTGCACCTTGAATCTTATATACCCTTTTAGGGATAGATGTAAAAAAAGCTCTGATACAGCAGAAACCACTAAATTAGGAAATTCCTAAATTGGGAATTGTATTTCAACCCAGAACAAAAACTGTGCTTTGACGGACACTAAATAACTTGACCAGCCACAACAGTACAGCAGTAACGACAGATTTAGCTGGATATAAATTTGAGGCCTAGTATTTAGGCACTGGGTGACAGGTATAGGTTTACTGACAGAATTAGACTTGTAAATGCACAGTAGCGTGTATGTGAAGTTATTCAGAATGACCCTATGTGCACCTTGAATCTGATATACCCTTTTAGTGATAAATTAAAAATAGGCCTGATACAGCAGAAACCACTAAATTAGGAAATTGCTAAATTGGGAATTGTATTTCAACCCAGAACAAAAACTGTGCTTTGACGGACACTAAATAACTTGACCAGCCACAACAGTACAGCAGTAATGACAGATTTAGCTGGATATAAATTTGAGGCCTAGTATTTAGGCGCTGGGTGACAGGTATAGGTTTACTGACAGAATTAGACTTGGAAATGCACAGTAGCGTGTGTGTGAAGTTGTTCAGAATGACCCTATGTGCACCTTGAATCTTATATACCCTTTTAGGGATAGATTTAAAATAGCTCTGATACAGCAGAAACCACTAAATTAGGAAATTGCTAAATTGGGAATTGTATTTCAACCCAGAACAAAAACTGTGCTTTGACGGACACTAAATAACTTGACCAGCCACACCAGTAACGACAGATTTAGCTGGATATAAACTTGAGGCCTAGTTTTTAGGCGCTGGGTGACAGGTATTTGTTTACTGACAGAATTAGACTGGGATATGGCCAAAAAATAACCACACTATTGATGGTTAAATGCACTTGGTGTGACAGCTTGACCAACCACACTACTGAGGGTTAAATGCACTTGGTGACAGGCGCAGCTTGCCCCTGATGTAGTATATGGCCAAAAAATAAACAGACTATTGCTGGTTAAATGCACTGGGTGTGACAGCTTTACCAACCACACTACTGAGGGTTAAATGCACTTGGTGACAGGCGCAGCTTGCCCCTGATGTAGTATATGGCCAAAAAATAAACAGACTATTGCTGGTTAAATGCACTTGGTGTGACAGCTTCACCCTGATGTAGGATTTAGCCAAAAAACAACCACACCATTGAGGGTTAAATGCCACTTGGTGACAGCTTGCCCCTGATGTAGTATATGGCCAAAAAATAAACAGACTATTGCTGGTTAAATGCACTTGGTGTGACAGCTTCACCCTGATGTAGGATTTAGCCAAAAAACAACCACACCATTGAGGGTTAAATGCACTTGGTGACAGGCTCAGCTTGCCCCTGATGTAGTATATGGCCAAAAAATAACCAGACTATTGCTGGTTAAATGCACTTGGTGTGACAGCTTCACCCTGATGTAGGATTTAGCCAAAAAACAACCACACCATTGAGGGTTAAATGCACTTGTTTGCAGCTTGTGCTGGCACATCACAAGACACAAAATGGCCGCCGATCACCCCAGAAAAAAGTGACTGAAAAACGATCTGGGCAGCCTAAAAACAGTGAGCAATTCAATAGCAGCAGTTCAATCATCCACAGCTGCAGATCGATCTCTGAATGAAGTTCTTTGGAGGAGTTAATCACTGCCTAATCTCGCCCTAAGTCGCGGCTGCAACCTCTCCCTATGCTGATCAGAGCAGAGTGACGTGCGGCGCTACGTGACTCCAGCTTAAATAGAGGCTGGGTCACATGGTGCTCTGGCCAATCACAGCCATGCCAACAGTAGGCATGGCTGTGACGGCCTCTTGGGGCAAGTAGTATGACGCTTGTTGATTGGCTGCTTTGCAGCCTTTCAAAAAGCGCCAAGAAAGCGACGAACACCGAACCCGAACCCGGACTTTTACGAAAATGTCCGGGTTCGGGTGCGTGTCACGGACACCCCAAAATTCGGTACGAACCCGAACTATACAGTTCGGGTTCGCTCATCCCTAACAATCGCCATTCGCTGGTGCACTTATATGTAGAACAACCTTTATTGACGTACATCAAAAGTGGGGGGAAAATGGCAGTGCATCTTATGGAGGAAATGCTGCCATTTTTACTCTGCCAACACTGATACATCGCCGACAGCGATGCTGCACGGCCTGGTGCAGTCACTGTACTCTATTACACCGGACCCCGCTCACACCAGTATTCATAAAGTGTGGACAATCCATATGTAAAGTGTGGCCAATCCATATGTAAAGTGTAGGCAAGGAAGCGCAATCCACTACTCACTATGAAACTCCCGCTGGCCGGTCACTCACTTCGTCGTGGTGCACGCTCCACCTGGTTCATTAATAAAGTGGGAGGAGCATGCGTGTGAGGAAGTGAGTGACCGGCCAGCCTGCAGTGCCTGCTAGTATGGGAGTTTCATAGTGAGTAGTGGATTGTGCTACCTTGCCTACACTTTACATATGGATTGGCCACACTTTACATATGAGTACTGGTATGAGCGGGGATAGAGTACAGTGACTGCAACAGGCCCCACTGCAATTTCAATGCCAGTTGCCAGCCTCCACCCCCTGTATTAGGGTCACTATTTACACAGGGACACTGTTATGGGGGGATCTGTGGATGACACTATAGCATAAGATGCTATATGTGTCATCCACAGATCTCCCCATAACAGTGCCATTCACAGATCCCCTTCAAAACAGTGCCATTGTCACGGCTGTAAGTGAGCAACACACAGTAAATAGCAACTGACCGGTCCCAAACTAGGGAGGATAAAGGGTGACCCCTGTCAGACCCTAAAAGCTCTCCCTAAGCTGCTATGCACATGTCCAGATCCATATGGTGGATTGAGACATGCACGTGTACCTCAGGCTGATGACCACTAAAACCCCTACAATAGTGGAAGGGGCACGGCCACCGGTGCCCTGTTCAGTATATGGTCGGAACCGGGGTCGCCTCGGATCCAGTCAGCAAAGAAACAGAAACACACAATGTCTGAACACTTATCTGAAGGCGCTGCGGCTGCAGTGAAAACAGATCCAAAGTCAGCAGACAATATCCGAAGTACTTGCTTCAGCAGTACACAGATCCAGTGAAAAGATATCACACAGGTGAAGCTACTCAAGCGAGAGATACAGCTCAAATGAAAAGTATTATCCACACCTCTACAAAGGAGGAGGGGTGATTTAAAGGCAGTGAAATCAAACACAGGAGAGACAGCTGGGAGGAAGGAAACCGAAAGTAAAGACCTAATCACAGGGGCAGAGAAACAGGGCAGAGAGAACTTCTCCAAGCTCTAGTAGTGACATCATCACAGGGGTGGAGAAACAGAGCTGTGAGAACGTCTCAAAGCTCTGGTAGTGACAGCCATCCACATGTCCCCCCATAACAGTGCCATCCACATGTCCCCCCATAACAGTGCAATCCACATGTCCCCCCATAACAGTGCCATCCAAATGTCCCTATAACAGTGCCATCCAAATGTCCCTATAACAGTGCCATCCACATGTCCCCCCATAACAGTGCCATCCACAGATCCCCCCATAACAGTTCCATCCACAGATCCCCATAACAGTGTCATCCACAGATCCCCATAACAGTGTCATCCACAGATCCCCAATAACAGTGCGCTATCCACAGATCCCCCATAATAGTGTCATCCACAGACCACCATTAGTTCAAAAGCCACCAAAAGCACACCTTTTGGTTCAAAATATTTTTTTTCTTATTTTCTTCCTCAAAAAACCTAGCTGCGTCTTATCAGCAGTTGCGTCTTATAGGCCGAAAAATGTGGTATACATTCACCATTTGTTCCTGCACTTATATCTTGAATAACCTTTAGTGATGTACTGTATATCAGTAGAAAAAGAAACATACATTCTCTATTCGCTGCTGCACTTATATCTTGAAAAACCTTTATTGACGTAATATCAGTATAAAAAAAATATATATTGTTGCAGTTATATGTGGTAAAGCCTTTAGTGGCATATTTCAGTAGGGAAAAAAAAAAAGATATTCAGCCTTCAGCGCTGCAGTTATTTGTGGGAAAGTCCTTTTTGCGGTATGGACTGAATTACGTTGTGGTGAAATTTTGTACTTACATTTCACACACTGTGCGCTTATGTGACGATGTCCATAAGAGCGGCTCACCAATACAGGTGAATACACTATGAACTAACCCTGCACAAAAATGCTAACTAATTCACACCAGCCTGCATCTATCTGCTGTATTGCTTACTGGACACTATGGGGACTTCTCTGCAGCACAGAAACTGCAGGAAGATCGCGTTTTGCTCTTACAGCGTGGACCTACTTCCTCCACTGCAACCCGTTCATTTCAGATCACTCTGCCTCAGGTGCCGTTGTTTTTTTTTTTTAAACTGACAGCCTATAACCCTCTGTTGAAAAGAGTATAGTGGCGTATATACGTGGAAAAATAAAAATATACTCGGCGCTCGCTGTTCCAGTTATATTTGGTAAAGCCTTTAGTGGCGTATATCAGTAGAAAAAGAAAAATATATTAGGCATTCAGCGCTGCAGTTATATGCGGTTAAATCTTTTTTAAATTATTTTGGTGGACAAAAAAATCTTGTATTCAGCATTAAGAGCTGCACTTATATGCAGTAAAATATTTTTTAATTATTAATTATTTGGGTGAACAAAAAAATCTTGTATTCTGCATTAAGCGCTGCACTTATATGCTTTAAAATCTTTATGCCACACATCTGATGCCAAGTGTTACTTCTTTCACCCACCATCTTCAGCGGGTACTGGTATTGCCACCCACCTCCACAGTATGTCACCTTGCCACTCTGGGGCCTCCTGACTATCATTGTGCTGCTCTGTTGTCTCCTCATGCTGCTGCCACCTCCAGACCCTGTCATTGGGCCACTCTGTGGTCTCCGCATGCTGCTTTCACGCCACCACTAGTGATGAGCTGCAGGGGCTATATTCTAATTTGCAATATTTCACGAATATTTGGGTGAATATTCGTCATATATTCGCGATTTCGAGATTATTTTCTTGATTACGAAAAATTGGCAATGTAATATTTGCATAATGCGCACAAAATACAGGCGTGGGTCACTTTTGCTACATTTTCTAAGCTGCTAGAAGTTTCCTGAGACACTGCACCAGCTACACTATATCAGAATATTACCTACACTGACTATCTCCCACTAACTATCTGTTATATATATATATATATATATATATTTTTTTTTTTTTTTTTTTTGTGGTCATGGCTAAGGCCAAGAAATATTCGAAGAACCCTAGAGAGAGAAACAACGGGAAAAACCTAACCCAGCTAGGCGTGTCTTAGCTAACCTGACTAAATGGC
Organism: Bufo gargarizans; assembly: GCF_014858855.1. Lineage (NCBI taxonomy): Eukaryota > Metazoa > Chordata > Amphibia > Anura > Bufonidae > Bufo > Bufo gargarizans. The sequence continues at coordinate 278,761,838 of NC_058083.1, read as the reverse complement.
TTGTTGTGTGCCCTAAGTCATGATCGTGGGTAGGCCTATAAGTGGGCATACCCTGTGGAAATGAGAAGATAAGGGAGGGAGGGTGGGGCACCTGAGAACACACGCCTGTGAGTGAGGCTGTGGCTCGTATATGAAGAGCCTCCGCCCTTCCCGCCCATAAATGCAGGCTGACTAATCAGCCTTACCAACTTGTGGTCATGGCTATGACCAAGAGATAGCCGAAGAACCCAAGGGAGAGAAACAACAGGAACAACCTAACCTAGCTAGGCATGTCTTAGCTAACCTGACTAAATGGCTTGTTGTGTGCCCTAAGCCATGATCGTGGGTAGGCCTATAAGTGGGCAAAAACCAAGCCAAGTAGGGTAGAAAAGGAACTCGAATTGTATGTGCAAACTAATCCCCAAGCCAACTGCAAGGCGTGAGGGATCTAGTGCAAAAAATTCGGGGTGTATGAGGCAAGGCCAGAAGGAGACCTACAACCCATCTTGTGGATGACAAGGCCAGAGACATGATGCTCAATATTGCGGATACTGCCCCAAAGCGGAATGGATGACCGGGAATACATTGTGAAATGGTAAACCAACTGAACCTTGTAAAGTTTTGGTTCTAGGGAGTACTGGAAATGCCCTAGCGTCAGGAGATCGTGGGACCGAAACCTAACTGCCTAGACTATGCAGGAATGAGGGCCAAAAAGAACTATGTAGAAAGGAAGAGAATCCTTGAATAGTTCCCCAGACAACAGCTATCTTCTAGCTGTGGTCCGCGCGTTGCTCTACTCTGTGCCCCTGAGACTTGTTTTAACGTTTGAGACGTGAAGACCGACCTACTATCTGAATCTTCTACCGTAAGGAAATGCTGAACCTTGTCTAAAACCCGATTCAACGTGGTTGTAGGGAGTCTGAGGTTAGTGCAGAAAGAAGCTACGAAGCCATAATATACAAAATTCTGTCTATGACCTCCCATGAGTGAGGGAATGCCGTTGCAATGAAGCTACCGGCGAAAATGAATTCCTGGTCGTGGTAAAAGGGCAAAGACTTTGCGTGGGGACCTGGTTGACAAGATATGATCGACTACGATCAGAGACTGAAATGCTAGAGGGAATTACCCTACTTGTTCCTCCTCTGGCAGGACCTGAACGAAAGCATGAACAATTAAAGCAAGACGAAATAGCTGCATAAGACATGACAATGATGCTGTAGGGCGAACAGGACCAGTTGCGGTCAAAACATAAAGTGAGCGATCAACATGGGTTATTAGGAAATTAGGGAAGCAGGTATGTATGTGATACATACGGGCCAAATCAGCCCAGATGCACAGATGGACAACCAACAAGGCAATCAGCCCAGCAGGACTGAAAACAGTCATCGGGCCCCCGAAGCCATGGGGCTGAAGCCGTCATAGAGCTCCTGAAGCCATGGGGCTGAAGCCGTCATTGGGCCCCCTAAGCCATGGGGCCAAAGCAGTCATCGGGCCCCCGAAGCTATGGGGCCAAAGCAGTCATCGGGCCCCCGAAGCCATGGGGCTGAAGCTGTCATCGGGCCCCCGAAGCCATGGGGCCGAAGCTGTCATCAGGCCCCCGAAGCCATGGGGCTGAGTTTAGTGTGAGTCCCTTATGGCGGGAGCCATGCGTGCGAGTCCCATATGGCGGGAGCCATGCGTGCAAGTCCCATATGGCGAGAGCCATGCGTGCGAGTCCCATATAGCGGGAGCCATGCGTGCGAGTCTCATATGGCGGGAGCCATGCGTGCGAGTCTCATATGGCGGGAGCCATGCATGCGATTCTCATATGGCGGGAGCCATGCGTGCCAGTCTCTTATGGCGGAAAAAAGTATCAGATGGCCGTGCGAACTACGAATGACGATGCCAGTTGTGAGGTCCTATAAGCGAAGAGCCACTCCGGCGAGCTTCTTATGTTTTTTTTGTTTTTTTTAAACCACTTATGCAGCACCAGAATGCCTTAGGGACTCGCATAACCATGACCCCCTCCAACAGCAAACCTGGGACACTAACCAGCCTACAACCATGTCGTACCCCTAACAAATAAAACATGAAAAACGGTCATGGGGCCCCCGAAGCCAGAGGGATGATGTTGCGGTGACGATAAGTAATTAAAACGTAAGCCGGACCTGATGGGATATGCAGAGACTTGAATGATTGGATTGGCTAGAAGGTGGCCTAAAGAACATAACTGCCAACAGTTAGGGGGGCTCTATTTGTACAAGCGTTTAAAAGAACAGGTTCTGTAGACATCTATGTGGAATCAGCTGACGAGAGTGTAAAAGGAGCGCGCTTCTTCTTGACGCTAACATCTACCTGTAAGGCTGAGTTGATACTTGAGTTATTTGGTTAGTTTTGGCCCTGTGACTGCCCTGTGACTGCCATAGACTCTCTATGCGTGTTACTACAAGGCACAGTGTTCTACACCACTATAAAGGCTCTCAGCAGCCAGGAAATAGCAGTTTTTTTTACGCAATTCGCAGCAAATTTATTCGGCTCTAACCCAATTTTTCCCGAAAAATTCGGCGAACCGGCAAATACATTTTTTGAAATATTCTCTCATCTCTAATGGTCGTTATTAATAATAATAGTAATGATAATAATAAACTATATGCATGTTAGGGTGAGTTCACCATTAACATTAGGGATTCAATTATGGCTTTCCGTTATAACATGGTTATAGCGGAAAATAACAAAATCCATAAGATGGAAGGACGTATCCGTTATGCTGCCTATAGACTTGTATTATAACGGAATACAAAACAAAAGCCTTTAAAATGCATTCAAATTGCTTTCCGTCCTAATAGAAGTCTATGGGGTTCAAAACGAATCCGTCTGGGTCCCGTTATGCAAGATGGAAAACAAAGTCCTGTTTACAGGACTTTATTTTCTGTCATGCATAATGTGACCCAGACGGATCCGTTATGCTTTCCCATAGACTTCTATTAGGACGTTAAGCAAACGGAATGCCTTTTAAAGGCTTCCGTTTTGCATTCTGTCTGGGCATTCTGTTATTTTCCATTATAACAATGTTATAAAGTAAAGCCATAACGGAATCCCTAACGCTAGTGTGAACCCACCCTTAGTGATGGTGGTCAGTTTTGTGCAATATGTATAAACTTTTGAGCTAAATAGACTAACAATTTGAAGAAAAAAGTCTAATTAAGATTTTTTTCATCAACAATAAATGGGGGCTAAAAAAGCAGTTTGTTAGGGTGCTGCCAATAAGGAGTTTATTAAAGAAATTATTTTATTAAAAGTAAGTAAAAACATTACAGGTAGTATGACTTATTTCTATTGAACACTGCATGTCTATAATAGCTGCAATCAATGATTTTTTTTGTGTCCTTTTATATGTCCTTCCAACTAGAAAGACTGTTTTATATGTCCTTCCGTTCCAACTAGAAAGGCTGTTATAACTCCATCATGCAGTTTTGCTCAAGATGAAATGGACAAGACAACTTAAGTAACAGGTGCATGGAGGATTAGACGTGTGGTTGCTATGTAACTGGATGCTTCTTCTGGATCTTCTTGTCCTGGCTTTTGCTGCAGTCTTGCTGGTTTGGGCTGCACCATTCTGGGGCTACACAGTGGCCATGGTAGTATAAGTTCCCTATGTATTTAAAGGTCCTTCATTCTACCATGTTTGGCCTAGTTCTAAAGGTACATGCTCCCATCTTCCGTTCATTGCCACTGACTGACAGTTTTTTTCCTGATTGTGGCCATGCCCCTGTTGCTGGGCTTGATTTTATATAATCCTGTGGTTTGTTAACCTAGCACCTGCTACCTGGTCCAACAGCTGGCTCTGATCCTTAGCTATGTTCCTCACTATGTTCTCATCTTGTTCCTCACTATGCTCTCAACAGTTGCATCCTGAGTCCTGACTGCTACCCTGCTGATCATCCTTGACTATGTTCCTGACTATGCTGCTTCTCCATAAGCTATACCGCTTCACTCAACACTACTTACCAATAATACTATTATTTTTTGTTTCTTTGCTTTTTTTTTTACCAATACTGTTACAGGGGTTATCAAACCCATATAATGACCCACCCCCCAATGTCTGGACACCTCATATACGTTATACTTACTCTGATCCCGGGCACCCATGTCGCTCCTGATCCCCTCACGGCCATCGCTGCATCTCCCCATAGCGCAGATCAAAACATCTGGCCAATAGCAGGCCGCAATGGGAACGAGCCCCCTTAGCATCGCGGGTGAGACAGATAGTGATAACTCATAAAAAAGCAACCCCATTTTGCAAACCACACCCCTCAAGGAATAAATTAAGGGGTGTAGTGAGTACTTTTACCCCACAGGCTTTTTATATCATTTAGAAATACTTGGCCATGAAAATGAAAAATTACCTTTTTTCCAATAAAATGTTGCTTTAGCCCAAGATTTTAAATGTTTAACTGGCTGACAACTGCAAATGCCTGGAGGTTATAGGGTCATGCACATGGCCATAAGTGTTTTGCGATCCACAAATCACAGATCCCTAAAACACAGATACCAGCCAAGTGCATGCTGACTTTTTTTTAACTCTTGCATTTATGTCCTATCCTTTTTCACAATACGGACAAGAATAGGAAATGCTCTATTTTTTTGCGGGGCCTCGGAATGGACTTAAGGATGTGGATAGCACATGGGTGTGCTGTAAGCATCTTTTTCAGCCCCATTGAGCTGAATTGGTCCACATCCGATCCACGAAAAATGTGGATCGGACGCGGACCAAAACTATGGCTGTGTGCATGAGCCCTAAATAAAAAAGAAACTCCCAAGAAGTGACCCCATTTTAGAAACCACACCCTCCAGAAGTTAACAAGGGATGTTGTAAGAATTTTGACCCCACATGGGTTTAGCAAAAATAAATTCACAGCAGATGTTACAAAGTGAAAATTGCAATTTTTACACAAATATTCCATCTAAGTGCCCGATATGTTGCCACCAGCATATGCCTATGTGAAAAATAAGCCCTCTTATTATTATGCTGTGCTTCCTGACTTATAACACCCTGCATATGGCCTTACTTTGTAGAAATTAATGCGCAGCAAATGGTGCAAAGTGAAAAGTTTTCCACATACATGACATTTCAGTGCACAATATGTTGTGCCCAGTTGGTGCCATCTGAGACTCACACAGTGCTTCTGAATTGATAGTTTTTTTCTATTAGGTATGTAAATGCCATAAATGTGGCCGTAAGCTGATTTATGACACACTTGCTCTATGCAAGTTTTACACAGATATAACATTTTAGCACCCATTGTAATGTGCCCAGCTCGTGCCATCTGAGACACACCAGACCATTTACATTTTTTAGCCGTTTAATAGTACAATTGTTAGTTATTGTTAGGCGGCTTCTACTGAGTACTGAAATATCAAAATGCAGATGTCAACTGCTGTTTGGCTTACACTGCAAGGTTCAAAAGGGAAAGACTAGCTTTCGGCATTTACAGTGCAGAGTTTGATGGATTGACTTACAGGTGCCATTTGGCCCCAGTAGGGCTGAATTGCACCACAATTGGACATTGCATCTTTACAAGACTAATACATTAGCATGCCTTACTGTAGGAACTATTTAATCTAAACATATCTGTATAGGTAATATCTTTTGCATGTTTTATTATGTTTTATGATTTCCAATTTCCTCATAATCACTTGTGATTACGTATGTATGTAGAATTAATATTCATTGTTTTGAATATTAAATCAAGAAATCCATTTGCAGGCGTGTTGATCTTGTTTTAACACAAAGGAGATCTCTATCAATTAAGAATGACTTCAGCTTAATTAGAACATACCTGTCAAGTTCCCTCAATGTTATTATAAATAAAAAAATAAGGATTTCAAGGTATTATGTATACAGTGAAATAACAACAGCTCCTAACTTATTATTGACATTTTATTATTCTGTAGGATAAACGAGAATAATGTGTGATATTAAAAAGATATGTTTATAGCTCAAATCTACTAATAATGAGTATAGTACAGGTATAGGTTTTCATTTTCTACTACTCTTACAAAGAATAAAACAATAAAATAAACAATAAAAACACTTGAGAAAATAATGCTTTATCATCATCTTATTCAGAGAGCCATGGCATTTACTGTTACATCAACTCTTGGGGGTTCATACTACTTTTTTATTTTTTTTCTGTAAAACAAGTTGAAAACTATTATTTATGGTGACTGACTGTCAGAAATCTTTTTCCCTCTGTCAGAAATATATCAGATATTCCTCTCCAGTATTAATCATTACTGCAGAAAATAATGGGTATAGCATACTTTATCCTAAAGTTTGGGAATAGACATGGCCAATGTAAAATGAAAAATGTATTGATGATTGTGTGAGTATGGTGTGAGTGTTTACTGTAAAATAAAACCCCCAGTAGACGCCCTCTGTCTCCCATAAGCACCCTACAAATGCGATCAAAGGGGTGCCGTTGTGTGTATAGACAGGCTGTGCCTCTCTGGCATAGCCTGATGGTTAATGTCAGTATAGCACTGGCATTAAAAGGCAATGCACTTTAGGGATAGAGTGCATTGCATTTTAGAAGCAATCAAAAGATTGCCTGTAAGTGGTTGATAAAGTAAAAAAATATTTATCAAATTCTACAAAAAATATGCTTTTTTCCATTGAAAATACGCTTTTCAATGAAAAAATTAGCAAAAATAAAATCTCCCCACATGTTGGATATCGCCGGATTCGCTGCATCTGTAGCAACCCACACTACACAAATATCATGTAAATCATCCCCTACGTGAACACCATAAGAAAAAACAACAAAAAATGCTAGAATTGCTAATTTGTTCTTAGTTGCCACAAAAAAAAACGTAGCATGGGTGGGTTCACATCACTATTATGGATTACATTTTTGTTTTAACGACGTTATAACAGAAAATAATGGAATCCATAAGACGGAAGTCAAAACGGAAGCCTTTAAGAGGCATTTCGTTTTGATCCTTTACAATACAAGTCTATGGGCAGCATAACTGACCCATGCTGGTTTCCATTATGCAGAAGTCCATTATGCAGAAACCTTTAAAAGGCATTCTGTTTTGCTTTCCGTCATAATAGAAGTCTATGGGAATCGTAACTTGTCCATCTTGTTTCCGTTATGCAGAACAGAAAAAAGGGTTCTGTGGTAAGGACTATGTTTTCCGTCTTGCATAATGGGAACCAGACAGTTCCGTTATGATTCCCATATACTTATATTATGATGGATCAAAACAGAATGCCTCTTGAAGGCTTCCGTTTTGACTTCCGTCTTATGGATTCTGATATTTTCCATTATAACCATGTTATAATGGAAAGCAAAAATGGAATCCATAAGGGTGATGTGAAACCGCCCTCACAAGTGTTATTTACTAGTGTTGGGCAAGCATGCTTGGCCAAACACTATTTTTACTCGAGCATCGCGGCCGAACACCGCGTGTGCTCATACGCAATGCTCAAGTCTCCTCCCTGCATGTTTTTTGGGTGCTACACAGCCAATAAACATGCGGGGAAGTACTGGCCCTCACTGTAATGCCATAGCCATGTTCGTTACTGGCATTACAGTGATTAGCTGTCCGGAACGCGTCATAGGGTGCTATATAGCACTTGATGGCATGTGGTTCAGCTCAGTATTAGTCAGGGAGAGCTGCAGCAGAAGGGACAGTGTCACGAGGGTATCGAGAACCACGCCTGACTCCGTTATACCCGGGGTCAGGAAGTCGCAGCGGTTGGCTGCACGCTCTATTTAAGATAGGGCTGTTTTCCTTATGGTAGCTTTCTGGGTTTGCTTTGCAAACCCTTTTGGCTCACTCAGGGATCCGTAGCTCCTTCTCCTCAGCTGTTCCTTGTCCAGCACTCCCAAACCTCCTTATATTCCTCTCTCACACTTCTCTGCTTGCCAGAGATAGAGCTTCCTGCCTGGACTTCTATCCTGACCCACTGGAGCTGTGTTGCTGCGTTCTCTGACTGTTGATTCAGAACGCTACCCTCCGGATCCCTGTTGGACCTTTGTGGACAGTTGTTGTCGTCCACCTGGGTGTTTGTGTTTGTCTGTGTTTGTCTGTCCTCTCCCTGGTGTTTCCCTCTTAGTGCAGTGGTGAGGACTAGCGATCCCACCGGCCCGTTCACTATCTAGGGCTCATTTCAGGGAAAGCCAGGGTTTAGGCACGTGATCGCCGCACGGGTGAGGAACCCGTCTAGGGACGTCAGGGCAGTCAGGTGCCAGCCGCAAGGTGAGTTAGGGGTCACCACCTTTCCCTCTCCCTTAGGCAGGGCTTTCCCTGTTTTCCTCCCTGTGCGTGACACCGGTCATTACAGACAGATAGTGTAGGGACAGGAATTGTTTAGTGTTGAAAGGGTGCTAGAGACCCGAAAGTCCTTTTAAGGACTATTGTTTTATCTGGATGGAATATATATTATTAGCGCAACCTGTGCTAAATTGCATGGAATTGTTTGGCCGCTGCTGACAGTGACACAACCTCTCCTACATCTGCTGTGTTACATTAGTGCATCCTAAATATCTGTGACATTCAGCGCAATGTTTGGCTGCTGGTGACAGCAACATTACCTGCGCTACATCTCCTGTATAAAGTTTGCGCATCCTAAATATCTGTGACATTCAGTCTAATTTTTTCGCTGCTGGTGACAGCGACATTACCTGCGCTACCTCTCCTGTATAACGTTTGCGCATCCTAAATATCAGTGCCCTTCAGTCAAATTATTTTGCTGCTGGTGACAGCGAAATTACCTGCAAAATCTCCTGTATAACGTTTGTGCATCCTAAATATCTGTGACAGTCTAATTTATTTGCGCATACACTTACAAAACCTGCGCTACTGTACCTGTGAAATACTTGCAAGCATATATACCATTTAATATGCTCAAGGCGAGCAGTAAGGGATGGGGAAGTGGCTGTGCTTCTGATGGTGCGCGCAGAGGCTGTGGCCCTGGGCACAGTGAAACTGCTGCCAGAGCACAAGAAACACACTGATCCACGGTATCTAGCTTCATGTCCCAGTTTGCAGGACACCACTCTCGAAGTCACACCAGTGCGACCAGGTGGACGGTTGGATTGCAGCAGATAATGCTTCCAGTCTGTTAAGCACCACCCTGTCTTCCACAAAGTCCAGTCTCAGTATGATCCTTCTTCCTCCCACCATGGAGAGTCTTGGCAAACAAGTGATCCCACACTTGGATATTCTGAGGAGCTTTTTTCAGTGCTGTCACGGATGATCCGCGAGAATATTGAACTGTCCTCCCAATATTATCAATATTACTCTGCCTTATTAAACAGTAATTATTTCCCTAGGCCCCAGAACCTACAATTTGATTATTCAGAGCGTCTCCTTCTGTCCTTCTGTTGTACCCAGAGAACAACATAGTCCTTTTGTTCAAGTCAGTCAATAGATGCCCAGCAGATAACGCAATTACAGCTGGCTTCCTCAGGTTGACAAAAGAACTTCCCTTCCTGAAGAGATATCACAGCTAGGTGTGAAGACTGCACCTGGGGGGGAGACATTTGGTGTCGCTGCCATAAGGGGTCTGTAAGCTGGCTTGCTGCAGACAGGCCGGCACCAAGGTTTCCCAGACTGCAACATGAATCTGAGATATGATTTTTACCTTTTTAAGAGAGCCCATGCATCTTACGGACGTAAAAATTACATCATCGTGTCACTCAGAATTCACTGGACATTTACATAGGACAAACATAACTCTAAGATGTACCCAGGTAAAGTTATGGTGTTACCCCATCATAGAACCAGTTATAATAGTAATATTTGGTATCCCTGAACTCCATATTTTGTGGGGAATGTGAATATGTGCTTGTTACTTGTGTACAACGGAGACATCCTGCGATATGGCACATGCCATATTTCAGAACTGACATTCACCTCAGGAATACAGCCTGCCCAGCAGACGGACTCTCAATTCCCCGCCTTGATTCTGGGAGCCTTTATAACAAAGACCTAGAATCTGCTAAAGGAGTTCTCCACTTTTAACAACACCTAAAGAGGGCCTCAGCCAGAGAACCTGTGGGCTGTAGGCATATTACACTGGACAAAGGCTTCTTGGACTTTACCCCTGCAACGGACTATTTCACCAACAGACATCTTTTCTGCGGAAACTAAGTATTTTCTTTCTTTTCTCCCTTTTGTTTATTGGACTATACTTTCCTTGATTATTGTGTTAATAATTACTGTGCATCGTGATAATTTGTATTGTATATAGATATATAATAAATGACCTCCAAGTCATTTCTCTAGCCATATGCCTGTTTTCAAACACTGCAAAAACTTACCCTAGCCTCTCCGAAGAGAAAGCTACTCGGTTGTGTTATCTAGATAGTGGGTTCCTCGCTCCCATAAATTGTGAGGTGGTGGCAGTTAAACTACCCTGTGTGCAGTTCCGGTCGCAGTTCGTCGCACGCTTACTTGCGGTCAATCGGAGGTCCACTCCCTGCGCTTTCAGCCTATCGACTGTACGGACTCAAGTTAGACTGTCGGTGTGCTGGAAGTGCCTGGGAGGCCTGTTTGCGGATTGACCACTAGGGGCGCTGTGACGGTTTTGTGACGTATTGTGGCCGCAGCGGTCGCAGTTCGTCACATATTGGTGGCAGCAGTGGGATTCCTTTTTGCATGTGTTTAGAACATCTGAACAGAGATTAACTAATTTACCTCTGTCAGAACCAAACCAATTTGGTGGTGGTGTGGCTGAGTGCAATACATTTATCTGTGTGTACAGAGAGACTGTGTAGTCCAGTACCCTCCCCGAAATCTTGTTTTCTTTATCTATCTTTTATTTGGCGTGAAAATGTCCGGGGAATACAAGAAAATGGCTTTGGCAGATCTGGAAAATCTGTGCCAAGAACGGGGCATTGAAGTCGGTCGCAAGACGAAGACCGACCTGATAAAAGACTTGTTCCGATGGGATAACCAACAACTGCGGCTGTTGGATGTGTCTACTGCGGGAGACACCGGCCCATCTGACTCAAGTCCTGAGGAACCGGAGACTGAGAATCCTGACTACTCGGAGGGGGAACATCCTGCGGGCCCTGTTGGCCCCCCAGCGCAGTATTTCAGTACGGATCCTAATTTTTCTTTAAGTACTCGCCCGGAAGCGGCCAGTACCGGACTATCTATTTGTACGGACCCTATGATGCAGCAGGCCCTCCAAAAACTAATGGACACTGACCCGGTAAAGTACCTGCAGTACATGGCGGAGCGCGAAGAACGCCGAGCTGAGAGGGAGGCCGCTGCTGCAGAAAGCCAACGTCGGCATGAACTGAGCATGGCCAGAATACACCAACCCAGCCGAAGCTCATCACCCAACTTTCCTGCAGAAGGAGCAGCATCACACGTGAGTGCAAAATTTAAATTTGCTCCCATTGAAAAGGACACTGACATAGACTTGTTTTTGCGATCCTTTGAGAAAGCCTGCCGTCAGTATCGTCTGCCCCAAGAGCAGTGGGCCAGACACCTGACCCCCCTGTTGCGCTACAAAGCGCTGGACGCGTTTGCGGAGTTATCCATGGAGCAGGATGAAGATTATTCCGCCATAAAAGACGCTATCATTGCTAAATACCAGCTGACCCCTGAAGTCTATCGGAAAAGGTTTAGGTCCTTACAAAAGGATCGTACGGACTCTTATCCGGATGTGGTCAGCAGCTTACGCACTACATTCCGCCAGTGGACTTTAGGCCTAACAAAAGGGTCTTATGACATCCTAGAGGACTTGATGGTGCTAGACCAGCTTCTTTGTATTTGCCCTGCGGATGTGAGACAATTCGTGCTAGAACGGAAGCCTGCGTCAGCAACCGCTGCTGCAGACTTAGCTGAGACTTTTGTCACAACCCGAGTGCCCGATCTGCGTAAATCTGCACCATCTCACTGGAGAGGAGGTCTGCCCAATGTCAGGGCAGACCCCCCTGCCTCTGTGGGCCGTCCACCACAGAGACCACCAAGTGCAGCTACTGCTTCCAGACCTGGGGCACCTAATGGAATCACCTGTCACTACTGCCGCAAGCCTGGACATATGAAATTCAACTGTCCTGAGCGGAGACAGCCACAGTCAGCATCTGAACCACCTGTACCTCGCCCACGACAGACACAGCCAGCCAGCGCATCCCAGCGTGAACCATCATCTTCAACTGTTTTGTTCGCCGGTGGGGAGGAGATTCACCCCATCACCAGCAATCACCAGCTTGTTACAGTGAATGACCAGCTAGTCACCGGTTTCCGGGACACGGGAGCCGATGTCACCCTGGTGCGTCCGCACCTTGTGCCCACAAAGGACATCATCCCAGACAAGTACCCCACCCTCACTGGGGTGGGGGGCACTCTTTCTCACATTCCCCAAGCCCAGGTTTCCATCGACTGGGGGGTGGGTGTTCAAGAAAAGGTAGTTGGTATCCTAGACCAGCTACCAGTTCCTGTTTTGTTGGGGTCCGATCTAGGCAAGCTGGTATCCTATTATGAACCCACCACAAACCCCTCGGGATCCCAGGGAGGGGGTCCGCCCTCTGCCCCCACCCAGGTGCTTGGCACCCGGGGGCAAAAGTCTGGGGGAGGGGGGTTGAATGTATCCAATATTAATGTTGATGATATGCATGACGTACCTGCTAATGTGATTTCTACATGTGATATTGAAAATGCTAATCTGCCTTGCTCCGAAGTCATACCTGTCCTAGCTGTGACTCGGAGTCGGGCCACCCAAAACTTGAACTCAGAACAGGGGGAAGAGGCTCTGGTCTCCTCCCACTCCTCTGACCCCAGGGAGGGTGACTGTCAGCCACAGGCCTCGTACGCCACGGGCCAGCTGGCTGAAACGGATCAGGCGGCCTTCGAGCACGCACTTCAAACCGATCCTAGCCTCGAGGGTCTCAGAAGACAGGCTGCTGAGCCCCTCGCGGATGGGGCCGGGTTCAAAGTGTACTGGGAAGGTGGGAAGTTGTATAGTGAGGCTATACAACCCACCGAAGGCGAAATGACCGTGAGTACCAAGTCGCTTGTGGTACCTAGTGCCTTCCGGGGGCATGTGCTGAAATCCGCACATGACATCCCCTTGGCAGGGCACCTAGGAATTCGCAGGACACTTGACCGTATTCAGGGGCATTTCTACTGGCCTAGAATGAGGATAGATGTCATCAATTATTGTCGCTCCTGTACGGTTTGTCAGAAAGTTAAACGAGCTGGGAATCCGCGCAAGGCTCCCCTGTGTCCACTGCCAATCAGAAGTGAGCCATTTCACAGAGTGGCAGTCGACATAATTGGACCTCTGCCCATTCCCAGCCGCAGCGGCAAGAGGTACATCTTGACGCTTGTAGATTACGCGACTCGCTACCCAGATGCGGTCGCCCTCTCCTCCCTGAGGGCAGACAAGGTAGCAGACGCGCTAATTTCCATATTTTCCCGTGTAGGGTTCCCTGCGGAGATGCTCACAGATCAGGGACCCCAGTTTATGTCTGAACTGATGGACGCCCTGGCGGCAAGGATCCAGATGACGCACCTCGTCTCCAGTCCATACCACCCGCAAACCAACGGCCTCTGCGAGCGCTTTAACGCGTCATTAAAGCAGATGTTGGCCACATTCGTTGAGTCGCAGGGTGGGGACTGGGAACGGTACCTGCCTCATCTGCTGTTTGCCTACAGGGAAGTACCGCAAGAGTCCACCGGGTTCTCCCCGTTTGAACTCCTGTATGGCAGGAACGTCCAAGGGCCACTACAGCTGATGCAAGAGACGTGGGAAGGCAAAGGTGATCCCACGGATGTCTCTGTAGTGGATTACGTCCTGAAGTTCAGAGACAAAATGGAGTCACTCTCTGCCATGGTAACGGAGAATCTGGCCCAGGCCCAGGCCAAACAGAAACTATGGTACGACCGCACCGCAGGAGACCGGGCATTTGAAACTGGAGACAAGGTCTATGCCCTTCTCCCCATACGGCACAATAAGTTACAGGCTGCATGGGAGGGTCCATACACCATAGAGAAGCGTTTAAACCCCCTGACATACTTGGTAAACATGGGGGGTAGAAAACAGAAGGCCTTTCACATTAACATGCTGAAGGCTCACCACGATAGAACCCAGTATGTACTCCCAGTGTGCAGCCGGTTAGAACAGGGCGAGACAAACCCTCTGGTAGATCTGCTGGCTGACACCCGGGAGACGGACGGGGACATAAATGTCAACCCGCAGCTCTCCCCATCCCAGAGAGAGCAGTTACAGGAGGTGTTAGGTCGGTACCACCGGACCTTCTCAGGTATCCCGGGACGGACCAATCTGGTCGCTCACCGGTTAGATACCGGAGCACATCCCCCCATCAAGCAATCCGCCTATCGCGTCTCTCCGGAGGTGCAGGCGGACATGCAGCGTGAGGTGGGGGAAATGCTAGAACTGGGGGTCGTTCAGCGGTCCTGTAGTCCATGGGCGGCACCCGTCGTCTTGGTACCCAAGAAAGACAAGACGACGCGGTTCTGCGCGGACTACCGGAAGTTGAACGCTGTAACCACTACGGACGCCTCCCCTATGCCTCGCATCGATGAGATTCTAGATAAGCTGGCGGCTGCCAGCTATCTATCAATCATGGATCTGAGCCGGGGGTACTGGCAGATCCCTCTTGCCCCGGACGCGCGGCAGAAGTCGGCCTTTATCACTCACTTCGGGCTCTTTGAATTTACGACGATGCCCTTTGGAATGAAAAATCCGCCTGCCACGTTCCAGCGGGCTATGAACGACCTGCTGGAGGAAATGCAACCGTTCGCTGCAGCATATTTGGACGATATTGCGGTGTTTAGCCCTACCTGGGAAGAACACCTCAAACATCTGTCCCAGGTACTGCAACGGCTGGCTGCAGCCAATTTGACAGTTAAGCCAAGTAAGTGTCAGATCGGCATGACGGAAGTCCAGTATTTAGGTCACCGAGTGGGAGGGAACACCCTGAAACCGGACACGGGAAAGGTTGACGCCATCTTAGCGTGGCCTCGGCCTATCACCAAGCGACAGGTTCAGGCATTCCTGGGGACCGCGGGCTACTATAGGAAGTTTGTACCGGCCTATAGTGCCATCGCGAAGCCCCTGACGGATGCCACTGGTAAGAAGCACCCGAAAGTGGTTACGTGGACCCCTGAGTGTGAGAACGCCTTCCGGGCCTTGAAGCAGGCGTTAGCTAGCGCCCCTGTGCTTCAAGCCCCAGATTTCAGCCGTCGGTTCATAGTGCAAACCGACGCATCAGATTACGGTCTCGGCGCTGGCTTAAGCCAGGTGGATGGAAAAGGGGACGAGCATCCTCTTCTGTACCTGAGCCGGAAACTTCTTACCCGAGAGGTCTCTTACTCAACTACAGTAAAGGAGTGTCTGGCGATTGTGTGGGCCCTGCAGAAGCTTCAATCCTATCTGTACGGCCGCTCCTTCACAATCATTACGGACCATAATCCTCTCAGTTGGCTGAACCATACTGCGGGGTCCAACGGAAAGCTCCTACGTTGGAGCTTGTCGCTGCAGCAGTACGATTTTACCATCCAGCACAGGGCAGGCAGCAGACATCAAAATGCGGATGGCTTATCCCAGTGCAACGGCGATCCAGACCGATCAGCGCAGGTTAGCGGCGACGCCACCGGTCTTGCGGACGGATGTCTAGCCACAGATGCGGGGGGAGGTGTCACGGATGATCCGCGAGAATATTGAACTGTCCTCCCAATATTATCAATATTACTCTGCCTTATTAAACGGTAATTATTTCCCTAGGCCCCAGAACCTACAATTTGATTATTCAGAGCGTCTCCTTCTGTCCTTCTGTTGTACCCAGAGAACGACATAGTCCTTTTGTTCAAGTCAGTCAATAGATGCCCAGCAGATAACGCAATTACAGCTGGCTTCCTCAGGTTGACAAAAGAACTTCCCTTCCTGAAGAGATATCACAGCTAGGTGTGAAGACTGCACCTGGGGGGGAGACATTTGGTGTCGCTGCCATAAGGGGTCTGTAAGCTGGCTTGCTGCAGACAGGCCGGCACCAAGGTTTCCCAGACTGCAACATGAATCTGAGATATGATTTTTACCTTTTTAAGAGAGCCCATGCATCTTACGGACGTAAACATTACATCATCGTGTCACTCAGAATTCACTGGACGTTTACATAGGACAAACATAACTCTAAGATGTACCCAGGTAAAGTTATGGTGTTACCCCATCATAGAACCAGTTATAATAGTAATATTTGGTATCCCTGAACTCCATATTTTGTGGGGAATGTGAATATGTGCTTGTTACTTGTGTACAGCGGAGACATCCCGCGATATGGCACATGCCATATTTCAGAACTGACATTCACCTCAGGAATACAGCCTGCCTAGCAGACGGACTCTCAATTCCCCGCCTTGATTCTGGGAGCCTTTATAACAAAGACCTAGAATCTGCTAAAGGAGTTCTCCACTTTTAACAACACCTAAAGAGGGCCTCAGCCAGAGAACCTGTGGGCTGTAGGCATATTACACTGGATAAAGGCTTCTTGGACTTTACCCCTGCAATGGACTATTTCACCAACAGACATCTTTTCTGCGGAAACTAAGTATTTTCTTTCTTTTCTCCCTTTTGTTTATTGGACTATACTTTCCTTGATTATTGTGTTAATAATTACTGTGCATCGTGATAATTTGTATTGTATATAGATATATAATAAATGACCTCCAAGTCATTTCTCTAGCCATATGCCTGTTTTCAAACACTGCAAAAACTTACCCTAGCCTCTCCGAAGAGAAAGCTACTCGGTTGTGTTATCTAGATAGTGGGTTCCTCGCTCCCATAAATTGTGAGGTGGTGGCAGTTAAACTACCCTGTGTGCAGTTCCGGTCGCAGTTCGTCGCACGCTTACTTGCGGTCAATCGGAGGTCCACTCCCTGCGCTTTCAGCCTATCGACTGTACGGACTCAAGTTAGACTGTCGGTGTTCTGGAAGTGGCTGGGAGGCCTGTTTGCGGATTGACCACTAGGGGTGCTGTGACGGTTTTGTGACGTATTGTGGCCGCGGCGGTCGCAGTTCGTCACAAGTGCCATTCCTTGATTTGGGCCTCTCGCCAAGCCCGCTTGAAGAGGGACATGAGGAGATCTTGTGTACTGATTCCCAAACTCTGTAGCATCCACATACATAAGAAGATGATGGTGGGGAATGGCAATTAGTGTTTCACAAGGTGGATGATGATGATGAGACACGGTTACCAATAAGTCAACAGTAATTAGTGTCTCAAGAGGTTGATGATGAGGATGAGACACAGTTGTCAATAAGTGAGGTTCTTGTTAGGTCAACAAGTCAGAAGGATGACCAGAGTGAGAAAGTGGAAGAGGAGGCGGTGGACGATGAAATCACTTACTCAACATGGGAAGGTGACAAGCCGAATGAGGACAGCAGTACAGAGGGGGAGGGATCTGCAGCACTGCAACAGGCTGTAAGAGGTAGTGGGGTGGCAAAGGGAGAAGGCAGGCCACACCAAACAGGCCCACAACTGTTCCATGGAGCACCCCTCTGTGGCAATCTCCCTTGCCAGGGGGTAGGTGTTCCGCAGTCTGGCGCTTTTTTGAGGAAAGTGTGGATGATAAAAAAATGCAACCTTTTTGCAACCTGTGCCGTACCAAAATGAGCAGGGGCGTGAACACTACCAACCTCACCACCACCAGCATAATCCACCACATGGCATCAAAGCGCCCTAATAGGTGGGCCAACCGCCTGGGTCCACAACCAGTGTCCGCGGGTCACACCACTGACCCTTCTTCCCCTGTGTTAAGTGCTGGCCAATCCCCTGTCCAAGACGCAGGCCCAGATGCCTCCCGCCATGCACCTGGACCTTCACAAGCACCATCAGCAAGCACACCCACTTCTGTGTCCCAGGGCAGCATACAGATGTCTAAACCCTAGACCTTTGAACGAAAGCGCAAATACCCAGCCACCCAAGCACCTTTCCAAATTGCTGGCCCTGGAAATGTTGCCATTTAGGCTTGTGGAAACTGAGGCTTTCCACAGCCTGATGGCAGTGGCCGTCCCTTGTTACTCAGTCCCCAGCTGCCACTATTTTTCCTAGTGTGCCATCCCTACCTTACACCAGCATGTGTCCCGTAACATCACCCATGTGCTACCGCCTCCAAGGATTGCGGGCTCTACTTCCATCAGGATTTCTGCCACCACCTACATTAGTGGCTGCAACCCCCACTGCTCTTCCTCCTCCACTTCCACCTCTGAATTCTCATCTTGCAGCACCAATCAGCCGTCAGTCAGTAGCTGGAAGCAGTTTAGCACTGCAGTGGGGAAGCGACAACAGGCAGTGCTGAAACTAATTTGCTTAGGTACAAACAGCACACCTTCGTAGAGCTGTGGCAAGGTATAAGGTACCAGACTGAGCTGTGGCTCTTGCCACTCAACCTACAACCAGGTATGGTTGTGTCTGATAATGGCCTTAACTTGGTGGCGGCTTTGGAGCTCGGCAAGATCACACACATACCATGCCTAGCCAACGTGTTCAACTTAGTGGTTCAGTGGTTTCTTAAAACCTACCCCAATTTACACCTACCAGCTGTAACATGGCCGTTGCCTTTCCAGTCAGCTTCCACTATTCACAAGCGATGAGTGGGCATTGATGTCTGACCTCTGTTAGGTTTTACATAACTTTGAGAAACCAACACAGATGGTGAGCTGCGATATCAGCGTAACTATCCAACTTTTGTGTCTACTCAAACGCTCGCTGCTCACAATAAAGGCGGACGCTTTGTATGTGGAAGAGGGTGAAATGGGGGAAGACAGTACACTGGGTGATAGCCAGACCACCCTCCGTTCATCTTCTCAGTGCGAATTCGATGATGATGATGATGAGGAGGAGGATTAGGAGACGTTGCCTCTGCTACAGAGGGTAGTTCCCATAGCAGGTTTATTCCATCTGTTCAGCATGGATGGGCTAGAGGAGGAAGATGATGAGGAGATTGGGAGTCATCCTCCTGATGAGGACAGCGAAGTCTTGTCTGTTGGGACTCTGGCACACATGGCTGACTATATGTTATGTTGCCTTTCCCGTGACCCTCACATTATACGCATTTTGGCCAACACCGATTACTGGTTGTTCACCCTTTTCGACCCCCGCTACAAAGAGAACTTCTCATCTCTCATTCCTGTGGTGGAGATGACTAGCAAAATGGTGCAATTCTAGAAGGTCCTTGTGGAAAAATTGCTCCAAAGATTTCCAGCTGACAAAGCTGGTGGCAGAATACGTAGTTCCTTGGCCAACCGGGGAGGGGAGACGAGGGGAACACACATCAGTTCCAACAGAAGCAGGGCAACACTCTCCAAGGCCTAGGACAGTTTCATGACACCCCGCCAGCACCCTCACCCTGTTTCGAGGCCTAGTGTCATAAAGAGGGAAAAGTTTTGGAAGATGGTGAAGGAGTATATAGCAGACCATGTCAGCGTCATTAGTGATCCCTGTGTGCCCTACAACAATTGAGTGTCTAAGCTGGACACGTGGCACGAACTGGCGCTCTACACCTGGCAAGTGCTGGCCTGCCCTGCCGCCAGCGTTTTGTCAGAGCGGGTATTTAGTGCTGCTGGGGGCATAATAACTGATAAGCACATCCGCCTGTCAAATGAAAATGCTGACATGTTGAATCATCAAAATAAACAAGCCCTAGATTGCCCCTGACTTCTCTATTCCACCAGAGGGAAGCGGCTGAACATAAAGGCACTTTAAATATGGCTTTTATGGTGTACTGAATACACTGCATTCCCATGCACCCCTTCCACCACAAAAAAGGGTGTATGGTTCAATCTTCCTTTTCTTGTCCTCCTCCTCCTCCATCATATCAACATGCTTATTAAGCGGCCCTCGCTTCTAAGGTTTTAGAGGGTCAGCTCAGCAGCAGACCCTCACCCCTAATGTTTTAGAGGGTCACCAGCAGGCCCTCACCCATAATGTTTTAGATGGTCAGATCAGCAACAGGCCCTCGCCACTAATGTTTTAGATGGTCAGATCAGCAGCAGGCCCTTGCCCCTAATGTTTTAGAGGGTAAACAGCAGGCCCTTGCTCCTAATGTTTTTAAGGGTCACCAGCAGGC
This sequence comes from Bufo gargarizans, assembly GCF_014858855.1. Lineage (NCBI taxonomy): Eukaryota > Metazoa > Chordata > Amphibia > Anura > Bufonidae > Bufo > Bufo gargarizans. The sequence continues at coordinate 278,741,765 of NC_058083.1, read as the reverse complement.
CCTCAATCATAATTTTTCAAGGGTGCGTATGATGCCCTCCTTTATGTGTAATAAAGGGTGTATTGGAGTGCCGGTTCCTTGTAATTTATGGCAGCCCTTTCACTTAGTGCATAGGCTTTATGAGTGTAGGAGTCCCACTATCTGAACAATTGTACCACAATGTGACTGAGGCCCTCCTTTGTGTGATATACAGGTTGTATTGGAGTGCCTCTTCCTTGTAATTTTTGACAGCACTTGCACTTTATATACAAGTAAATTTATAGGAAAGAATGTTTCCTATTTTTCCTAGAAAATCGATTTTATCTTCGGTTTTGTGCGTATTATTTGTCAGTCTGTAAAAGTGGCACACTACTCGGACACCATTGTTCCCAGCAGCGACCTGGGAGTCCAAGATGTGTCCAAACATCCTCCCCATGCTGTTCCCAAACCATTTCAGTAGTGTTTCCATCAATTTCTGACCTTTTCCTGTGAACCAGACACCCTCCCCTCTTCAGTGCAGGGGGTGCCTGGTTTAATGCTTGGGTTCTCCCATTGACTTCCATTGTGCTTGTGTTCTCTGTAGAGCATCCGAGCTTCCCAAAGTGTTCTACTCAAACACCTGAGCACTTTGGTGCTCGATCAACACTATTATTTACCCCAAAATGATACCAATGAAAACTACAAGTTGTCCCACAAAAATCAAGCTCCCACACAACTCCATAGAAAGAAAAATAAAAAGATGTTTTGTAGCAGTAAAATGTAAAAAAAAAAATATATATATCTATTTGTAATCATACTGACCCAAAGATAATATAATATGTTATTTATGCCGAAAAATGAATGCTGCAAAGTTTATAATGTAAAAATCCTGTAACTGCTGTTTTTTCCAATCTCCCTCTTAGAAAGAGTCAATAACATTTAATCAGAAAGTTAAGTATGCCCAAAAATGGCACCATTAAAAACTACAACTTGTCCCACAAAAACAAGCCCTCATACAGCTACATAGATGGAAAAAAAAAAGTTATATCTCTTAGAAGGCGATGATGAAAAAAGGAAGAAAAATGCTTGATCGGTAAGGCCCAAAACAGGCTGGTCACTGAGGTGTTAAATTTTATTGTAAACCATACAACATGACAGAAAAAGAACATATATGTTAACAACATTTTTCAACGAAAACTCTGATACGCAAGTCAGTAAAGGCACAGAGAACATGAGTACACAAGGTATCAATCATAAAAATAGTTCCACAGTTAGTGCATCTCATCCAACAGAGTGTTTAGTAACAATTATATTATTGATGAGTGTCAAAGAGGCCAACAAGTGAGATGACCGAGAAAGTAATCTCTTATGTAAATAAGCTCGGTGCTTAGCAGACTGGGTCATATTATATATGTAAATTCACCCTAGAAGAAAGTTACACCATGACAGCAGGATCCACAGATTTCCACTTTTTAGCTATACAGAATCTGGCAGCAGTAAGAACATGGGCCACTGTCCACCTAAACAGTGAAGGGAGATTATATATCCCCATATTTGGTAATGCCATAGTGGGATCTGGGAGTAATGGATACTTTATAAACTGGGAAATGAAATGAAATGTTTTAACCCAAAAATAAAAAAAACTTTAGAACAGAACCACCAAGTATGAATAGGGGTACCAATCCCAGAGCATTGTTTCATCTCAGATGAACTTTTTTGATCTGTTCAATGTGATTAAGGGCTTATTCACACGGCTGTTGTGGTTCTGTTTTGTGCATTGGGGACCGCAATTTGAGGCCCCCAATGCACAGGCAACGTCCATGCTGCGGCTATTGTTTTGCGGTGCGGAGGCATGTACAGAAACACCACAGAAGCACTCCGTGAATGGGTCCACTTCCGTAATGCGGAGTGCACAAGGGCCAGTGCCCGTGTATTGCGGACCCGCCGTATGCGGGCTGCAATAGTGCCACGGAACCACAACGGCCGTGTGAACAAGCCCTAACACAGAGCAACGTACAGGTGGACCATTTTAGAGCCTGTTTCCAATGTGCAGAAGTAAAGATGGCCTGGAGATTGCGCTCTCACTTAATTATATAAGGTAGTTTGTCATCATTATGTGTCTGGTTCATAAAACGATATATTGGAGATAAACCCTTAGAGGTTTTCTCAGTGGTATAAGGCGGAAGAACCATTACATGAGATCGAACAAGTGCCCAAGAAGTGACGGATACTGGTAGCAAAAGGAGTGTGGCAGTCTAAATGATCTCCTAAGGCGTTCAAAAGGCAATAACAATCCATGTTCATATAATTAGTGTAGGGTAACTAAACCTTTATCACCCAACCTGAAAGGGTGAGACCTGATAAATAAGGATCCAAGCTTCTTATAGACATACTGTAACTCGGAAAGGAAGAAAGAACCTGTAAGTAGAAGAGAGGAAACCCTTCAAAATATTAAATGAATGAGAGACAGTGGCTAAAGGACTTGAAACTTGCTTAGGATGAAGATACACAGCCTCCAATAATAGTCTAAGGAAGCCACCCCCTCCTGTACCATAAACCTTTGATCCATTTATGTGTAGAGGAGGTAGTTATCTATTTTCTTAAGGCATCAAGTATGGACGCCCAATAATATAACATTATATTGGCCATTATCATGCCACCTTCAATAAGTGAATAGCATAATCACTTCTGAGACTTTCTAGAGCATTTATCCGCCCAAATAAAATGCAGCAGGAGATTTTGAAGATCCACAAGCAGAGACCGGTAGAAGTATACACCATAGTATATACAATATTTTGTCAAAAATTTAGCAAATATGAATGCAAGCTATCCAAGATACCTCCAGGCAAGAAATTAAGCATATTTCAGGCTTGAGAGAACTGACTATGAAACATATTTTTTGAGGCAAAGAGTAATACCCAGGTAAAGGATGCCATTAGAGGACCACATGAAATTGGAAGTACCAGAGACTTGGAGGCATTTACTTTATAAAAGAAAACTTGAGAAAGGTGAGTAAGGACTTCCATAAGGGCAGTAAAGGACCTATCCAGCTTCATACATAACATAACAATCACATCATCCGAATATAGACTGATGGTATGAGTAGTGTCATCTACCCGAATCCCACAGATATTTGGATTGGACCATTGCACCAAGGCAAATATGGCAGACGACAAAGGACAGCCCTATCGAGTACCATTGCTGATAGTAAAGGGAGAAGACAGAAAACCAGAAGCCAAAACTGTAGCTGATGGGTTCGAGTAAAATGCCATGACAACTTGCAAAATAAAGCTTGCAAACCACAGCCTTCAGGTACCCCCAGTGCAGCCTGTCAAAGGCTTTCTCAGCATCTAGGGAAAGGAATGCCCTGGGGTTCCTGGAGAGGTGCATGACTTGCAAGTCCACCAGATCAGGCACAAAATGGGGACGTGTGGCCAGCAGCTTGGCAAACATCTTAAGGTCACAATTCAGTAAGGCTATGGCCTAAATTTATCTGGCTTGCTAGGTGGCTTCCATGGTTTGGGTAAGGTAGTACTCGTGGCCATCATGTGACTAGCAGCAATAGTGCCAGCTTCCTGCCAAAACTGAAGTAGCTGCAATAGATACAGAGTTAGGTGAGTAGAAAACAACTTCTAATAATCACTAGAGAGGCCATCTGGACCAGGGGCTTTTTGTATAGTAGTAGATTTAATCACCTGTGCAATTTCCTGAAGAGTAAATGGGGCTTTGAAAGTGGGTAATTGGCTGCCAGAGAGCGATAGCAAGTTCACTGTAGCCAGAAAGGAATCCGGTGTAGGTTGAACTGTGGCAGTATCACCTTTTAAATTTTACAACCTCGAATAATATGAAGCAAACACCTCAGGAGTAGCTCTTGGATCCTTAATCATCTTTAATTATTAGTCATCAGAACCTCCCTCTAAATAGGCAATCTTAGATTTAACTGCCATTTGCTTAACTCTACAGGAAGCATATGCGTTGTGTGCGTCCCATAATATATCATCAGATACTTCCTTATTATCATTAACTATAAAACAGTATTGCAATGCAGAAGAGATCTTTTCAACAGAAGCCTGAGACTTCAACAGAAAAGGACTAAGGAGCCACGTGGAGTGTGGTGTGGGGGGACTCCTGTCGTATAATGACATGATGACAGGAGTGCAGTGTCCCACTACGTGATTGTGGGCACTGCAAAAAAATATATATATATTGTGTTTTAATGTCTTATATTATGCCTGTATGCTGTATTTCATCTCATGTCATATTCTCCCATGTCACAATGTGATTCTTTATGTAAGATCCTTTACATAGGCCTAGTTAGGGTGCACTACACTAGTTTCTCCACAAGATGGGGCAGTGTCACAATGTATATATAGCTTAGCTCAGGCCTAAGTTAGGCAGAGTAGAGTTAGTTTCTAGACAGAGAGCAGCCATGAAGTAGCTGCCTGCTGGAGGGAGGTCTCCTGCCTCTCTGCTCTCTTCCTGTTGGCTCCACAGCCCAGGGTTAAAGCCACAAGATTCCACCCAGAGATGAGAAGTCCACTTCTACAGCACACTCTTTCGGGGTGACCACCAGTGTCCAGCTTCTAAAGCAAGTATTGAAGGGGATTTTTATATTGTCTTAAAGTCAAAGGATAGTACACGGCCATACTTAAAGGGGTTCTGCACTTTCATTTAACGGATGATCTATCCTCTGGATAGATCATCAGCTTCTGATCAGCGGGGGTCCGACACCCTGGACCCCCGCCGATCAGCTGTTTGAGAAGGCAGCGGCGCTCCAGCAGCACCGCGGCCTTCTCACTGTTTACCGCCAGCCCACTGACGTCACGACTAGTATCAACTAGCGTGGGCGGGGCTAAGCTCCATTCAAGTGAACAGAGATTAGCCCCGCCCACGCTAGTTGATACTAGTCATTACGTCAGTGGGCCGGTGGTAAACAGTGAGAAGGCCGCGGCGCTGCTGGAGCGCCGCTGCTGGAGCGCCGCTGCCTTCTCAAACAGCTGATCGGTGGGGGTCCCGAGTGTCGGACACCCCGCCGATCAGAAGCTGATGATCTATCCAGAGGATAGATCATCAGTTAAATGAAAGCGCAGAACCCCTTTAAGGGCTTCCCAGGCACCTTTGCAAGCAGGTGTAGGACACAGCTTCCGGAATCCACACCTCCATTTTAAATCCTGAGGACAGATAGACCAACTGTCAGAAAACACTGGAAAATAGAAGTTCAAGGATTCAGCAAACCACCTTCATTCAGGTTAGAATCAGGCGAGAGTTTTTACCAGCCAAATACTTTACTTTCTTCAAAGCCTAGTCTGAAGCAGTAGCTTTCTTACATACATATATAGGACTAAGAGCCTGTTTCTTCTGAGGACTTATATTTCCCTACCCCTGTATGCATGAGACTGTATTTCATACTTGGATGTACCAACGGACTGTTTATTACTTGGATGTAATGTTACCAGGAGCAACGTTCAGTAAAAGTTAAAAGGTGGATTGCACCATCCTCGTCTCAGTCTTCAGTTCCTCAATTAACACTACATTAAATGGTTGTACCACCACAAAAGGTATTGGTGTCAGGACTACAAGGGACCTTGCCATAGGCACATTAATACAGACCATCAAGGGCACCTCGAACCACCATCTGGCCTGTGTCCCTTACACCATAGTGTGCCCCAGAAAATCCTTGTGCCGTTCTTCTCTTCACTTATGCAAGTCTGCCCAGGGACGATGTAACCGCGAGTAACCAGAACTGTATTTACCTCTGCCCACCTAATGCTCACATCGTGACATCACGTATAATTCCCCTGTCGGTCTGGCATACTGCAGGAGCATGGTCAGACAAAGTTATAAGACCGATAGAGCTCTGTATACAAGATGAAAGGAGTAGTTTATCGGATAAGAAGCAATCAATGCGGGAATATGATCTAAATCTAAGTGAGTAATATGAGTAGCCTTTCTTATTAGAATGTTGGTACCTCCAAATATCATAAAGATCCTCCTCCATCACCAAGGTGTTTAATTCATCTCTATGCAGCCTCTGAAGAGCAAGACAGGGATATTGAAGTCCCCACACACTAATACCCCACCTTTGGCCACCAGCCTCGCCTTCTGCAAAACAGACCTGATAACAGTACATTGCAAATGATTAGGAGCATATAAATTATTAATGTGAACATGAAAAAACATTCATGGAGCAAACCAAAATAATAAATCTACCATTAGGGTCCACATGCTTAGAGATAACAGAAAGAGCAACACAATTTTTAAAGGGCTTCTGTCACCCCACTAAACAGTTTTTTTTTTTTTTTGTGTACTTATAATCCCTATACTGCGATTTATCCATACATAATGTGATTAATCATTTTGGTTCAGTTAAAAACATACTTTTCTAATATGTAAATTACCTGTCTACCAGCAAGTAGGGCAGCTACTTGCTGGTAGCAGCCACATCCTCCTATCATAATGACGCCCACTTCGCATGTTGATTGACAGGGCCAGCGAACGGGATCGTTCTCTGCTGGCCCTGTTTGCATTCAAAATCTCGCACCTGCACCGTACCTGTCTTCAATCGGCGCAGGCGTACTGAGAGGTGGACACTCGCTCGGCCGCTCCATCTTCAATGTGCCTGCGCCGATGACGTCACATCTACACCCGGCGCAGGCGCATTGAGGATGGAGCGGCCGACCGAGCATCCGCCTCTCAGTGCACCTGCGCTGATTGAAGACAGGTACGGTGCAGGTGCGAGATTTTGAATGCAAACAGGGCCAGCAGAGAACGATACGTTCGCTGGCCCTGTCAATCAACATGCGGAGGGGGCGTCATTATGATAGGAGGATGCGGCTGCTACCAGCAAGTAGCCGCCCTACTTGCTGGTAGACAGGTAATTTACATATTATAAAAGTATGTTTTTAGCAAAATCTACTGAACCAAAATGATTAATCATATTATGTATAGATAAATCGCAGTATAGGGATTATAAGTACACAAAAAAAAAAAAAAAAAACTGTTTAGTGGGGAGACAGAAGCCCTTTAACAAGAATGCATACCCTGGCTTTCTCGGTTGCAGCAGTTGCAAATCCCTGTGAGACACTCCAAAACAATCTGCTTGCAGCAGTTTCCTGAATACACACAATATCACAGTGAGACTTAGGCCTCTTGCACACAAATGTATTTTCTTTCCGTGTCCATTCCATTTTTCCCTGTGGACCGTATGCAGAACCATTCAATTCAATGGGTCCTTAACAGAAGTTACTCCGTGCGCATTCCGTTTCCATATGTCCTTATTTTCGTTCTGAAATGCATGCTCAATCAGATTCTGGTCAGGTGATTAACTTGGCCATTGCATAACATTCCACTTCTTTCCCTTAAAAAACTCTTAGGTTGCTTTTGCAGTATGCTTTGGATCATTGTCCATCTGCACTGTGAAGTGCCGTCCAATGAGTTCTGAAGCATTTGGCTGAATATGAGCAGATAATATTGCCCAAAACACTTCAGAATTCATCCTGCTGCTTTTGTCAGCAGTCACATCATTAAATACAAGAGAACCAGTTCCATTGGCAGCCATACATGCCCACGCCATGACACTACCACCACCATGCTTCACTGAGGTGGTATGCTTAGGATCATGAGTAGTGCTGATCACGAATATTCGAATTTCGAATTTTTATCGTGAATATAGGTACTTCGAAAATACACTAATATTTCAAATATAGTGATATATATTCATAATTTTGAATATTCAAATTTTTTTTAAACCAGTACACATGATCCCTCCCTGCTTCTAGCTTGTGGGCCAATGAGAAGGCTTCACTAAATTTGACTTTAGGAGTAGTGTTGTTTGCGAATTTTCGTAATACGAAATTTTTATCGCGAATTTTTCAACTTACAACAATTAGACAAAAAAGATTATAGCACTATATTAGCTAAATTGCTCTATATTAGTTTTTTTTTTGAATATTCGCTATATTGCTATAACTTTGTTTTTTCGAATATTCGTAATATTCTAAAACAAGAATATATAACAATATAGCGAATATTCGAAAAAAACGAATATAGAGCAATTTAGCTAATATATTGCTATAATCTTCTTTGTCTAATAGTTGTAATTTTTTTCTCATCTGAAGTTCAGATTGGAAAAAAATTACAACTATAAAAAAAAGATTATAGCACTATATTATCTAAATTGCTCTATATTCTTGTTTTAGAATATTATGAATATTCGAAAAAACAAAGTTATAGCAATATAGCGAATATTCGAGAAAAAAACTAATATAGAGAAATTTAGCTAATATAGTGCTATAATCTTTTTTTAGAGTTGTAATTTTTTTCCAATCTGAACTTCAGAAGAGAAAAAAATTACAACTATTAGACAAAGAAGATTATAGAAATATATTAGCTAAAATGATCTATATTAGTTTTTTTTTAATATTCGCTATATTGCTATATATTCTTGTTTTAGAATATTACGAATATTCGAAAAAATTCGAAAATTTATAGCAATAAAGCGAATATTCGAAGAAAAAAAATCGAATATAGAGCAATTTAGCTAATATAGTGCTATAATCTTCTTTGTCTAATAGTTGTAAGTTGAAAATTTTTCACTAAAAAACTTGTATTACGAAAATTCGAATTTCAACAATTAGCATTTTGCACAATCATTACCTTGCCGATTTTTTTAGTAAAAAATATCGTAGAATATAACGAATGCTCGAATTTGCGAATATTCTACAAAATATTCGCAAAATATCGCAAATTCGAATATGACCCCTGCCGCTCATCACTAATCATGAGCAGTTCCTTTCCTTCTCCATACTTTTCTCTTCCCATCACTCAGGTACAAGTTGATCTTGGTCTCATCTGTCTATAGGATGTTGTTCCAGAACTGTGAAGGCTTTTTTAGATGTCGTTTGGCAAACTCTAATCTGGCCTCCCTGTTTTTGAGGCTCACCAATGGTTTACATCTTGTGGTGAACTCTCTGTATTCACTCTGGTGACGTCTTCTCTTGATTGTTGACTTTGACACACATACACCTACCTCTTGGAGAGTGTTCTTGATCTGGCCAACTGTTGTGAACAGTGTTTTCTTCTCCAGGGAAAGAATTCTTCGGTCATCCACTACAGTTATTTTCCGTGGTCTTCTGGGTCTTTTGGCGTTGCTGGGCTCACCAGTGCGTTCCTTCTTTTTAAAAATGTTGCAAACAGTTGTTTTGGCCACACCTTATGATTTTGCTCTCTCTCTGATGGGTTTGTTGTGTTTTTTCAGCCTAATGATGGCTTGCTTCACTGATCGTGACAGCTCTTTGGATCTCATTTTGAGATTTGTCAGCAGCAGATTCCAAATGCAAATAGCACACTTGAAATGAACTCTGGACCTTTTATCTGCTCATTGTAATTGGGATAATGAGGGAATAACACACACCTGGCCATGGAACAGCTGAGAAGCCAATTGTCCCATTACTTTTGGTCCCTTAACAAGTGGGAGGCACATATTCAAACTTGTAATTCCTACACCGTACACCTGATTTGGATGTAAATACCCTCGAATTAAAGCTCACAGTCTGCAGTTAAAGCACATCTTGGTTGTTTCATTTCAAATCAGTTGTGTTGGTCTATAGAGCCACAAAAGTTAGAATTGTGTTGATATCCCAATATTTATGGACCTGACTATATATAAAGAAGGAAGTATATATGTGTGTATGTTCCGTGATCACTCAAAAACGCAACCATCAATTTCAACAAAACTTGATATACATATCCCTAGCTACCTGGAAATAAATCTTGTGGGGGTCACAGCTCTCTTGGTTCCTGAGATATTCCCAAAAAATGACCTGCATTAGCCAATACAGGCCTGCAAGTCTTTCTCTTCATTTCCTAACTGCCATACACACGGTCACAATCCCTTATCAGCCAAAAGAAGCTCGTAGGCCCTTAGTCTCCACATACACACAGTTATACTACACTGCTGTAGGTTAACTTTAGGCTAAGGCTACACAACGGCATGGGTCGTGCGACAATAAGTCGCATGACACATATGGCACAACTACACTGCTACATGTGTCGTGCAATATTGATGTCCCGCCAATGTCACGCAACAATTTTTATAATGATAGTCTATGGTGTTGCACTGTAACATGTGACATGCTGCGACTGCGATGCGACAGTCGCAGAAAAATCCATCTTGGATGGATTTTTTGCGACTGTCATGTCGCAGTCACAGCATGTCACATGTCGCAGTGCAGCACCATAGACTATCATTATAAAAATTGTTGGGACAAAATGTTGCACGACACATGTTGTCATGTAGCCCTAGCATTAAATGGGCAGGGCGCTGTGGAAGTCACTGTTAAAGGGGGTGGGCACTGTGGAGGTCACTGTTAAAGGGGCAGGGCACTGTGGAGGTCACTATTAAAGGGGTGGGCACTTTGGAGGTCACTGTTAAAGTGGCGGACACTGTGAAGGTCACTGTTAAAGAGGTGGGCACTGTGGAGGTCACTGTTAAAGGGGCGGGTGCTGTGGAGGTCGCTGTTAAAGGGGCAGGCACTGTGGAGATCACTGTTAAAGAGTGTTTCACTGTGGATGTTACTGTTAAGGGGATGGGATGCTATGGAAGTCACATTTTAAAGCGGAGGGGCACTGTGGGGGGTCAGTGTTAAGGAGTGGGGCACTGTTGAGTTCACTGTTAAAGGGGCAGGGTGCTGTAGAGGTCACTGTTATGGGGGATACTGTCGATATCTTTTAACAGCACACACAAACATTAAATTAAATAGATGAAATATACCCGTGCGAAGCTGGGTCCTTCTGCTAGTAGAAATAAAAAGTGGAACCAAACTCGAGTTTGGTACCAAGGTTTGTTATGTTAATAATTAATTACCGAACTTAATACACAAAGTCTTGCATGACTTAGTGAAGTAATAACTTTGGCGCATCTGAGCCAATGCATTCTAATACTGTATGGAGCGGGATTTTGGTACAGTATTAGAACAAAGTTTTTAGTGAACCGACTTCAGATGTACCATCTGAAGTCGATTCTCTCATCCCTAGTTAAAAACACAGAAAATTCCGCCCTGCCAATAGTAGTAAAATAGTAAATAGTCACATGGCAGGAGGAGCTGAGTAAATTGGCCAACATATACTAATGTGAATGCACCTAGCTCAAAATGCGCCATCATTTTGGAGTAAAATTCTATCTCAATGTAAGCCAACCAATAGTTGGTATAGAGCTCAACAAAAGTATCTATCCCTGTGCCGGATTAAGCATCCATCCAGGGCCCCTGTGTAAAATGTGGTGTAGATCTAGACAGTGGTCTAAATTTATGCCATTTATAGAATTCGTAAATCTGCCCCCAAGTTATATACATTTATGGACAAAGATTCAGTTTTAGCCTGTAGAAGGTGTCTAGTCACAAATTAGGACTGCTGACCAGACTGATAAGCACTGAATTAGCAGGGATGTAAATACATTAATGTCAAGCTACTGTATACTGAATCTGTTCCCACAAAACTATCAGTCTGCTCAGTTTCTGCAGCTGAATAACATTCTGCAGAATGGACTGTAGTTCAATTTGAGAGTATCACTTTCAACCATTGGATTGACAAAAATGATGCATGAATATCTAAATGGTTTACCTGTTGAGTAAATTTGGTTACTATGGTCTCTTCAGTGGTAAAGTTATACTTTTGATGCCTTAGAAACCATATCCTTCTATTTTCCGGTTCAAAATGTCTAGTTGTAGGGGGGAAAAAAGATTACATGTGTTCTCTGTCTTGAAATAAATAGCGAAACAAAATGCTGACTAGAATCCCAGGCTCCTAGACCTTTTTAGAAACCCAATTATACCACTGCCCTAAAATGTTTAATAGAAATTCATCTTGGCATAAAACTGGTATGTATTACAGATTGTTATTTTACTGAATGCCTGACTATACAGTACGTGGTATTATAAGTCAGAATCCGTTTTTTGTTTTTCCTTGGCTTATTAGATAGGAGATTGATACATTCATTGTTGTAAACCCTAGACTTTGAATGCTGTAGAGTTCAATGAGAAAATCTTTCTTTTAATCTCTGGTACATTTCTACTGTGTAAAAATATAATATGGTTTATATATAATCTTTTCTCACCTCCCCAAATTGAACTTTTTATTAGCTTTGGCTGGGTTATATTTTTTACATCTTTTTGCACTGTGGGTCTAAGAGTTGTGGTTGGGTGCCAGATATTGCCATTCATTTATTTATTTAATTTCCTCTGTAAAATTAAGCAGGATTATAAAATAAATGAAATGTTGGTGAATGATAAGAAGAAGATTATAATGCAACATTTCCTATCACTGGTTTTCCATAGGGTAACAATTAAGGTATACATAGTCTCTTTATTAAATATATAATGTAGATACAGCCATCAAAGGCAGTTAAAATTAATGAACATTAGATGACAGAAAAGGGAGGCTGATACCTAATGCAATGAAAATAAAGTATCATAAATAATGTTCAGAAGTGGCTAGCTAGCAAATATAATACAGATATATAATTATAGCACCATATAATGACATAGACAGGATTAAATAAGGTGCACACGATTATCAAAATAATCACTAACCATAACCACTAACCGCATAGAGTAAATGTTCTGCTGCCAACTCAGACCCCAACACGCATTTCGTCATACAGCTTCTTCCAGCGAATATTTGAAGGAGTTATCCAGAAAAAGACAGCAATGTCCTATCCTTAGGATAGGTCATCATTATCACATCACGAGGGATCTGATTCTCCGCACCCCCACAATCATCTATTTCAGAGAGCTGCTGCACTCACCAGTGATTAGAATTTTTATATTTTAGATTTTTTAAAACATTTATTTCTATTTTTTACACTTTTTTTTACAGTTCCCATAGATCCCTCAGGCAGGGACTCCATAGGTACTAATGTCCGGCAACCTCATCTAATTGGGGAATATACACACACAGCACAAGCTGTTGTTTTTTTCTCCTCTAGATGCCATGGTCACGTTGTACATTAGGCCTGGTTGTCTGCTGTGTAAAACAGCAGGCACCCGGTTGCTCCGGGGTGGAGCGGGTGTCATCTTTAAAGACCCAACATGTGACGTACTATTATCTCACATGTCGGAAAAGGCTTAAAGTATTATTCCCATTTTGGACATTTGGGACATATTGCTATGGAAGGTGCGACCCACACCTAAACTGCTATTTCCATAAGTCTCTTAAAAGTGAATGGAGTGGTGGCTCACTTGAGTGATGCGCATCTATTATTTTCAATGGGACTTCCAAAAATAGTGTTCGGCTTGTGGCGAAACCAACCTCGCCACTGGGTTTTGGAGGGGCCTGGTTGCCAGCCTCTTGCCCCAGGATTATGGCCCATACTAACTTTTAAGGAGAAGACAGACCGTTCGCACAGCTTAAATCTGTGGAACTGTTTTGGACAGAAAAGCCATGAGTACAGCCAGGCCCAAGAGACTTTTACAAATAATTTGTGCTATGTTGGGATGTTAAATGTCTATGTGTATTGCAAAGGGTTGGACATTGTATACGTTGAGTAGTGAGGTCTGTTCCATTGTCTCTCTGTGTGTATTGGCGATTGCCCTCTGTCCTGAGAGATTATTGAATTACAACTCGGTTGTCTCCAGGACAGAGGACATTGTGTATTCTCCTGCCTGTGATGATTATGTTAACCATGGTGTACCATAATTATATCGTAGGCAGAGGGGAGGATTCTATGTGGGTTGTAGCCTTTGTGTTATTGGTAATTGTATTTTGTTGATTGCGTCTCAGACAATGCCAGTGTGCTAGTTAATTGCGTCTCAGACAATGCCAGTGTGTTAGGTAATTGCGTCAAAGACAATGCTCATTGTATTCTGTTGATTGCGTTACAGACAGAGGGAATGGGGTTTTGTGTACAATTGCTGGGAAGGTTTCAATACTGTAAATGCATGTGAATGGCTAAAATATAAATTGTCACAGTCTTCTACAAGGGCCCCAGGGGGAGTGTCCCTTGCTAGGAGACCTGCATAAAAGGCTGAAAAATAACCCATTAAAGAGTTGCTGTTTTACATTCAACATAGAGCCTCGTCTCATGTGTTTGGGGATTGCTATACGCTGAAGATTTGCTATACTCCCCTGGTTATAACTACTAGCTCTTGTAAGAGCTGTTCCTGGTTCCTGTGGTGGCTTTGGTGTAGAGCGGAGTGCTTGGAGTCCTTGGGAAGCACTGGGAGCATCCATCAACGGAGGTACCCGGTCGGGGTGCTAGGAGATCCGTTACACGGCTATTTTTGGCAGTCCCATGGTGACCGCTCTTGCGCAGTGCGCTTCCCATTAACGTCAATAGGATTGCCAAAAATAACTTTGGCTATTTTTGGCAGTCCTATAGAAATGAATGGAGGATGGTTGCGGATGCAGTGTGACCTCCGGAACTTTGAACATATCAAATATTGGATGCATATCCTAGCAATGTCCAAGATAGGAATAACCCTTTAAAGGGGTTGTCCGGGTTTTTACTATTGATGACCTATCCTCGCATATGTCATCAATATCAGATCCCGGCACCCCTGCCAATCAGTTGTATGGGGAGATGGCGTGCTGGTTTGCCGTCTCCGCCACAGACATAGCAGCAGCAGACAGGAAGAGAGAAGGGAGACAGCACATGCACAGCTGATCGGCAGGGGTGTCGGGTGTCTGACCCCCACCAACCTGATATTGATGACCTATCTTAGGATAGGTCATCAATAGTAAAAGCCCAGACAACCAACCCCTTTAACTTACTTGCAATCTAAAAACCAAGAAATTATAGATTTGATCCCAGGAGCAGAATTAACACTGTAGCACTGTACACGGCCTATAGTAGTAGGGATTCCAGGCACTGCACTGTTAATTCTACTACACCTATGTAACATTAATATCTGTGACTATATGGTAACGCTATGTTGGTAATATAGATTTTTTGCTTTGTTCAGTAATACTATGATAATATTATTCAACCACTAGTTTTTTGTAGTGGTTATGGGTTGATGTTACCTGGATTGGGGCCTACTCAGATGTGTTTAACCCACTTCCTGCAGATCTCATAGCTACGCCTCTCTATATGTAAAGGTGAAACTCCAAAAATTAGAATATCGTGCAAAAATTAATTTATTTCAGTAATGCAAATCTAAAGGAATAGCATTAATGCAGCTTAAAATTAGAATTTTGTGAAAAAGTTCAATAGTCTAGGCTCAAAGTGTCACACTCTAGTCAGCTAATTAATCCATAGCCCAGGAATAAAGGGTTCCTCAAAATTGAGACTTTGGGGTTTCATAAGCTATAGACCATAATCATCCAAATTATAAAAAAAAAATAGGCTTGAAATATCTTGCTTTGCATATATGAGTCTATCTCATTAGTTTCACCTTTTAAGTTGCATTACTGAAATAAATGAACTTTGCACAATATTCAAATTTTTTGAGTCTCATCTGTATGTTCACCTGTTAAAATCTATCTGGCCTCTGACAGATTCAATCCATCATCCATTCATCAACCTACAGCCACATGTTAAAAAAACATATATTGAATGGCAAAAGATTATATTAAATTGGTATCATGAAAAATTGTTCTGACAATAGTCATAGATGAACATTGGCCGGGACGGTTTGTGAACTCGCTCGCGCTAACGCGAACAAATGTTCTCAAACCGCAAGTTCGCGGCAGGCCCCATTCACTTTAATGGCATATGAACCTGAAAAACCTTCAGCTCATATTTGCAGCTATCAAATACTTAGTAGAAGTGCACAAATAGTCCCACAACATGGACAGTGACATACTAGAGGGGGATCAATGACAAAAATTCCAACAAAAAAGAAGTGTCTTAATCAGGGGACATTTGTATGCATCTTAAAGGAAAATTCTCTCAAATGTTCCCTGTTGGAGGCTAGAATTTTTTTATTTTAGGCCAGTAGGGGCCTTAATACAACATAAATAAACCGCCTCGTGGTAGATTACCATGTAAGGGAAGTATACCGTAACTAAGAAATTTGCTTCAAACACCTTCCCATTTGTATAAAATATAACTTTTAATAAATACTTTTAAAATATAAGCTCAGATCAAGTCCAAATAAAGTGGGTCTTACATACAGATGCAAATGGTACACTTGTCTCAAAACAGTAAAACTGATTACTTTGTTGAGATTACTCACAGTTTGTTGAAATCTCAGCACTTTGATGTAGGTGTATGGCACCTGAGGATCGTGGATGAGGATCTCGGGTAGGTAAAATCTTCAAGATGCAGATAGGGGGCCAAGAAAGAGCAGAACAAAAAGTACCTGTACTTTCCCTATAAGCCCCTCCCTAAACCTCAGCCCAGGAACACCCATTGGTGGTAGGAGTTCCCTGTGCTCGTGCCTAGCCTAAAAGTCACTGTTTTACCCTATAAGACAAGGTTTAATGGGTAGAAAAATAATAATAGGCTATGTAGACTGCTGTGAGATTTACTAACAGTGTACCACAAAAGGCAAAACCTAATAATATTGATAGATATATACTTAAACAAACAATCCCGATGCAGCGTTTCCCCAGTCACTAATACATAGACCGGTTCTATATATTTTGTTATTCAGGGGATTGAATAACAAAATATATACTTAGCTGGGTCTCAGGACCCACTGGGAGACTTGAGCTAGGATGCGGGCTTCTAAGATGTCAGGTGTCTCAATGTTAATTTCAACATTGGCGCCTTATATATCACCCCCCCCACTCCTAATCCAACCCCTATATTTCCCCTGCTAATATTATCAGCAATTCATCCAAAAAGCTTCCCTATAATAGCTAAAGGGCTCTAATTGGCCAAAAGGCTAGCATCCCCATTAATAATTCGTCATTGGAGACCTAATAGTATGATAATTCAGCATTTTAAAAAGTCTCACAAAATGTTCCACAGACCGGAAGCCTCCTCACATCCGTGCGCTCAAAGCCTTTGGGCCGGAAGTTTAAGCGCCGGATGTGCCATCTGGAACGCAGGTGCGTTCCACGGAAAGAAAGTACTCATCTCTTCACATCTATAGACTCCACAGCCATCAGGCTACAGAAATAGAATCTGGAAGTGCTGTCTGGAACGCTAGTGCGTTCCGCAGACGGAAACCACAGGGCAGCACAATCGTCATAGAAACCAGATAGACCTTTTTCACATTACAGAGCTATATCTGGGGGTGTACATTTGTAATCTTCTTAGGGGATGATTATGGCCTAATACTATATTAGTAGATTTTATATATAGACCAAGGGTCAGTGTTAATTGGAACGAAGCAGATGAAGGGGTTTTAAAAATTAGGCATTCACCTGACATAAAAGAAATTCTGATTATGTGGCTCTAGGTACATTATGCGGTCAATGGATAAAATTTTTACTGTAGGCCACTGGACTACAGGCCTCAAACATTAGGCATTCACAGGACATAAAAGATCAAGTAAGTATGTGGCTGGACGTAGAATACAGGTCAATGGATATCAAGTTTACTGTAGGCCAGTATAAATACAGATCAAATACATATGTTTAAAAGAACTAAAAATATAAAATTGGATTAAAAACATGGCTAATGAAATCCCCCTCTTGAAAAAAAACTAATGATAATAGATAAAATTCGATAACACATGGTCGACACTGGAGTTGAATTCCTCCGAGGCTGCAAAAATTATGCATTCAGAGTACATAAAAGAACAAGTAAGTATGTGGCTGGAGGTAGATTACACGGTCATTAGATATCAATTTTACAGCAGGCCAGTGTACTATCAGCCCCCAAAATTATGCATTTAGCGTACATAAAAGAACAAGTAATTATGTGGCTGGAGGTAGATTACATGGTCATTAGATATCAATTTTACAGCAGGCCAGTGTATTTAATTACAGGCCTCCAAAATTATGCATTCAGCGTACATAAAATAACAAGTAAGTATGTGGCTGGAGGTAGATTACATGATCATTAGATATCAATTTTACAGCAGGCCAGTTTACTACAGGCCCCAAAAATTATGCATTCAGCGTACATAAAAGAACAAGTAAGTATGTTGCTGGAGGTAGATTACACGGTCATTGGATATCAATTTTACAGCAGGCCAGTGGACTATAGGCCCCAAAAATTATGCATTCAGCGTACATAAAAGAACAAGTAAGTATTTAGCTGGAGGTCTATTAGACGGTCAATGGATATCAATTTTACTGAAGGCCAGTACAAATACAGGTCAAATGCATATGTTTAAAAGAACTAAAAATTTAAAATTGGATTAAAAATATGGCTAACAAAATCCCCTCTCTTGAAAAAACACCTAATGATTATAGTTGAAAAACTTGGTCGTTACAGGTGTTGAATTCCTCAGAGGCCTAAAACATTAAGCATTCAACGGACAGAAAGGGCCTTTTATGCCGCTGTATTTACCTAAGACAGGGCCCATAAATTGTTTAGGGTGGTGGCGGATATTTGTGGGCTGTCATGAAGAAATTCAATTAAACGTGGTCGACTCGTCACATGTGTTGAATTCCTCCAAAATCCGTGCTTCATTCGTTTATAGAAATGTGAGGTAGTCCACACTGCAGTGAGCTAGGCGAGTGCGCTTATCGGTTACAATCCCCCCTGCTGCACTGAACGTCCTTTCGGACAGGACACTGGATGAGGGGCTAGTTCCATGGCAAATTGTGCCAGCTCTGGCCACAGGTCAAGCCTGCACACCCAGTAGTCCAGGGGTTCCTCGCTTCTCAGAGAGTCCACATCACCCGTCAACCCGATGTAGTCGGACACCTGTCTAGGCGTTCCTGGAGGCTGGATTCAGAGGGCGGCTGTCGATGGGTTGGCTGCAAGAATGATCTCATATTCGAAGTGACCAACACATCTTCAAACCGCCCTATTCTTGCATGCGCTGTTAAATTGGTACCCACAACTGTTTCTCTGTGAGTGGAAATTCCTCTGCCAGCGCCCGCAAAAGCAAAATGCAGCATTTCTCGAAGCAAGGCCTGGAAGTGCTGCATTCTGACAGCCCTCTGTGATGCTGGTAACATGGTAACCATTTTGTGTTTGTACCAGGGTTCTATGTACGTTTCCACCCAGTACTATTCCTTATCCTTACCCTTTATGCTTTTTATACGGGGGTCCCTCTTCAAACACTGGAGCATGAAAGCCCAAATTTGCACTAAACTGGAAGCGGTGGAGTGGCCTTGCTCCTGCTCATCGTCCAGGATAATGTCGTCCTCGGTATCCTCCCCCCATCCATGGACAACACCAGGGATCCCAGAAAAGTTTAAAGCATGCTATTTTTGCTCCTACTCCGCCCCGGCACCATCCTCCTCTGACTCCTCTTCAGACTCGTGTTGACTTGTCTCAGATGAATTAGCCCCCCTTGGGAATTCATCCAGCATTCCGACTTCCTAATCTTCCTGCTCCTCGATGACTTGATCAATGACACAAAGCAATTCATGCTTCAGAAAGAAGGCGTAAGTTACAATGTCACTGATGGCGCACTGGCTGTGACTGACCAGTTTGGTGATCTCATCAAATGGCCGCAAAAGTCTGCATGCATCACGCATGAGCAGCCACTGGCGTTGTGAAAAAAAAAACAAGCTCCGCAAACCCTGTCCTATTCACCAGTGGGCAGTAAAAGTTATGTACCTTCCCGGCCATGTCAGATGTATCTTTGCACCGAAAATGTGTGCCAGAGATACATTCACTTCCCGCTGAACGTGAGCATATAGCTCCGGGATGCCCTTCTGGGAGAAATATTTCCTTCCGGGGACCTTCCATTGCGGTGTGCCAATGGCCACAAATTTTCTAAAGGCCTCCGAGTCCACCAGTTTATATGGCAGAAGTTGGCGCGGCACGGTGGAAGGTGGAGTGGAGGACAAATGGGAGGAGAGAGGAGAAGAAGAGGCAGAACGAGGAGCGCCGGGAGTGTGGCTTTGTGGGCTCTGACAGTGTTGTTCCCACTGGGCTTGGTGATGGGCGGCTAGGTGCCTTCTTAAGGCAGTCGTCCCTAGGTGAGTGTTAGGCTTAACGCGACTTATGCATTGGCAGCACAGGCTGCAGATGGCAACACTATAGTCAGTAGCGGACACATTAAAAAAAGACCACATGTGCCGGCATCCTGGGAGCGCCAGATGTGACCGTGCATGGAGGATGGCTCGTTCCAGATACATTAGCAGTCTGCTTTTTGCCTCTTGTGCACTGTAAGTTCTGCCTGCTTCTCCTCCTTCTCCTCCCTATCTGCTGCTCCATCTCTCCCTCTGAACTCCCCTCCTCTTCCTCTCTTGTGGGCACCCACGTGACATCCATCGACACGTCATCATCATCAACTTTACCTCCACTGACATTAGAGATCTCAGAGTTGGCAGCAACTCCTTTGGCTGATCTGGGTACAGTCATCAGATTGCTGGGTGGCTACCGTTGATACCGCCTTCTTCCTGAAAGGCTGCACATTGGTAAGGTCTTGGAATGGATGTAAAAATAATTCCTCTGACTCGAGCAGAGGGGATATAGTGGTGGTGATTGTGATGGTGGTGTCTTTGGGGGTGCACACAGCAGAGAGTGAAGAGGGTGCATATAGAGAGGATGAGGAGGGTGCAGAAGCAAAAGGCTGAGTGAGCCACTCAACCATGTCTGGTGTGTCTTTTGATGTAATTGCACGCACCTTCTGCAACTTCCCTACCACCCCTGCGGAATGGCCTGCCTCTTCTTCTGCCTGTAAATTTCAAAATGACCCTTCGACAAAAGTCCCTATAGAAGAGCAGTATTTGTGGAGAAGGTATATAACACCCCTGCTTCAATCAGTTTTTTGGGGGGGCAATTGGTATATCACACCAGTAGAAATTCTTTGTTCCAATAGCGTTTGTCAGTCTGTGTAGCTGCGGTAACACAGCAAAACGGCAAACAAATGCTGCACTACCCAAATGCACTATATAGAAAGTATATTATTGGTATATAACACCCCTGCTTCAATCAGTTTTTTGGGGGGGCAACTGGTATATAACACCAGTAGAGATTATTTGTTCCAATAGCATTGGGCACTCTGTGTAGCTGCAGTATCGCAGCAGAACCACACACAACTGCTGCACAATACAAATGCACTATAATATACTTTCTATGTTAGAAAGTATATTATAAGTATATTGCACCCCTCAGTATATCACACCTATCGATAGCACACCTATACTAGTCCTTAAAAGGACTTTTGTGGCCCTATTAGCTAGTGTTTGGTATCCCTAACAGTCAGTCCCTGCTCCACGCAGCAACCTCTCCCTACACTGGCAAAAAACTGAATGTAAAATGGCGGCCAGATCGGGTTTAGTTATAAGGTAGGGGGTATGTCCATGTGCTTAAATGTCTCAATTGGCTGTCCTGTACCACCTGATGGATGTGTTTTGGGTCAAAGTTCTTCAAAATGTAAGAGAATATGGCGCCGGCGGACATAGCCATATGTTTGCCTGTTCGGCGAACCGCGAACGAGCAAAGTGTGCCGCAAAACGCAGCCCAGTACCTCACATGGATCCAGAGATTTCCCAATTCATTACTCCAATTGTTCTCCTAGATTTATTTAAAGCAGACAGCTCAGTGCATATGTCCTTTTGCTGCAGCTGATGGCAGTTGAAGGATGGAACTGAGCATGTGCATCCACCTCCCTGAGGTGGACAGAGAAATTAGAAAAAGAGCAAACAGCAGGTGGCGCTATACAGATGGAATTCATTGAATAACTCTGTGGCTATAATACATTTTTTATTACATGCAACTACAAAAGTAGACTATATTATTATGGTGAGTCTATTTGCAGACTTGGTAGGCCTCTATTACTTAAAAGGGTATTCCCATCTAGGACATTGATGGCATATTGCTCGGATATGCCATAATGTCAGATAAATGCACTTTGATGTCTGATAGCAGGGTGCCATCTTTAAAAGCAGGAGTGCAGGTAACACAAATGTCCTCTCCTCGCATACTGAAGGTTTATTGCTCTATATGGCAGGCTAAGTAACCATGTATGGTCCCCTGCCCTTAAAGGGGTTTTGCCACCTCAGCAAATTGCATTTATTATGTACAGAAAGTTTCCATGGTTATGACCACCTTGCAGTCCAGCAGCATGGCTCTGCTTGTACACTATTGAAAAAAGCACCAGCCTACGTGAGCTCCCACGGTACTGGCCACCAGAGAGGCTGGCATTTTTTCTTATAGTGTGCAAGTACGACCACCACTGCTGGATTACAGGGTGGTTGTAACCATGGAAACGAGCAGTGTATAATGTGATAGAAAAATGGATCAAGCCAGCAAAGGAGGCAAAATGGACAATCACAATACATAGTAAGTGCTTAGTATTAACGGTATAGTTTCTACATATTGTGACATATTGTTTCCCAAAAATACAAGTTATCTACATCGTTTCCTAGCTTTTACCATTAAGCTTTTGACCTTTCTACTAATGCTTTTCACTTACATTAAAAACAAAGTACTTCTGAACTGACATAGTACATTTCAGGGGGATTATCAAAATTTGTCAACTTATGAATCTCATCAATCAAAGAAGTGTCATGCTACAATTTCCTATGTTTTTTTCAAAGGCTAACATAAAGAAATGTTTACTAAGCAAGCTACATTTGTCAGCAGTACTGCACTAATAACACCATTCTGGTATAGTCAATATCAATTCAGCTCCTGCATGTGACAAACTCATTTGTAGACTCTAGAATGAATGAAGGTTAAAAAACAAGACGTGAATAACAATGTAAAAGTGAGGATGGAAAAACTTCAGTCTCCTTCACAGAGTCAAGAGGTTCTAAAATGTATTATTTTCCATGAAACATGTGATCAAGTATTTCCCGAAAAAAGATGTAGCTCTCAGAAAATTCTATTTTGCATGTTCTAACAAAATCTGTCAGCCCTGTTTTTATTTGGACAAAACACTTAATTGATGTTCTGTTTTTATTTTACCTATAAGCGGTGTATTCGGTTAAATAGCTTATATATTAGCTATGCCTTGCTGCAACAGGAGAGTTGCCAGTACTTAGAGAGAAAAAAAGAAGTATGCAGTATATTTGCAATTCATAAGGCAAACTATGCCATATGGATGAGTTTAACCTAAGAGAACTCACATATGCTTACCCTTTTACTAACAAAGATGTACCTTGTGTCTACTTTAATGAAGAATTAGCTTTAATTGTCCATTTTTGTAAGAACAAGCTATAGTACTAAACACATTCAAGGCAGTAAAAGGAAAATGTGAATTGCTTACCTAAACATTTTTACATTAGTAGCTTAAAAGGTAAAATGCATCTTCATGCAAATAATACAATTTACATAATCCTGAATGTGCCTCTACACAATATACCTCATGTTAGAACAGCACTTTATGCTTCAGAGCTGCTCCTCCTACAGCAATCGGGAACAGGGATTTGTAATCATAGTCAGCCATTTTGGAGTTTATAAAGAACTGTCTTCAGTTCTTCAGTAACTCGTGTATGTTCTCAAATGATGCACTGTTTAATCTTTTCAGTCTTGGGAATGTTCCTAAAAGAACTTTCACCGTAAGGGTGTAAGGCTACTTTCATATTAGCGTTTTCAATTCCGCTATTGAGATCTGTCATAGGATGTCAATAACGGAAGAAAATGCTTCCATTTTGTCCCCATTCATTGTCAATGCGGACAAAACTGAACTGAACAAAACGTAATGCACCAAAATGCATTCCATTCCGCTTGGTTGCGCTCCCAACACGGATAGAATAACGGATCCGTCCTCCATTGACTTTCAATGGTGTTCATGATGGACACGTCATGGCTATATTTGACATAATACAACTGGATCCGTACATGACGGATGCATACGGTTGTATTATGGTAACGGAAGCATTTTTGCAGATCCATGATGAATCTGCAAAAAGCGTTAATGTGAACGTAGCCTTACTTTAAAGGCCCAGGTAAAGGGCCTCTACCTGACATATACTATTTATAAAGCTGGTGTCTTCCCCCCTCAGGCATCAGAACCTGGATGTGACTACTGGATGTGAGTTGGTTTTGTGAGGTAAAAAAGGTCTTGGTAACTATTAACTATGATTAGGGTTGAGTGAATCAAAGTGTTCGAAGTGGACTTCAATCTTAATTTCTGGGAAAATTAGATTTTCTGCGAAGCCAAATTTTCTTGTGCTTCGTGTTAAGGAATCTATCTTCCTTGAATGAAGATCCCACACAAAATCTCTATCTTCAATCAAGATGGCCATGGTGGCCTCTTTGTGGTCAAATGGATAAGGTGAGTATTTTTTTAACCCCTGAAAGCGATGAACACGGCATCTGATGGGTTCAATGTCAGACAGCGGCGCAATCACCGTTCCTTGTCATTGCACCAGCTACTTACAAAGAAATGTGGTACATGACTAAATAATTCATCATAATTTCTTTGTGAAATTCGACGAAGAAACTGAATAAAATTTTTGTAACCTTCACTCATCACTTACTATGATGCTATAAACTGTGAAAGACAATCAATAATGCAATTGTAAATCATCTACAGGTATGTATGTATCAGTTGTAAAGACCCAGAATTTCAGATATCTGATGGTATATGCCTATGCATATGCCTATGCAGACTGTAGTTCCAAATTCTTCAGAAACCAAATCCATCTTTCCCCCATTTATAAAATGAATACAAACAATATAATACAGGTAAATATGGGGTGGGGGATTTACCATTCCAGTTACTCTATGCCAGTTTTCCTGAGTAAAAAGTTGCAGACCCTGTATTTGTGACTTTTTAAATACCTTTTTACCTAAATCTAGGTGCAAGTGGTGTTTATACACTGCCTTTGCCACTTTTCAACAAGGAAGTGTGGCAATGCCTGGAAGGCAGCATGGCCAGTGGGTCTCAAACATTTACCTTCTTTTATGCAATTTTTCTGGCATAAAAGAAGGCTGAAATCAGTCAGGGCACACAGACTGCTGGAGGATGTGCTCAATTTATGATGAGGCCTGTACCGCACCACAAATGAGGCACATTCTCTGCAGGGGATACCATAGATAGGCATAAAACGGTGGGCTATGATAAATTCCCGCCATAGATCAAATCCCCACCTCACATAGTAGTCATTATTAGTGTTGAGAGAATCAAAGCCAAACTAATTAACTTCAATCCAAATTTCAGGAAAAATTTGGATTGGATTTGCCGCAAAGCCAAATTTCCTTGTTCTCTGTGATAATGAGTCTCTTTTTCCTGAATGGCAGCAAAAAAACAACATACTCACCTCATCCATTTGTTCATGGAGAGGCTGTCGTGGCCATCTTGATTGAAGAAACAATACCCATCCAGTGTGATGATGTCATCATGTCAATTCAAGATGGCCGTGACAGCCTCTTCACAAGCAAATGGATAAGGTGAGTATATTTTGTTAACCCTGATTAACCCCTGAAAGGCCTCAATTTTAACATCAGATACCGCTATAAGCGATGAACCTAGCATCTGAGGGATTAAATGATGGGGGCAGCATGATGTTCATCTGTGCAGAGGGGAGACAACTTGCTCAACTGGGTGAGAGGCCTTGGTCAATATTCCTGGGGGTATTATTTTTCAAGCACAAACAAACAAAATGCAACAGCACTCTACAAACATTGTTCTGCCCAACCGAGTTTGAGAATCATTACAGATTACATCTTCCTCAGTTTTGGTATTTCTGTAGTGATTAGTGTGGTTATAGCACCATCTAGCAGAGGTAAGTTGTATTATACTATGTTTTTCCTGTTTCATAGACTACTGCATTGTGGGTGGTGCAAAGCATTGTGGGAGTGCAAAGCATCCTGGGAAAGAGAAGCCTCCAGTCACCAGGGCACATCAGCAGAGCTGTCCTTCTGCATATCTTCTTCTTAAACTTCACCATCCTTGTAAAATCATATCTGGTGAGAGATCTACCTTTATTTCAGGGATATTGTGTTATGCAGAGCTGTTCAGCTATTTGTAATTGTTACTCAGGGAAGTTGTTACTACTGTTAGCTAAACATGTAATCCTATGTATAAGCAGCCATTTTACCATGTGCTTTCAGTCTTAATGCAAATGTTATAGTACATGCTACCTATACTTATACTTTCTATTAGTATTCTAATAGTTTTAACAATCAAACAATCCTGTTTTGCAAATCAACAATCTTATTTTATCAATCAATTGCACGCATGTACAATCTCTCACTCATACACACTGCACAGAGAGTACAACTTGTTGACCAACAAACAAGCTAGACTAGAAAGAAAAGTCCTCTTATTTGGAAGACAGGAAGGGTTTATGCTGAATGTCAGACTACACACTGTGTGAATGTGTAAGAAGGCAGAATAAACACAAATGATAAATATGAACAATAGTGCTATACTCACTATAGAAAATATACTAGTGCTAATACTGTGTTCATTATATAAATATGATATGCTTCTCAAATACATTTTATACCAAATAATTTGTGCCTGACTACCCCAGGAAGGCGATATCTTTAGCATAAGAACCTACGCGAAATACTACCTCTTTTGGTGCCAGACTGGTCCCTATTAAATTCAGGGAATGCAGGTTTTAGCTTTACACTTGCACTTTATATTTGCACCTCTGTCTAAGCAGCCGTTGAAACAGTCCCTTGGACTGATAAGCTAAGTAGCATTTTAACATAGCGATTCATGATTAATTAATTCATAATGAATCACATTTCTTGTCAAAATTCTGCAAAGCTACCGAATCTAATTTTTCAAAACTTCGCTCATCTCTACACGTCACCGTGGCTGAAAGAACAAAATCAAAATCAAACACAATTCAATAGCACTCTGCAAACACAAATGACAAAATATACCCAATAATGCCATACTCACTATTGAAAATATATGAGTACTATTATCCAAGGACAGGTCTTTTTAAAAGGCTTTGCTAATTTTTCTTTTGGAAAGACTGCTAATTTGCATATCTTCTTCCCAGAATCCCATAGGAGCATTGCGTGGCCTATAAGACTTCTTATGCCTACTAGGTTCTCTCCAATAAGAAGAAATAGTACTCTCCAAATTCCTTACCAAAGCCTCTCAGTCAGTTAAGCCAGTTCTCTCTGCTCTGTACTGATGACTAATGCTATCACCCTTAAATAGCTCTCTGCAGATGAGGCACTGGCTTGGCTATCATTCAAGTTATGCCTCAAGGCCTGCTTAAAAGGTCAATCATTGACTTATAGAATAGCCACCTTACATTTTGCGACAGAGGCTCAGCTTTCTTTTCATTTTGGAGCTTTTTTGCATATTGATTTTAATAACATTCAGGTTTAGAAATAACTATCAATGAACCATTAAAAAAGTTTCTATAAAACTTTTTTAGGCCTGCCAGAAGTAGGTCACAATTTAATTGTTCTCAATTCTCAATATACACTTACTGGTAACTGTGATGATGAATTCCACTGAGAACGCATTATGATTACTTTTCACCAAACATTCAGTCTGTGAAATTGCTCCTATTACCTTTACTGTTGTGCCCAATTTCGTAGAATTTCTATTTAGTTCTAGAGAGTACAGCATTGTGTAGTTAAAATATTCTGAAAAGTACGTCTCAGGAATCTGAACAGGAAAATGTCAGTTTTCTAGCTACAAAGACTTGTGTGATTTGTATGCTGTATGTCTTAGCCACAATGATATAAATTGATTCCGTCTCCTGAGGTAAAATTTCAGCTCGCCCTAGAGAAACAAAACGTATTTGCTCAGCCTCTCTTCTAAGGGATTTTAACTTTATTGCAAACTCAGTAAACTATTAAACTGACATTTATTACTTCATGACAGTTTTTGCAATGGACAATAAAGCACTTAAAATGCTTAAAACAAGTATAAAGTCACAATACGTAGTTTTTTGTTTTCATAGTCTAACAAAAAAAAGGGACATTTTTGCCAGAGTTAATTAGCGGTTTGAATTATATAGATATTTGTTATTTTCTAGCTGTTCAAAGTTGCCAAAGTACAAAACCAAACTTTCTAAGCAATTAGAAGTCAATGAGAATTTCAATTTCCTTTATCACCAGAATGCTTTTATTGCCAGTGAATCTGGAAATGAAGATAGTTAACATGTAAGTTGAATCTTAATAGAAATATTTTTCAAGCAATGAATAGGGAGATATGGTGCTTAAGCAAAAATTTTAACTACTTGATTTCATTATTTCCTAAAAATATAAACTGTAAATATACATCCATTAATTTCTTATGAAATGGTTTAATATTCTAACTGGCAATTATATTCTTTTCTGAGAAAGCAAAGTAACAACCATTTGGGCAATCATTTGGACAACTATTTGGGACCCCCGTGCAGCAGAGAATGGGTGCTCGGCTCTCACATGAAATCCGTGCTCTTGCTCTAACAATAGCGCCCATCGTATGTAAAGCACTGACAGAGGGAGCCGACTCTCTCTGCCTGCTATCGCTTATGGTGAAAACCATAAAATTATTATAATTTTTTTTTATGACAGAATTGCTAATTGTTAGTTGCCACTGTAAAAAACATGATAACAAGTGATCAAAAGGCGTCATTTACTCCAAATTGATACAATGAAAACTACAAAATAAACCCCTTAAAGAACTCCATAGAAAGGAAAATAAAACAGTTATGGGTCTTGGGAAGTGTCGATGCAAAAAGATTTTCTTCCTTTAAAAAAAAAAGTGGCTTTTTTTTTAACAAAAGTAGTAAAGCAGAAAAAAACTACATTTATTTGGTATTGCTGTAATCTTACTGACCCAGAGAATAAAGATCTTATGTGTTTTATACCAAAAAAATGAACGGAGTAAAAACTCAGTGGCAGTATTGCTGTTTTTCCTATCTCCCTCCTAGAACGAGATAATAAAAGTTAATCATAAAGCTATGTGTACTCCAAAATGGCGCCATTAAAAACTACAACTTGTTCCACAAAAACAAGCCCCATACAGCTACATAGACAAAAAAAAAATGTTATAGCTCTTGGAAGGAGACAATGAAAAAAGGAAGAAAAACTCCTGGTCAGTAAGGCTCAAAACAGACTGGTCATTAAGGGGTTAATAATGTCACAGAAGAGAACAACCATAGTCATATAAAGATGAGGATCACATGACCCAAGGCAGGGTCCAGCCAGGAGGGTTACCCACAATGCTTTGCTGTCAGTTTCATAGCTAATCAGGAAGGACGACATAGATAAATGTTGTGGACATTATATAAGGTCTCAACCCGAGATGCCATTCTCAGCTTGTCCAATAGTGTCAGAGGACACAGGATGTCTCTGTCACAGGCACAGCAGTTTAGACACATAATAGAGTGAGGTTAGGGTCTTACAGGAACAGTGTTAGGGATTGGGAAGATATGCTAGATTAATTGAATTAATTGATAGAAAGGAACATTTTAGCACTAGGGACAGGATAGGGCCAGTTAGTGTACTTTGTGTCTGTTACTAGGCTTGAGCTGTTCGCATAAATACAGACTCTGCTGCAATGCACATCAGTTTTTAAAGAGACAGTACTCTTATTTTGTTAGCTTTCTGTCTCTATCTCTTTGCAGCAAATTTCACCTCCTCTCCATAAATACCTTCAGACTGAAAACTGATCTCACACTGAGATTGAACGCCTGATCATCTTCATTGCTGCCACACTGAAGATTGACAATTGAGTGACTAGTTAAAGAGTGTGCATGAAGCAGGGGAGAGGGGATGTTCTGTAATAAGATACAGTATATCACAAAGTTTCTTACCTAGAGTTGTACTATTGATTTACAGAAAAAAAGGTTGGAATTAGAGTTGAGCGAATCGAAGCTGACAAAGTGGAATTCAATCCGAATTTCGGGAAATATTCAGTTTGCACCAAAGCCAAATTTCCTCACGCTTTGTGGTAACGAATCGCATTTTTTCCTAAAATGGCTGATGCACGTGTGAGGACATGGAGCAAAGAACTCTGGTAAGGGAGAGACGTCAGCAGACGCTAGGGACAGTGTTAGAAAAGACTTAATTGTGCTAAAAAACTATTTACAAGTGCAGGAAAAGATTATTCAAGGTGTATGGAAAGGATAGGGAGGAATCATTCCATAGCATTTATGTTGAACAGGGTTCAGTAGGGGAGTTTACAGCCTGGGTGATAGGATCAATCATATTACACCTCGCTGCACTGACTGTGGACCCAAATTGTCATTATACAGCTCTGTAATACCAGCAAACCATTCTTGTTATTGGGGTGCAAGTGCTGTTTGATCCAGCTATTAACAGGGTTTATTACAAGGAAATATTTATACGTCTTATTTGCCCTTGTGCGGTGCAGATATATGTTCTAAAGCATTTTTTGGCTTGTATTAGTGGGGGGAAAAAGGGCTTATCAGCCATTGTGTTTGGTGAAGTGAGAAAATTACAGCCCTTTTTGTTGTGTATTAGTGGCAAAATAAAAATATATTTGCCATTCAGCGGTGCAGTTATATGTTGTAAAGCCTTTTGTGGTGTGTATTAGTGGCAAAATAAAAATATATTTGCCATTCAGAGGTGCAGTTATATGTTCTAAGGCCTTTTGTGGCATGTATAAGTGGAAAAATAAATATATATTTTCCGTTCAGCGGTGTAGTTATATGTTCTAAAGCCTTTTGTGGTGTGTATAAATGGAAAAACAAAGATATATTTGACATTTAGTGGTGCAGTTATATATTCTAAAGCCCTTTGTGGCACGTATTAGTGGCAAAAGAAAAATATATTTGCCGTTCAGCGGTGCAGTTATATGTCATAATGCCCTTTTTTGCTGTGTATTAGTGGCAAAAGAAAAACATATTTGCCGTTCAGCGGTGCAGTTATATGTTGTAAAGACCCTTTTGCCGTGTATTAGTGGCATCAAAAAATATATATTTGCCATTCAGCGGTGCAGTTATTTGTTGTAAAGCCCTTTTTGCCATGTATTAGTGGCAAAAGAAAAATATATTTGCCATTCAGCGGTGAATTGTGATTGTTATAATTATTTTTTGGGGGTGTATTAATAGGAAAAATAATACGTCTTATTAGCCAGTCTGCAGTGAACCGACATTGTTATACAGCCATTGTTGGAGTCTATTAATGGCAAAAATAAGTACGTGTTATTAGCTGTTCTGCAGTGAATTTACATTGTCATTCAGTGGTGAAATTTGTTTGTGATACAGCCTTTTTGGGGAATATTGATGGGTGATAGTGGAATTTCTTCTGCATGAACCGAATTAGTTGATTATCCATTCAGTGGTGAAATTTGTTTGTGAAACAGCCTTTTTTGGAAAAATTGATGGGTGTTTGTAGGCTTTATTCTGTATGAACCAAATTTGCTGAGTATACTTTCAGTGGTTAAATTTGTTTGTGAAACTGTCTTTTTTGGGAAAATTGATGGGTGATTGTGGACTTTCCGTCCATTAGCCATTCAATGGTGAAATGTATTTGTGATACAGCCTTTTTTGTGAAAATTGGTCGGTAGCTATAACTATGGTCAAGGATAATTTATGTATTTTACGGCCCACTGGGTAAATGTGGTTCTTGCCCAGCCACACCAGAAACTTGGCCAGGTGACCCTGCTTCCGCCTCCACGTTCTCACGCCATTGATCTTACGACAATGTGCCCCTCTACCTCCTCATCCTCCACCATGTCCTCAGCATCTACTGCAGCGACAATTGAATACTGATGGATTACTGACCAAATGCTGACCGAGTGAAGGCAGATGCTCCACAGACAGGATATGTTTTTTTTAGGGTTATTGTTCTGATGGATCACAGGAACAGCAAAATAATCAGTGACATCAACACAAACTTACTTCTCACACCCTCTCCACTCTGTTGGGGGCTCTACTTGTATAAGCATTTAATAGAACAGGTTCTGTAAACATCTATGTGGAATCAGCTGACGACGGTATAAAAGGAGTACGCTACTTTTTGACGCTAACATCGACCTGTAAGGCTGAGTTCATTCTTAAGTTATTTGGTCAGTTTTTGCCCCATGACTTCCCAAATAAGTGAAGTGTGCAGTGATTCTAAGAGCGACGCCTGTCATCTACATGTCATACTGACTCACAGTATTATTTCACTACCACAGCAGACTCCCTATGCATGTTACTGCAAGGCACAGTGTTCTACATCGCTATAAAGGCTCTCTGCAGCCAGGAAATAGCTTCTTTTTTTTTACGCAATTTGCTGCTAAGTCACATTTTTTAGAAATTCGCTCATCTCTAGTTGGAATATCAATTATTGTTAAATAACAGTTAAGTAATAAAAATTTAAAATCAAAGTAAAGAGAATAATTTTGTAAGCAACAGAACATTAAATGGACTCTGGGCCAAGATGCTGGAGGTTTTTTTTTTGTTTGTTTTTTGTGCTAACCCTTTTGACCATACTGCTTTAGTCCCAAATGACCAGATACTTTTTTCTAGAAATGTTGAACACATGGTGGTTTAATAGTCTTTTTTACAGTTATTTTTTTAACTTGCCTTGTCGACCTGTGTATTTTAGTGCACACAAAATATATGGGTACTTGGAAAAGGACCGTATTATAAATCTTTGCAAAGTTGATTATTTATTGTTCTCATTTGTTTTCTTTTGTATATTGAAATCTCTGGAAGCTCTATATATTGTCATTATACTGTATAATGAAAACAAATATACTAATATGCCCACATACCGTATGTTGACAAATAACACTTTTACATGGGTGTCCTTACTTTCTTTACATGTTTGTATTGTAATGGAGTATTCGATTTTTTTTATCCCAACAGATGACATAATGAAATGATGAGGATAATGAAAAAAAAAAAAAACATAAATGGGAGGTTGACACTGAAGAGAAACTACTTCTTGACTCAGGTCAAAAGTACTTACATTATCTTAGGAAGTTGTTAAAAATGTCCTCATATTAATCACAAGGATGAGGATCAATTATGTTTAAAGATAAGAAGACAACACTGAAAGGCCAAGTTCTCATCACTCTAAATTTTAATTACGGTACCTTGGAATTAATTGGTGTAATGGGATTGCCAGTTTGACAAAAGGTAATAGGTTTGTGGACTTACTAATAGGCAATTTAATATTCTAGGTAGTTAAATGAGATAAGAATGACTTCTATTTTATATTACTATAATTTTAAATGGCTAGAAATAGTTACATATATGTAAGAGAAAACCAAGTAAAAA
Organism: Bufo gargarizans; assembly: GCF_014858855.1. Lineage (NCBI taxonomy): Eukaryota > Metazoa > Chordata > Amphibia > Anura > Bufonidae > Bufo > Bufo gargarizans. The sequence continues at coordinate 278,708,693 of NC_058083.1, read as the reverse complement.
TTGAATTCAAATATGTTATATTTACTTGAAACTAACAGTTTTTGGATCTTAGATAAAACAACAGATTATTACCATAAACATGACCATACTTTATTTATTAAATATTAAAAAAAACTGGATAACTGAAGATGTTTGCTGCAAATTGTACTCAAACTGCAAAATAATTACCCTATGTAATTTAGTCTAAATATAAGAAAAGAAACAGAAACAACAAATGAACATGATAAATAGCCAACAATATTTAATATCAATATAGAATGGCACAGGGAATTATTCTTATATTACACAGATAATCATTGATCTCAGTGGCCACAATGTAAGGCAACAATTCTCCTCCTGCAGCCATTGCAAGGGGATATATTTTCCTTAATATGTATATATTATGGAAAATTTTCTCCAAAGAGTTTGCAGCTAAGTATGTTTTATTGTATGCATCATATTGTAATGTTGGTCATAAATTTTATATAGTAATGAACACAATTATGCAATACTTTTGTAGTAGAAAATATTAGCAAAAGTCCAAATGGCTTTCAGTCAGTAACGGTACAAAAAAAAGAAAACCCATTTTTTAGATTAAGCTGACAAAGGGCATGTTTCTCCAGGTAGATAACCCAGCAGTAGGTTTATGTTACAATAATAGAATGAAAATCATCATTCTAAATCAAACTTCAAAAACTTCCTTTTCGAACACTTCACTTCTTTCTGTTTATGGAGTACAAAAATGATTAAAATAAGGCCATTTTTACTTGATTATTTTCCTTAAGAACGGGTCCTAGAAAAGAAGAAAAATGCTATTTTGATTAAGATTAATACACTGAGCACACTGAGAATGTGTTCCAAATAATGATCTCTGACTCTTAGTACCCGTACTCTAGCATACATAAGATGTCTTCTGTATATTGGAGTGCCCAGTGAGCTGTTCGGTTGTCCTCTGTAAGGCCTTCACATTTTTGTTTTTCACTGATGTGTGCTGTCTGCATTTTCTTCAGACAGCACATGTACTCATTGATTTGAATATGTCTGTTCACATTTCAGCATTTTTTTTGTGACCACGGGTCAGTAAAAAAATCACGGAGATGTGCACTACTTTGATCCATGATGCGGACCAAACACGCCCATTAAAGTCTACGGGTCTGTAAAAATGATGGACACAACGCGGATGTTGAGTCTGTTTTTCATTGAAGACTGATTCTTTGGAAATTTATTGAACAACGTCTGTGAATTACAGATGACACATGGATGGCAAAGATGGACACCGACCAACCATGGATCCTTCACGGATGAAACATGTATGCTTTTCTTCATGGGCATGACACTGATATAGAAATGTAGAAGAGGTCTAAAGATATACATTTATTACCAAGTTTTATCTATAAACTAAAAATGTTTGATGCAAGCTCTATTGGTGACATGGCAGATGTCTAGTCCAATTCTGTCCAGATGCATGCTAGCATTTCCTCGGGTTGATTCAGATTCTGACGTTGTGGGGAGGGGTACATACACTGAGTTCTTGATGTAGCCCCACAGGGTTACAAGGTATTAGATCTGGTGATTGTAGAGGCCAGAGAATAATTGGTGAATTATGAATTATTTATTCTAGTGCAGCAGATCCAACCTTCCGGTAAAGTTTAATTCAGTTATCGGCAAACTTCCAAATGGAAATGAGCAGGAGCACCACCCTGCATTTGGCAGATCTTTCTCTATCTGTGGCATAAGCACCTGTAGTTCTATACTAGTCAGCCTGGGTTATAGGATTATGCTTGTATATGTTGGAGCATGTTTTTTCTCTGAAAAATTTGTTGTACTGTCACAACAAACACCGTTCTTGCAAATTCCAACACACAAAAAAGCTTTTTCTTGCTGCGATGTCAACATATTAAACCTGCCCCATTGTGTACAGGTTTACACCCCTTATGGCCTCTGCTGTATATGTAAGACAGAAGTCGGCTCGTGTGTGCAGAGGGCACCATAGCCGTCGGGTTTCTGCTGTTTCAAACAACAGAGACCCACAACACATGTATATGATTATCCATATGGCTGAGCACATACATTTCACTCCTCAGATGCAGTGGTCAAATGTGACCACGACATCTGAGCAGTCCAGAAGCAGGAGCCACTCACTCCCGCTCCCGGCTGAGATCGGGGAACCTGTTACACTGCTCTAATAGCCCAAACTGTCAACAGCTATTATTGGAATATACCAATAAAGGCCACTAGGTGGCAGCAAAGTGTTGTTATAGTGAAAATGAATTATTCAATGGTGGTTATATAGCCATCAATGAACACAATGGGCAATCTAATAATTGCCAGTTATAGTCATCCATGGTCACTCAACAAAAAGTTTTTAAAATCTAAAAAAGTTCAAATCAACCCCCTTTCCTTAAAATCAAAATCAAAATACTTAACCAATGAAAAAACCTTCACCATTAAAAATATTATACATTATATACTATATTGTATGCAACCGTAAATGGTGCCATTAGAAAATACAACTTGTCCAGCAAAAATTAAGCCATCAAAAGTTATGACTCGGGAAGTGAAAACGAAAACACAAAATGGACAATAGCTTGGTCGTCTAGGGGGTTAAACAAACTTGTATACATAGTGGCAGATTCGTTTAAACTGTCTAAAAGAAAACTAACCAACTCCTCTTAATAAATTAGCCGCATCTCTAGCAGCCCATGTGCAATAAACGGAAGTCTATGCTAGCTAGGGGATGGTGTATACTTCAGCTATAACTTAAATCATTTTCTGATGCAAGTTATAGTAAATACTGTGAGCTGCTTGAAGCCATGCCCCCTTCTGCTTAGCCCCGTCCTTTTCTCATCACTGGTGAGAAGCTCAAAAAGTCACAAATTATAGCACGTGCTCCATAATTTTTTACTTTTTTTTTTTAACCCACAATAGTAAATGCTCCTTTATATGTTCACATACAATACTATGTATAATTGAAGATTTTCCTAGTTTTAATGAAGGAAAATATAGATTTTATGAAAGACAGGAGACTCCATTATGCTTTAAGATCTTTCTTTGTTACTCTTAGCAGCAAACAGTTAACAATGTAAAACAGAAAAATGTACATAAGTAAATCAGTATTCAAAAACAGCAAATCAACAGGCAGCATAGGTCATATAAGGTCTAATAAATCATGTGAACTTCCTTCTTTCTTGATGAGATGGTGAAGGATAACAGGATGCGTGAAGAAAACATAAGCATCTATGGTAATAACACTGGTTGGAGATTGTAGTAGGATTTGATGACCCATTGAAGAACAGTCATGAGGATGAAAGATGTTTCAGACTAATAGAAAGGAGACAAAAACAATAAAAACAAGGGTCGGGTCAGTAGGGTGGGATAATGTTTGTCTCCTGTCTTTCAAAAAATCTATATTTTCCTTCATTAAAACTAGGAAAATCTTCAATTTTATATCAAGGCAGGAGACTCCATTATCCATTATGCAAGTTCAAAGCTTATAATTCTAACGATAACTATAGATACCAACTAAATGTTACTAAAATAATACTGTGGAAACGTGTGGGTCAGGTCAGAAATAAAAGGTATTAAACATAGATTCTAAAGCCCAGTTGGCCACCTTTAGAATGTCTGATAAGGATCCTCCATATTGTCTAATTTTTGTGGACATAGCACCAAAATGAGAAGTGTCGACCCCTACTAAGGACATAGTTTGAGAAACTCATCTAGCTAGGGTTGCCGATGACACTGGTAGATGAGGTCTGCAATATGAAATGAGGAGTTGGGATACAGATGGACTCCATAGAGGTAAAGTTCTATGTTCGTAGGATTGTAGGCACCTGACCACACAATGCTTTTCTTGTAGAGGGAAAACGGGATAGAAAACAGAAGAGAAATTCCTTTTGGTACGACGGACAATAGAAAACTGAACTCCTTGCGGTAGAAATTACCTACTAGATATTTCTAAAGCTCGGAGGTCCGAAACATGTTTAAAAGATATTAGGCATAATAACATGGTTAACTTAAAGAAAAATAACTTCGGAGGGAGAAGATCATTATCTTCCCAAGTTAGAAATAGGTCCAGCACCAAGTTAACGTCCTAAGTAGAGTAATATTTGGGAGTGGGAGGCCTTCGAAATGTAATGCCCTTCAAAAGTTTGCAAACTAAAGGATGTTTGCCTATTGGTAAAGCCTGGATAGGTGCATAATAGAAAGAGATTGTCGATCAGTAGATATTAACAGTAGGGTTGTACTGAACTTTAGGATTTTGGGACCCTGGACTCGAACATTTCCATAAAAGTTTGGGTTCGGGTTCAGTGTTCGACGCTTTCTTGGTGCTTTTTGAAAGGCTGCAGAGCAGCCAATCAACAAGCGTCATACTACTTGCCCCAAGAGGCTATCACAGCCATGCATACTAATGGCATGGCTGTCATTGGCCAGAGCAGCATGTGACTGAGCCTCTATATAAGCTGGAGTCACATAGCGCTGCACGTCACTCTGCTGTTACAAGGGAGAGGATGCTGCTGGACTTGTGATTTCAGGGAGAGCATAGGAGAGAATCTAACTCAGCGATCTACAGACAAATAGTTGTGTGGGTGCAGGGCACTATCGTTTTACCCTGCCCTGAGCTCAATGACCAGAAAATACTAACTTTTAGAATTCTGTTAGTTAGGTGGGTGGTGGCTGCGGCCATTTTATGCATGCTCAGTGCACCAGCGCTGCATCTGAGCTTTTGGGACATTGCAAATCACCATTTTTTGGGGGCAAACTACAACATCTGTATTAGCCACTGTGCAATTTAAGGTAGAACTACACCCATCATTTTCTGGGGTTTGAACAAAGAAATCTTTACTTCAGGCCTACACTGATTCGGGGCATGTGTGATCCCCCCTATACATACAGGGGTTTGAATTATATAACAAGTATATCGTGACAAATCCAAAGTATGGTTAAGGTGCTTTGCTTTTTGATGATTCACCTAATCATCTAGTTATAAAGGCAGTATATAAATTTAAAAACAGGTACTCACCATCTAACAATTTAAAATTATTTTGAATTTATTAAAATAAAAATACACCAAAAATTTCTTTACCCCTACAATATTCTGTGATTAAAATATTTGCAATATTCGGCGATAAATATTCTGCGATTAGTCTCAAATTTCAAATCTTTGCAGTCAAACAATTACAATTATAAAATAAAAAAAACTGTGCAATGTGAATAAATTAGTATAACAAATATTCAACAAAGTGCTTGAACATATTAGTGATCAAATAATTCTGTGTGTACAGATGATATCAATCTTATCCTAATAGTGTATGAATAATACAATGATAAAAGGTGATTGTTAAATTTCTTCCCAATAGTTGTCACTGATGTTATGTGATAATATGGGAGATTACTTATGCGATGAAAAAATTATTTGCAAGTTTGATGTATAAAATTCGATGTCAGCAGATAAATCGCTTGGGAGGTCAGGTATCTAAAGTAAGGCTGGCAACTGGGGCGTCCCCCTTGCACAGCCTCTTACCGGTTCCCTCCGTTCACTGCTCTGCAGACTGGGTCTCTTTATAAGTATCTGTACTACTGCGATAGTTGCGGTATTTCGATGTGTCACTTGTTGTTCACTGCCACTGGAATTTTCCAGCTCTATGAAGCGTAGATCTCGATGTCTCTCACAGGAGATGTTTGTAATCTTCGCCGCAGGATAGCAGCTGTAGCAAAATGTCAGCTCAAATGAGATGCTGGTTTCACTCTGGTTCGAGTGTAAAGTGCTCAGTGCTCTTAAAGGGCCCAGTGTCCTATATAGAGTCTCGTTCAGAATATAAAGCATAATCACTTTATGGTGGTCTTAGGTGGGTAGTTGTAGATCCAAACACGGCCAGACGCGTTTCGAGGTGACAACCTCTTCCTCGGTGGCTTTGAATTAGACATTTTAAATACAGCCATTTTGTGCAAAGAAATCTTTACTTCAGGCCTACACTGATTCAGGGCGTGTGTGATCCCCCCTATACATGCAGGGGTTTGAATTAGGCATTTGAAATACAGTCTTTTTGTGCAAAGATATATTTACTTCAGGCCTACACTGATTCAGAGCGTGTGTGATCCCACCTATACATACAGGGGTTTGAATTAGGCATTTGAAATACAGCCATTTTGTGCAAAGATATATTTACTGCAGGCCTACACTGATTCAGGGCGTGTGTGATCCCCCTATACATACAGAAGGTTTGAATTAGGCATTTAAAATACAGCCATTTTGTGCAAAGATATATTTACTTCAGGCCTACACTGATTCAGGGCGTGTGAGATAACCCCTATACATACAGGGGTTTGAATTAGGCATTTGAAATACAGCCATTTGAAATACAGCCATTTTGTGCAAAGATATATTTACTTCAGGCCTACACTGATTCAGGGCGTGTGAGATAACCCCTATACATACAGGGGTTTGAATTAGGCATTTGAAATACAGCCATTTGAAATACAGCCTTTTTGTGCAAAGATATATTTACTTCAGGCCTACAGAGATTCAGGCCTACACATACAGGGGTTTGAATTAGGCATTTGAAATACAGCCATTTGAAATACAGCCATTTTGTGCAAAGATATATTTACTGCAAGCCTACAGAGGTTCAGGCCCTCTGAGATACTACCTCTACATACAGGGGTTTTAATTTGGCATTTGAAATACAGCCATTTGAAATACAGCCTTTTTGTGCAAAGATATATTTACTGAAGGCCTACACTGGTTCAGGGCTTGTGAGATACTACCTCTACATACAGGGGCTTGAATTAGGCATTTGAAATACAGCCATTTGAAATAAAGCCTTTTTGTGCAAAGATATATTTACTTCAGGTTCAGGGCGTGTGTGATCCCCCCTATACATACAGGGGTTTGAATTAGGCATTTGAAATACAGCCATTTTGTGCAAATAAATATTAACTGAAGGCCTACACTGATTCAGAGAGTGTGTGATCCCCCCTATACATACAGGGGTTTGAATTAGGCATTTGAAATACAGCCATTTGAAATACAGCCTTTTTGTGCAAAGATATATTTACTTCAGGCCTACAGAGATTCAGGCCTACACATACAGGGGTTTGAATTAGGCATTTAAAATACAGCCATTTGAAATACAGCCTTTTTGTGCAAAGATATATTCACTGCATGCCTACACTGATTCAGGGCGTGTGTGATCCCCACTATACATACAGGGGTTTGAATTAGGCATTTGAAATACAGCCATTTTGTGCAAAGAAATCTTTAATTGAGGCCTAGTCTGGTTCAGGCCGTGGGAGATACACCCTTTACATACTGTCGGTCTTTTCTACTATTTATTAAAAACCCATTTAGGGCAAGATCCTAAATTAGAAAAATATGAGGAGAGCGTCTCCTGCTGAAAGACTACAGTTGGCACCTGCAGCCGATGTCCATCAGTCTTTCACCTCACCCCCTTTCAAATAAGCCAAGCAGTCTGAGCCCCAAGTCATGCAGCAGTCTCTTCTGCTTTTTGATGACTCTGTTAGCAGGTTTCCCAAGGCCATCCACCTAGCCCTGCCCCAGAAGTGGAAGAGATTGAGTGCACCGAAGCCCAACCACTTTTTTTTCAAGATGAGTTCATGGGAGGACCATCGCAGCACATCTCGGATGATGACGAAACACAGGTGCCAACTGCTGGGGCTTTTGAAAGTGTGCAGACCGACAAGGAAGTCAGGGGTGAAGACTGGGTGGAAGATGATGTGGAGGACGATGAGGTCCTCGACCCCACATGGAATCAAGGCCATGCGAGTGACCGTTGTAATTCGGAGGAAGAGGCTGTAGTCGAACAGAGCCACTAGCACAGCAGAAGAGGGAGCAGGGTGCAAAAGCGGAACGGCCGTCCCCTAGACAGAATGCCTCCTACTGCCCACTGCAGCAAGGGACCGAGCACACCAAAGCCAGCTCCAAGGAGTTCCCTGGCGTGGCAGTTCTTCAGACAATGTACTGACATCAAGACACGAGTGGTTTGCACACTCTGCAATCAGAGCCTGAAGGGAGGCATAAACGTTCTCAACCTGAGCACAACCTGCATGACCAGGCATTTAAGTGCAAAGCACGAGCTGCAGTGGAGTAGACACCTCAAAAACCAAGAAAGGTTTCTGGCTCCTCCTGCTTCCTCTTCTGCTGCAGTCGCGGCCTCTTCATCCACCTCTGGAGTGACTGCCATCTGGCACCCCACAAACAGAGGATCTACCAGCAACACCAACACCTGGGTCACCAAGAATCTCCACAATGTCACACGAAAGCGTTCAGCTCTCCATATCCCAAACGCTGGAGAGGAAGAGGAAGTACCCTCTACCCACCAGCGATCCATATCCCTGAATGCCAGCATTTCTAAATTACTTGCCTTTGAAATGCTGTCATTCCGTCTGGTGGAGACAGATAGTTTTAAAGGCCTTATGGCGGTGGCTGTCCCACACTACGTCGTGCCCAGCCTCCACTACTTTTCAAGGCAAGCCATCCCTTCTCTTCACAACCAAGTAGGGGACAAAATCAGGTCTGCACTGCGCAATGCCATCTGTGGCAAGATGCACCTGACTACGTATACGTGGACCATAAGCACGGTCAGGGCTGTTATATCTCCATATAATGCAGTGGCGGCTGGGCCTGAGACGGATAGCAGTTTGGCGCACGTCCTTCCACCACCGAGGATTGCAGGGTGCTTCAGTTTGCCTCTTGTTGCTTCCTCCTCCTACTCTGCTTCCTCATCCTCTACCAGCTCCTCATCCGATCAGCGTAGCACCTTCACCACCAACTTCAGCACAGCCAGGGGTAAACGACAGCAGGCAGTTTTAAAACGTATCTATTTGGGGGACAAACCCCACACCGCGCAGGAGCTGTGGATGGGCATGGAACAACAGACCGATGAGTGGTTTGTGCCAGTCAGCCTCAAGCCCGGCCTGGTGGTGTGCGATAATCTCGTAGCACCTTTTGGACTAGCCTGTTTGACGCACATCCCTTACCTGGCACATGTGCTGAATTTGGTGGTGCAGAGATTCCTAAAAATTACTCCGACATGTCAAAGCTGCTGCATAAAGTGCGGGCTGTCTGTGCGCGCTTTCGGCATTCTCACCCTGCTGCTGCTCGCCTGTCAGCGCTGCAGCGTAACTTCGGCCTTCCCGCTCACCGCCTCATATGCCATGTGCCCACAAGATAGAACTCCCCCTTGCACATACTGGCCAGACTGTGCGAGCAGCAGCAGGCGATAGTGGAGTTTCAGCTGCAGCACGCACGGGTGAGTCTCTCTGCGGAACAGCACCACTTCACCACCAATGACTGGGCCTCCATGCGAGACCTGTGTTCCTTGTTGCGCTGTTTCGAGTACTCCACCAACATGGCCAGTGCCGATAACGCCGTTCTCAGCGTTACTATCCCACTTCTATGCCTCCTTGAAAAAATGCTCATGGCGATGATGGAAGAGGATGTGGCACAGGAGAAGGAGGAGGAGGAAGAGGGATCATTTCGTAGGGTTTCCGGCCAGTCATTACCAAGTAGCTCCGAGGGTGGGTTCCTGCACCCACAAACCCAAGGTACACAATTGTCCAGCCAGGGCATGAGGAGGAGGAGATGCAGGAGGAGGAACCTTGTTAACAGCAGGGTGGCACCCAGACCAGCTCATGGCCATCACTGGTGTATGGTTGGGGGGATACAGAGGACACAGACGATACACCTCCCACAGAGGGCAGCTTTTCGTTGCCTCTGGGCAGCCTGGCACACATGAGCAATTACATGCTGCAGTGTCTCTGCAACCACCGCCAAGTTGCCCACATTCTAACTTGTGCTGATTACTGGGTGGCCATGCTGCTGGATCCCCGTTACAAGGACACGTAACGTAACGTCTACAAGCTCACGCTGGTAGACGCGCTGCTGGTGGTATTCCCACCTGACAGCGGGGGCACAGTGGAAGCACAAGGCAAAGGCAGAGGTCGCCAAATGCCGCTGGGGCACCGCCAGCACCTCAGAAGGCAGGGTTAGCATGGCCGAAATGTGGAAAAGCTTTGTCAGCACGCCACAACAACCAGCACCACCAGCTGACATGAAACGTCTTAGCAGGAGGCAGCATTTCACCATCATGGTGGAGCAGTATGTGTGCACACGCTGACACATACTGAATGACGGGTCTGCCCCCTTCAACTTCTGGGTCTCCAAATTGGGCACATAGCCTGAGCTTGCCCTTTACGCATTGGAGGTTCTGGCCAGCCAGTGTATTTTCTGAACGTGTGTTTAGCACTGCAGGGGGCGTCATCACAGACAAGCGCAGCCGCCTGTCCACAGCCAACGTGGACAAGCTCACATTCATTAAAATGAACCAGGCTTGGATCCCACAAGTCTTATCTGTACCTTGTGCAGAATAGACATTTATACCACCATTAAACATACATTCTTGTACTCAAGTCAAGTGCAATAATTCTTTGTTTTATTTTTTTTTATTTGTCCCAATATTTTGGGGGATACCTACCCCAATAAAAAATAAACATTGTTGGCTACCTCCTCCATTGCTGCCTCCACCTACAACACCACATTCACCGCCTCCTCAACCTCCGACTCCATATCCACCTCCTTCTCTGAGTTGCAGGTTAATAATTTTGTCGTTTTTATTTATTTTATTTTAAGTTATTTCCCTATCCACATTTGTTTGCAGAGCAGTTGCCATGCTCTTAAGCACATTTTACTGCCTTTTACATCCCTCTAGACTTTTCAAGGACTATTTTAGAGCCAATTTAATGCAAAACAGTGCCAATTTTAGTACCCTAAATTGAAAAAATTCTTATTTTCAATTGTCGGGTGACATTTTACCATTTTGGGCGTATACAAACCCCTGATGTGCCTGGGTGACAGGGGCCTAAATCTCTCAAAATCCTCTGTTCTATTGCTGGGTGACATGAACCTTCTTTTGCAGTGAATGAACCCCTGCTGTGCCTGGGTAACAGGGGCCTCAATCTCTCAAAATCCTCTGTTCTATTGCTGGATGACATGAACCCCTTTTGCCGTGAATGAACCCCCGCTGTGCCTTGGGTGCATGGGCCTAATTCTCTCAAAATCCTCTGTTCTATTGCTGGGTGACATGAACCCCCTTTTGCCGTGAATAAACCCCTGCCGTGCCTGGGTGACAGGGGCCTAAATCTCTCAAAATCCTCTGTTCTATTGCTGGGTGACATGAACCCCCTTTTGCCGCAAATTAACCCCTGCTGTGCCTGAGTGACAGGGGCCTAAATATCTCAAAATCCTCTGTTCTATTGCTGGGTGACATGAACCCCCCTTTTGCCGTGAATGAACCCCTGCTGTGCCTGGGTGACATGGGCCTCGTTCTCTCAAAATCCTCTGTTCTATTGCTGGGTGACATGAACCCCCTTTTGCCGTGAATGAACCCCTGCTGTGCCTGAGTGACAGGGGCCTAAATCTCTTGAAATCCTCTGTTTTATTGCTGGGTGACATGAACCCCCTTTTGCCATGAATGAACCCCTGCTCTGCATTGCTGACAGGGAACTAAATTTAGTGAAAACATCTGTTACTGATCGGAAGATGCAAGACTACAAGCGCACTCTGATGATGGCATTCCCACCTGACAGCGGGGACACAGTGGGAGCACAAGGCGAAGGCAAAGGAGGAGGAAGAGGTCGCCCACACAGCTGGGGCACCGCCAGCACCTGAGAAGGCAGGGTTAGCATGGCCAAAATGTGGAAAAGCTTTGTCAGCCTTGGAGGTGCTGACCTGCCCTGCAGCCAGTGTATAGTGTGAACGTGTGTTTAGCATGGCAGAGAGCATTATCACAGGCCGCAGCCAATGTGGACAAGCTTACGTTTATTAAAATGAACCAGGCATGGATCCCACAGGACTTGTCCGTACCTTGTGCAGAATAGACATTTATACCAGCATCAACCGTCCATTCTTGTACTCAAGTGCACTTAATCTTTGTCTTATTTTGTTATATGTCCCAATATTTTGGGGGATACCCCAATTTAAAAATAAAAAATAACACAAATCAGTGTTGGCTACCTATTCCTCCTTCACTGCCGCTTCCACCTACACCGCCACGTTAACCTACACCGCCACATCCACCCATCCACCGCCTCCTCAACCTCCTACTCCTAGATCCAAATTGTTATTTTTAATTTTATGTTATTTTAAGTCATTTCCCTATCCACATTTGTTTGCAGAACAGTTGCCATGCTCTTAAGCATATTTTGATGCCTTTTGCAGCCCTCTAGCCCTTCCCAGGACTATTTTAGAGCCATTTTAGTGCCTAAAAGTTCGGGTCCCCATTGACTTCAATGGGGTTCGGGTTTGGGGTCAAGGTCTGGTCCCGAACCCGAACTTTTTTTTGAAGTTCGGCCGAACTCATCGAACCCGAACAGCCAGGTGTCCGCTCAACTCTAATTAACAGTCCGATATGCCTTCCCTGCGTCGAAAGAATCAGAAAGGAATTTTATAATATGGTTTAGAGGTGCACATACAGGATCCAATGTCCATTGGCCGCACCAATCAGACCAAATCTTCCAGGCTGATCTGTAAGATGATCGGGTGCCTGGAGCCCTGGAGATAGAGAGGATGTTGCTAGCTGAATGTAAAATTCCGTAATCAAGTCCTGCTGGCCTGAAATGAACCAAGCTACTAGAGACAAAAGATCCGATAGAATCAGAGGATGTTAATGTCCGGTCTGGTCTAAAAGGATCAATGGATGAATTGGAAAGATTGTGGATAATCTATAGTCTTTGCCAGAATCTGAGGGAACCAGGTCTGAGTTGGCCAGGGTGTGATTATTCTTACCAGAGTTGCTTGTTGAGACATGGTTAGAAGGAGAATCTTCGAGATGAGAGTGAACGGAGGGAAAGCGTAAAGGACCTCCGTAGGCCACAGTTATGACAGGGCATCGATGCCTAGAGATTCTGGATCGGGGCGCCAGCTGAAGAACCAAGGTAGCTGATGGTTGAGGTGGGATGCAAAAAGGTCTATATATAGTGGACCCCAGAGGGAATTGATCTGATGGAAAATGGTGGGATCTATTCTCCAGTCGCTGGTGTCCGATAGAAATCAGGAATTCCAGTCCGCAATAGTATTGGACAAACCCGGAAGGTACTCCGCCTTCAAAATGATATGTTTGTCTAGACAGAAATGCCCAAAATCTTTGGCAATATTGGCTAGAATCTCCTATCTAGTTCCTCCTATGCGGTTGATATTCTGTACTGCCACTACAGTTGCAAGAAAAAGTATGTGAACCCTTTGAAATTATTAGGATTTCTGCACAAATTGGTCATAAAATGTGATATGATCTTCATCTAAGTCACAACAATAGATAATCCCAGTCTGCTTAAAATAATAACACACAAAGAATAAAATGTTACCATGTTTTTTTTGAACACACCATGTAAACATTCACAGTGCAGGTGGAAAAAGTATGTGAACCCTTGGATTTAATAACTGGTTGAACCTCCTTTGGCAGCAATAACTTCAACCAAACGTTTCCTGTAGTTGCAGATCAGACGTGCACGGTCGTAAGTAATTATTGACCATTCCTCTTTACAGAACTGTTTCAGTTCAGCAATATTCTTGGGATGTCTGGTGGTGTGAATCACTTTCTTGAGGTCATGCCACAGCATCTCAATCGGGTTGAGGACTCTGACTGGGCCACTCCAGAAGGCGTATTTTCTTCTGTTTAAGCCATTCTGTTGTTGATTTACTTCTATGCTTTGGGTCGTTGTCCTGTTGCAACACCCATCTTCTGCTGAGCTTCAGCTGGTGGACAGATGACTTTAAGTTCTCCTGCAAAATGTCTTGATAAACTAGGGAATTCATTTTTCCTTCGATGATAGCAATCCATCCAGGCCCTGATGCAGCAAAGCAGCCCCAAACCATTATGCCCCCACCACCATACTTCACAGTTGGGATGAGGTTTTGATGCTGGTGTGCTGTGCCTCTTTTTCTCCACACATAGTGTTGTGCGTTTCTTCCAAGTAGCTCAACTTTGGTTTCATCTGTCTACAGAATATTTTGCCAGGACTGCTGTGGAACATCCAGGTGCTCTTGTGCAAACTGTAAACGTGCAGCAATGTTTTTTTTGGACAGCAGTGGCTTCCTCTGTAGTATCCTCCCATGAAATCCATTCTTGTTTAGTGTTTTACGTATCGTAGATTCCCTAACAGGGATGTTGGCATATGCCAGAGACTTTTTTAAGTCTTTAGCTGACACTCTAGGATTCTTCTTCACCTCATTGAGCAGTCTGCGCTGTGCTCTTGCAGTCATCTTTACAGAATGGCCACTCCTAGGGAGAGTAGCAGCAGTGCTGAACTTTCTCCATTTATAGACAATATGTCTTACCATGGACTGATGAACAGCAAGGCTTTTGGAGATACTTTTATAACCCTTTCCAGCTTTATGCAAGTCAACAATTCTTAATCGTAGGTCTTCTGAGAGCTCTTTTGTGCGAGGCATCATTCACATCAGGCGATGCTTCTTGTGAAGAGCAAACCCAGAACTGGTGTGTGTTGTTTATAGGGCAGGGCAGCTGTAACCAACACCTCCAATCTCATCTCATTGATTGGACTCCAGTTGGATGACACCTCACTCCAATTAGCTCTTGGAGATGTCATTAGTCTAGGGGTTCACATACTTTTTCCACCTGCACTGTGAATGTTTACATGGTGTGTTCAATAAAAACATGGTAACATTTAATTCTTTGTGTGCTATTAGTTTAAGCAGACTGTGATTGTCTATTGTTGTGACTTAGATGAAGATCAGATCACATTTTATGACCAATTTGTGCAGAAATCCATTTAATTTCAAAGGGTTCACATATTTTTTCTTGCAACTGTATATTGTCCATCCGAAGAAGGATACAACAATGGGATTTGTCCTTTGTGAATCTTTTGAGAGCAAAAAATCCCGCCAAGAGCTCTAGGCAATTAATCTGAAGGGGAGTTTCTTCTGCGGATTTCCCTCCTGTGGAACGGGAGCTGCATCGAGCACCCCAAACAAGTCGACTGGCATCCGACTCGATAATTAGGTCTGGGGTAGAATTAAATATGGTCTTGCTGTTCCAGTCTTGGATGTGTTTCAGCCACCACAGGAGCTCGTCACTGGTATCTGGAGTTAGAGTTACCTCATCTGAGTAACCCAACCCTTCCCTCAGATGTCAAGCTTTTAAACGTTGGAGAGCTCTGTAGTGGAGGGGAGCAGATAAAATCGCTTGAATTGAGGCAGAGAGTAGGCCTACAATGGTTCGGAGAGACACAAATTTTAGATTATCAGACTGAGTATCCACTAGAAACCCTAAAAATTCCATCTGTCTCGATGGGGTTAAAATGTATGTCTTGTGGTTGATCAAAAACCTCCAGTCGATGTAAAGGAGAATTAATGAGTGAGACTGAGCCATGATGAGGATGTCGTCTAGGTAAATGATGAGACGTACACCCCGAGTCCGGAGAGTTGCTATCACTGCTTTGAAGAGTTTCGTAAAACACCATGGTGCAGAGGACAGTCCGAATGGTAGGCTGGTAAATTGGTATTTGTGACCTTCCCATAGAAATTGGAGGTAGGGTTGAGACTTGGGGTGCATAGGCACCATTAGATAGGCATCTTTCAGGTCTATTTTTGCAACTAATGTGCCCTTGGAACATAGTTCCTTGATTTCTAGTTGTATCAGACCTTGATCTGTCTGTGAGAATATTATAGGATGAGGGAGCTATGTTTGTATTGTTTGATAGAGAAAATCGATTTGTTATGTTATGTTATGTTACTAAGTCCTTATATAGCGCTCTAGAGGAACTCAATCCGATCAAAGCGCTTTGATAACCCCCACAGTGTTTAGGATCCATGCGTCTGCTGAGATCATAGCCCAGACGTGGATAAAATGTCTTATTCGACCTCCCAAGGGAATGTGGGAAGAATAAGGAAGAAGATCTCTTACCTGCAGAGGATCTTGAGCTTGGGAATCCTCTATTGCCTCTGGAATGCCATTGTCTTCCTCTTGTGGGGAAGAAAGGAGTGGTGGCATAGGAAGTGGTTTGGAAGGTAGGATGTTTTGGCCGAGGAGGGGGAGGGCCTCTGTAATATTGTCCCCTCTGGGACACCCGGCTGGAAAATCGGCCCCTCCGTTTCCCAGCCCTTGTAAAACCACGGCCTTGGAAAACACGTTTTAGTGATGTCAGGGCCTTTTCTAGGGATGAAAAGAGCCCTACGTATTTACTTATGTCCTTCACAAAGGAATCTCCAAAGAGTAAACCTTCTGAGGATTGGGTATTGTCTGAAGCGGCCAGTTGTACTAGCTGCGGGTCTAGCCGCATGAGGATAGATCTCTTCCTTTCCATGCAAATGGATGCATTGGTGTTGCCCACTAAACATACTGCCCTCTGGGCCCAACCCTTCAGGACCGATAGGTCCACTGGATCTCCAGAGATAGAGGATTGTTCAGTCAAATCAAAAATTTTGGTTAGTGGACTGACTACGTCCAACAGTATGTCCTGGTTCGGTCTAAAAGAATGATCGACTCCTTTTTTTGGATTTTTGCCAGATTTGGACAAAAAGTTTATAAGAGTTGGATCTATTTCAGGAGTATCTGCAATTTTGTGCAGGAGCATGGGTCTAGGGCATTTAGAAAGCAGCTTACTTCTAGCTGTCTTGTCTAATGGTTTCTTAAGCCATAATGAAACAAATTTGGATACTTGAGGTTGAGGTACCACTCACCTGACCGAGGATGTTTGATCATCCCAGGGTCAAAGAAAGGGTTACCAGACCCATCCAAGATAAGGTATGAAGAACTTTCCTCTTCACCCAAAATTTTGTCTCCCTCATCAGAAACGTCCTCATACAGGGACATATTATCAATCCTAGCACTGTAGTGGGGAAATTAATGGAAACCATACTTAAGGAGAGGATTGTGGAACATCTAAAATCCTGTGCATTGAAAGATGAAAAACAGCATGGGTTTACTTCAGGGAGATCATATCAAACTAATCTTATTGATTTTTTTGATTGGGTGACTAAAATAATAGATGGCGGAGGTGCAGTAGACATCGCTTATCTAGACTTTAGTAAGGCTTTTGATACTGTCCCACATAGAAGGCTTATCAATAAATTGCAGTCTTTGTGCTTGGACTCCCATATTGTTAAATGGATTAGGCAGTGGCTGAGGGACAGACAACAGAGGGTTGTAGTCAATGGAGTATATTCAGACCATGGTCTTGTTACCAGTGAGGTACCTCAGGGATCTGTTCTGGGACCCATATTGTTTAATATCTTTATCAGCGAAATTGCAGAAGGCCTCGATAGTAAGGTGTGTCTTTTTGCTGATGACACAAAGATTTGTAACAGGGTTGATGTTCCTGGAGGGATACACCAAATGGAAAAGGATTTAGGAAAACTAGAGGAATGGTCAAAAATCTGGCAACTAAAATGTAATATTGATAAGTTCAAGATAATGCACCTGGGGTGTAAAAACACAAGAGCAGAATATAAAATCAGTGATACAGTCCTAAAATTTGTCGCTATTGGGACACCACAGTGGAAGGTACCCGGACGAATTTTTTTTTTCTAATAAGGCAATCCCAAACCTCTACTCAGTGATTGAAAAGGAAGTCATGGCATCTCTGGCATACAGTGTTGGGGCAAGGGTCCATCTGACCACTGATACCTGGTCTGCAAAGCACGGTCAGGGCAGGTATATCACCTGCACTGCGCATTGGGTCAACCTGCTGACGGCTGCCAAGCATGGAATGCGTGGCTCTGCAGTGGAGTTGGTGACACCGCCACGACTTGCAGGCAGGCCTACTGCCACCTCCTCTACTCCTCCTACTCCATCCTCTTCCATAACCTCCTCGGCTGAGTCCTCTTCTGCTGCTGCGTCTGGCTGCACATCAACTGAATCCCCCCAGCTCCCCAGGGGCTATTCCACATCCCGGATACGACAGTGTCACACTGTCTTGGGGTTGACTTGCCTGAAAGCAGAGAGCTACACCGAACCAGCACCCCTGTCCGCCCTGAACGCACAGGTGGATCAGTGGCTGACCCCACACCAACTGGAGATCGGGAAAGTGGTGTGTGACAATGGAAGCAATTTGTTGGCGGCATTGGATTTGGGCAAGTTGTCACATGTGTTGAATCTCATCGTACAAAGCTTTGTGTCTAAGTACCCAGGCTTACAGGACGTCCTCAAGCAGGCCAGGAAGGTGTGTGGCCATTTAAGGCGTTCCTACACGGCCATGGCGCACTTTTCAGACATTCAGCGCCGAAACAACATGCCAGTGAGGCGCTTGATTTGCGACAGCCCGACACTCCTAATGTTCGACCGCCTGCTCCAACAAGAAAAAGCCGTCAACGAGTATTTGTATGACCGGGGTGCTAGGACAGCCTCTGCGGAGCTGGGAATTTTTTTGCCACGTTACTGGACGCTCATGCGCAATGCCTGTAGGCTCATGCGTCCTAGTCAGTCGCACCGAAGGCACCATCAGCGACCTCATCCCATTTGTTTTCTTCCTGGAGCATGCCCTGCGAAGAGTGCTGGATCAGGCTGTAGATGAGCGTGAAGAGGAAGAGTTGTGGTCACTATCACCACCAGAAACAGCCTTGTCATCATCGCTTGCCGGACCTGCGGCAACGCTGCAAGAGGAGTATGAGGAAGATGAGTCAGAGGAGGAATGTGGCTTTGAGGAGGAGGAAGACCAACCACAGCAGGCATCCCAGGGTGCTCGTTGTTGTCACCTATCTGGGACCCGTGGTCTTGTACGTGGCTGGGCGGAAGAACAGACCGTCAATGACATCAGTGAGGAGGAGGAACGGGAAATGAGTAGCTCGGCATCCAACCTTGTGCAAATGGGGTCTTTCATGCTGTCATGTCTGTTGAGGGACCCTCGTATAAAAAGGATGAAGGAGAACGACCTGTACTGGGTGGCCACGCTAAAAGTGGCGGAAATGTTACCAAATTACCGAAAGTTGGAAAGGATGCAGCAGTTTAAAACCAAACTACAAAAATATGCTTTACACAGCTTATAAGGGGGATGTCACAGCACAACGGGAATCTAACTGGCGAAGAGGTGAAAGTAATCCTCCTCCTACCATGACCACGGCGGCAAGGACAGGACGCTTTACAGATGTGTTGTTGATGGAGGACATGCAGAGCTTTTTCAGTCCTACACAGTCCGCCACAGCCCTTCGGGATCCAGCCTTAGAGAACGACTCGACCGACAGGTAGCAGACTACCTCGCCTTAACTGCAGATATCGACACTCTGAGGAGCGATGAACCCCTTGACTACTGGGTGTGCAGGCTTGACCTGTGGCCTGAGCTATCCCAGTTTGCGATAGAACTTCTGGCCTGCCCTGCTTCAAGTGTTCTGTCAGAAAGGACCTTCAGTGCAGTAGGAGGCATTGTCACTGACAAAAGAAGTTGCCTCGGTCAAAAAAGTGTATTACCTCACCTTCATTAAGATGAATGAGGCATGGATCCCGAAGGGACTGACAGTAGGGAATACGTTTAACTAACAAAAGGCCTGATGACATGCCTTGGCATCAAAATGGTCCCCACGCTGCTGTATTTAATGTCTGCATACCGGATGACTTTTGTGAATTCTCCGCCACCAACTAGGGTTCAAGCCTCAATGTTTTAGTCACCTTTCTGCCTTGAAAACATAAATTTTTCCGGCCACTGCTAAAACAGCGGCTGCAACAATAGCATTGTTTTTCAGGCATGTGTACATGCCTAATTTCTCTGGCCTCTGGTGCTGCACTGTGGCTGCAAAAACAAAACAAAAAAAAAGGCACATACAAGTGTCAATTCCCCTTTCGTGATCGTTACCTTGTTGTGGTGAAGGGGCTTGCGTATCACAATGAAGCGATCATCACCTCTATGAGTGTGTTGGCAATGTTGCCACACCCCAGATAATAAGGCTGTTGCTTCATTATGATCAGACCAAAAGCGATCGGGACGGCTGGATGTTTTTTCATAGAAAATTTTTTTAATCTTATTTTTTTAAGTTGTATGGGTGGGTTTTTAATACATAAAATAAAAAAAAATCATAATAAAATCTCTTAATAGTTTATTAGAAATAATGCAGACAATTTAAAAAATCCCCATCAATTCCAAAACAAATCAAGTACAAAGCTCAGAACTAAATTATTCCAGGATGTCGTAATGGTTCGTTAATTCGACAATGGTTAATCAATTCGACACACGTCCCCGGATAGGGGACATAACAGGGATTAAACTGATAGGAATAGTACTAGTTAAGACTAGGGATGAGCGAACCCGAACTGTATAGTTCGGGTTCGTACAGAATTTTGGGGTGTCCGTGACACGGACCCGAACCCGGACATTTTCGTCAAGTCAAGTCCGGGTTCGGGTTCGGTGTTCGTTGCTTTCTTGGCGCTTTTTAAAAGGCTGCAAAGCAGCCAATCAACAAGCGTCATACTACTTGCCCCAAGAGGCCATCACAGCCATGCCTACTATTGGCATGGCTGTGATTGGCCAGAGCACCATGTGACCCAGCCTCTATTTAAGCTGGAGTCACATAGCGCCGCCCGTCACTCTGCTCTGATCAGCATAGGGAGAGGTTGCGGCTGCGACAGTAGGGCGAGATTAGGCAGATTAACTCCTCCAAAGGACTTGATTAATTGATCGATCTACAGCTGTGGATCATTAGGCTGCTGATACTCAATTGCTCACTGTTTTTAGGCTGCCCAAACCGTTTGTCAGTCACTTTTTTCTGGGGTGATCGGCGGCCATTTTGTGTCTTGTGGTGCGCCAGCACAAGCTGCGACCAAGTGCATTTAACCCTCAATGGTGTGGTTGTTTTTTGGCTAAAGCCTACATCAGGGTGAAGCTGTCACACCAAGTGCATTTAACCAGCAATAGTCTGGTTATTTTTTGGCCATATACTACATCAGGGGCAAGCTGCGCCTGTCACCAAGTGCATTTAACCCTCAATGGTGTGGTTGTTCTTTGGCTAAATCCTACATCAGGGTGAAGCTGTCACACCAAGTGCATTTAACCAGCAATAGTCTGTTTATTTTTTGGCCATATACTACATCAGGGGCAAGCTGTGCCTATCACCAAGTGCATTTAACCCTCAGTAGTGTGGTTGGTCAAGCTGTCACACCAAGTGCATTTAACCAGCAATAGTCTGTTTATTTTTTGGCCATATACTACATCAGGGGCAAGCTGCGCCTGTCACCAAGTGCATTTAACCCTCAGTAGTGTGGTTGGTCAAGCTGTCACACCAAGTGCATTTAATCATCAATAGTGTGGTTATTTTTTGGCCATATCCCAGTCTAATTCTGTCAGTAAACGTATACCTGTCACCCAGCGCCTAAATACTAGGCCTCAAGTTTATATCCAGCTAAATATGTCGTTACTGGTGTGGCTGGTCAAGTTATTTAGTGTCCGTCAAAGCACAGTTTTTGTTCTGGGTTGAAATACAATTCCCAATTTAGCAATTTCCTAATTTAGTGGTTTCTGCTGTATCAGAGCTATTTGAAATATATCCCTAAAAGGGTATATAATATTCAAGGTGCACATAGGGTCATTCTGAATAATTTCACACACCCGCTACTGTGCATTTCCAAGTCTAATTCTGTCAGTAAACCTATACCTGTCACCCAGCGCCTAAATACTAGGCCTCAAATTTATATCCTGCTAAATCTGTCGTTACTGCTGTACTGTTGTGGCTGGGCAAGTTATTTAGTGTCAGTCAAAGCACAGTTTTTGTTCTGGGTTGAAATACAATTCCCAATTTAGCAATTTCCTAATTTAGTGGTTTCTGCTGTATCAGAGCTATTTGAAATATATCCCTAAAAGGGTATATAATATTCAAGGTGCACATAGGGTCATTCTGAATAACTTCACACACACGCTACTGTGCATATCCCAGTCTAATTCTGTCAGTAAACCTATACCTGTCACCCAGCGCCTAAATACTAGGCCTCAAATTTATATCCTGCTAAATCTGTCGTTACTGCTGTACTGTTGTGGCTGGGGAAGTTATTTAGTGTCCGTCAAAGCACAGTTTTTGTTCTGGGTTGAAATACAATTCCCAATTTAGCAATTTCCTAATTTAGTGGTTTCTGCTGTATCAGGCCTACTTTAAATACATCCCTAAAAGGGTATATCAGAATCAAGGTGCTGATAGGGTCATTCTGAATAACTTCACACACACGCTACTGTGCATATCCCAGTCTAATTCTGTCAGTAAACCTATACCTGTCACCCAGCGCCTAAATACTAGGCCTCAAATTTATATCCTGCTAAATCTGTCGTTACTGCTGTACTGTTGTGGCTGGGCAAATTATTTAGTGTCCGTCAAAGCACAGTTTTTGTTCTGGGTTGAAATACAATTCCCAATTTAGCAATTTCCTAATTTAGTGGTTTCTGCTGTATCAGAGCTATTTGAAATCTATCCCTAAAAGGTATATAATATTCAAGGTGCACATAGGGTAATTCTGAATAACTTCACACACACGCTACAGTGCATTTCCAAGTCTAAATCTGTCAGTAAACGTATATCTGTCACCCAGCGCCTAAATACTAGGCCTCAAATTTATATCCTGCTAAATCTGTCGTTACTGCTGTACTGTTGTGGCTGGGCAAGTTATTTAGTGTCCGTCAAAGCACAGTTTTTGTTCTGGGTTGAAATACAATTCCCAATTTAGCAATTTACTCATTTAGTGGTTTCTGCTGTATCAGAGCTATTTGAAATCTATCCCTAAAAGGGTATATAATATTCAAGGTGCACATAGGGTCATTCTGAATAACTTCATACATACGCTACAGTGCATTTCCAAGTCTAATTCTGTTAGTAAACGTATACCTGTCACCCAGCGCCTAAATACTAGGCCTCAAATTTATATCCTGCTAAATCTGTCGTTACTGCTGTACTGTTGTGGCTGGGCAAGTTATTTAGTGTCCGTCCAAGAACAGTTTTTGTTCTGAGTTGAAATACAATTCCCAATTTAGCAATTTCATAATTTAGTGGTTTCTGCTGTATCAGAGCTATTTGAAATCTATCCCTAAAAGGGTATATCATATTCAAGGTGCACATAGGGTCATTCTGAATAACTTTACACACCCGCTACTGTGCATTTCCAAGTCTAATTCTGTCAGTAAACCTATACCTGTCACCCAGCGCCTAAATACTAGGCCTCAAATGTATATTCAGCTGAATTTGAATTCAATACATTGGGCCAAATAATATTTTTGTTGTTGTGGTGAACGATAACAATGAGGAAAACATCTAGTAAGGGACGCGGACGTGGACATGGTCGTGGTGGTGTTAGTGGACCCTCTGGTGCTGGGAGAGGACGTGGCCGTTCTGCCACATCCACACGTCCTAGTGTACCAACTACCTCAGGTCCCAGTAGCCGCCAGAATTTACAGCGATATATGGGGGGACCGAATGCCGTTCTAAGGATGGTAAGGCCTGAGCAGGTACAGGCATTAGTCAATTGGGTGGCCGACAGTGGATCCAGCACGTTCACATTATCTCCCACCCAGTCTTCTGCAGAAAGCGCACAGATGGCGCCTGAAAACCAACCCCATCAGTCTGGCATATCACCCCCATGCATATCAGGGAAACTGTCTGAGCCTCAAGTTATGCAGCAGTTTCTTATGCTGTTTGAAGACTCTGCTGGCAGGGTTTCCCAAGGGCATCCACCTAGCCCTTCCCCAGCGGTGGAAGACATAGAATGCACTGACGCACAACCACTTATGTTTCCTGATGATGAGGACATGGGAATACCACCTCAGCAAGTCTCTGATGATGACGAAACACAGGTGCCAACTGCTGCGTCTTTCTGCAGTGTGCAGAATGAACAGGAGGTCAGAGGAAGACTGGGTGGAAGACGATGCAGGGGACAATGAGGTCCTAGACCCCACATGGAATGAAGGTCGTGCCACTGACTTTCACAGTTCGGAGGAAGAGGCAGTGGTGAGACCGAGCCAACAGCGTAGCAAAAGAGGGAGCAGTGGGCAAAAGCAGAATAGCCGCCGCCAAGAGACTCCGTCTGCTACTGACCGCCGCCATTTGGGACCGAGCACCCCAAAGGCAGCTTCAAGGAGTTCCCTGGCATGGCACTTCTTCAAACAATGTGCTGACGACAAGACCCGAGTGGTTTGCACGCTGTGCCATCAGAGCCTGAAGCGAGGCATTAACGTTCTGAACCTTAGCACAACCTGCATGACCAGGCACCTGCATGCAAAGCATGAACTGCAGTGGAGTAAACACCTTAAAAACCAGGAAGTCACTCAGGCTCCGACTGCTACCTTTTCTGCTGCTGCCGCCTCGGCCTCTTCTGCTGCTGCCGCCTCGGCCTCTTCTGCTGCTGCCGCCTTGGCCTCTTCCTCCGCCTCTGGAGGAACGTTGGCACCTGCCGCCCAGCAAACAGGGGATGTACCACCAACACCACCACCACCTCCGTCACCAAGCATCTCAACCATGTCACATGGCAGCGTTCAGCTCTCTATCTCACAAACATTTGAGAGAAAGCGTAAATTCCCACCTAGCCACCCTCAATCCCTGGCCCTGAATGCCAGCATTTCTAAACTACTGGCCTATGAAATGCTGTCATTTAGGCTGGTGGATACAGACAGCTTCAAACAGCTCATGTCGCTTGCTGTCCCACAGTATGTTGTTCCCAGCCGCCACTACTTCTCCAAGAGAGCCGTGCCTTCCCTGCACAACCAAGTATCCGATAAAATCAAGTGTGCACTGCGCAACGCCATCTGTAGCAAGGTCCACCTAACCACAGATACGTGGACCAGTAAGCACGGCCAGGGACGCTATATCTCCCCAACTGAACACTGGGTAAATGTAGTGGCAGCTGGGCCCCAGGCGGAGAGCTGTTTGGTGCACGTCCTACCGCCGCCAAGGATCGCAGGGCAACATTCTTTGCCTCCTGTTGCCACCTCCTCCTTCTCGGCTTCCTCCTCCTCTTCTTCCACCTGCTCATCCAGTCAGCCACACACCTTCACCACCAACTTCAGCATAGCCCGGGGTAAACGTCAGCAGGCCATTCTGAAACTCATATGTTTGGGTGACAGGCCCAACACCGCACAGGAGATGGGGCGTGGTATAGAACAACAGACCGACGAGTGGTTGCTGCCGGTGAGCCTCAAGCCCGGCCTGGTGGTGTGCGATAATGGGCGAAATCTCGTTGCAGCTCTGGGACTAGCCGGTTTGACGTACATCCCTTGCCTGGCGCATGTGCTGAATTTGGTGGTGCAGAAGTTCATTCACAACTACCCCGACATGTCAGAGCTGCTGCATAAAGTGCGGGCCGTCTGTTCGCGCTTCCGGCATTCACATCCTGCCGCTGCTCGCCTGTCTGCGCTACAGCGTAACTTCGGCCTTCCCGCTCACCGCCTCATATGCAATGTGCCCACCAGGTGGAACTCCACCTTGCACATGCTGGACAGACTGTGCGAGCAGCAGCAGGCCATAGTGGAGTTTCAGCTGCAGAACGCACGGGTCAGTCGCACTGCGGAACAGCACCACTTCACCACCAATGACTGGGCCTCCATGTGAGACCTGTGTGCCCTGTTGCACTGTTTCGAGTACTCCACGAACATGGCCAGTGGCGATGACGCCGTTATCAGCGTTACAATACCACTTCTATGTCTCCTTGAGAAAACACTTAGGGCGATGATGGAAGAGGAGGTGGCCCAGGAGGAGGAGGAGGAGGAAGAGGGGTCATTTTTAGCACTTTCAGGCCAGTCTCTTCGAAGTGACTCAGAGGGAGGTTTTTTGCAACAGCAGAGGCCAGGTACAAATGTGGCCAGCCAGGGCCCACTACTGGAGGACGAGGAGGACGAGGATGAGGTGGAGGAGGATGAGGATGAAGCATGATCACAGCGGGGTGGCACCCAACGCAGCTCGGGCCTATCACTGGTGCGTGGCTGGGGGGAAAGGCAGGACGATGACGATACGCCTCCCACAGAGGACAGCTTGTCCTTACCCCTGGGCAGCCTGGCACACATGAGCGACTACATGCTGCAGTGCCTGCGCAATGACAGCAGAGTTGCCCACATTTTAACGTGTGCGGACTACTGGGTTGCCACCCTGCTGGATCCACGCTACAAAGACAATGTGCCCACCTTACTTCCTGCACTGGAGCGTGATAGGAAGATGCGCGAGTACAAGCGCACATTGGTAGACGCGCTACTGAGAGCATTCCCAAATGTCACAGGGGAACAAGTGGAAGCCCAAGGCCAAGGCAGAGGAGGAGCAAGAGGTCACCAAGGCAGCTGTGTCACGGCCAGCTCCTCTGAGGGCAGGGTTAGCATGGCAGAGATGTGGAAAACTTTTGTCAACACGCCACAGCTAACTGCACCACCACCTGATACGCAACGTGTTAGCAGGAGGCAACATTTCACTAACATGGTGGAACAGTACGTGTGCACACCCCTCCACGTACTGACTGATGGTTCGGTCCCATTCAACTTCTGGGTCTCTAAATTGTCCACGTGGCCAGAGCTAGCCTTTTATGCCTTGGAGGTGCTGGCCTGCCCGGCGGCCAGCGTTTTGTCTGAACGTGTATTCAGCACGGCAGGGGGTGTCATTACAGACAAACGCAGCCGCCTGTCTACAGCCAATGTGGACAAGCTGACGTTTATAAAAATGAACCAGGCATGGATCCCACAGGACCTGTCTGTCCCTTGTCCAGATTAGACATTAACTACCTACCCTTAACCATATATTATTGTACTCCAGGGCACTTCCTTATTCAATCCTATTTTTATTTTCATTTTACCATTATATTGCGAGGCTACCCAAAGTTGAATGAACCTCTCCTCTGTCTGGGTGCCAAGGGCCTAAATATATGCCAATGGACTGTTCCAATGTTGGGTGACGTGAAGCCTGATTCTCTGCTATGACATGCAGACTAATTCTCTGCTGACATGAAGACAGATTCTCTGTTACGACACCTCTCTCCTCTGCCTGTGTGCTGGGCCTAAATATATGCCAATGGACTGTTGCAGTGGTGACTGACGTGTAGCCTGATTCTCTGCTATGACATGCAGACTGATTCTCTGCTGACATGAAGCCAGATCCTCTGTTACGGGACCTCTCTCCTCTGCCTGGGTGCTGGGCCTAAATATCTGACAATGGACTGTTGCAGTGGTGGCTGACGTGAAGCCTGATTCTCTGCTATGACATGCAGACTAATTCTCTGCTGACATGAAGACAGATTCTCTGTTATGGGACCTCTCTCCTCTGCCTGTGTGCTGGGCCTAAATATATGCCAATGGACTGTTGCAGTGGTGACTGACGTGAAGCCTGATTCTCTGCTATGACATGCAGACTGATTCTCTGCTGACATGAAGCCAGATCCTCTGTTACGGGACCTCTCTCCTCTGCCTGGGTGCTGGGCCTAAATTTATGACAATGGACTGTTGCAGTGGTGGCTGACGTGAAGCCTGATTCTCTGCTATGACATGCAGACTGATTCTCTGCTGACATGAAGCCAGATCCTCTGTTACGGGACCTCTCTCCTCTGCCTGGGTGCTGGGCCTAAATATCTGACAATGGACTGTTGCAGTGGTGGCTGACGTGAAGCCTGATTCTCTGCTATGACATGCAGACTGATTCTCTGCTGACATAAAGCCAGATCCTCTGTTACGGGACCTCTCTCCTCTGCCTGGGTGCTGGGCCTAAATATATGCCAATGGACTGTTGCAGTGGTGGCTGACGTGAAGCCTGATTCTCTGTTATGACATGCAGACTGATTCTCTGCTGACATGAAGCCAGATCCTCTGTTACGGGACCTCTCTCCTCTGCCTGGGTGCTGGGCCTAAATATATGACAATGGACTGCTGCCCTGGTGGCTGACGTGAAGCCTGATTCTCTGCTATGACATGCAGACTGATTCTCTGCTGACATGAAGCCAGATCCTCTGTTACGGGACCTCTCTCCTCTGCCTGGGTGCTGGGCCTAAATATATGACAATGGACGGTTGCACTGGTGGCTGACGTGAAGCCTGATTCTCTGCTATGACATGCAGACTGATTCTCTGCTGACATGAAGCCAGATCCTCTGTTACGGGACCTCTCTCCTCTGCCTGGGTGCTGGGCCTAAATATATGCCAATGGACTGTTGCAGTGGTGGCTGACGTGAAGCCTGATTCTCTGCTATGACATGCAGACTAATTCTCTGCTGACATGAAGACAGATTCTCTGTTACGGGACTTCTCTCCTCTGTCTGGGTGCCAGAGCCTGAATATCTAACAATGGACTGTTGCAGTGGTGGCTGACGTGAAGCCTGATTCTCTGCTATGACATGCAGACTAATTCTCTGCTGACATGAAGACAGATTCTCTGTTACGGGACCTCTCTCCTCTGTCTGGGTGCCAGAGCCTAAATATCTAACAATGGACTGTTGCAGTGGTGGCTGACGTGAAGCCTGATTCTCTGCTATGACATGCAGACTGATTCTCTGCTGACATGAAGACAGATTCTCTGTTACGGGACCTCTCTCCTCTGCCTGTGTGCTGGGCCTAAATATATGCCAATGGACTGTTGTAGTGGTGGCTGACGTGAAGCCTGATTCTCTGCTATGACATGCAGACTGATTCTCTGCTGACATGAAGCCAGATCCTCTGTTACGGGACCTCTCTCCTCTGCCTGGGTGCTGGGCCTAAATATATGACAATGGACGGTTGCACTGGTGGCTGACGTGAAGCCTGATTCTCTGCTATGACATGCAGACTGATTCTCTGCTGACATGAAGCCAGATCCTCTGTTACGGGACCTCTCTCCTCTGCCTGGGTGCTGGGCCTAAATATATGCCAATGGACTGTTGCAGTGGTGGCTGACGTGAAGCCTGATTCTCTGCTATGACATGCAGACTAATTCTCTGCTGACATGAAGACAGATTCTCTGTTACGGGACCTCTCTCCTCTGTCTGGGTGCCAGAGCCTGAATATCTAACAATGGACTGTTGCAGTGGTGGCTGACGTGAAGCCAGATTCTCTGCTATGGGACCTCTCTCCAATTGATATTGGTTAATTTTTATTTATTTTATTTTTATTTTTATTCATTTCCCTATCCACATTTGTTTGCAGGGGATTTACCTACATTTTGCTGCCCTCTAGCCCTTTCCTGGGCTGTTTTACAGCCTTTTTAGT
Organism: Bufo gargarizans; assembly: GCF_014858855.1. Classification (NCBI taxonomy): domain Eukaryota; kingdom Metazoa; phylum Chordata; class Amphibia; order Anura; family Bufonidae; genus Bufo; species Bufo gargarizans. The sequence goes on along the minus strand of NC_058083.1, from coordinate 278,679,576 downwards.
GCCGAAAAGTTCGGGTCCCCATTGACTTCAATGGGGTTCGGGTTCGGGACCAAGTTCGGATCGGGTTCGGATCCCGAACCCGAACATTTCCGGGATGTTCGGCCGAACTTCTCGAACCCGAACATGCAGGTGTCCGCTCAACTCTAGTTAAGACACCACTCATATAGGGTGTCACAGCACATTGCTCCATGCACGCGCAGTGCCCCAACTTGGGAGTAAGAGGACCGACCAAGCTGCTTTTTCCATCTCCCGGTTCCTAAAATCAATTCAGTTTGGTGTATCAGAGTTTGTTCTGTCACTGTGAAGGCAGTCGAATGTACCCGGCCAAATTTTTTTTCCACAAAAGGCAATCCCACCCTAATATGGGACATAACAGGGATTAAACTGATGAGAATAGTACTACAGAAAATAGCACTCATATCAGGTGTGACAGTAAATTGCACGGCGCAGACGCAGTGACCGTGGTGTGGATTCAAACAAAGAGGAGGGAGCCAGCAATTTTTTAACCATCTCCCCGTTCAAAAAATCAATTTAATAAATGGACCCCAGATTGGGGATGTCACTTAACAGGGATTAAACTGATGAGAATAGTACTCCAGAAAATAGCACTCATATCAGGTGTGACAGTAAATTGCACGGCGCAGACGCAGTGACCGTGGCGTGGATTCAAACAAAGGGGAGGGAGCCAGCAATTTTTTAACCATCTCCCCGTTCAAAAAATCTTTTTAATAAATGGACCCCAGATTGGGGACGTAACAGGGATTAAACTGATGAGAAGACAGAACTACAGGAAATACCACTCATATCGGGTGTGACAGTAAATTGCACGGTGCAGACGCAGTGACCGTGGATTCAAACAAAGGGGAGGGAGCCAGCGTTTTTTTAACCATCTCCCCATTTGAAATATCAATTCAATTCACCTTTCCGGGACCCTTGGTGTTGTACGTGGCTGGGTGGAGGAAGAAACCTTCAATTACATCAACGGGACATGGCTAGCTTGGTATCCAACCTTGTGCAAATGGGAAGTTTGCGGTTGGGCAAATGGACTGTTTGCGGTTGTTTGCGGTGCATTAAAAGGGGAGTTTGGTCTGTCAATGTCTGTGAAGCGGGCATAACCCTTACACTACCTGATCGATACAACATCATACCTGATCGTATACACACACTGGAGGTTTTAAACCACGTTGTTCAAAAAATATTTGGATTGTTAGGTGATATATGCCCTTTATGGATTAAAATCCAACTCTGCGTCAACTATGTAATTTTCCATGGGAGTTTTGCCATGGATCCCCCTCCGGCATGCCACAGTCCAGGTGTTTGTCCCCTTGAAACAACTTTTCCATCACTATTGTGGCCAGAAAGAGTCCCTGTGGGTTTTAAAATTCGCCTGCCTATAGAAGTCAATGGCTGTTCGCCCTGTTCGCACGTTCGCGAACATTTGTAGAAATTCGCGTTCGCCGTTCGAGAACGGAAAATTTATGTTTGCGACATCTCTAATAAGGATATTGATACTTTGGAGAGAGTTCAGAGAACAGCTACTAAACTAGTACATGGATTGCAGGATAAAAATTACCAGGAAAGATTAAAGGACCTTAACATGTATAGCTTGGAAGAAAGACGAGACAGAGGGGATATGATAGAAACCTTTAAATACATAAAGGGAATCAACAAGGTAAAAGAGGAGAGAATATTTAAAAGAAGAAAAACTGCTACAAGAGGACATAGTTTTAAATTAGAGGGGCAAAGGTTTAAAAGTAATATCAGGAAGTATTACTTTACTGAGAGAGTAGTGGATGCATGGAATAGCCTTCTTGCAGAAGTGGTAGCTGCAAATACAGTGAAGGAGTTTAAGCATGCATGGGATAGGCATAAGGCCATCCTTCATATAAGATAGGGACAAGGGCTATTCATAGTATTCAGTATATTGGGTAGACTAGATGGGCCAAATGGCTCTTATCTGCCGACACATTCTATGAAAGAAAATATATAAAAAAATGGGAAAGAATTATATGAGTCTGGCTTAACTCTCAAAGCTTTAGAAGCCCACTTCATGTTGACAACCTCAATATTGACTGCTTTAGCATCGGTAATTGTGCTTTTTATAAAAGCTTTAGTAGTATCCTGATCCCTGATCCCTTTTCGTTAAGAAAGCACCTTTTCTAAGCGGCTTTTCCCCTATTCATACCTTCTGCTAAATGGGAAGTGGATTCCTCCATAGACCAAAATTGGTCGGAAGGGGTAGCAGGGTCTTTAGGAGACTGCATGGTTTGGGCATTGGTGATAGCAATGGCTACAGATTGTGCAATCGCCTCTTGTAATGAAGATATGGCGGAATTGACCCCACATTGAACAGATTTTGTCAGTGAATTATTAATCATGGACTGTAGGATTTCTTCTTCCACTATGACTGAACCTGGAGTCCCAGGTATTTCATTGATATCTTCAGCGGACATGGTAATGGTAAGTATATGGATAATTAATCAGTAATATAATACATTTTATATAATGAATTAAAGAATAATAAGAATTATATATATACACTGCCTGTCCCCCAAAAATGTCGCCACCTGGATTTAACTAAGCAAATAGTTATGAGCCTCCTATTGGATAATTACTGCATGGGCAATTATCTTTCAGCTGGCAACAAGTTATTTAATCCCAACTGGTGCAATGAGTTGCTTCTTAAACAACCATGTCGAAAGACACATCTCGTAGTCGTGGAAAAGATGTTAGTTTGTTTGAGAAGGTTCAAATCATTGGCGTGCATCAAGCAGAGAAAACATCTCAGAAGATTGCCTAAACTACTAAAATTGGGTTAAGAACTGTCCAACACATTATTAAAAACTGGAAGGATAGTGGGGACCCATCGTATTCGAGGAAGAAATGTGGCGGGAAAAAAATCCTGAATGATTGTGATTGGCAATCAGCTCGGCTTTGTTTACATTTCTGTGTCTGATGTCCATCTACGTGTTCTTGTTTTGTCATCCATATTCCATAAACACTGCTCAACTGAAAATTAATTTCCAGAGCATCTCCTACCAGTGGTCAGTGAAAACTGACCAAACACGGATGCCATCCGTGTTGTGTTAGTGGTTTTCACAGACCCATATACCTCAATGGCCATGCTGCTCATATTTACTAGTATAAATATGTCACGGAAGTGGCAGGACATCGGTGGGACTGGCAATATGTGGTTTGATCTGACAGGTTTTCCGTGTGGATCAATAGGCGTCTATGTTGTTTCTGGTATGGACACACCCCTTGCCTCAGGTGTTGCCAATGTGGTAGTTTAATCTTCCTTATTTATAGTTGCTTCTCCCACTATGATGTGCGGTTTATAGCTTCAGCTTCAGTTTCAGTTGTGGATTGCTGGTGTGTTGATCTCGACGGAGTTCCTGGTGCTTCCATAGCTCCTTTGAAGTTAAGTCTTTTGTTTCCCTTCTTGTATTTTGTTTGGGTTCTGTGTCTTGCTTTTTCCTATTGTTTGTACTAGGCCTGTAGGAGACTCCAGTTTCTCCTTCCATTTAGAGGAACAGGTAGCCTCGTCTTTGCCATTAGTACTAGGGTCCTATAGGGCTAGATAGGACTCTAGGTATTCATGTGTATGAACACACCTACCTCTTGGGTCTGTTCATACTGGTAGTCAGTCAGGATCTTGGCTAGGGTTTTACTAGGAGGTGTCCTATTTCCTTCCCTAGTTCTCAGGCCTGTTTCCCCCTTCCCTCTTATGTGTAATGTATCCCTCCCAAACCAAAGCGTGACAGGATATAAATAGTGCACAGAACCTATTTATCCCTAGACCTCTGTGCTATACTGTGGTCAATACATTGACTCCTTGTCATGAATACAGGATAGGGACACAGAACTAGGCATCAAGGCTAGGGAGAGGGAAAAGGTCACCTTCTAGGAAGCCCCTAAACCTGGCCCTAATTGCTGACAGTATGTATAGACCCTGAAGGTGGGAAGATGCATCGCCGGAACCTAGTCCCTAGGAGCCTTGAAATGTCCTAGTTAGTGGCAGGTAATGAGACTACTGGTTCCTTCCCAGGTGAACGAACCAGCGTCTCCCTGAGGCCAAGTAACAACAAGCACAGGGGAAACAACCAAATACAAAGAGCAGTACAACTTATCTTATAGAAAATGGATGAGCAGGAACACAGGTAAGATTCACACACCAACTCTTCCAAATCCAAGCAGAGAATATCAACCGCATGGTATGAAGTGTGAGACCAAACTAAGTGAAGGGAATGCAGTAATGACAACGGGCTGCACCTGACAAGAGGTGTGGTCATTACCAAACCACAATACTGAGAATCAAGAGACTGTCAGTTAACCTCACGTGCAGTCAGTCTCTCAGATCTTCTAACCTCTGTCACAGAAGGTACAGTGACACTCCTATTTGGGAGACTTTCAGCAGGATGACAGATTAAAAATTTATAAACACTGCCCCCAACATGTTTTGGCTGATCCCTGGCATCTTCAGGGGTTAAGGGCAATTCATGCTGCAAGCCTCCCATATGGGAGTCAGTGTACTGACCACAATATAGGACAGCGCTATAACTGTTGGTTATTGTGATTAGGGGTGAGCAAATCGACTTTGGATTTGCATAACACTTTGTTCTAATACTGTACGGAGCAGGAGCTCTATACAGTATTAGAATGTATTGGCTCTGATGAGCCAAAGTTATTGTTTCGCGAAGTCTTGTGAGACTTCGTGCAATAACTTCATGAATCAATTTGTACTGTAAAAAAAATATAATTTCCAGAACTTGGGTTCGGTTCCAAGGTACCACTTGGAACGAAGTTATATGTGAATTAACTTCAGATGTTTCATCCGAAGTCGATTCGCTCATCCCTAGTGGTGATGTCAAAATAACATATTTCTTATTCTTAGGCTTTTCTCTAATGTCATTTATCATTACTACACTTCTGCATATTCAGTTGTGATTGTATTATAATAGACTCTGTTTTAATGGTTTGAGGTCAGCATAAAGGATGCCTTATATCTAGACTGTTCTATTTTGCTGGTGTATTAATAGAGGTAATCTTTATTTGTAGACTGCACTAATTATGCATGAAAAAACCCAAAGTATAGCAGCACAACGGAAAAAGGTAAATACTGTTCCTTAATGTGGTGGTGCCAGCCGTGTCGGGAGTCAGTCCTGAACTCCCCCAGATATAGATGCACTTGTAAAGAAAACCGCAGCACTCTCCAGCCTTGAATTTCCAAAGATTTATTCACCTATGGAAATTCAAGGCTAGAGAGTGCTGCGGTTTTCTTTACAAGTGCACTAATTATGCTAATATTACAAAAGTTACTGTTGCCATAAATAATTCTATTGAGTAATTTTGTGATTATTCATCTATTTATGCCAGTTTTTTATATCCCCAGCACTGTCGGAGGATGTGTTTAATTAATGATAAGGCCTGAGCCTTGTCATAAAATAAGCACATCCTCTGGCCGGCTGTGATCCTAGATTGAAATTTACTCCCAGTTTTTGGTATACAGAGGCATAGTGAATGACCCCCCCACTGTGTCTTCATTCATAAGTTGAAGAAGTTATAGTACACAATATACTTTTCATTTATTTATAAATTGTGTTCTATTTGCATAATGTCACTTTGTTGTTTGTCCTTATTCCTGTTTTATTCTGCTGATGTCACAGTATGATAAGTATCTTTATTGCTGCATAATACAATGATGTCACCATATTGAGTATCTATGCTTTTTTTAAGAGCCGTTAATTCCAGGGAACTTTTCTTCTACAAAGGGGTATACAGGGGTTTACATACAAAAATATAAAATAGAGAAAGTACAATAAACATGAGGTTATTAACCAACTGGTACAGAGGAGGAGGGTAACCTGCCTATGGGGGTTTACAATCTTTAAGGGAAGGAGGTAAGACACAGTAGGTGAGGGAATAGCTGCTCATCTGGCTGTGTGGTGGCAGCAGGGTTATGTTGCATGCTTTCCTGAAGAGGTACGTTTTCAGATTGCTTTTGAAGATTTGGAATGCATGTTAGGGCAGAGTCTGATGTGCTAGACTACTGTGTTCAAGAGTATGGAAGATACACAGTAGAAATGTTGTATTTAACTGTGTGAGGAGAGAAAATAAGGAGATCTTGTGAGGATCGGAGATTGCATATTGTATTGTGGAGTAGGTCAGAAAAGTAATTAGGGAACAGATTGTGAATTATCTTGTATGTTATTCTTAGCATTTTGAGTTGAATTTGCTGGTAAGTGTGGAGCAATTAAAAATATAGGCAGAGGGGAGAGAAGTGGAGAAGAAAAAAGGGGAGAGATAGATTAAAGCAACAGCTGAGTTGAGGATGGATTTGAGGGGTACAAGAGTATTAGATGGGAGATCACTAAATGGCATATACTAGCATTTTAGTTGACTCAAGGTTAAGTAAGAAGCAGATGGTTTTGAGTTGAAGGTAGCAGGAGGCGGTAAGGGCTTGGATGTGTGGCTTCAAAGACAGGGGAGATTAAAACGCTATCCCAAGGCAGTCGACTTCTGAGACTAGAGAAAGTGTGGAGCTGTTAATGTCATTTATTTGGTCTGGTGGGGGTCTGAGTGACATGGGAGAGAAATTCTGAAGTAGGTTTTCTCCACATGGAGTTTTAAAAAGGAGGAAGAGAGGAAGAAAGATATAGCTAATAAACACACTAGGATTCTAGATAGCAGGGAAGTGTCATCTGAGAGAGTGTGTCTTTAGTATGGATGTGGTTTTGAAAGGACTCTATGAGCTTCCCAAGGTCCAAGCTATAAATGGAGAATAGTAGGGATCCCAGGACAGAGCCTTGAGTGATGCCTATAAAGAGAGGTCATGGTGAGGATGTGATATTTGAGATAGCATTGAACGTTAATGAGGAGAACCAAGAGAGGGCCACATTTCTAATACCAAGGGATGAGAGATGTTGGAACTGAATATAGTGGTCCACTCTATCAAAGGCAGAGGACAAGTCTAGAAGGAAATTCACATTTAGCATTGGCAACTAGTGGATCATTGGTGACTTTGTTTAGGGCAGTATCAGTGGAATGATGGGGTCAGAAGCAGGATTACAGCTGGTCAAAAAGTGAGATGAGAGGTGTGAGGATAGTTCTAGATGTACATGTTTTTATATGAGTTTTCAAAGGGGGCTATAGCTGCATGAAGAAGAAATGTCGAGGAAAGGGGGCAAGATGGAATAAAAAAAAAAGAAGAAAGGAAGCCATCAATGGTTACTGATAGATGGAAGAGATGGGTTAGGGCCAGGATAAACATAGGTGGTAAGGTATGATTTGGAGAGTATTTTTTTCAGTGATAATAGTGAAGTAGGTTTTGTCACTGCATGGACTGTTAGTCGAAACATTCTCTGATGTAAATCTTTTGCTTGAAATATTTGGATTTTCTTCTGCTGAGATGATGTGTGTAGGAGGGGCCATCGGAAGACGGAGCAGGGAGTTTAAAGTATTAAACATTGTGGACAGTGAAAATAGAGTAGTGAAGAAGTCAAGAGGTGAGTGCAGACTTGAAGATGAGAACTGCTTGTTTATATGCATGTGATGAAGCTTTGCTTGGAGTGTGTTTACTTGCCTGCCTTCTACTGCTGCTTTGAAAGCTTATTTCAGTGTTTTGTCTGTTTTTAGTTGTTAACTAAACAATTTATTTGTTAACAATGATTTTATAAGTCAATCAGTTTACGGATAATAATACATAGAGGGCTATCTTTAAAAAAACATCAGGCTTTCTCAACCTTTTCTCTAGTTGTGCATCTGTTAATAGTGGAGGTAAAACAGTGTAGATACTAAACCCCTGTCTGCACAGCGCCATAAATGTACAGCGCAGGGCAGGTCTTTAAAGATGGTGCTCATTCGCGAGAGCAGCAGGCTCCATAGTTGCTGGTTGCTTGCTGTTAGAAACAAGAATTAGAATTCGATAGCATACATTTAACCCCTCAATTGCCATGGTGAAATGACCACGACATCTGGGAGCACAAAAACCCAGAAGTGTGCGCGCTGGGGTGCAGTCAGTTCCCCCTAGCTCCGCAGGGCTCCATAGGAACATAGTGTAAGTCTCATAGACCCTATTGCTAATGAATTGGACTCTATGAGAGAAGCAATCTTATAGGGGAACTATAAAAAAAGATATAAAAATAGAGAAACAAGGCCACCCCCCTTTTCTTTATAACCCGTGCAAGCACTTAGGCGGGACATGCAGCCAGGTACTTCCGGGTCACGTCGCACTCGCCCTGTACTCTGCACGTCCCGCGTCTCCGCTACAGGATGAGGTAAGTTAAGGGGTCTTACCAGGCCATTCATATTCCGATCGGAGGGAGGCGACACGAACAGGTGAGCAGGGGTTCGGGTGTCTGGGCCCGATGCAGAGCCTGGCAGGAGCCGTTTCAGGGTGGGTGGAGGTGCCACCTACCTTTCGCCAATGGTGCGGGGGGATCTGGTGGTCGGGTCCGGATCCACTCGGTGTCCTGTTAAGCTGCAGGTCCGGTCCCATGGTCATGTGACCCTGTCTTAAGCATGTATAGGTCGCATGCTTATCACCTTAGATACAGCAGGCATTTACCTGGCGGCAGTGATGGCGGCGCCTCTTGGTGTCACTTGCTGTCATGGTGCTGCCGTCACCCTGAGGAGCCTCTCACACTGCACTGGCCGCCGCCTCCGGCATCGCTCCCCCCCTCCGCTCTCACTTACTCCAGGAGCACGGCACTGTATCTCCGTCAGGGCGCCATGTTGTACTGCCGGCTACTAGGCAACCGCACCTGCTCCACACCCTGACACCACGGCCTCTTCAGCAGCAGGTCATTGCAAGCTCCAAGGTAACGGGTGTCACGTCACGGCCGCCCATGGCATTGTGTCGAAGCCAAGCTATCAAGTGGTACATCCAGGTCCCAGTGGCATTTGCCAGGTATCCCACCCATATTGTCACGATAGTGTCACCATGTTAAGTGTGGCATACAGGCTTTGCTGGGGCTCCATGTTGGTGTGTCTCCCCCTGGTGCGTCCAGGCATGTCATTTGTCCTCATTTTACATATTCCTGAAGGTTCAGGTACCCGTCATATCCACGTCTGCTCAGTGTGGGGGTTGTTCCATTAAGTGTTGCACCAGAAGCGTTCAGGCGTCCTGTCACGGCTATCACCATGTTGGCTTGCTGTCCTGCCTGGTACCTTCAGGTGTTATTTTCGTCAGTCCTCATTGCACGTTCGCTTGAAGCGTTCAGGCACCCTGTCACGTCAGCCGCCCGTGGTGGCGTGATGTCGTGCCTGGAACATCCAGGTCGTTATGCTCGTCAGTTCTCGTTGCACGTCCGCTTGAAGCGTTCAAGCACCCTATCACGTCTGCCGCCCGCGGTGACATGTTGTCCTGCCTGGTACGTCCAGGTCATTGGTTCTCGGCAGTTCTAAAAAAATAAACAAAACAAAAAACCACTGGTGGTGGGGTGCCCGCCGGTCGTTTCACTTCTAGCATGTGTGTTGCCTTCTGCATTCCGGTCATGCAGGTATTGTGTTCATCATGAATCTCTTCTTCACGTGCCAGCAACTTTTAGGGGGCACCAGTTATCTCCGGCCTTCGTGAAGCAGTACGATCCAGTCACCACGGTACCTGATACAGTCACGTCCTCAGTCATACCCAGGTAAGTGTTTCAGCGCTTGTCCACGTGTCACCATCCACCGTCTTGGGTAGGCCCACCTCACCCCTGGTGGTGGCCCCCCGTATTCCTTCCCCGTCACCAGGGTTTCCTCAGCATGCGTCCTGGGCTCTTCACGATCTCCCATCCACAGGGGCTTTTCTTGTAACTAAGGTTTTTAGTCCTCAGGTGGTTACCGGTCCACGGCTCTTCAGTCGGTGCGGGCGACATATCCCAAGCTTCAAGCATAGAAGACTCATCGTCCATCCCCGAGTCTCAGATATCCGGACAGACAGCCCATGGATCCCTCAGGAATTGGACTATTCCGAAGCTGGTCGCTGAATTAAACAGAAGGGGCATCAGCCACCCAGCATCAACCAGAAAGGCGGAGCTTTATAGACTTCTGGTATCTAATCTGGGAGCTTCCTTTTGATCAAACCATGCTACCCTCAATTCAGAGTTCATTGGCACGCCACGATGGGAAGCGGACATCCAAGCCAGGGTCATGGAGCTCGAATCCAGGGCACCCGCCGCCTCGCAGCCAGTGGCACCCATGGCAACCCCCCCTGGCCTCTGTCAGGTTCCCCAGGTATGTCCATCACTCCTCCGGCCATCGCCCGGCCCACTTAGTTGCAGAGAATATCAGGAAGGACATTTTGGCAGGGAGAGACGTCAACCTGGCATCAATTCTCATAGCATCTCACGATGCTAATGAGAACAAAATGATTGATTGCGGCGAGGTCTCAGTAGTATTAAAATCCAAAGATTCCCGCCTCAATCGGAAGCTTTCCATACCCGAATTTGTGCTAGCTTTCAGTCTTTACAGGGATGTAATCTGCTCTGCTCAGCCGAATAGGAGGGAAGAGCTTGATTTGTACCTCTACCAGGTCACCGACTTAGGCCACAAGTATGGTGGCACGGCCTTCTATGATTATCATCATTCCTTTGCGGCCAAGGCAGCAGCCGCATTGGCACAATTCCAGTTTTCAACAAATTGGGCTAATCTCAACATGGAGCTCTTCTGCAGACATTTTGCAGGTCTCCGAGCCCCCACTTGTGGTTCATGTCAGTCCATCTTTCATTCTACTGAATGGTGCCCCAATGAGGCTGTTTCCCAACCAGATAGAGCCCTTCCTGGCCCGTCTGGGGTCCCCAGGGGCACGGCCCACATGGATAAGTTCGGTAGACCTATTGTCTATTTGGGGAAAAGTCAGATATGCAACAATTTGAATTTCGGTCACTGCTTGTTCAGCGGCTGCAAGGCCCTTCATGTTTGCACAGTCTGCTTACGTGCTCACCCCAGGTCCACATGTCCCAAAAGATCCTCCAAGCAGCCATGACTAACCGACATAAACGTGGACCTCCTCGAAGCGCTCCTGAGGGGTCATCTCGATCGCCAGTTTGTAGTTCATTTATTAAAGGGTCTTTTGCATGGGTTCCATACAGGGTTGGTGGCCCTCCCTCAGTCCAACTGGGAGTGTGATAACCTTCTTTCCGCAAAACGGTATCTAGAGGCAGTGCAGGCATCGATTGACTCAGAGTTGAACAAAGGGTTTCTCATCGGCCCCCTCGATTCCATTCCCTTCGATTTTTGGAGGGTCAATCCTATCGGTGTAGTGGCTAAAATAGATTCAAATAAAAAAAGGCTTATTTATGACCTCTTTGCTCCTCATTCTTCGATTGTGCCCAGCATTAACTCCCTTATACCATCAGAAGAATTCAATATGAAGTACTCTTCCATTGATGAAGCCATACAGTTCATACTCAAGGCAGGTAGGGGAGCTTGGTTGTCCAAAACGGATATTGCGGACGCATTCAAACTTCTTCCGATCCTTTCTCAACTTTGGCAAAACTATGGTATCAAGTGGGCGGGCAAGTATTACTTCGCCAATCGCTTAACTTTTGGCTCCAAAAGCAGCCAGTGGCTGTTTGACCGGCCCACTTAAGCACTGCACTGGATCCTGGTCAAACACGGTGAGACCCCCATGTGCATCCACTACCTGGATGACTTCCTGCTGGTAGAGCACCCATCCCAGCAGCCCTCCAGCTTGTCCCCCCTATTAAAACTATTTTCTGCGCTTCAAATCCCTGTAGCCTCAGGGAAAACGGTAGGCCCATCCAAGGCTATCACCTTCCTGGGGGTCATTCTCGACTCTGTCAGGTTAGAAGCTAGGCTCCCCGAGGAGAAGTTGCTGCAGATCTGGACGGTCATCAATAAAGCCACCTATTCATGCTTCCTGTCCAAATCGGATCTCCAGTCGTTGCTGGGCAGGCTGAATTTCGCCATGAAAGTCATGCCCCAAGGACGGGCCTTCATTTCACGTCTCTTGCTTCTCCTGCCGTCTGCTCCTGAACAGGACAGTATCATTCACTTGGACCAACAGGCCATGCCGGACCTATCCATGTGGAACACTTTTATGTCCACATGGAATGGTGTAAGATTGTTCATTCCCCCTGGGCCCTGCCTCCCCCACTGTCTATTCGGATGCGGCTGCATCCAAGGGTTTTGCTGCCATTTTGGGGAATCATTGGCTTGCCAGCTCCTGGCCACCACAAATCACCACAGATAAGGGGGCTCTACGCTCTTCCCCCCTATTAGAGTTGTATCCACTGGTGGCAGCGTCACAGGTATGGGGCCGGCAGTGGTCAGATTCTAGAGTGATGTTTGTCACAGACAGTCAGGACCTGGTAGACATCATCCACACAGGCAGAGCCAAATCCCCCAAAATCATGTCCCTCATGCGTAGATTGGTTTGGCTTTCAATGGTGTACAATTTCTACTTTGAGTGCTTCCACATTCAGGGTTCCAGGAATGTTGCAGCCGAAGCTCTGTCCCGCTTTAACTTTAATGTTTTTTTCCAGAACTTGCCACACGCGGACACAACAGGGGAGTCAATTCCAGAGTTCAGCGACCTAACTTGGGATTAACATCCTTGATCATGGCAGCTAAAGATCTCTTGCACAGAAGCCTCTCGATGAACACCGCCAGGAATTACCGCACGGGCTGGAATCTCTACAGGGAATTTGCAGATAGACATCCGCAGGGCGATATCGATGACGTCTCGTTCATGATGGCATTTATCGCCCACTGCCATTCCAACCTGGGGCTCTCTCCCAACACCATCCGCCTTTACTTGGCGGGTGTGCAACACCTTTTTACGTTAAGCGACCCAGCCCGAGGCTCATTCTTCACGGCTCAAGCCACCAAAGCCGCACTTAGGGGCATTGATAAAGTCAGTGAAAATAGGCCATTGGTCCGACAACCCCTGTCCAGCTCAATGTTCAGGCAGCTGTCTTCGGCCCTGGACGGTAATCCTTTTGGGCCTCTCATGAGCACAGTCGTCAAAGCTGCAATATACCTAGGATTCTATGGGTTCCTCCGGCCTGGGGAATTCGCAGTCACCATTAGGGGCGGGCGTCATCTCCAAAAACAGCATTTGTCATGGCACCACGACCACTTCATACTCAGCATTCCTTCAACTAAGACCGCACAAACAGGGCCTCCGACACAGGTGAGGTATTTCCCTTCTCACAACGATTGGTGCCCGGTCAGCACACTACAGCAATTAATGTCATGGCTTCAAGCTGCAGCCTCAGATAGTCCTTTGCTACCGTTCAAGGGTGGTCCACTGTGAACTTCACAGTTCATTTCTCACGTACGCTCGTTAGCGGCAGGGTTGGGTTATCATCCGAAGACCATCTCCGGCCACTCCTTCCGCATTGGGGCGGCCTCAGCTGCTTCTAGACACCAAGTACCTCTGCACGTCATCAGGAACATGGGGCATTGGAGGTCGTCTTGTTTCTCCAGATATGTCCCGAATCCTCAATCTGAAATTCTCAATGCTTTTTGCTCACTTGGCCTGTAAATCGAACAATAAAGTTGTATTGCAGTACGTTGTGCCTCTATTCTTTGCCCCATTTTAGGCCTACCCTCGTGCTTAGCTCCTGGCATTAACCAGCCATCGGTAGGGTCCGGTTTAGTATGCTCGGGGGCCGTCACTCCGACCACAAGTAGTTAAGGCTGCCCGGCAGCCTGTATTTGTGGGAGGGGCTGAGGCCACCCCCCTTTTCTTTATAACCCCGTGCAAGCAATTAGGCGGGACGTGCAGCCAGGTACCCCACCCACTCTCCCCTTTTTTCTTCAGTTCTCATTGGGGTAGGCCCCCTTTTAGGCCTACCCTCGTGCTTGGCTCCCGGCATTAACCAGCCATCGGTAGGGTCCAGTTTAGTGCGCTCGGGGGCTGTCGCCCCGACCACAAATATATATATACATAATGGACATCACTGCATGTGAAAACGGCGTGAATGCCAAAACAGCAAAAAAGTCAAATGGCCGATTTGATGCTTTTTGCTCACTTCACATCCCACAAAAATTCTATGAACACTTACACATACACATACCAAAATGGTATCAATAAAAAGTACAGATCACAGTACAAAAAAATAGCCTTCACACATCTCTGTACTATGGCTATGAAAAGAAAAAACTATCAAGTTTTTTTTTTTTCAGTATTAAAATTCAAGAAAAATTATACATATTGGTATCATCATAATTGTACTGACCTGAAGAATGAAAGTACAGTAACATCCGTTTTATTGCATAGGGAACTCCATAAAAACAAAATCCATAAAACTGTGGCAGAGGGGGTTAAACAATGGGGTATCCTTAGGCTACTTTCACACTTGCGGTAGCCTTTTCCAGCAGGCTGTTCCCCAGCCAGAACAGCCTGCTGGAAAAGGCTACCGCAAGTGTGAAAGTATCTGGATCTGTGCTACCGCAAGTCCACCAAACGAGAGGCGACCGGAATAAAACTATAACATGCTGTAGTTTTTGTCCGGCCGCCTCTCGGCTTGTTTGCCATGCTGTAGCCGGACTTTCGGCCCGTCCCCATTATAGTTAATGGGGCCAGAGCGGACTTCCGCCAGCACGGTCGACTTGTGGTAGTACGGATCCGGCAGGCTGTTCCCCCGCTGGAACAGCCTGCTTGAAAACACACATCATTGAATGTGAAAACGGTGTGAATGCCAAAACAGCAAAAAAGTCAAATGGCCGATTTGATGCTTTTTGCTCACTTCACATCCCACAAAAATTCTATGAACACTTACACATACACATACCAAAATGGTATCAATAAAAAGTACAGATCACAGTACAAAAAAATAGCCTTCACACTTCTCTGTACTATGGCTATGAAAAGAAAAAACGATCAAGTTTTTTTTTTTTTCAGTATTAAAATTCAAGAAAAATTATACATATTGGTATCATCATAATTGTACTGACCTGAAGAATGAAAGTACAGTAACATCCGTTTTATTGCATAGGGAACTCCATAAAAACAAAATCCATAAAACTGTGGCAGAGGGGGTTAAACAATGGGGTATCCTTAGGCTACTTTCACACTTGCGGTAGCCTTTTCCAGCAGGCTGTTCCCCAGCCAGAACAGCCTGCTGGAAAAGGCTACCGCAAGTGTGAAAGTATCTGGATCTGTGCTACCGCAAGTCCACCAAACGAGAGGCGACCGGAATAAAACTATAACATGCTGTAGTTTTTGTCCGGCCGCCTCTCGGCTTGTTTGCCATGCTGTAGCCGGACTTTCGGCCCGTCCCCATTATAGTTAATGGGGCCAGAGCGGACTTCCGCCAGCACGGTCGACTTGTGGTAGTACGGATCCGGCAGGCTGTTCCCCCGCTGGAACAGCCTGCTTGAAAACACACATCATTGAATGTGAAAACGGTGTGAATGCCAAAACAGCAAAAAAGTCAAATGGCCGATTTGATGCTTTTTGCTCACTTCACATCCCACAAAAATTCTATGAACACTTACACATACACATACCAAAATGGTATCAATAAAAAGTACAGATCACAGTACAAAAAAATAGCCTTCACACTTCTCTGTACTATGGCTATGAAAAGAAAAAACGATCAAGTTTTTTTTTTTTTCAGTATTAAAATTCAAGAAAAATTATACATATTGGTATCATCATAATTGTACTGACCTGAAGAATGAAAGTACAGTAACATCCGTTTTATTGCATAGGGAACTCCATAAAAACAAAATCCATAAAACTGTGGCAGAGGGGGTTAAACAATGGGGTATCCTTAGGCTACTTTCACACTTGCGGTAGCCTTTTCCAGCAGGCTGTTCCCCAGCCGGAACAGCCTGCTGGAAAAGCCTACCGCAAGTGTGAAAGTATCTGGATCTGTGCTACCGCAAGTCCACCAAACGAGAGGCGACCGGAATAAAACTATAACATGCTGTACTTTTTGTCCGGCCGCCTCTCGGCTTGTTTGCCGTGCTGTAGCCGGACTTTCAGCCCGTCCCCATTATAGTTAATGGGGCCAGAGCGGACTTCCGGCAGGCTGTTCCCCCGCTGGAACAGCCTGCTTGGAAAGGTTTGAAAGTAGCCTTGGACACAGCTCAGGGCTTTAGTTCCATTCAGAGGATTCCTCTGCCAACATCTTCAACAAGACAACCCCTTTTAGTCTCTGCATCATTTTGTTAAGACTGTAGTATCCACCACAAATAAAATATCATTGAATTTCATTAACTTGACAAATTTGTTCTTATTTATTTTTTAGCACTTTTAGTTTTTTACCTTGCAAGAAATGAAGAAACTGCAGCCGACTAAAGTATATTTACATACTGTTTATGCATTTTATCTCTCATCTTGTCATAGCTAGAGCATCAGGTAAGGAAATGAAAGCAAGGTCAACATTCTGCAATGCTTAAAAACACTCTTCTTGACATTGATGTATCACTTTTTGATTATTTTCAAGGGGGTAGCAATTACTTAGCAAAGTGTCTTTAAATATACTTCTAAACTGAGCTGAAGAATGCATTGTCTGGCAGAAAAGTACACAAACTGTAATTCTAAAAAGAACTTATAATCTACTGACTTTTTGTGAGTTGTGAGCAAGCATATATGTTAGTAAGAAGACGAGTTGAATGCTGTTATTATATTCCAAAGGAAAAAATATACAATATAAATAAAAAAGCTCCAGGAATGACATTTTGAAAGGAGGCGTATTGAGTAACAGTCTTTTAAAACTGTTCAAGTTTCTTATTCAATGAAAGCAGAAGCACTGGGGTCAAAAACAAAAGTAATTCTGCCATCACCACTTCTTCTACAGCTTGATAAACTTCTTTAGCAACTATTGTCTACAAACCTTTGACACATTCACTTTTGCAACACAAAAGAAAACACTTTTTGTGCTCTATAAATCATTTAATAATGTTGAAAAAGTCTGCACTTATTTATTATCAAATTTGTTGTCATTACTATTAAAATTTTCTTTTACCGCCAGTTCTTTATGTTATTTGGCACTGGATTTTATTGACATTGGAGATATTTAGCAGTAAAATATATACAGATACATATATGCATAAGAGTAATAATATACATAGAGATGAGCGAAGTAAATTATTAATTTGTTACGAAACGCTATAAATCAGGTATACCTGTACATCATGGTGGCTGAGGGAATGTATGAAGCGGGTTGCTGCAGTGAGCCCACCCCATACTGCTGCAATCAACACCGATCGCAGAATCTATGTCGTAAGGCAGAGGGATACGGCTCCCCCTGCCTTCCAACCAGAGCCCCCACAGTGAAATTGCGAGGCTCCAATTGGTTACCATGGCAGCCTGGAAGCTTTTGAAGCTTCACGTGGTAACCTCCTTGCTGCGCTGTGCACAAGTCAGCAAGGAGCCCATCAAAATGCTATTCACCCTAATAGATCTCTATTAGGGTAAATAGGACAAGAGGTCAAAAGATCCCAGGTTGTTGACCCCTAAGGGGGTTAAAAGTTTTAAAGTTTAAATTACCCCACCCCAATTTTACATATAAAAATATATAAACAAAAACAAACATATTAGGTATTGCCACATTTGAAAATGTCTGAACTATTAAAATATTAATAACAATTTCCTGTATGCTGATCGTCGTAATGGAAATTTTCCTCCCCAAAAAATTTAATAATAGTGATCAAAAAGTCGTACGCACCACAAAATGGTACCAATGAAATGTAAATTTCATCCGCTAAAAAACAAAGCCGTGTCCAGAGAATTTTGTTCAATGATTACTATTCAGCATGGTCCCAGGTTATAAGTGGTACAGTGTTATGTCCCCTATTATTTATTCATTTATAAATGATATCGAGGATGGGATTAATAGCACCATTTCTATTTTTGCAGATGACACCAAGCTATGTAGTACTGTGCAGTCTAAAGAAGATGTCCATAAAATACAAGCTGACTTGGGCATCAACCTGGCAAATGAAGTTCAATGTGGCTAAATGTAAAGTTATACATCTTGGAAGTAATAATTTCAATGCATCATATGTCCTAGGGCCGTGATGGATAACCTCCGGCACTCCAGCTGTGGTAAAACTACAACTCCCAAGATGTACACTTGCTTGGCTGTTCTCGGAACTCCATAGAAATGAATGGAGCATGCTGGGAGTCATAGTTTCACCACAACTGGAGTGCTGGAGGTTAGCCATCACTGTCCTAGGGGATGTAACACTGGGAGAGTCACTTGTAGAGAAGCGTTAGGGTGTCCTTGTAGATCGTACATTAAATAGCAGCATACAATGTCAATCAGCTGCTTCTAAGGATACCAGGATATTGTCATATATTAAGCAAGGCATGGATTCGCGGGACAGTGATGTAATACTACCACTTTACAAAATGTTGGTGCAACCTCATCTGGAATATGCAGTTCAGTTCTATGGCACCAGTCCATAGAAAGGATGCTTTGTAACTGGAAAAAATACAAAAATGAGCGACTAAACTGATAAGTGGTATGTAGGGTCTTAGTTATGAAGAAAGATTAAAATAATTATATTTATTTAGTCATGATTAACCTATACAAATATATAAATGGGCCATACAAAAAATGTGCTGAAACTCTTTTCCATGTAAAATGCCCTCAAAAGACAAGGGAGCACTGCCTCCGACTGGAGAAGAAAAAGTTCAGTCTCTAGAAGCATCAAAGCTTCTTTGCTATAAGAACTGTGAATATGTGGAATGAACTACCTCCAGACGTGGTCTGAGTCCCACTTCTTTTCTGGGATTCGGGTCCCCACCTATCCCTGAACTTTATGGACTTATATATATTTTTAAACCGTATTAACTATGTGACTACACAGCTCTGTAGGCCAAAATATAAAAAATTGTATGGCTGTGAGAAAATGGTAATGCAAAAAATATGGTGATTTTTTTTTGTAAGGTTTAATTTTTTTTAAAGTAGTAAAACTAAAAAAATATACAAGTTTGGTATTGCCGTATTCGTATTAACCCGCAGAATAAGGATACTTCATTTTTAGCGCACAGTAAACACTGTCATGTAAAAACCAAAAAAATCTTGGTGGAATAGTATTTTTTTCAGTTGAACCCCCCAAATAATTTTTTCCCCCCATTTTCTAATGCTAATTGGTGAAAGGTGCTCCAATAGTACAACTCCCCCCCCCCTCCCCCCCACTACTACATACTACTTCCATAGTCAACTATGTGGAAAAGGAGGGACTGTAGTACCAGAAGCGTGGCCAGGGGCAGGTTCAGCTTCTGCGCCATTGGATGGGTGCATGCATACTTTTGTCTTTTTGAAATCACCTTGGTCAAAAAAAGCAATTAGAAGAAGGAGGAGCATCAAGAACAATAGACGACAGTGAAGTTGATGGGAAGGAACTTCTTTCTGTTGACATTGACGAGCCCTGAATGCTCGAGGGGGTGCGGGTTGGTGGGAGATGCAGGGGTTGTTGCATCAGACTGTAACACTAAATGAGTGGCACAGATTTACCACACCACTTTATAATGATGCTGCATGTTATTTTTGACACAGGGCCGTCATGACAACATTAGCACCTTGGCAGCGGCTCACCTTCTGCCCACACATCCTGCATAATGCCACACTAATGTCCCCCAGTGACTGTGTGAAATATTCCCACACTGCCGAGTATAGCATTTTCCCTCCACCACTGTGTGATGCCTGTCTGCCACTGCTTTTATGAACCTGTGCACTGCTAGTGTGTTCCTCACATATAGTCTCCTGAGTAGCAGATGGTGTACCCCTCCCATGTTTGGCTCCACATCTCCCACTGTTTCCACCCCACTGTCTCTCTGGTATGCTTCCACGCTGCAGTCTAATCGGCACCTTCCACCTGGCTGTCTCAAGGACACGCTTCCACTCTGCTGTCTCATGGGCACTCTTCCACTATGCTGTCTTTCAGGCATGCTTCCACCCTGCTGTCTCATGAGCACGCTGCCACCCTCACCCCCTGATGATGACGATGGCTCCTTTTCACCTGGCTCCCACTTGCGATTGACTATATCAATATCTACATATATTTTCAAGTCACTTGTGTCACCCTCACCTGTCTCTTGTGCACGTCCCTGACCTCTTGCAACATGTGCTCCTAAATATGCTCCCATCATCGGTAGTTGCACTCCTAAAGGATTCTGTAGTGGACCTTTCCTCCAAGTCTGTGCTGGTCTTAACTGTTGACTGTCCCTACACAGGTCATCATCGCTGAAAAGCAGAGCAGAGCCGGTGAAGCATTTAGCCATAGCGTCATACTGATGCTATGTAATGCAACAGCTAAAAGAAGGCATTCAATATAATAAATTTAGTTCCACTGCACACATGTACAGTGCAAAGTATTTAACCACGGCATCATACTGACGCTATGTAATGTAACAGCTAACAGAAGGTATTTGGTATAATCAATTTAGTTCCACTGCACACATGTTCCGGGGCAAAATATTTAACCGTGGCCTAATACTGACACAATGTAACACAACAGCTAACAGAAGGCATTTGCTCTAAACCATTTAGTTTCACAGCACACATATATAGGTCGAAGTATTTAATGGTGTCATACTGACACTATGTAAATGCAACAGCTAACAGAAGGCATTTGCTATAATACAATTTGCTATACTGCACACATGTACAGAGCAAGGTCTTTTACCGTAGCCTACTGCTGCTATTTAATGCAACAGCTTACAGAAGGCATTCGCTATAATCAATTTCACCCCACTTCACACATGTACAGGGCAAAATATTCAACTGTGGCCTATTTCTTATGCTATGTAACACAACAGCCAACAGAAGGCAATTGCTATTATCAATTTTGCTCCTCTGTACACATGTACAGGGCAAAACTTACACAGTCCTGAAATATGGACGCAATATAACTGTATCATTAAAATAAGGGAATAACTCTGAATATGGGTGCACTAGATCGTTATAGACACCGTGATTACTCTCAACCTGCAGTCTCTCTGCTGTCTGCCTACACTCTCCCTACAGTGTCAAAAAACTCTCCCTACGACCTCCCTGCAATCTCCCTGCACTCTCACTATCCAGTTTTTTTTAACAGTTTTCAGCAACACTGTCCCTAGCACATAAGGGCTTGCCATATTTCTCCCCATGCTCTGGTGAAATGGAAGCCACCCTGCGGGATCAGGGTTGTATAAGACTGTGACATCACAGGATATGGCTCTCTGTGGATTGGCTGGCTTAACAGCATTATGGGTGATCTTGCGTTCTTAGGCTTCTTACTTACTTACTAACAGATGCAACCACCATTTTAGGAAAACCTGATTCATTACCAAGAAGCTCAAGGAAATTCAGATATGCTGGACATTCTGCTATAAATGCTTCACTTCGCTCAACACTAGAGTTGAGCGGACAGCTGGATGTTTGGGTTCGTTGGGTTCGGCCGAACTTCACAAAAAAGTTCGAGTTCAGAGACCGAACTTGACCCGAACCCCATTGAAGTTAATGGGGACCCGAACTTTGGAGCACTAAAATGGCTCTAAAAAAGTCATGGAAAGAGCTAAAGGGCTGCAAATGGCAGCAAAATGTGGTTAAGAGCATGGCAAGTGCTCTGCAAACAAATGTGGATAGGGAAATGACTTCAAATAACATAAAATACGTAAAAATAAAAAATAATAATCTTGATCTAGGAGGAGGAGGTACATATGGAGTGGGAGGTTGAGGAGGTGGTGGATGTGGTGGTGTAGGTGGAAGCAGCAGTGGAGGAGGAGGTAGCCAACACAGGTTTTTGTTTTTGTTTTTTATTTTATTTTTATATTTTTTTGTTTAAATTTAGGTAGACCCCAAAACATTGGGAAATATAAAAAATAAAACAAATAGAAAGTGCGCTGGAGTACATCAATGGCTGGGTGAGGCCCGTATACATGTGTATTCTGCACAAGGTACGGACAAGTCCTGTGGGATCCATGCCTGGTTCATTTTAATGAAAGTGAGCTTGTCCACATTGGCTGCGCTTGTCTGTGATAACCCCCTCCTGCCGTGCTAAACAAACATTCAGACAATACACTGGCTGCAGGGCAGGGCAGCACTTCCAAGGCGTAAATTGCAAGCTCAGGCCATGTGTCCAATTTGGAGACCCAGAAGTTGAAGGGGGCAGACCAATCAGTCAGTACTTGTAGGCATGTGCACACATACTGCTCAACCATGTCGCACGTCCTTGAAGGCCTTGATCCAATTGGATATCTTCCCTATCAACTTTCAATGTTCTTTTATGCACTTACTATGGTGATCACGGGTAATGGGGAATCAGGGTTCCATGCCAGAGAGGGAGCCTGAGAAAGGGATACCATAGAAACATAAAAACATAGAATGTGTTGGCAGATAAGAACCATTTGGCCCATAGAGTCTGCCCAATATACTGAATACTATGAATAGCCCCTGGCCCTATCTTATATGAAGGGTGGCCTTATGCCTATTTCATGCATGCTTAAACTCCTTCACTGGATTTGCAGCTACCACTTTTGCAGGAAGGCTATTCCATGCATCCACTACTCTCTCAGTAAAGTAATATTTTCTGATATTACTTTTAAACCTTTGCCCCTTTAATTTAAAACTATGCCCTCTTGTAGCAGTTCCACATCCAAGAGAGGTCAATGGATGAAATTAAATGTGATCGAGCGGAAATGTGAGACAAATTATTAAAGCAGAAGCTTCCAATTAAAGTAGGGGGCGTGGGGCAATTACCCCTTGGGGAGGTAGTGAACATAAATAACAATACATGACTCTTAAGATGCCCTGTTATTGGAATGATTAATAAAAAAAATTACAGGGAAAGTCACTGGGGTATATTTGATTCGGAAACGTTAGACAGGAGAGGCCCTGCTGCCGCTTTGTTGATTTTAGATAACTTCTGCCTGATCACACGTCCCTGTGACGTCCACAATCCAATTGGATATCTTCTCTATCAACTTTCGATGTTCTGTTCTGCCCCTACCATGTTGATCACGGGTAGCGTGGAATCAGATTTCCACGCCGGAGAGGTAGCGTGAGAAAGGGGTACCACATCCAAGGGAGGTCAATGGCTGAAATGTGATCGAATGGAAATGTGGGACAAGTTATTAATGCAGAAGGATCGAATGAAAGGAGGGGGCGCGCATCAATTAAAGACAAATTTTAGAAATGTAAGTCCCTGTCACCTATGCAGAGCAGGGCTTTTTCATCTGCAAAAATGTCTTAATGTCACCCACCAATGGAACAGACGATTTTTAAAAATTTCGGTCCCTGTCAACTATGCAGAGCAGGGGTTTATTCACTGCAAAAATTGTAAAATGTCACCCAAGAATGTAACAGACACTTTTGCACCCTGCTCCCTCTTTTGCTGTGCTGGTGTCTCTGTGCGACCACCGCCTCTTCTCCCGAACTAGACAGGTCACTCGCATGACCTTGATTCCATATGGGGTCTAGTACCTCATCATCCTCCACATCATCTTCCACCCACTCTTTACCCCTGCCCTCCTTGTCGGTCTGCAGACTGCAGAAAGCCGCAGCAGTTGGCACCTGTGTTTTGTCATTATCAGAAATGTGCCGTGGTGGTCTTCACATGTCCTCATCCTGAAACATAAGTGGTTAGGCATCAGTGCACTCAATCTCTTCTACATTTGGCGCAGGGCTATGTGGATGGCCCATGGAAACAATGCCAGCAGAGTCATCAAAAAGCATAAGAGACTGCTGCATGACTTGGGGCTCAGACTGCTTGCCTAATTTGCAAGGGGGTGAGGTGAAAGACAGATGGCCATGGGCTGTAGGTGTCAACTCTGATCTTCCGGCAGGGGACTGGGTGGGAGACAATGCGAAGGAACTGTAGGCACTGTCAGCCCCCCAATCTACTATCTTCTGTACTTGTTCTGGCCTCACCATTCGTACTTTCCTAAATGCAGTGTAGGCTGCAAATGTACTTTCTAGTGCAAAAGATGAGCATTTGTCACCCGAGCATGTAACAGACGAATTAGTGAAATGTATTTCCTTGTCCACTAGGTAGAGCAGGGGTATATCACAGCCAAAAATTGGTGAATGTCACCCAACAATGTAACAGACGAATTAGTGAAATGTATTTCCCTGTTCACTATGTAGAGCAGGGGTATATCACAGTCAAAAATTTGGGAATTTCACCCTACATTCTAACAGACGAATTAGTGAAATGTATTTCCCTGTCCACTATGTAGAGCAGGGGTATATCACAGCCAAATATTTGAGAATTTCACCCGACAATGTAACAGATGAATTAGTGAAATGTATTTCCTTGTCCACTTTGTAGAGCAGGGGTATATCACAGCCAAAAATTGGTGAATTTCACCTTAAAATGTAACAGATGAATTAGTGAAATGTATTTCACTGTCCACTATGTAGAGCAGGGATATATCACAGGCAAAAATTTGGGAATTTCACCAAACAATGTAACGGACAAATTAGTTAAATGTATTTCCATGTCCAGTATGTAGAGCAGAGGTAAATCACAGCTAAAATTAGTGAATTTCACCCGACAATGCAACAGACAAATTACTGAAATGTATTTCCTTGTCCACTATGTAGAGCAGGGGTATATCACAGCCAAAAATTGGTGAATTTCACCCAACAATGGAACACACAAATTAGTGAAATGTATTTCCCTGTCCACTATGTAGAGCAGGGATATATCACAGGCAAAAATTTGGGAATTTCACCAAACAATGTAACGGACAAATTAGTTAAATGTATTTCCATGTCCACTATGTAGAGCAGAGGTAAATCACAGCTAAAATTTGTGAATTTCACCCGACAATGCAACAGACAAATTACTGAAATGTATTTCCTTGTCCACTATGTAGAGCAGGGTATATCACAGCCAAAAATTGGTGAATTTCACCCAACAATGTAACACACAAATTAGTGAAATGTATTTCCCTGTCCACTATGTAGAGCATGGGTATATCACAGTCAAAAATTTGGGATATTTCACCTAACAATGTATCAGATAAAATTAGTGAAATTACTTAAAAGAACAAAAAAAATGTAAAAATAATAATCTTGATCTAGGAGGTGGAGGTCCATATGGAGTAGGAGGTTGAGGAGTCGGTGAATGTACCGGTGTCGGTGGAAGCGGTGGAGGAGGAGGAGGTAGCCAACACTGGTTTTAGTTTTTTTATTTTATTTTTAAATTTAGGTAGACCCCAAAACATTGGAAAATCTAAAAAATAAAACAAATAGAAAGTGCGCTGGAGAATATCAATGGCTGGGTGAGGCCCGTATACATGTCTATTCTGCACAAGGTACGGACAAGTCCTGTGGGATCCATGCCTGGTTAATTTTAATGAACATGAGCTTGTCCAGATTGGCTGTGGACAGGCGACTGCACTTGCTTGTGATAACGCCCCGTGCCGTACTAAACACGTGTTCAGACAATACACTGACTGCAGGGCAGGCCGGCACCTCCAAGACATAAAGGGCAAGCTCAGGCCATGAGCCCAATTTGGAGACCCAGAAGTTGAAGGGGGCAGACCCATCAATAAGTACGTGTAGGCGTGTGCACACATACTGCTCCACCATGTTGCTGAAATGCTGCCTCCTGCTAAGACGTTCCATATCAGCTGGTGGTGCTGGTTGTTGTGGCATGCTGACAAAGCTTTTTCACATTTCAGCCATGCTAACCCTGCCTTCTGAGGTGCTGGTTGTGCCCCAGCTGCGTTGGCGAACTCTTCCTCCTCCTCTGCCTTCGCCTTGTGCTTCCACTGTGCCCCCACTGTCAGGTGGGAATGCCATCAGCAGCACGTCTACCAGCGTGCGCTTGTACTCACGCATCTTACGATCACGCTCCAGTGACGGAATTAAGGACGGTACATTGTCCTTGTAACGGGGATCCAGCAGCGTTGCCACCCAGTTATCAGCACAAGTTAGAACGTGGCCAACTCAGCGGTCGTTGCGGAGACACTGCAGCATGTAATCGCTCATGCGTGCCAGGCTGCTCAGAGGCAACGAAAAGCTGTCCTCTGTGGGAGGTGTATCGTCTGTGTCCTCTGTATCCCCGCAGCCATGCACCAGTAATGGCCATGAGCTGGTTTGGGTGCCACCCTGCTGTGAACAAGGTTCCTCCTCCTCCATCTCCTCCTCCTCATCCACCACCTCGTCAGCCTCCAGAACTGTGCCCTGGCTGGACAATTGTGTACCTGGCGTATGTTGGTGCAGGAACCCACCCTCGGAGCCACATGTGAATGACTGGCATAAAACCCTTGTAAATGATCCCTTTTCCTCCTCCTCCTGTGCCACATCCTCTTCCATCATCGCCCGAAGTGTTTTTTCAAGGAGGCAAAGAAGTGGGATAGTAATTCTGAGAACGACGTCATCGGCACTGGCCATGTTGGTGGAGTACTCGAAACAGCGCAACAAGGCACACAGGTCTCGCATGGAGGCCCACTCGTTGGTGGTGAAGTAGTGCTGTTCCGCAGAGCGACTCACTCGTGCGTGCTGCAGCTGAAACCCCACTATCGCCAGCTGCTGCTCGCACAGTCTGGCCAGCACATGCAAGGTGGAGTTCCACCTTGTGGGCACGTCACATATGAGGCGGTTAGCGGGAAGGCCGAAGTTATGCTGCAGCACTGACAGGCGAGCAGCCGCAGGGTGAGAACGCCGAAAGCGCGCACAAACGGCCCGTACTTTCTGCGGCAGCTCTGACATATTGGGGTAATTTTTCAGGAACACCACCAAATTTAGCACATGCGCCAAGCAAGGGATGTGCGTCAAACCGGCTACGCACAGAGCTGCTACGAGATTTCACCCATTATCGAACACCACCAGGCCGGGCTTGAGGCTCACTGGCACCAACCACTCATCTTCTGTTGTCCCATGCCCATCCACAGCTCCTGCGCGGTGTGGGGTTTGTCCCCCAAACTGATACGTTTTAAAACTGCCTGCTGTCGTTTACCCCTGGCTGTGCTGAAGTTGGTGGTGAAGGTGTTACGCTGACCAGATGAGGAGGCAGTAGAGGATGACGAAGCGGAGTAGGAGGAGGAAGAACCAGGAGGCAAAGAGAAGTGTCCTGCAATTCTCAGTGATGGAAGGACATGCGCCAAACTGCTATCCGCCTCAGGCCCAGCCGCCACTGCATTTATCCAGTGTGCTGTTAGGGAGATATAACGTCCCTGACCATGCTTACTGATCCACGTATCTGTAGTTAGGTGGACCTTGCCTCAGATGGCTTTGCACAGTGCACAACTGATTTTGTCCCACACTTGGTTGTGCAGGGAAGGGATGGCTCGCCTTGCAAAGTAGTGGCGGCTGGGCATGACGTACTGTGGTACAGCCACAGCTATAAGGATTTTAAAACTCGCCATCTCCACCAGACTGAATGACAGCATTTCAAAGGCCAGTAATTTTGAAATGCTGGCATTCAGGGCCAGCGATCACGGGTGGGTAGGGGGATACTTCCTCTTTTGCTCCAGTGTTTGGGAGATAGACAGCTGAATGCTTCCATGGGACATTGTGTAGATTCTTGGTGACCCAGGTTGTGGCGTTGCTGGCACATCCTCCGTTTGCGCGGTGGCAGGTGCCACTGTCACTCCAGAGGGGGATGAAGAGGCCGAGACTGCAGCAGAAGAGGAAGCAGGAGGAGCCAGAGACCTTTCTTGGTTTAATCCACTGCAGCTCGTGCTTTGCACTCAGATGCCTGGTCATGCAGGTTGTGCTTAGGTTGAGAGCATTTATGCCTCCAGGCTATGATTGCACAGCGTGCAAATCACTCGTGTCTTGCCGTCAGCACATTGTCTGAAGAACTGCCATGCCAGGGAACTCCTTGGAGCTGGCTTTGGTGTGCTCGGTCCCTTGGTGCGGTGGGCAGTTGCAGTCGTACTGTCTAGGGGACGGCCGCTCCGCTTTTGCACCCTGCTCCCTCTTCTGCTGTGCTGGTGGCTCTGTGCGACCACCGCATAACCTTGATTCCATGTCGGGTCGAGGTCCTCCACATCATCTTCCACCCACTCTTCACCCCTGCCCTCCTTGTCGGTCTGCACACTGCAGAAAGCTGCAGCAGTTGGCACCTGTGTTTCTTCATCAACCGAGACGTGCTGCGGTGGTCCTCCCATGTACTCATCCTGAAACATAAGTGATTGGGCATCGGTGCACTCAGTCTCTTCCACTTCTGGGGCAGAGCTATGGGTATGGCCCTGGGAAACCCTGCTAGCCTCCCTGGCGGTATGATTATGTCAGGAATTTTGTTCCAAAAGCGGTACCATTTTTTTGCATGGAAATTTGGTGTTATGTATTGTAGGCCTGCAATTCTTAGTAATTACTTACTTAAACCTGACCAAAGAAGACTCTAGTAGACCTCTCAGATGTGATAAAGTTCGAAAAAATAAAATCATGAGTTATAATCAAATAAATAATATAATTTTATTCAGTAATGTAATAAATAATGAAATTTGTCAAACAAAAGAAAATTCAGTAAACATCCTGGGTGTAGTAAATTTTGAAACATGGGACTGCACATAGACCAACGTCACAATCAGGGCAATGGAACCTGGTTTCCTTTCGGATTTTTTTTCCATATGTCCTCCTTACTCACCGGTTCCCATTTTCTGGTTCTGGAAAACTTGCTGTGCAGAGTAGTGGATTGCTGCTCTTTGTAGCGGTTTGTCTATGTGACAATCTTTTCAATGACGTCATCCGTCAGAAATAATTTTAGGTACGCCAAAGGATCATTGTGATCAACGTCTACCTTCATCCCAGGCGATCCTGTAAACGGGAATCTTGGCGGTGGTACTGCATCCAGACCGCAATCAATAGGGCACCAAGTGCGCACCTCACTGAGCTCAAGTGCAGATTCGTCGCTGTCGCCACTTCTCTGGTCAGTGTCAGAGTCGGATGACAAATCTTTCCACGAATCGCTATCGCTGTCGCTCAATTCTGCGAGGGGCTCGCTGTCGCTGTCACTTATCTGATCCAAACCCGCTTTGGTGATGCTAAAGTGACGCTTTGATGCCATGGTAAAAAATATATTTTTTTTTTATATTTTTTTTTGCTTAGAAAAAACAGCTAAAAGGGCAGCCAGGGCAGTGTAGAATGATCAGATGTCAAATCTGTCAAATCTGAGGTGATACAGTGGAATCCTGTCAGATTACACTGTATCACCTAACTTTATGTGTGTGTTTGACTTTTATACAATGTATCTTTTTTGAATCTCCCGCCCAGTTCCGCCTCTGTGAGGCGCTGCGGCTCACAGAGACGGAACCAGGAAGAGAGATGAGACATCCGCCGGGGCTCTCACCGGCGATCACAGCGGGGAACATCGCTGGATCGCCGGGATTAGGTAAGGACACCCGCTGCTCCCTCTGCAATGTACCCCGAGCGTGACTCAGGGTTACCGCTTCTGGCAGCAAAAATTAACCCCGAGTCACGCTCGGGGATACTGCTAGGCAGGCTAGCAGAGTTATCAAAAATCAGAAGAGACTGCTGCATGACTTGGGGCTCAGACTTCTTGGCTGATTTGCTAGGGGGTGAGGTGAAAGACTGATGGGCATGGGCTGCAGGTGCCAACTCGGATCTTTTAGCAGGAGACTGGGTGGGAGACAATGTGAAGGAACTGTAGGCACTGTCAGCCACCCAATCTACTATCGCTTGTACTTGCTCTGGCCTCACCATTCGTAGAACCACATTCGGCACTACCAAATAAGGCTGAAGGTTCTGTTGCCTACTCACACCTGAGGAAGGTGTTTTACTTGTGCATGTAGTTGGCACAGATCGACCACGTCCTCTCCCTGCAACAGGAGCTCCACCAGCAACACCACGACCGGAGCCAAGTCCCTTATTTGACGCTTTCCTTATTTTTTGCGTTCGCCAACCAAACTAACAGATGGTTTATGTCAGGCGACAATGTAACCACCAATAGTCAACAATACATTTTTGTGAGGTCACATTTTATGCAATTACCTCACGGTCACAATTTTTTTTTAATTTGTCAACCAACAATGTAACAGCAGTATTGACTGGTTGTAATGAACTCTCAGAAATGCAGCAAAGGCCACGAATATAGTATCTTGCACAAAATGTTTTTTTTTTTTTTTTAAACCAGAATATAACAACAATATTTAAAGCTTGTATTGGACTGTCACAAATGCAGCAAAGGTCGCAAATGTAGTGTCTTGCTCTAAATGGGTGTTTTTTTTAAATCAGGATATAACAACAGTATTTAAAGCTTGTATTGGACTGTCACAAATGCATCATAGGCCGCAAATGTAGTGTCTTGTACAAAATGGGTGTTTTTTTTAAACCAGAATATAACAACAATTATTTAAAGCTTGTATTGGACTGTCACAAATGCAGCAAAGGTCGCAAATGTAGTGTCTTGCACAAAATGGGTGTTTTTTTTAAACCAGGATATAACAACAGTATTTAAAGCTTGTATTGGACTGTCACAAATGTAGCAAAGGCCCCAGATGTAGGGTCTTGTACAAAATGGGTGTTTTTTTAAAACCACAATATAAGGCCCCATGCACACGGCCGTGTTTCACGGCCGTGTGCGGGCCGTGGAACCGCGGCCTGGATCCCTCCTGAGAGCAGGAGCGCACGGCGTCACTGGTTGCTATGACGCCGTGCGCTCCCTGCTGCCGCCGCAATACAGTAATACACTGGTATGATCTATACCAGTGTATTACTGTACTGTGCCGGCAGCAGGGAGCGCACGGCGTCATAGCAACCAGTGACGCCGTGCGCTCCTGCTCTCAGGAGGGATCCAGGCCGCGGTTCCACGGCCCGCACACGGCCGTGAAACACGGCCGTGTGCATGGGGCCTAACAGCAGTGTTTAACACTTGTACTGGACTCTCAGAAATGCAGCAAAGGCCGGAAATGTGGTATCTTGCACAAAATGGGTGTTTTTTAAACCAGAATATAACAACAATATTTAAAGCTTGTATTGGACTGTCACAAATGCATCAAAGGCCGCACATGTAGTGTCTTGCACAAAATGGGTGTTTTTTATAAAACCACAATATAACAGCAGTGTTTAACGCTTGTATTAGACTCTCAGAAATGCAGTAAAGGCCGCAAATGCAGTGTCTTGCACAAAATGGGTGTATTTTTAAACCCAGAATATAACTGCAGTATTTAAAGCTTGTATTTGACTGTCACAAATGCAGCAATGGCCCCAAATATAGGGTCTTGCACAAAATGGGTGTATTGTTAAACCCAGAATATAAATGCAGTATTTAAAGTTTGTATTTGACTGTCACAAATGCAGAAAAGGCCCCAAATGTACAATCTTGCACAAAATGGGTGTATTTTTAAACCCAGAATATAACTGCAGTATTTAAAGCTTGTATTTGACTGTCACAAATGCAGCAATGACCCCAAATGTAGGGTCTTGCACAAAATGGGTGTATTTTTAAACCCAGAATATAACTGCAGTATTTAAAGCTTGTATTTGACTGTCACAAATGCAGCAATGACCCCAAATCTAGGGTCTTGCACAAAATGGGTGTATTTTTAAACCCAGAATATAACTGCAGTATTTAAAGCTTGTATTTGACTGTCACAAATGCAGCAAAGGCCCCAAATGTAGGGTCTTGCACAAATTGGGTGTTTTTTTAAACCCAGAATATAACTGCAGTATTTAAAGCTTGTATTTGACTGTCACAGATGTAGCAATGGCCCCAGATGTAGGGTCTTTCACAAAATGGGTGTTTTTTTAAGCCCAGAATATAACTGCAGTATTTAAAGCTTGTATTTGACTGTCACAAATGCAGCAAAGGCCCCAAATGTAGGGTCTTTCACAAAATGGCAGTTTTTTTTCAAACCAGAATATAACAGCGGTATTTAATGCTTGTATTGGGTATTGGACTGTCACAAATGCAGTGCAGGGCACAAATGTACTTTTTAGCAAAATAATCTAACAAATGGATTTACTTGGATTGTACTTTACAGAATAAACTGTGAATATGTCACCCCCTGGGTCCCTGAACTCACTGAACGATTCCCTATATTATTTTGCCTTCCCCTGGCATATATGCAGTGCAGGTGCACTTAAAAAATGGGTATATGTTGCCCACTGAACTAAATGAACAGGGTTACATTATTGTCTCTGGCACATATGCTGTGCTGGTGCACTGAACTTGCACAAAATGGCCGCCGACGCCTACCTAACTAGCAGATGGATAAAAGTTATTTTTCTGTGTCAATGGGCTCAGGGCAGGGTAAAAAAAATGTTGCACTGCACCCACAAAACAAAATCGCTGTTGATTGCAGAGTTAACAAGTTCTGATAACAGATTGATTATTTCCTATTCTCTCCCTCACAGCAGCAGCATCCTATCCCTACACTAGTAAGAGCAGAGTGACGTGCAGCGCTACGTGACTCCAGCTTATATAGAGGCTGGGTCACATGCTGCACTGGCCAATCACAGTCATGCCATTAGTAGGCATGGCTGTGATGGCTTCTAAGAGCACACAAGTTAAACGCTTGTTGATTGGCTGCCATGCAGCCTTTCAAAAAGCGGCATTAAATCGACGAACACCGAACTCGAACCCAAACTTTTACTGAAAAGTTCGGGTTTGGGGTCCAAAAATCATAAAGTTTGGTACGGGAGTTACCTGAAACTCCTGTCGATCAGCTGTTTGAAGAGGTTGTGGCACTCGGATGAGCTGCAATACCAAGCATTGCTGCTATTCAATGGATTGCGCTGTGCTTGGTTAGCTGCTAAGCATCATGGCCTCCTCGAATAGTTCCTTGATCAGTGGAGATGTCAGGTGTCAGGCATTGCAAATCTGATATTGATGACTTATCTGGAAAACTCCTTTAAAGATGTTCTTTTAAAAGAGATGTTGATATCCAATCAGCAGCAGTGGTCAGCCTATTATAGTTAAAGGCAGATCATGCTCCCTCCATAGAAAGCTAAGTAGAGGTAACAGGAGACAAAGTGACACACCACTTTCCTAGCAATACTTTTTGTTCTAGGCATCAGAGGGAGTCAATGAGGTCAGACACCTGCTAATTCAAAATTGATAGTTTATGCCAACTATATGGAAACAATGTCTCTACTGAAAGAACCAATTTAATGACTGCATTGTATTCGTCCAGTTGGTGATGTACCAGTATTAAACTAAAGCTTTGAGTTACTTTAGTCGTAAATATTTTTGATGAGTTTGGTGTTAAGGCTCTATTCACAGTTAAATTAGCTCATTTCTCAGGCTTCCTTTGCTTTATTTCTACCAGTATTGTGCAAATTGCAAAAAAAGAATGCATGCAAACCCATTAAAACTTCATGGGGGTCATGGGGAAAATGGATCATATTTGATATTGATAGAGCCATCAAACAGATCCTGATAGAGTTACAGTGGGATGCGAAAGTTTGGGCAACCTTGTTAATCATCATGATTTTCCTGTATAAATAGTTGGCTGTTACGATAAAAAATGTCAGGTAAATATATTGTATAGGAGACACACAGAGTGATATTTGAAAAGTGAAATTAAGTTTATTGGATTTACAGAAAGTGTGCTATAATTGTTTAAGCAAAATTAGGCAGGTGCATAAATTTGGGCACTGTTGTCATTTTATTGATTCCAAAACCATTAGAACTAATTATTGGAACTCAAATTGGCTTGGTAAGCTCAGTGACCCCTGACCTACATACACAGGTGAATCCAATTAGGAGAAAGAGTATTTAAGGGGGGTAATTGTAAGTTTCCCTCCTCTTTTAATTTTCTCTGAAGAGTAGCAACATGGGGGTCTCAAAACAACTCTCAAATGACCTGAAGACAAAGATTGTTCACCATTATGGTTTAGGGGAAGGATACAGAAAGCTGTATTAAAGATTTCAGCTGTCTGTTTCCACAGTTAGGAACATATTGAGGAAATGGAAGAACACAGGCTCAGTTCAAGTTAAGGCTCGAAGTGGCAGACCAAGCTAAATCTCGGCTAGACAGAAGCGACGAATGGTGAGAACAGTCAGAGTCAACCCACAGACCAGCACCAAAGACCTACAACATCATCTTGCTGCAGATGGAGTCACTGTGCATCGTTTAACCATTCAGCGCACTTTACACAAGGAGATGCTGTATGCGAGAGTGATGCAGAGGAAGCCTTTTCTCCACCCACAGCACAAAAAGTGCCGCTTGAGGTGGGCTAAAGCACATTTGGACAAGCCAGCTTCATTTTAGAATAAGGTGCTGTGGACTGATGAAACTAAAATTGAGTTATTTGGCCATAACAAGGGGCGTTATGCATGGAGGAAAAAGAACACAGCATTCCAAGAAAAACACCTGCTACCTACAGTAAAATATGGTGGTGGTTCCATCATGCTGTGGGGCTGTGTGGCCAGTGCAGGGACTGGGAATCTTGTCAAAGTTGAGGGACGCATGGATTCCACTCAGTATCAGCAGATTCTGGAGACCAATGTCCAGGAATCAGTGACAAAGCTGAAGCTGCGTCGGGGCTGGATCTGTCAACAAGACAACAACCCTAAACACTGCTCAAAATCCACTAAGGCATTTATGCAGAGGAACAAGTACAACATTCTGGAATGGCCATCTCAGTCCCCAGACCTGAATGTAATTGAAAATCTGTGGTGTGACTTAAAGAGAGCTGTCCATGCTCGGAAGCCATCAAACCTGAATGAACTAAAGATGTTTTGTAAAGAGGAATGGTCCAAAATACCTTCAACCAGAATCCAGACTCTCATTGGAACCTACAGGAAGCGTTTAAAGGCTGTAATTTCTGCAAAAGGAGGATCTACTAAATATTGATTTCATTTCTTTTTTGTGGTGCCCAAATTTATGCACCTGCCTAATTTTGTTTAAACAATTATAGCACACTTTTTGTAAATCCAATAAACTTCATTTCACTTCTCAAATATCTCTGTGTGTGTCTCCTATATGATATACTTAACTGACATTATTTATCCTAACAACCAACGATTTATGCAGGAAAATCATGATGATTAACAAGGTTGCCCAAACTTTTGCATCCCACTGTATATTAGATAATTCATAGATCCCCTGAAGTCATAACGGCAGTTTGCACAGGGTCTTTAAATAGTTCACAATATGGGTCAAGTATGCTCTTCCTAAACAGCAGTCAATTGCTCATAAAAATCAAGAGAAGAACTCCAGCATCTGACAAAAGACTTTTTTATGCATCTTTAAAACCAATTAAAGAACATCATGGACACTTCAAAATCAAAACCTACATGTTAGCCCAGGATCAATATATGATTTGATCCTACACTACTAATGTACTATTTTCCAGGTCAAATTATATGACCACGGTATCTGAAGGGTTAAAAGTCTATGACTGGCAATAAACAATTAGTGCCGGGTGTCTGCTCTTTAAAACAGTAGACACCCGTCGGCCAGTGGGGCACCATTTTTAAATACCAGCTGGTCACATAACTTTACTGTAGGAGGTCAGGAAAGGGTTACCTTTCAAGCCTTCACACTGAGATTGGGCCACCAAGTGGTAGGAATATGATTAAAGAGAGTGGCTTGGGTATACCTGGTTTATAGCGACTTATGAGGAATTAATACATAACAAATCAAATTTCTTGGTGAACTTTGGCAAAGCTGACATTTCAAAACTTTGCTCTTCTCTAGTCACTATTGTCAACCACTATTGTAGGTGTTTAAGTGTGTATGATGTTCCTTGTTTGCTTTTAACCCCTTCCCGAACAGCGCCGTAATAGTGTGGCAGCGGCGTAGTACTAAGGCGCGCTGATCGGGCGGGTGCAGAAGCTGTTTCAAAGTTAGTTTCAAGTTAAAAAAAAGGTGTTCTTTTCTCATAATTAAGTAATAGAAAAATTGTAAAAAAAAAGGGAAAAAAAGGCAAGTATACATATTAGGTATTGATGCATCCGTATCGACCGGCTCTATTAAAATATCACATGATCCACTCTGTCAGGTGAATGCAGTGAAAAAAAAAATATTAAAAAAACTGTGCCAAAACAGCCACCTCACAAAAAGGGTAATACCAAGCGATCAAAAAGGCGTATTTAGCTCAAAATGGTACCAATCAAACCGTCATCTCATCCTGTAAAAAATTAGACCCTACCTAAGACAATAGCTCAAAAAATAAAAAAAATATGGCTCTCAGAAAATGGCAAAACAAAAACAAGATTTAATTGTGTTCAAAAATGCATTTACTGTGTAAAACTTAACAAAAATAAGAATGAGATGAGATGCCCCCTCAGGTGAATGCTCTAAAAAAAAAATTTTTTAAACTATGGCAAAACAGCCCTTTTTTGTCACCTTGCCTCACAAAAAGTGATACCAAGCGATCAAAAAATCTCATGTACACCAAAATGGTACCAATCAAACCGTTATCTCATTCCACAAAAAAATAAAAAACTACCTAAGACAATCTCTGGAAAAAAATAAAAAAAATAGGGCAGTCAGAAAATGACAACACAAAAACAAGATTTCATTCTGTTGAAAAATGCATTTACAGTGTCAAAGTTAAAAAAAATATAAATAATAGACATATTGGGTATCGCCGCGTCCATAACAACCTGCTCTATAAAATTATTACATGAGAATACTGTAAAAAAATTAAATAAAAAATATGCCAAAACAGACTTTACCAAGCAATCAAAAATACTTATGTACCCTAAAATTGTACCAATGAATAGATCACCTCATCCCACAAAAAATGAGCCCCCACAAAAGACAATAACTCAAAAAATAAAAACCAATGGCGTCCATAAACCAATCCATCAAAACCTGCGCTGCAAAGCCATATGGTGCTCCTTCCATTCTGAGTCCTGCCATGTGCCCCCACAGCAGTTTACCACCACATATGTAGTGTTGCCATATTTAGGAGAAAATGGGTAACAAATTTTGGGGTGCTTTTTATCCTGTTATCTCTTGTGAAAATGAAAAATTTGCAGCTAAAGCAATATTTTATTGGAAGAAATGAAACTTTTCATTTTCACAGCCAAGTGTTTTCAAATCCTGTAAAATGCTTAGGGGGTCAGAGTGCATAGTACCCCACTTAGTATATTATTTGAAGGGTGTGAAAATAGGGTCTCTTTTTGAGGGTTTCTACTGTAGGGGTACATCAGGGTCTCTTCAAATACAAAATGGCGCCCAAAAACCATTCTAGCAAAACCTGCTTCCAAAATCCATATGGCGCTCCTTTCCTTCTGACCACTGCCATGTGCCCATAGAGCAATGTACCATAATATATGGGGTATTTCTGTAAACTGTAGAATCATAGTAATGCATATTGAGGTTTAGTTTGCTGTTGACCCTTGCTGTGTTGCAAGAAAAAATTGATTAACATGAAAAATCTGCATAAAAAAGGAAATTTTTGAATTTTGCCTCCATATTCCTTTCAGTCTTGTGGAACACCTAAAGGGTTAACAAAGTTTGTAACATCAGTTTTTAATAATTTGAGGGGTGTAGCTTCTAAAATTGGGTTATTTATGGGTGGTTTCCATTATGTAAGCCCCTCAAAATCACTTTATAACTGAATTGGTGCTTATAAAAAGGTTTTGGAAATTTTGTTGAAAATTTGAAAAATGGCTTCTAAATTTCTAAGCTTTCTAGCGTCCTAAAAAAAAAAATGACATTTGAAAAATTATGACAAAATAAATCAGACATATGGGGAATTATGCCTGCTAACTATTTTATGAAGCATTACTATCTGTCTTAAAAGTAGAGAAATGAAAATTTTGAAAATTGTGCATTTTTTTTGTAAATTTGGGATTTTTATAAATAAAGGAAAATATATTGACTCAAATTTAGCACTGTGGCGAAGTACAATGTATCATGAGAAAATGGCCTGGATAACTAAGTGTTCCAAGGTTATTACCATATAAAATGACACATGTCAGATTTGCAAAAAATGGCCTGCGCAGGAAGGTGAAAACTGGCCCAGGGTAAAAAGACACATTTTAAAGTCTTCAGGGTCTTTTATCGCATACTGGAGTTCTTCTGTTAATTTTCATGTTCATCACTTAAGTTTTCCACACATCCTCCATGCATCTGGCACCACAAAGCAGGTGAGCTTTATAGAAGACACTCTTCTTATCGTTGGCGTCACTTGCTGTCTCAGGACAGGCATACTCTTTCTGTTGATCTTGGGAGCACAGTAAATCCCTGTGCAATCAAGAACTGGACAAAGGTTGTAATATAAAATATGGATCCAGTCTAATGGAGGAGATTAGAGACTTCTTATCTTTGCCATTTAAAGGGAATGTGTCATAACAAAATGACCTATTGTATAAATCGTTTTTATGTTTAACATATTTTTAAACTATTTTTGATATTATTTTAAATTTTCCATGTCAATATCTATATTTAAACAAAAAAAAAAAAAATCCGGCAGTTTTCGCAACTGGCCACTAAGCCTAATAATATGGTCCTCTTCTTGGTCTGTACAGATCACTTTATTGCAGTTATGAATTATTCTAAACCTGCGTACAGACAAGACAGGATCCCCCATTTACTATAGGTGATTGTCACAGTTTATCTGTTCTTTTCTTGTACAATGTCCTCCGCAAACATCACAAATACGGCCATTCGTTTACTGCGGTTGAAATAAACCGTGTTTGTTCATATACTGGTCATTTTTGATTACATGTGCATAGGTGACAGTCACATTTAGGCCACAAATACGGCCATTTGTTTACTGCGGTTGAAATAAACCGTGCGTTCATATACTGCTCATTTTGAATTTAACGTACATAGAATACAGTCACATTTTGGCCACAAATAAGGCCATTCATTTACTGCGGTTGAAATAAACCGTGTGTTCATATACTGATTATTTTGGATTTAACGTACATCGAATACAGTCACATTTAGGCCACAAATACCGCTGTCATATGGAGTTTAAATTTTTTTTTGTGCAATACCCTACATCAGGGTTTATATTGGCGGTTAATTACTTTTAACATACTTAACCAATTTTTACTTTGCCTCGCTAACTATGAGGCAAACATCTAATAAGGGACGCGGTCATGGTCGCGGTGGTGGTGTTGGTGGAGCCTCTGGTGCAGGGAGAGGAGGTGGCCGTTCTGCCACAGCTACACGTCCTACTGAACCTACTACCTCAGGTCCCAGTAGCCACCAGAATCTACAGCGATATTTGGTCGGGCCTAATGCCGTTCTAAGGATGGTAAGGCCTGAGCAAGTATAGGCAATAGTTAATTGGGTGGCCGACAGTGGATCCAGCACGTTCACATTATCTCCCACCCAGTCTTCTGCAGAAAGCGCACAGGTGGCGCCTGAAACCCATGCCCATCAGTCTGTCACATCACCCCCGTGCATATCGGGGAACCTGTCTGAGCCTCAATTCATGCAGCAGTCTCTTATGCTGTTTGAAGACTCTGCTGGCAGGGTTTCCCAAGGGCATCCACCTAGCCCTTCCCCAGGGGTGGAAGACATAAAATGCACTGACGCACAACCACTTATGTTTCCTGATGAGGACATGGGAATACCACCTCAGCATGTCTCTGATGACGACGAAACACAGGTGCCAACTGCGTCGTCTTTCTGCAGTGTGCAGACCGAAAAGGAGGTCAGGGAGGAAGACTGGGTGGAAGACGATGCAGAGGACAATGAGGTCGCAGACCCCACATGGAATGAAGGTCGTGCCACTGGCTTTCAGAGTTTGGAGGAATAGGCAGTGGTGAGACAGAGCCAACAGCGTAGCAAAAGCAGGAGCAGGGTGCAAAAGCAGAGCAGCCGTCGCCAAAACAGTTCGCCTGTCCACCTGACCACCGCCACCAGTGACCGAGCACACTAAAGGCAGCATCAAGGAGTTCCCTGGCATGGCACTTCTTCACACAATCTGCTGACGTCAAGACCCGAGTGGTTTGCACGCTGTGCCATCAGAGCCTGAAGTGAGGCATTAACGTTCTGAACCTTAGCACAACCTGCATTACCAGGCATCTACATGCGAGACACGGGCTGCAATGAAGTAAGCACCTTCAAAACCATGAAAGGGCTCAGGCCTCCTGCTCCCTCTTCTGCTGCTGCCTCGGCCTCTTCTTCCACCTGACGCCCAGCAAACAGAGGATGTGCCACCAACAACACCACCTCCTTCACCAAGCATCTCCACATGGAAGCGTTCAGCTCTCCATCTCACAAACCTTTGAGAGAAAGCATAAATTCCCACATAGCCACCCTCAATCCCTGGCCCTGAATGCCAGCATTTCTAAACTATTTGCCTTTGAAATGCTGTCATTCAGGCTGGTGGAAACGGACAGCTTCAAACAGCTCATGTCGCTTGCTGTCCCACAGTATGTCGTTCCCAGCCACCACTACTTCTCCAGGAGAGCATGCCCTCCCTGCACAACCAAAATCAAGTGTGCACTGCGCAACGCCATCTGTGGCAAGGTCCACCTAACCACAGATACATGGATCAGTAAGCACGGCCAGGGAAGCTATATCTCCCTAACTGCACACTGGGTAAATGTAGTAGCGGCTGGGCCCCAGGCGGAGAGCTGTTTGGCACACGTCCTTCCGCCGCCAAGGATCGCAGGACATCATTCTTTGCCTCCTGTTGCCTCCTCTTCCTACTCGGCTTCCTCCTCTTCTTCCACCACCTCCTCATCCGGTCAGCGACAGACCTTCACCACCAACTTCAGCACAGCCAGGGGTAAACATCAGTAGGCCGTTCTGAAACTGATGTGTTTGGGGGACAGGCCCCACACCGCGCAGGAGTTGTGGCGGGGTACAGAACAACAGACTGACGAGTGGTTGCTGCCAGTGAGCCTCAAGCCCGGCTTGGTGGTGTGCGATAATGAGCGAAATCTCGTTGCAGCTCTGGGACTTACGCACTTCCCTTGCCTGGCGCATGTGCTGAATTTGGTGGTACAGAAATTCATTCACAACTACCCCGACATGTCAGAGCTGCTGCGTAAAGTGCGGGCCGTCTGTGCGCGCTTCCGGCGTTCCCATCCTGCTGCCGCTCGGCTGTCTGCTCTACAGCGTAACTTCGGCCTTCCTGCTCACCGCCTCATATGCGACGTGCCCACACATGCTGGAGAGACTGTGCGAGCAGCAGCAGGCCATAGTGGAGTTTCAGCTGCAGCACGCATGGGTGAGTCGCACTGCGGAACAGCACCACTTCATCACCAATGACTGGGCCTCCATGCGAGACCTGTGTGCCCTGTTGCGCTGTTTCGAGTACTCCACCAACATGGCCAGTGGCGATGACGCCATTATCCGCCTTACAATACCACTTCTATGTCTCCTTGAGAAAACACTTAGGGCAATGATGGAAGAGGATGTGGACCAGGATGAGGAGGAGGAAGAGGGGTCATCTCTAACACTTTCAGGCCAGTCTTTTAGAAGTGGCTCAGAAAGAGGATTTTTGCAACAGCAGAGGCCAGGTACAAATGTGGCCAGCCAGGGCCCACTACTGGAGAACAAGGAGGAGGAGGAGGAGGATGGGGATGAAGCATGTTCACAGCAGGGTGGCATCCAACGGAGCTCGGGCCCATTACTGATGCGTGGCTGGGGGGATACGGAGGACGCAGAAGATATGCCTCCCACAGAGGACAGCTTGTCCTTACCTCTGGGCAGCCTGGCACACATGAGTGACTACATGCTGCAGTGCCTGCTCAACGACAGCAGAGTTGCCCACATTTTAAGTGCTGACTATTGGGTAGCCACCCTGCTGGATCACCGTTACAAAGACAATGTGCCGTCCATAATTCCCTCACTGGAACGTGATCGGAAGATGCGCGACTACAGGCGCCTGCTGGTAGATGCGCTCCTGAGAGCATTCCCGACTGACGCAGGGGGGACAAGTGGAAGCACAAGGCGAAGGCAGGGAAGGAGGAAGAGGTCGCCAATGCAGCTGTGTCAGCGCCAGCACCTCAGAAGGCAGGGTTAGCTTCGCCGACATGTGGAAAAGCTTTGTCACCTCACCACAACAACTGTCCCCAACTGCTGATATGGAGCTTGTTAGCAGGAGGCAGCATTTGAACAACATTGTGGAGCAGTACCTGTGCACACCACTACACGTACTGACTGATGGTTCTACCCCATTCAACTTCTGGGTCTCCAAATTGTCCACATGGCCAGAGCTTTCCCTGTATGCCTTGGAGGTGCTGGCCTGCCCTGCAGCCAGTGTACTCTCTGAACATGTATTTAGCACGGCAGGAGGCGTCATTACAGACAGATGCAGCCGCCTGTCCACAGCCAACGTGGACAAGCTCACGTTCATTAAAATAAACCAGGCTTGGATCCCACAAGACTTGTCTGTACCTTGTGCAGAATAGACATTTATACCACCACCAAACACTTGAACTCAAGTCAAGTGCAATGATTCTTTGTTTTATTTTTATTTTATTTGTCCCAATATTTTGGGGGCTACCTGCTGCAATAAAAAAATAAACATTGTTGACTGCCTCCTCCGCCTCTATTGCTGCCTCCACCTACAACACCACATTCACCGCCTCCTCAACCTCCGACTCCATATCCACCTCCTTCTCTGAGTTGCAGGATAATAATTTTAAATTTTTTGTTATTTTATTTTAAGTTATTTACCTATTTGTTTGCAGAGCAGTTGCCATGCTCTTAAGCACATTTTACTACCTTTTACATCCCTCTAGACTTTTCACTGACTATTTTAGAGCCATATTAATGCAAAAAAGTGCCAATTTTAATGCCCTAAATTGAAAAAAATCTTATTTTCAATTGTCTGGTGACATTTTACAATTTTTGGTGTACATTCAAACCCCTGCTGTACCTGGGTGACAGGGGCATAAATCTCTCAAAATCGTCTGTTCTATTGCTGGGTGACATGAACCCCCTTTTGCCGTGAATGAACCCCTGCTGTGCCTGGGTGACAGGGGCCTAAATCTCTCAAAATCGTCTGTTCTATTGCTGGGTGACATGAACCCCCTTTTGCCGTGAATGAACCCCTGCTGTGCCTGGGTGACAGGGGCCTAAATCTCTCAAAATTGTCTGTTCTATTGCTGGGTGACATGAACCCCCTTTTGCCGTGAATGAACCCCTGCTGTGCCTGGTTGACATGGGCCTAAATCTCTCAAATTCGTCTGTTCTATTGCTGGGTGACATGAACCCCCTTTTGCCGTGAATGAACCCCTGCTGTGCCTGGGTGACAGGGGCCTAAAATCTATCAAAATAATCTGTTCTATTGCTGGGTGACATGAACCCCTTTTGCTGTGAATGAACCCCTGCTGTGCCTGGGTGACAGGGGCCTAAATCTCTCAAAATTATCTGTTCTATTGCTTGGTGACATGAACCCCCTTTTGCTATGAATGAACACCTGCTGTGCCTGGGTGACAGGGGCCTAAATCTCTAAAAATCCTCTGTTCTATTGCTGGGTGACATGAACCCCCTTTTGCCGTGAATGAACCCCTGCTCTGCATTGCTGACAGGGAACTAAATTTAGTGAAAACATCTGTTACTGATCGGAAGATGCAAGACTACAAGCGCACACTGATGATGGCATTCCCACCTGACAGCGGGGGCACAGTGGAAGCAGAAGGCGAAGGCAGAGGAGGAGGAAGAGGTTGCCAACGCTGGGGCACCGCCAGCTCCTGAGAAGGCAGGGTTAGCATGGCCCAAATGTGGAAAAGCTTTGTCAGCCTTGGAGGTGCTGACCTGCCCTGCAGCCAGTGTATAGTGTGAACGTGTGTTTAGCACGGCAGAGAGCATTATCACAGGCCGCAGCCAATGTGGACAAGCTTACGTTTATTAAAATGAACCAGGCATGGATCCCACAGGACTTGTCCGTACCTTGTGCAGAATAGACATTTATACCAGCCTCAACCATCCATTCTTGTATTTAAGTGCACTTATTCTTTGTTTTATTTTGTTATCTGTCCCAATATTTTGGGGGATACCCCAATTAAAAAAAAAAAAATAACACAAATCATCGCCACTTCCACCTACACCGCTACATCAACCTACACCGCCACCTCCACCCATCCACCACCTCCTCAACCTCCTACTCCTATATCCAGATTATTATTTATTTTTTCTGTATTTTATGTTATTTTAAGTCATTTCCCTATCCACATTTGTTTGCAGAACAATTGACATGCTCCTAAGCACATTTTGATGCCTTTTGCAGCCCTCTAGCCCTTTCCAGGACTATTTTAGAGCCATTTTAGTGGCCAAAAGTTCGGGTACCCTTTGACTTCAATGGGGTTCGGGGTCAAGTTCGGGTCAAATTCGGGTCTCGAACCCTAACTTTGTTTTTTAAGTTCGGCCGAACCTGCTGAACCCGAACATCCGGGTGTCCGCTCAACTCTATTCATGGGGTGTACACATTTTTTCACACATGGCTTTTCCATTGTGGCTTCATTTTTATTGAATAATGAAACAATGGAATCTGTTGTGTGTTGATGTTCATCTGACATTGTATTTACCTAAGATTACCACCTTCAAAAGACCAGATTTGACTAATGTTCTGATATGTAA
Source organism: Bufo gargarizans (assembly GCF_014858855.1). Classification (NCBI taxonomy): domain Eukaryota; kingdom Metazoa; phylum Chordata; class Amphibia; order Anura; family Bufonidae; genus Bufo; species Bufo gargarizans. The sequence goes on along the minus strand of NC_058083.1, from coordinate 278,635,247 downwards.
AACCATAGAATCATATAATTCAAAGAGTGTGTGCTTTGTTTTTCTCATGGCTGTATGTGCAGTACCTGTCATACCAAATGATCACTTTCTGTGTAAGCCTAGATCCACTGGATCCCCTCTCTGGGACACCTGGGTCATCAGCACTGTGCTTGGTAAACTGTGTAAGCCAGATCCACTGAATCCCCTCCCTGGAACACCTGGGTCATCAGAAATTAAAGAAGACAATGCACTATCTTTGCTGTAACTGTTATAGGAATGGACGTGACAGAAATGAATAATCTCAGCTACAGCCATTAACTTGCATTGGATGAACACAGAGTAAACTGCTTGTAGCCGATCCAGGTCAACAGACCCTTACGTCTTTAAAGTATATTTGTACCAATAATTGGCACCTACAATAGGAACATGTGGACACTTTTTTTACATCAATTAAAAACATTTTCTCCCTGCAAAGTAGAAAACATGTCCTGGAAATAGATGGCATTCTTTAGTAGTTATTTGGCTTTTTCATGAACTCTGAAATAGATACGAATATATAATTGGCATGGAATATAGAACATTTACATATTGTTAAATAAATTGCAATTTCTAAAATGACCAGTAAGCATTTTCAGACAAGGTTGGAGGAGTTAATTATGTTCAGTCCCTACAAAACTTACTTAGCATTCTGAACATTTGCATTGTTGTCAGAGGTAATACATTTGATTAAGCCCATATAAATTACACTATATTAACCAGTTTAATGACTCAATCAGCAAGTACCATTGGGCTTATCTTATTTGCTGCATCAATGATCAAACCGCTGCCTAAATATAAAGTACAATAATTTTATGAGAAAGGAAATGTTTTATGATTTCAAAGCATCTTTTTTTCTCCACTAACACAAGTTTATTTCATATTGATCTCATTCATTTCACAGTCAATGGAGATGCTGCCATTAACAGTATTTATAATTGCATTCAAAGCATATGCAATTAAGCTTTGTTGTCATGTGTTCTTTGATGTCTTCTAGGGCATCTTTTTATATATCATGCATACAGAATATTCACTGAATAACATGTTGAATCATAACAAATGAGAAAAGAAAATATTTTCTTGTAACCTTTGCACAAAGTATAATTGAAATTTGTATAGTAATATCAGTGTACTGTCAGTGTTCACCCACAATTATATGGTTAGTATCATTAAAGGGGTTTTCAGAGTGTTTTATACCATTGATGGCTAACCTTGGCGCTCCAGCTGTGGTGAAACTACGACTCCCAGCACGCTCCATTTATTTCTATAGAGTTCTGAGAGCAGCCAAACAAGGGGGGCATCATGGGAGTTGTAGTTTTACTGATGCTGGTGATGGACCATGTGATTGGAGCATGTGATCTGATGTCACCACAGGTCACTTAGCCGGCAGCTCAGCATTAAAGAAGTAAAGAACAGACCGGCAACTACGCGATCAAGAGGAGAAGGTGAGTTAATTTTTATTTTTTTTAACCCTCAATTGATCACCTACTAAGCATTCTGTATTCAGAATGCTATTATTTTTCCTTATAACCATGTTATAAGGGGAAAATAATAACATCTCCACAACACCGAACCCAAACCTAAACTTCTGTGAAGAAGGTCGGGTCTGGGTACCCAGTCGGTTTTTTATCAAGCGCGTGCAAAACACATTGCACCCGCGCGATAAAAACTGAACATCGGAACGCAATTGCAGTCAGAACTGACTGCAATTGCGTTCCTACTCGCGCGGGTTTGCCGCAATACACCGGGACGCATCCGGACCTAATCCGGACATGCTCATGTGAACCCAGCCTTAAAACCATTTTTTTTCTTTGCTGTGTACCTGGTTAAGGGGATTGGTTTGTGCTCCCAGGTATTATTAATTGCATTGCTGGACTCATTCTGAGGTTGCTCTTCTGGGCTTGCTATACTGTGGGCTTCTAAATAAGTGCAGTTTAAAGAACCAGAGATTAAGACAAGGAGCAAGAAACTAAGGTTTTATAGATTTTCCTTGTGTATTGTTTGCTTAATTCTAACAAGTTCACCAATTACAGCAGACAGGGTCTAAATCTAAACTCATATTTACTGTTTTCTTCTTTACTGTTCATCCCCATTTAAACATGTGCTCCATGCACAATGCTACTAAGTGTGCATCTTGTGCAATGTACGCATGCCTTGAAGAGCCATCTAAATTGGCAGCTTGCAATACTTAGGGGCATTGCAGACCTGGAGAGAGGCTTAGACCTCACTGTGCAGGCACTGACTGGGGTCAGTGAAATTGAGGTGGGTGAAAGAGAACAAGATAAGGACTATCGGGTCAGTAGTTGGGTTAATGTAGGAAGAAGGGGGAGAGGGGAAAAGAGCCATGGAGACTAGTCCTGAGCTGGAACGCCCTAGTAAGTATGCCTGTTTGGCTAATGTTAGGATGAAAACCCAAGGTCAGCAACAGTGCAGCATGACGTTTCTCCTAAAACACCAAAAAACCCGTAGGGACACACATATGAAAAATATGAAACTTTATTAGGTAGTTATTAATGAGAAATAATTACAACACATGATTCAAAACAAATAGCTAAAAAAGTAAAGCAGCAATGCAGGTAGTGCTGCGAGAAGTAGCTCACCTGCTAACAAACAAGGTGTAAGATCCCAAAATCTAATCTTGCTCAACACAAGGACAAAAGAGAGAAACAAAGTATACCAATAATCTCCTGGGGACTATCTCATAATCCCATATGCCTTGTGTGCAAAAATCCACATAAGGTACCAGCAATTATGGCAAGAGAGAAAAAAAGGGAGAGGCGCTCATAGGGTAGTAAGCGTTGATATGCGGATAAAAGTGATGGATTGAGTGTGCTCACCTTAGGGTGTTGTGCAGGTGTAAACGCACAACAGGTTTAGACACACAATAGGTCGGGAGGGTGAGGTAGGTCCGTGCTGCCGGTACCTGTTCAATCCCTTTGGATGGAGTTGCCAGAAACTCCTTGGGATTGTTGAGGGTGAGAAGGTGATGTGTTTCTGAAAACACACGATAGGGTACCTCTTTTGGCGCACAGGGACGACCACAGTTTCAAGTTTTTTTGGGTATAAATAATATTTATTGTTCAGTTGACAACGCGTTTCGGAGTTTATAACTCCTTTATCAAGTCTAAAGTGAAACAACAAAAAGAAAAGGAAAGCAGGGGGGAAGAGTTGTGGGAGTCAATAAAACAACAGAAACTTCACAAAGGGGACCCCCACA